>NC_136068.1:1281219512-1281819512 GCF_964261635.1 Lissotriton helveticus
TGAAAATTGCCTTTGAGGAGGATAGGTTGGAACTCTGCAATGTTAAAAATTGAAATCCATTTGCAAGAGCCTAAAAGTCCAAGTCAGAGGCCTCACTAGGAAGGACGAGCTCCAACAGGCGCAGAGGGCCTGGGTAGCAGCCAGGGATGCAAGTGGGTAATCTGGCGATCTTAGTGGAGAGGTGGAGGGGCCTATTCCTAGGGTGGAAGGTCTTTTGAGAGGGGGGGGTACCATTCCGGCCAGGCTGCAGTAGCCTGTCCCCAAAAGAGCTGGAGGACAGGCGGGAAGCAAGGAAGTTCGAGTTGGAAAAACTCAGACTAGAAATGGAGGAGAGGAAGATGATATTAGACCATGAACGAGGTCCTAAGGAGCTGGAGCTAAGAAGTAAGCCCGGCTCAGATGGTGGCAGCAACTCGTCAAGACAAGCAGACAGAATCGTGAACATTCCTAAGAATGTGGGCAAGGAATTCAAGAAGGCCGATGACATACAAAGGTGGTTTCAGGGGTACGAGGCAGCAATCCACATGAATGGGGTCCCTGAGGAGAATTGGGGAGCAGGATTGTGGCCTCTCTTCCCTGAAGAAGCGAGGGACACTTTAATAGCTTTGGGTAAGGGGATCACCTCACATATCCAGACATGTAGGACGCCCTCCTCACTAAGTATGGTCTTACTCCTGAAAAGTACAGGGATTAGTTCAGGTCCAGTAAGAAGTCTGATGCCAACACTTGGTTGGAATATGTGGATGATGTGTTTTGCCGGTCACTGGATGGCTGGGTGAAGGGCAGTTATGTAACAGATTATCAGGGGCTCTACAATTTGATTGCATGGGAGCACTTGTCCAGTCTATGTTTTGCAGATCAGCGCCAGCACCTAGTTGATAGTAAGCTGACTGACCCCTAGGAAGATTTCTATGGAGGTGGACCGCTGGGTGAGTACCAGGGTCCACAGGAAAGCATTTGGGGGAGACTCAGCCGAAGGTGGGAAGGGTCCCCAGCAGAAAAGTGGGGGGAATAAGGGTAAAGCACAGGAGTTCTCTAAAGGGCCCCCAACTAACACCAAGGGTAAAGGTTCCTATCCCCCCAGAGATAAGAAACAGAGGGCCTCGTCAGAAAAGCCTGCTGAGACCGGCCCCCGCAAATGTTTTGCCTGTGACCAGGTGGGGCACATGAAGGGGGACCCCAGGTGCTCCAAGGAGCACACACACCCACTGGTGGAAAGTCCAAGGTGTTGGCTAGTGTAAAGCTTGGGAAGGAGGAGGAGTACCCACAGGAGGGTGGGGACCCCGCAGAAATGACCCTTGTCCCACTAGGGGACAGTAAGATGGTCCCAGGGGCCCCCTAACACAAAGAAATACAGCACCTGGGTGACCATCAATGGGAAAAGGGTAGAGGCTCTCCGGGATACTGGAGCCAGTGTTCCCTCAGTTCGGTGTCCCCTGGTCTCTTTGAGAGGCAGGTAGTCCCCGGGGCATTCCACCAAGTAATTGCAGTCGACAATTCAGAGCGTCAGTGTCTGGTGGCGCAGGTTCCCTTCAAGTGTGGGGGTGTCTCAGGTCCTTTGAGGGTAGTTGTGAGCCCTTCCATGCCTGTCGATTGTCTGCTCGGTAACGATCAGGAGCAGTCGTTGTGGGAGGATGTGGAGCTCAGTTCCCACTTGGCGATGCTTGGGTTGCCGGAGTGGGCATGCGTGTCCACACGGTTCATGGCGGCCAAAGGGACCCGGAGCCTGAAACAGTGGCCCAAGTCCCTGCCAAGAGAAAGGGGACTAACTTCATCTCGAAGTATACGACATCCCTGTGGAAGGAGTGTGGTGTTACAAGTTCACCACCCCTTACCACCCCCAAGGTAACGGTCTGGTAGAAAGGTTCAACCAGACCTTGAAGGGCATGATTAAGGGTCTCACCGAACCCATGAGGCGTAAGTGGGAAGTCCTCTTGCCGTGCCTTCTCTTTGCGTACCGTCCCTTTGAGCTTCTGTACGGGCACCCTATGCGAGGACCTCTAAGCTTGGTGAAGAAAGGCTGGGAAGCCGCTCCCAGGAAACCCCCCCAGGATGTGTTTAGCTACATGCTGGCCTTCCGAACCAAACTGCCCGCTTCAGGAAACACTCAGGCAAACCTCGAGGCCAGCCAGGAAGAAATGAAGAAGGGGTATGACCAGAATGCCACACTGGTCGAGCTTCAACCTGGACAAAAAGTGGGGGTTATGGCCCCAGTGGAACCATGTGCCTTGCAGGACAAGTGGACTGGGCCCTTTGAGGGGTGGAGCGCAAAAGTTAAGTCACCTACCTGGTGGATTTGCAGGCTCCCTGGAACCTTTTACGGGTCCTCCACGTGAACCGCCTCAAGCCCCACTTCGAGAGGTCTGAAGTGAGCATGCTCTTGGCAACGGGGAAGAAGCGGAGAGTGAGCCTCTCCCGGACCTCCTGTCTGCCCAAGAGGGGGATGAGTCGGTGGATGGTGTGATCCTCTCCCAGAGCCTGACCGCTGAGCAACTAAGCGAGTGTCGCCAGTTGCCGGGGCAGTTTGCCCCGCTGTTCTCCTTGACCCAGGTGTTACTCACTGGTGTACCCACGATTGGACACCGATGACAGCCCCCCTGTGAAACATAAGATTTACAGGTTTGCTGACCGGGTCAAAGCCAGTATCAAAGAGGAGGTCGCGAAGATGTTGGTGTTAGGGGTGGTTGAGCAGTCCATGGGCCAGCCCCGCAGTCTTGGTCCCGAAGGCTACAGCACCCGGTGCTGCACCGGAACTGTGGTTCTGTGTTGACTACCGGGGGCTCAATGCCGTCCCTCGGACGGATGCACACCCAAACCCCTGAGCTAATGAGCTCATCAATTGGTTTGGAGCTGACAAATTCCTTAGTACGTTTGATTTAACGTCGGGATACTGCAGATTGCTCTTACCGAGGGGCCAAGGAAAGAACCGCATTCTCAATCCCAGAAGGGCATTACCAGTTCCGTGTGATACCCTTCGGGTTGAAGAATGCCCCTGCCACTTTTCAGAGATTGGTCAACCAGGTGTTGACTGGGCTGGAGGAATTCAGCGCTGCATCCCTGGATAACATTGCGGTGTTCAGTTCCAGTTGGGACGAACACCTGCAGCACCTCGGGGAAGTATTGAAGGCGCTGCAGAAAGCAGGCCTCACGATTAAGGCCAGTAAGTGCCAGATCGGGCAGGGTTCGGTGGTGTAATTGGGACACCAGGTAGGGAGCGGCCAGGTGGCCCCCTTGCAGCCCAAGATTGACATAATCCTGGCTTGGGAGCCCCCCAAGACCCAGACAGAGGTGAGGGCCTTCTTAGGACTTATCGGGTACTACAGGAGGTTTGTTAAGGGATATGGCACCATTGTTGCCCCCTTAAAGGAGCTGACTTCCAAGAAGCAGCCAAAGAAGGTGATCTGGACTGAGTCCTGCCCGAAAGCATTTGATGCCCTGAAGGCCGCCATGGGCATGGCCCCTGTGCTTAAGGCCCCGACTTCTCAAAAGAATTTGTTGTGCAGACCGACGCGTCAGAGCATTTAGTGGGAGCAGTGTGCTCACAGCTGAACGAAGAGGGCCTAGACCAGCCTGTAGTCTTCCTTAGCCGGAGACTACTTCCCAGGGAACAGAGGTGGAGTGCCATAGAAAGGGAAGCTTTCGCTGTGGTCTGGGCACAGCAGAAGCTGAGGCCCTAGTCTTGAGTCTATTGATATATCTAGCCAGTTGTGACTGTCTGGCGTTGTGAGTTGACAAGAAAATTGCGTGGTGCATTCGGTGATAGTGTTGCCGATCTTGTTGAAGGACAATTAAAAGTGAGTCTCTCCTTGAAATAGTAAACCACAGTTTTGCTCTTTTATGCGCATTGTTCGGGGTTTGTAATCCTCATGATTCCTAATGTGAAAGTTGTTGTCAAGTTATGTGCAATATCGAGCCAGCCGAAATAAGTTGGAATATTTCTAGACAACAATGTCAAAATAAAGGAGCAAACTTTGAGTCTTTCTTCCAGAAAAATATATCTTTGCTCCGTTCTTTCTGTCGTATTTTCACGTTTCGTATGCCGGCTTTAGAACCATAATCCCCATAATGCCTCACGCGTTAGTCCTGGCCATGTCATGTGACTCGGGCAGGCCGAAAACGTTGTGAATGACGTAGCTAATCTATGGGTCTTTTTAAGATGGCGGCGCCCGACGGTGGTTACCTCCCCAGACGGCTCAAAGAACCGCCAGAGGTACCGATGGACAGGTGAGCATGCAAGTTTGGCATGGAGATATAGTGTGAAACTCTCGCCTGACTAGATAGTTTACATTATGTAAGGAAAGCTATTTCCGCGTTGTGGTAGGGTTTCTGGCATTCCGTGGGATTGATCACGGGTACAAGTACAGCTTGGCTCTTGAAACACGAAGTGAGGCGCGCATTAATACACAGCACAGGGCAGGGCAGCCCGGAGGTGTAGGATTCATTTTGCAGCCACGAGTGGGAAGGATGCTGAATATAGTTCCATAGTCGGTCTCCTTAACAAACAGTGATGCGCCAAGTGCACCATCAAGCTGGAGTCTGGCTGGTTAGGCACAATTAGAGTTCGAGCCAAGACTCTGATTGGGCCATGAAGTCTGTGAGTCTGCTATTAAACGGGATGGGTCAGGTTTATAAAGAATTAGCTTCAATCATGAATATATACGTGGAGACCTTTGTAATTTGTCATTTTTGATTATTGACAAAGAGAATGAGAGTGAGAGCAGGTTCTGTCCGTGTAAAGTGTTATGTTGGACAGTACAAGCTCTTACTCTAAAATAACAATATTTGATCCCTTACATAGATCATGGGATAATTTTGGATACCATTGTATAAGTCAGCATTTACAAGGCTTTTATGATATTTTGTAATTTTCAAGCCAGGTCTGTGTTGTGTGTGTGTACACGGGGCTCCTGCTATATAAGAGACAAGTGAGGGTAAAGAGAATAGTAGGGTACCATGAATTTTTCTGGTTCTTTCTCACTTTTTCTCATAGAGCGATGCCTCCTTCTTCCTGAGCCGCGGCCAGGTGAGGTCTTATCCTCGTGCATCACGGGTAAGCTTGGAAAACATGCATTTATGAATTTGCATAACTATAGATGATGATTGAATATGTCACTATATAAATAAGTTTAGATGTCTTGAACTAAAGCGTCCTGTTTTTGGGATAGTGCCAACCTTTACATTTGGATCGTTATTCTACTCTGTTGCAGAAGCTATCAGCATTCCGTCACTTGCAGAGGACTTGCTGTATATCCCTGATTACAGTTGACGAAGTTGTATTTGTTCAAACCTTTTCATATTTATTTCACGTTTGCAGTAGCAATAATTTTGGGGTCCTGAAGAAAGCATAGGAAAATTATGTCCATTTCTGCTGAAACATGTTGACCCTTTATTTTCCATACATAGACAGTCATTTGTTGAAAACTGTTTTTAAGCTTAAGAGTTGAGAGATATCAATAAAGTTTTTTTTTCTCATATTGTTTCAATTTTTATATCATTTTGCACTACACTAATCACTCCCACACGAATCAATTGTCCACATCTGGAGGTCTAATCACAACGTGTTTTATCGCTACAATCTTTATAGCTTTATATATATAAAAAACATCTGCGAGCTCCCCTTTCCTTCTGAAAGGGTTGCAGCCCTTAGTGCCACTAGTATGAGAGTAGGAGAAGACCCAGATGATAAAGCATGTCACCATTGGTGAGTGATGGGAATCCCTCCTTTTAAAGGATTTTTTCTTTTGTAGCCTGCTAGAGTTATATAGGTTAGTGTTAACGTTTTTTTTTTTTAGGTCTCTTGTGGTTCTAACTGTCTGAATAGAACGGTGAATATTGTTGTTTTGTATCGAAGCTGAGGCCCTACCTGTTTGGGACTCACTTCCGGGTTCAGACCGACCAGAGGCCCCTCAGATGGTTAATGCAGATGAGGGGGGAGAATCCAAAACTGCTGAGGTGGTCCATCTTCCTACAGGGAATGGACTTTACGGTGGAACGCCCCCTGGCACAGAGCACACCAACACCGATGGCCGGTCCAGGTTCTTCCGCCTTAGTTCTCTCTACTTTCAGCTGGAGGGGACATGTGTTAGACTTGGCATATTTTGGCGTGTTTCCCATGAGTTTTTGCCTTCTGACCTCACGGTTTTGACTCTGTTTTTGCTGGCATAAAGTTTCTGCGCACTTTTCGCACTGCTGATCAGTGGTAAAGTGCAGGCGCTCTCTGTGTCAATTGTGTTATCGATTAGTGTTTCCTCGATTGGATATTTGATTTACTTGTTAGTCCCTAGTAAAGTGCACTGAGTGTGCCAGGGCCTGTGAATCAAATGCTACTCGTGGGCCTGCAGCACTGATTGTGCCACCCACATGAGTAGCCCTGAAAAGGTACCTCAGAACTGCCATTGCAGAGTCTGCGCATGGTTTGAAACTGCCATATCGACTTGGCCAGTGCAAACACTTGCCAGTCCCTAGCCTTCCCTTTTCTTACATGTCAGGCACCCCTAAGGTAGGCCCAAGGTGCCCCTGTGGGCAGGGTGCAGTGTATGTGAAAGGTAGGACATGCCCAGGTGTGGGTGGCATGTCCTGATAGTGAATAACAGCCAATTTCGTTTTTTAATATTGCAAGGCTATCTGTTCTCATACGCCAGAATGGGTAGTTTGATTAAAACATCTTATAATCCTAAACTGACTCGGGGAAGAAGGTAGAAATTCGAGTTTAGTATGCCTGAACTCAGAATGTTAAAATGCATCTTTTAGTAAAGGTGATTTTTACATTCTGTGTTTGAAAATACCACTTTTAGAAAGTAAGTATTTTCTTGCTCAGTCATTCTGTGTGCCTTTGCTGGAATGTGGATTGCCTGTCTGGGTTTCGGATGACAGAAGGCTGGGAGCAGGAGGGCTCCAGGTAGTCTAGGTAGGGTCAGGAAAGGGCTGAATGGACCTGGGATGCAATGGGGGAAGGGGTAGGAGATTTCCTTGCACCTCAAAGGGCCTGGTCTGCCTCTGACAATGCTTTCTCCACCTCCTGCCAGGAATTCCCACCAGAGAAGGCAGAACTGGTTCTGGCTGGGCACAAACACCCTCTGCCTAGAGGATCAAAGGATTTTTGGATACAAATACTGGGGCCCAGACCCCTGAACCTTAGAACATATCTGGATCAAGAAGACTACCAAGAAGAAGATCTGGAGAAGCTGTGAGGAGGAACTACCACTTTGCTGTGTGCTTTGCTGGGCTGACCTGCAGTGGCTGTTTCTGTCCTGGGCAGTAAAAGGCCTGGCCTGGACTTTCTGCAACCTATTTTGTGAGTCTCTCCAAGGGCTTGAAGTAGAGCTTGCCCCCTGTTCACGAAGTCTCAGGAACAGTAAAGACTTCAAGCTCTTCTGCCCACAGCACTGGGGACTGTGTGTTTTGAGCTTTATCAGAGGAAAAGCAACTCTACGACGTCGCTGAGCCGTTGCTTGCACCGCGACCTGTGGGCAACGCACTACGCACCGCCTCGCTTCACGCCAAAGCCTTGGCACCACAAAGAGCACAGCCGCACTGCGACCGTGGTCTCACCGTCGCCGCCTGTTGATGCCGCCACCGAGCCACTGCTCGCACCGCGACCTGTGGGCACCGCACTCCGCACCGCCTTGCTTCACGAGGACGCCTTGGCCTCCCCGATGCCGCCGCTCCACGCCCAAATCGACGCCGCTGCTTGCACCGTGGTTCAAAGGCACCGCTCGTAAGTCACACGAAGCACCACCCTCACTCCGCACCGCAGCCATGGCCCACCGACGCCGGCACCATCGACTACCGCTCGTCAGCCGGCGACAGCATTTCAGCAACGATGACACCGCTGCTTGCACCGTGACCTGCTAGCACCGTGACGAGCACCGCGACCCTGGTCTCACCGACGGCACCATCGACGCAGACACCGAGCCGCTGCTCGCACCGCGAACTGGGGGCACCGCACCCGATGCCTGCACTCCTGATTCCATCAGAGAGGAGCTCGACCAGCAACACAAGTGACTTCGAGGGCCTCATTGCCCTGCATTTCTCACAGGTACTGTTTGTGGGTTTTCCCGACAACGTAGCTGGCCCGCGACCAGCCAGAACGGTTGGATTCGTTGTTCACGACACCGTGGTAGCCCCGGATGGAGCTATCGTCATCGAGGATCTTGGTTTGAAACTTATTTTGATAACTACAGACTTTTTTTTTTACATAAAGTATTGTGGAATTTTGTCGTTTTTGGTCTTGTTTTAATTATATAAAAATATTTGATATTTTTCTAAACTGGTGTGGTGTCCTTTTGTAGTGCGTACACTGTATTACTGTGGGTTATGTGCAAATGCTTTACACATTGCCTCTAAGATAAGCCTAACTGCTCGTGTCAAGCTACCAAGGGGATTATTTTAGGAGTGTAACTCCCTTATCCTGACTAGAGTGGAGATTTTTGTCTGGCTTTGGCCCTTGCCCTAGCCTACCAGAAATCCCATTTCTAACACTGCCTGTATTCATTGTTTTAGCACTATGGTAGGAATATGCCATCCTTTTACATTGTTGGTGCTTATAATCATTTATATCTGTTTCTGTCTAATGGTTGTTTCAGCACACCTATTTTACACTAGAATGACGCTGGTTCAATAAATGCTTATTGAAAAACGTCCCCACCGTTTATTCTGTGTATCTCTCAATGAGAAAAAGTGAGTAAGAGTGACTGAGCGAAAAGTACTGTACTGTTTCCATGATCCCTGATGGGACAGGGTTGTCATGTTTAATAGTTGCCAAGAACTATTCTCTCTTTGGTAAGGGGAGTTTTCAGTGGCACTGTGAGCTAGCTGGTATACAGCAGAACATACCCGGTGGGGGTGTCTGGAATCAGTCTGGACACCAATTCCACAGTCTATGTTGTCTAAACGTGCAGATCCTATATAGGTTTATAGGAACTACAACACCATTGTTGATCTAACAGTTCATCCTGCTCCTGTGACCTTACAGTGGCCTTGATTTCCAAGTGGACAATTCTCATTTTAACTTTTTGCATATGGCTGCCTATTTCAGATAAGCATTTATGGGTTGTAATTAAATGCCCTTTATGAATAGTCAACCTCCCCACGATGTGCTCTGGATGCTTTGGTAATAGAACTGAAAGTGTACTAGGACCTGCTAACCAGGCCTTAGTGCCAGTGCTCCTGCCCTCAAAGGTAAGGTGAATTAGTACACCTAGTTGTCAAGATGCTTAAACCCCCACCCCCTTATAATTCCCTACTATATAGTACCAGTGGTACCCAGAGAAAAGGGTGTTAAAGGGGTCACCAAGGCTGCAGGACTGTTTGTGTCACCCTCAATGACTGAGTAAAATTAAGTTCTGAAGGTCTGCCATCGGGGCCTGCACGAGCAGCTTCCCTGCTCGAGATCGAACCTGAACACACATAATGTGTGACAGGGTCACCTCACTGCCTTAATATTAGTAAGCCACCACTAAGGTAGGCCTCCTATATCCTAGGAGGCAGGGTGCATTATATTAATGGTGTAGACCTGCATGTGCAAGCATACATGTCCCTACTGTGATCGGAGTCCATAGGTTAACATGGACTGGCTACCAGGCAACCTTGAGTTAGCCAGCTCCATTAAGGTACCTCCCAATTCAGTTGTGTTTGGTATCAAACACTGTGCTTTTTCACCCATGTTACCATTCTCGTGTTGAGCGTGAGCTGCCATGTACCAGGGTAGCATCCTTTAAGGTTGCCCCCATGTTGCCTCAGTCTCCCTGTGCTTTGGCTGGCTTTCCGAGCCAGGTGCCGCCAAGGCAGAAGTCTGCCTTCCTGCTACGGAATGCTATTACTCCCACAGGATGGAGACAAAAGGCCTGGGAAGGAAAAAGATCACATCTCCACACCTTCCCAGGATGGCTAGTGAATTACACATTAGGACGGTGAGCCTCAAAGGCCACACTGATTCTGATATGAATGTGACTGGTCTCTCAGTGGAGACAAAGATCCCTCCTACCCCATGGTAATCATATTTGCAAGCAAGCGGGAAATTAGAGATTCAGGAGTCATACAACCCCCAAAGGCTAGCCACACCTCTAGGGTGGGCCAGAAGGTCTGTACAGCCAAGGATGGCTTATGTCACCTTGAAAAGTCCCATAAATAGTGGGTTCTGGTTAGTTTGATGACATGCACCCTCCGAATGTTGTCATCTCAGTGGCGAATTAGCCGCAGGACTAATAGCCCATTGGCTACTAATCCTCACACCCATAAACACCCACTAAATCTATGATTTAAGGGCCCCCCTGATACCAGAACTACAGATCTGCTCTGAAGGAGAAGGACTAAGAAGTGACCTGTGTCTGCACAAAGCAGGACTCCATGTAGAGCAGGCGCAAAGCTCTGCACCTGTGGCAGCCCCCCTGGACCCGCTGGACCAAGACTCTTCCCGGACCAGACCGGAGACCGGTTTCAAAAAGGTGAAACCCTCTGCAACCGAAAGACTTCACCAGGATACCCTAGGACTAGAGCTCCTTAAAGTACCAGCCAGAAAGTAACTGACCAGGTGGCTTCTGGGAAGAATATGACACTTTACTCCACAGGCGTATAATTTTGTGCTCTGCAGCAACTTTTACAACGCAGGGCTTTACACCACAAGTCATTACAACACATTGTCCATTCCAACGCAATTTACTATTCTAACTCCACTGGGACATTGTAATGGGGAATATGTTGTAATGGCTTGCGGTGTAAAGCCCTGCATTGTAAAAGTTGCTGCGGAGTAAAAAATGGGGGGCAATGACATGCGTTGTAAGGCAGTTGGTGTAAAGGATGTTTACCTTTTGGGAAGCATAGTCCTGAACCTCACTGAGTTTCAGACCTCTAAAGCGTTCCCAGTACTGCTGTAAGAAGATCTGCTTATCGCTGCATTTGCATTGGCCAAGGTTTGTTGGTGGTCCGGCTGACTCTTGACTTCTTTACTTGATGCTCCAAGAACAGGGACACATCCTGCATTGTCAACCCTAAACTTCTGTGGCACATTTGTCAAGTACTTGCATATCAAACCTGTCTGCGTTGGGACACTTGGTAAAGTCAGCCCATGCAGCTCCAGTTCAGCACCACGGATAGCCAGATACACCTCTGTACCCAAGATGCCCAAGCTCGGTAGAGCTGTTCTGTCTGGTGATATCTGTTTCTGGGGGCCCTCCAAGCTTAATCTCCAAGCAGCTCCACTGAACCCATCTGCAAGTGACTGAATGTCACAAGTATGTTTTTTGACAGCTCGCGTGGCTCCTTGTTCAGCACCAAAGACAGCCAAGTCGCCTCTGCACCAGGACTTCCTGAGCAATGTAAAATTGTTCTGACAGTTAAGACTTGGTCTGAGGACCCGCATAACCTTAACTCCAAGTGGGTTTCGTTGAACTCACCCTGTGAGGGACCGAGTGTCATTTAATGTTTTCTCCGTAGACACAATGGTATAGTTTAACAGCTCTTCAAAGTACCTATTTTCTGAACACTTTAAAAACAATAGCACTGGTCATATGCCTTGTTTTGATTTTGATTTAGTGTTTACATTTATATAAAAATAAGCTAAATTTTTATGAATTGGTGTCAGATTTCTTTTGAGATGTGCCAATTACTTGAATGGTTAACACATGTTCCTTTAAGTAAGCCTGACTGCTCTTTGCCACTCTACCAGGACTGAGCTAATGATTTACCCAGTAAATCTGAGGTCCATTTTTGGGTATTGTGTTAATATTACATGGTAAGACTCCCCAGCCATACCACATAATATTTTCACCTTGCTACAGTGATGCCATGTGTCCTGTTGCAAAGCGTGCACATCCTGTCTAAATTTCCACATGAGCAACTGAATGTCCCCGTTAGTCTCTGGGGCTGCAAGTCTCAAGTGATAATAGCAGCATATTTCTCGCATATCTGCATGCCCATGCTAATTCAGGTGTAACTTTCCATCTCACAACTGCTCCTCAAAGCCTGTAGCTCATATTTGTCATTCGAAGAGCCCTGCTCTGTTGGGCCTGACTCACAGTCCCCTCCAGCTGGTTCTCATTCATCTAGTCAGCCATTATGTCAAAATAATTTTAAGACCCGAACAGCTCCCAGGCCTCATATTAGTGCAAAACAAATCTCTATGTCCACGTAATCTCCCAGATTTCTTGTCCAAAATGTTATACCATATGCCTGAGTCTACCATGACCACCACTTTAACTCCATCTAAAACAAATCTCACAATATTGGAACGTTTTACTTTTACTACATTCTCCACCCACATAAATCTCAAGGATAGACAGAAACCTTTTCATCATACACAAATAAGAAAAGGGAATGGGGTACACAGTAGCCACATTTGATGGACCCTAAGGTATCAGCTGGAGACCAAGGTCAACCTGAGGGTAAAGTATAGGCCTCCCTACTTATTTCAACAGAAAGCAAAGTCTGTTCTCTTTACCCGACGGCTGAATACTGGCCTCCTTTTTCAGGTACCAGCGACAGTCACTTTTCGTGAAGGTCCCTGATTGACGTTTGATCTCATTTAAAATAGGTGGTACAGGACCAGTTGTAACTACCTCTCTAAGGGCCTGATGTAGACTTTCGTGGAAGGATTACGTACCATCGCTATGTACTTTTCTCCTGTCATGACATGGGTACTCTGTCCTCCAAATTTAGAGATGTCCCTCGCCCAGCGGACATCTCTTCAGGCAGTTCCTGTAAATGATCAGAAAGTTTGACGTACAGCTCCATCAACATGTTGGAGAAGTATGTCAAACTTCAATTTCTTTTTTATTTTCAAAAACATAACCCCAAACAATGATTTTTTTTGTTGAAAATAACATTTTTTTTAAAGCAATGAACCCCTTGCCATGGGAGTTTTCTGCCACAGAGTGGGGGTCATTTTACAGTTTTACAGCAATTCATTGCCAGGTTTTCTGGCAGTGACTGACAGTGAAAACGGGCCATTTGTCTACTCACTCAAAATACAGCAGGCGGGCAAATAGCAAAACCTTCGACAGCTATTATTCTGTTGCGCTGTCAGAGGTGTATGAGCATCTACATACAGAAGGTCCACCTCACTCTAAATGAGGCAAAAGGAACTTCTGTTTAGCAGACAGGGTACTCTGTCGCCTTTGCGACAGAGTACCCTCTCCGCCCAAGTTTGAATCGGGCCCTTTGTTCTATAAGGTATCCCACAACAGTGCAGGGGTCCCAGATTGGGTTGTGTTGGTGAGATATTTGAATAGTACATTTTCGTGTGCCATTTGTAGTATTTTAGTATTAAATCTTTTTATTGAGAAAAAATTGCATAACATACAAAGCAATATCATCAATTGCAGTCATCACTACGTTTCATAAATCAGCGACAGAAGGGGAAGAAGTGAGTTATTCAACTCAACCATGCCAGTTCTAGTTGCGCTGCAGCAAGAGAAGCTATGCTAACATCAAAACTTTTCACTGTAGACAAATAAAAAAATAAAAGGATTAACAGAAACCTTCCCTGCCCTACCCCTCCCCACACCCACCCGTGTTCCAAGTCCACCATTCGTCTCATTCATACCAATGCCCCTCTCAGTTCCCCTCCGGTTGTTCCACATTAGCGAGGCGTAGCAGCCGGAGATATCAGGGACATGTAACCTCATGGAACTCCGAGGCTAGTAGGGACAGAAAGGGTTGCCATAGCTCCGCATACCGGGACCCCTCACCCGCTAAGGTCAATGAAATCTTCTCCATCCCGAGCACATGCCATAGGCGGTGGAGCCAACCAGTGGATGTAGGGATATGTGGGATTCGCCAGAATGCAAGTATGTTCTGCATTGCAGAGCCCAGTGCGATAGCCATCAAGCGACCTCTGCAGGAGCGCAAAGGGTACATCAAAGGATTCGGTAGTCCCAAGAGGACACATGCGGGGAGGCGCGGGATCTCTGTCTCAAAATGCGTATCTATCTCGTCCAGTATTTGCTACCAGTAGGCCTGAAGATCTACACAATCCCATTGTAAGTGGACCAATGTACCGACTTGCCCGCAACCCCACCAGCATGTAGCCTCCCTGGTGTGATCCATCGCGTGCAAGCGTGCAGGGGTGAATACCAATATGTTGCAATTTTAGTAAGGGTGTCAGTGAGCCCCATGTGATACGCTGAATGCCTCGCTCTATAAAATACTCCCTCCCACTCTTTATGACTAAGCGTCCTACCCAACTCTTTCTACCAGCACGCCTTGCCAGCACTATAGGTATGAGTGTGTTTAGCCAACAACATTTTATATAAATCCGAGATTAATTTCTAATCCTTTGAACGAGTTATCAGCCAAGGTTCATATGGCAGTAGGTGTCTATCGGCCGTTGGGCGCACCTGCTCACTAAGTGCTCAATGTAGCACTTGGAGGTAGCGTAGCCTCTCCGTTTCCGGCAGCTAGTACGTTTGCCGGAACTGAGTGAAAGGCATCACCCCCTCCTCCGAATACCTGTGGAAAAGACATCGGCAACCAGCCGGCTGTCACTTTGCGTAGTCTACCAAATTGCTACCCGGCGTAAAATCGGGGTTCTCCATCAAGGGGGTGAGTGGTGACGGGAAAGTAGTCAGTTCGTGTTTTGGCATTGGTTTGGTCCCACACTTCCATGGGAACCTGTGTGATATGAGACGCATACAGATTAAGGCGCCAATGTTGCTTACGGAGGAACAGAATTTCCTGCAGGGGTCGACCGGCCACTGCTTGGTCTTGGAAGAGCCAGTGTTTCTCGGACTCCCATCTACTCCATTCCACGAGGAGACGCAGTTGTGCCGCCTGGAAGTAAAGCAAGAGGTCCGGTATCCCAAGCCCCCCTTCTGCCGGTGGGAGCATCACCAGACGCAGTTTGAGCCGCGGCTTTCGCTCATTCCAGATGAATTGGGCCAGTTCCGATTGAGTTTGTCGTATCCACCCCGTCGGTGGACGGAGCGGGATAGTGCGGAACAGGTATAAAATCTGGGGGAGAACAGTCATTTTGACCGCAGCTATTTTGCCCAACCACGACAGCGGGTAGTGTTTCCACCGCCCCAGTTCCCTCCTAATCTTCTGCCGCAGTAGGGTATAGTTAAGAGTAACCGTGTCACCGAGTGAGGGAGCCAATTGAATCCCTAGATACGGGATAGCCCCAGTTGCCCATTGAATGGGAAGCGTGCTTTGCAAGTGTTCTCGGGTAGGTTTCTCCAGAGATAGATCGAGTGCCTCCGACTTGCCTGTGTTTACCTTGAAGCCAGAACATTGTGCAAAGAGATCCAAATTCGCTAGGCAGGCAGGCAGGCAGCAAAGCTCACGGGTTAGACAGCGAAATCAAAACATCGTCAGCGTAGAGGCTGATTTTGTGGACAAAACCCCCAAATTTGATCCCCACCACCTGTGGGTTAAATCGTAGCCTCTGCGCCAATGGCTCCATGTTGAGAGCAAAAAGGAGGGGTGACAGAGGGCATCCCTGCCTAGTGCCTCTCTCGATGGGGAACCTTGGGGACGTGTACCCATTAACTCTCACTGTCGCCGTCGGAAACTTATAACAATTCAGCACATATGTGCGAAACTTCAAGCCCAATCCCACCTTCTCCAAGACCTTCTCTAGATAGGGCCAATGCACCCTATCAAACGCTTTTTCCGCGTCGATAGCCAGCATCAAAAATTCTCCGCTCGTTTGAGTCGCTTTCTTGATAAGTTGTAGGGCCCGCTTCGTATTATCCAAGGTTTGCCGTTCCGGGATAAACCCGGCTTGATCCGGGTCGACTAGGCCACCCATATGGGGCGCGAGCCGGGCCGCCTGTATACCCGTGTACAACTTCAGATCCACATTTAGGAGCGAGATGGGGCGATACACACTACATTGAGACTTATCTTTCCCTGGTTTAGGGATGACGGCTATAGAGGCCTGTAAGAGATCTCCTGGTATGGCCCGGGCTCAGAGAAGGTATTAAAAAGACGCATAAATAGGGGGGCAACCTGCGTCCAAACGTCTTATAAAAAACCACCGAAAAAACGTCCGGGCCAGGCGACTTGGCCACCTTAAGGCTCGAGATGGCAGAGATAACCTCTTCGAACCGTATGTCGCGTTCCAGATGCTCCACCTGCTCCTTCGTGAGGGCGGGTATCGGCACCGCGGCAAGGAAAGCCTCCACATCCGAATCCCGTAAGGGAGCACTGTTGTAGAGATCAGTGTAAAAGCCACTCAAGGCCGTCGCAATACCAGGGTTGTCCGTGACGCACCTGCCGTCCGGCAGTAGGATCTCCCGAACTGATTGCTGTTGGCATGCTTCACGCAACTTATGGGCTAACAGTTGACCACACCTGTCCCCTCCCGTATAATAAGCGTGGCGGAGTCTCAACACCGCAAATTCCGCCCTATCCTGATCAATAGCCACCAGTTGCTGTCTTACCGCTTTAAGTTGCCTCCAGATACGCGGAGCCCCCGTACGTTGGTGCATTTGCTCCAACTCCTTCGTGCGTTGAATAAGTTCTTCCCGTTTACGACTGCGTTCGGCATTATCCGCCGCAGAAATTGCAATAAATTCCCCCCGAAGGACCGCTTTCAGTGCCGCCCACTGTGTAGCGAGTGTGGTGTTTGCATTGCTGTTGTGGGAGAGGTAATCCGCAATAACGTGCTGCACTTTTATGACTACCTCCTTGCGGTGCAACGAACAAGTTACTTACCTTCGGTAACGCTTTTTCTGGTAGATACAATATCTGCCTGTGGATTCCTCACCTTGTGAATATCCCCTTGCGGCAGCAACATTCGAAAATTATTTTCGTAGCTTCGCGCCGACGTGGACTTGGACGTCATAGAGACACGGCATCGCTCGCGACTCCGCTGACGTCACCGACGCTTATAATAGGCCCACGCCGGCGTGATGACATCAGTTCCGCCCTTTTTTCCGTGCCTTCGAGGGACACGGACGGACCAATGACAGTAGACATATACCCAGTATACGCAGTATAAATATCAAGGAAACACACACAGTATGAAGCAAATGCAACAAAACATTTGAAAATAGAACAAATACATAATAGAAACACTGGCATAGAAGAGTGGACAACGGGGAGGCGGGTGGGTCAGTGAGGAATCCACAGGCAGATATTGTATCTACCAGAAAAAGCGTTACCGAAGGTAAGTAACTTGTTCTTCTGATAGATACATCTGCCGTGTGGATTCCTCACCTTGTGAATAGAGTCCCACAGCAGTCCCCACTCCCGGAGGAGGGTGTCCACTCTTCTAGACCAGGAAATCCTGAAGGACAGAGCGTGCAAAGTGACCGTCCCTCCTCACCTCGGAATCCAAGAAGTAATGCTTCGCGAATGTGTGGAGGGAAGACCAAGTTGCCGCTCTACAAATATCCTCAACAGGCACACCTCTAGCCAATGCTGAGGTCGAAGACTTAGCTCTAGTTGAATGAGCCCTTATACCCTCTGGAGGTTCCTTACCGGCCAAAGAGTAGCAGATCTTAATACAGAGAACGATCCATCTTGATAAAGTCCTCTTATGGACCGCTCTTCCTCTCTTGCAGCCAGCAAAGCCAATAAAGAGCTGGTCATCCAACCGACAGTCTTTAGTCCTGTCCAGGTAAAAAGACACCACCCTCTTGGGGTCCAGACGGTGCAATCTCTCCTCCTCCTTGGAAGGGTGAGGGGGAGGATAAAAGGTAGGGAGGGTAATGGATTGACCAAGGTGGAAAGGAGTCACCACCTTTGGCAGAAAAGCAGCCCTGGTCCTAAGAACCATTCGATCAGCATGAATGGTCAAGCAAGGGGGCTTGGAACTAAGAGCTTGAAGCTCGCTTACCCTCCTTGCCGAGGTTATTGCAACGTGGAAGACAGTCTTAAGAGTCAAAAGCCTCATAGGACATTTGTGAAGAGGCTCAAAGGGAGCACCCATCAGAAAGGTCAAACCAAGATTTAAGTCCCACTGAGGCACAATAAAAGGAGTAGGAGGGAACTTATTTATGAGGCCCTTCAAAAACCTTAGGACTACAGGAGATTTAAAAAGAGAGGGCTGGTCAGGCAAACAGATAAAAGCCGACAGCGCTGAAAGATAGCCCTTCACTGTGGCAACAGCAAGTCCTTGCTGCGCCAGAGAAAGGGCAAACTGGAGAACATTAGACAAATGGGCTCTCAAAGGGTCTATAGAGCTCTCCCTGCACCAAGTGACAAATTTAGACCATCTATAAGAATAGATGGACTTAGTGGAGTCACGCCTGGCTGACAAAATGACATCCACTACATCAGACGGGAGAGAAAAAGAACTCGGGTTGCCCCGTTCAATCTCCAGGCATGAAGGTGTAAGGTCTGGAGGTGGGGTTGTAGAACCTGCCCCTCCATCTGGGAGAGGAGATCTGCCCTGTGAGGGAGACGGAGCGGCGAGAATGAGGAGAGGTGGAGAAGATCTGTGTACCACACCCATCTTGGCCAATCCGGGGCAATCAATATAACTTGGGCCCGGTCTTGGCGAACCTTCCTCAGAACCCAAGGAATCAAGGGTATGGGAGGAAACGCGTAAAGGAGTTGCGAGCCCCAACTCAACTGAAACGCGTCCCCCAAGGCTCCTTGCATCGGATACTGGAGACTGCAGAATAACGGGCAGTGAGCATTCTCTTGAGTGGCAAAAAGGTCCACCTGAGGAGTCCCCCACGTCCGAAAGATGTGGCGAACTACCTCCGGATGAAGCCTCCACTCGTGGTCGGCAGAGAACTGCCGACTGAGACTGTCTGCACGAACGTTCTGAACTCCGGCCAGATGATTTGCCATCAGACAAATCTGATGGTCCTGAACCCAGGACCAGAGACGCAGAGCCTCTCTGCAGAGACACTGCCACCCTACTCCTCCCTGCTTGTTGATGTACCACATCGCGGTCGTGTTGTCCGTCAGGACCTGAACCGACCTACCGCGAAGGGAAGGGAGGAAGGCCTTGAGCACCAAACGTATCGCCCGCAACTCTAGAAGGTTGATACGAAGCAACCTTTCCTCCGGAGACCAAAGACCCTTGACCGCCAGGTCCCCCAGATGAGCACCCCACCCTAGAGTGGATGCAGCCGTTATTACTGTGGCCACCGATGGAGGCAGTTGGAAAGGCTTTCCTTGCGACAGATTGCCTTCCACGCTCCACCAAGACAGAACCGCCGCAGTTTCTCTGGAGATCCTCACTGACTCCCTGAGATCTCCGTTGTGCTGATACCACTGCCTGCGGAGGCACCACTGGAGTGCCCTCATGTGCCAGCGTGCATGGTTGACCAACAGAATGCAAGAAGCCATCAGACCGAGCAGGCGAAGGACCTTCAGGACTGGAATAACCGCTCCATTGAAAAATAAAGGAATCATTGCCTGTATGTCGCGAATCCTTTGAGGAGGAGGGAATGCACGGCATACAGTTGTATCCAGTACCGCACCTATGAACAGGATGCGCTGGGAGGGCACCAGGTGAGACTTGGGTACATTTATTGAAAAACCCAACCTGTGCAACAACTGAGTTGTCTCCTGCAGATGATGGAGCACCTTCTCTGACGACTCCGCTTTGATCAGCCAGTCGTCCAGATACGGGAATACAGGTATCCCGACCTTTTGAGATGTGCCGCCACCACTGCCATCACCTTGGTGAAGACTCGAGGCGCAGTAGTAAGACCAAATGGAAGGACCGCAAACTGGCAGTGCTGCGACCCAACCTTAAAACGGAGATACTTTCTGTGCGACTTCAAGATGGGAATATGAAAATACGCATCCTGTAAGTCGAGCGACACCATCCAGTCTTCTTCCAGCAGCGCTTGAAGAACCTGTGCAAGAGTGAGCATCTTGAACTTTTCCTGTTTAAGGTAAAGGTTCAAGATCCTGAGATCCAGGATCGGACGGCGCCTGCCATCCTTCTTGGGGATCAGAAAATACCGGGAGTAGCATCCCTGACCCCTCTCCTGCTCCGGAACCACCTCTATCGCACCTTTCTTGAACAGTGCCAGGACTTCTTCCTGCAAGAGGAGCAGGTGGTCCTCCGAACAAAAACCCTGGCAAGGAGGGTAATTTGGGGGAAACTCCCGAAAGGGAAGAGCATACCCATTCCCCACGAGATTGAGAACCCAAAGATCCGATGTTATCAATTCCCAATCTCGTAGGAAATGGGTAAGCCGGCCCCCTACTGGGACCACATGATCCGGAATGGCGGATCTAGGGCTGCTTTGCTGCATTGGCAGGGGGCTGGGAAGGAGAAGAAGAGGAGGAGGAGGAAGCTTGACGGCCTCTAGGACGGGCTCTTTGCCTGCCTCTGTATGATTTGTACAGCGTATTTTGCTGTTGCTGTTGCTGTTGCTGTGGCTGCTGCTGAGATGGTCTGTAGGAACGAAAGGAAGATCTGCCAAATCCTCTGAAGCGTCTTCCAGTAGTACCCCTGGACTGAAGGCCCAAAGATTTAGCAGTGGCCCTACTGTCTTTAAAATGTTCCAAGGCCGCATCAGCCTTCTTGCCAAATAATCCTGAGGCAAGTCTATCAAAACAGACTGAACATCCGTAGAGAACTCCGACGTTTTAAGCCATGCGGCTCTCCTAGTGGCCACGGAAGAGCCCATGACCCTTGCTACCGAATCAGCAGTGTCCAGCCCACTCTGAATCACCTGCCTCGCAGCAGCCTGAGTGTCCGATATCACTTCCTGAAAATCCTTTCTATCCTCTTCAGGGATTTTCGGAACCAACTGTTTAACAGAATCCATCAAGGCATGGACATACCTTCCCATCAAACAAGTTGCGTTGGTTGACTTTAACGCCATACTGGCTGAGGAGAAGACCTTCTTGGCAGCCTGATCCTGCTTTCTGGACTCCTTATCCCCAGGAACCTGCGGAAAAGCACCAGCAGACCTCTTCGAGCAGGCAGCCTGCACAACCAAACTTTCAGGCAGGGGGTGCGTTGACAAAAAATCAGGGTCACCAGGCGCAACCCTGTATCTCCTCGCCACTGCCCTAGAAACCGCAGGAGTAGACAAGGGCTTCTTCCAAACCTCATAGATGGGTTCAGCTAACGCATCATTAAAGGGCAACATAGGCTCAATAGAAGAGGAGGGTGAGTGAAGTACTTCAGTTAGAAGATTCGACTTATACTCAGCAGTGGGTAGAGTAATGTTCAACAAATTTGCCGCCTTTTTGATAACAGTGTGATAAGGCACCACATCCTTTGAAGGCACAGTCGACACCGAAGCCAAATCCCACTCAGGAGATAGTTCAAGCCCATTGGCCTCTCCCAGGTCCTCAAAAGGATCTTCAGACTCCTGTAATTCTCCTTCCTCCATATCAGCATATCGATATTGTTCTTCCTCCATAAGTCTCTGGGCTTCTCTCCGTGACCTTTCCTTCACGATAGAAGTCGAAGGATCCGGAACCGACTCCGACGGGGCCGGAGCCGGCGTCAAATCGAAGTCGGATGAGGTCGTTTCACACGAGTTCGAACAGAATCCTGCCTCGGAGTCGTAGGCATCGGCGTCGATGGAACCGGCGTCGACGGAGTCGGCGTCGTACGCTTCGGCGTCGACAACACAGGCGGTGTCGGAAAATGCCAATGCGGTGGTAGAGCCGGCATAAAAGGCATGAAGGGCGCAGGAACATAAGCCTGGGGAACACCCAAGTTGAAAGACATAGGACCCGTGGGACCAACAGGTGCACCAGACGGGTACATCGCCCCGGAATAAACACCAAACATGGCGTTCAGGAATTGGGATGGATCCTGACCTGGAGCCGGAAAATCTGGATACGGTCCTCCGGGTTGTTCCCGAGGAGGCGGATTCGACCCGAAGTCGACCTCTTCTCTGAGTTCCGGAACCGGGGTCGACGAACCCACAGGCACCGGAACCTCGGCCTCACCAACCCCCTGCACCTCACCTTCATCCTCCTGACCAGAAGGATTGGACGGATCTGGGGAAGGGATAGCCATCTGCTACTGCGACTCGGGCGAATTCGGATGCGGAGCTTCACCAACAGAGTCCTGAGCCTCCGACGCCGAAACCTCCGCTTCTTTATGAAGAAGTTTTACTTGCGACTTCGGCTTCGAACCAGAGTCCTTCCCTGAGTGATGACGTGACTCATGGCTCCTCTTCTTATGTTTTTTCCTAGAGGATCTCGAAACATGAGCTGAAGACGACTCCGAGCGCGACTTCGATCGAGACCTCGACCTCGAACGCCGAGATCGAGACTTCGAAGTCTTTTTAACCTTTTTATCCTTCAGTTTTGCCACGAGGAGTTTCGTCTCCCTTTCCCGTAGGGCATTTGGGGTCATCTTCTTGCAACAAGGGCAATCCTCGACGTCATGGTCGGAACTCAGGCACCAGACGCAGCACTCATGTGGGTCAGTAATAGACATAGTCTTGCCACATTCTCCGCAAGCCTTACAGCCAGTCTTCTTCGACGACATCTCGAAGAAAATAGAAACAGCAATAACAGAACAAGAGTAACAAAGTTACTAGGAAGCTACAGTACGATCCCAGAAAACCGTTAGCGTCAACGACGCGGAAAAAAGGGAACTGATGTCATCACGCCGGCGTGGGCCTATTATAGGCGTCGGTGACGTCAGCGGAGTCGCGAGTGATGCCGTGCCTCTATGACGTCCAAGTCGGCGCGAAGCTACGAAAAGAATTTCCGAATGTTGCTGGCGCAAGGGGATATTCACAAGATGAGGAATCCACACGGCAGATGTATCTATCAGAAAAGGTCTCTCTAAGTCGCCATGTTCGCTGCGCACGCTGAGTTGACGGGAAGTCAAGCACTGCTGTCACCGGGGCGTGATCAGAGAGGGAAGCCACCCCAATCTCCACTTCAGTTGCTAGCTCCTGTAGGGAAGTCAAAGCCAGCAAATAATCTAGGCGTGCGTATGTTTTGTGGGCATTGGAGTAATATGAGTATGTACGCCCCTGAGGGTGGAAGCTTTGCCATAAATCAGTGAGACCCAGGTCATGAAGACGGGCTAGTCCCTCCGCGGAGAGAGCACCAGTCTGCGAGGAGCGCTGACATGATCGATCTAGAATATTGTCAAAAAACAAATTTAGGCCCCCCCCCCCAACAGTATGTGGTGGTCTGGTGTGACTGTGGCATCCGTGAGGGCAGAGTGAAAGAATCTCTCCTGGCCTTCATTAGGAGCATATATTGAGCCAAGAGTAAATGTGTGGTCCCCCAACGAAAACCTGTAAGTCAACAATCTGCCCTTTATCTCAGCCTCCTTCTGTATGATCTTTCCCATAAACCCCTGGGCCACCAGAATAGCTACTCCCGCCGTTTTAGTAGGCCCTGAGGAGAAAAATTGATGCAGGAACTTTCGGGACCTAAGGCGGTGGCAATCTTTCTGTAAAAGGTGCGTCTCCTGCAGGAGACAAATGTCTGCCCGTGAGTGCTCTAAACAAGAAAGGACCGCCTTGCGCTTCACATGACTGTTCAATCCCCGTACATTTAAAGTGAGTATCTTAAGGTCCGTGGTCACAATCTTGTCACCCAGGTGGGCAAAAGCTAAGAACCTCCCTAAGGCTGCAAAACCTAAAGGGTATCAGAGTCCCCAAAAGGACCATAATTCTCTCCGTTATCGCAACCCCAAACACACTGTGGACAAGGAACACCCCCTCCCTCGAACTCCCCTCCCTCCCCCCAGAAAGAAAAAAACCCAACACGAAAACAGGCAATCAAAAACACATTGTCCATCATCCGTAGGCGATTGGAAAGAAAGTACATGGGGATAGGTCAATCGCTTCTCCGCAGCCCCCCTCACGCCAACGGCCCAGCAAGGAAACAAACAAGCAAACAGCTGTGACCCTTCCTTGAGTTCAGCTAGGATGAGGCGAGGTCAGATCAGAGGAGACCGCCTCAACTGCAGCACGTTGGCCTTCCAGAATCTTGGTTGTGGGGGGCTTCTTGACACGACGCCGTCTGCCTTGCATGCGCCACCGTGGCTTGGGATCCTCTGTGACTCCATCTGGGTTTGCCAAATCGCACTCTCCAGCCGGGGGTCTACACCCAACAGTCGGCAAGCTTCAGACAAGGAACGGAGATGGTATAGCCTATTTTCCAGCTTGAAAACCAGGCGGAATGGATGGCTCCAACTGTAGGAAAAGTTACGCTGCTGAAGGTGGGAAGTGACCGGCTTAAAGGATCTGTGCTTCTGCAGGGTGAGGGCAGATAAGTCTTGGAACAGGACTGGTGACTGATCCTGGAAGGACAGTGGGTGCAGCTGACAGGCTTTTTGGAAGATCTCCTCTTTGGTGTGGTAGTCCTGCACACATACAAGAATGTCTGGCGGTGGGGCCGAAGCAGGGTGCAGGGGTCCCACCCTATGTACTCTGTCAAGTCGGAGGTCGGACTTCAGCGTACGCTCGTAAATTTGAACATATCCCTGGTACCTTCTGTTAGTGTCACTCCATGGATACGTACGTGATGACGTCTCGAGCGGTTTTCTAGATCCTCCAGATGTGTTTGGTGATCAACCTGTCGGTTATGGATCCGCAAAATTTCCTGTTGGAGGGCCTCAATTTCTGTGTCCTTCCCGTCACTTTTTTCTTCCAGCGCTGCCAGCCGTTCACCTATGCCGTCCACATCTCTGCGGATCTCCTTGACTTCGGCCGCAAACTCCTTTTTCAATGTGTGGATGTCATCCCTTAGCGTCGTGAATAGCGATTCCAAAACAGCCTTAATAATGGGCTCCAAACCAACACTTCGGTCCTGGGCGGAGTGAACAGAGCTTGAAGCCATCTCGGAAGATTGCCCAGAGGTCTGGGCCTTAGCAAACAGATCTTTCAATGTCTTATCTTTCCGCCCCTTAGAGGAGGACATAGCGTGCTCTGTACGCTACAGGGGTCCCGCGTCCAGCGCACACACCGTCGGCCACCGCTCAGGAAGCACAGGGGGCCAATCTAGCTGCTCACCCCTTCCACCGGCCCGTCCCAAACAGGAAGAACAGCACTGCTGGCCGCGACACCGACGGCGCTGCCGCAACTAACGGTTCCAGCCTCTATGCCCCCCAGTAGCCTCAAGCACTCTCTCCTAGTCGCCGTGTCCACAGCCGGGGCCGCCCCACACCACAGTCCAGGCCCCACCAGAGTCTCTAATAGTCCCCCAGGCCACGCCACCAGGGAGTCCTCCGTGCAGCCCCACTCACCGGTGGTTCCAGTGGGCCTTCACTTCCAGGCTCGTCTGCGGCTCCTGGCTACCATCAAACAGTCCAAGCAGCAGATCTAGCTGAAAGCCCTCCGCAGGTCCGCACTACCTCTCTGCTTGAGGGTCCCCTTATTTGAATTGTCTGCCTCCAAGGCCCGCGTGTTGGCGACTCTCGGTGGAGCTTGTCCCCAGCAGGCCTGTCATGCCAGAGCACTCCTCAGACTAGCCCCTCTGGCAAGGACCGTCCCGCTGAAGTTCCCCCAGAGGTGCAGGTGTCTATGGCAAGGGACCAGCTTCGACGCACTCATTGTGACAGAACACGACTGCCCTGCCCCAGCAGGCCGCTCCTCCGACAGGACTCCTCAGGGGTCACTCACGGCGTGGCTTGATGCCAATCCCCCAGCCTCGCACCCCTCTGATGTGTTGCCAGTCTTTGGACCACTCCACACGGCCTCCCTCACTCACCGCTGCGTTGAGCGGGTGCTTCCAGCTCGCCGCTGGGCCGTTCCACACCAAGACCCGGGGGTTCTCCTCCAAAGCTCCGAGGGGGAAACACGGTCCCGCCCAGCTCCCGGAGCCTGCTACACCCTCTCCTGCACCACTGTCTCCACAAAGAAAGGGTCCCAAAGGCCCCACCACAGGACAAATCGCTGGGCACTCCCCTCCTTCCGGTAAGTCGGTACCTTGATCCTACGCCGCTGGAGGCCAGCACCTCTCCTTAGGCCCAGGATGGGTCTCCCGCGCTACCAGGCCTCCCTGTCGCCGCACTCGCAACCTGCAGTCGCCCAAGCTCTCGGCGTCCGCAGCGCTCTCCAGGCATCACCAGGCGCTCCCCCGCTCGGTTGTCGCCTGCTCGCCACCACACAGGAGGGTTCAGGTCCCGCCGTCAGGTCCCATCTCGGCCGCTCACTTCGTTGCTCAAAATGGCGGCGCGGCCCTCCACCTGAAGCACTCCCGGGACCTTCACCAGCGTCTCCTCGGGGTTGGGCCACTGCTGTCGCCCCAATAACTCGCCAGAGATCCAGCTCCTGCTACTTCCTCACCCCTGCCTCGCGGGACCTCCCGAGTCCGTCTGTCCGTCGCGCTGGAGGCAAGCACCTTACTTCTCCGGCCTCTCCCGGCAGTTCGGGGCGCGCACACTGCTGCGTCGCCGATTACTCTCGTACACCCTTACCGAGGGCGCTCCAAGGCCACCAAAGCTTCCCTGGCCAGTCCAGCACCCAAATCTGCTCCAGTGCTGGGGTCCACAGACCCTCGGTGGCGGAATGCTGGTGCTAATGATGGGCCGTCGGCGGGAGCGGTAGAGCTACACATCTGCTCACGCCGCCATCTTGGCCACGCCCCCATTTGTAGTACTTTTAAAGAGGAATCGTGACTTCTAAAGAGAAAACGGACAGAAAAAGGTACTAACACTCCGACAGAATCCTGTCAAAAGGAAAATGGCAATTGCTCTAATGTAGGGGAAAAATCTAAAAGTCATGATGAAAAAGATCCCATGTTGAGAAATCAGTAACAACATAAAACACCTCTTACAACTGTAAAATACCCTACAAAATGAGCTGCAGAAGTGCAATCAGAGTAGTAAAAACTAATTTGGGCTTCTTGGTTTTCTTAATGGGCAAAATGCTATGCCATTTATTCAGCGATCTACTGTATCAATCTTTGGCAAAAAAAATACAATAAAATCTGTTGTGAAAATAAAATCTAAAAAGGGCAATACTGCACAACACAGAAAGTCCCAATAATTGATCACTTGACTTAAACAAGCATTGACAATGCAGTAGGTCTCGCCTTTGATTAAGTTAAAGCCATTTGCTTTGCCAATGGTATTGTATAGCAAAGCAAATGGCTTTAACTTAATGAAAGGCGAGACCTATTGCATTTTTAATGCTTGTTTTATTTGTCCTCGGGCTCCAAATATGGTGGGCGGAGGTCCCGTAGGATGGTGGGGGCAACGCCCTCCACCACCCCGATGGAGTACCCATAAGTCAGCCCCTTAAATCACATAATTAACCATAGTTCAACAGTCCGTACAGTATGGGGTCTGGTGAGTCCCCAAGTGAACGCTGAGTAACGTGCAGGGTCAGAAGGCCCCAGTCCCCACTGCAATGCACCCCATCAGGACAGCCCAAATGTACAGCAGCTCCACATGGCAGACTGCAAGACCTATTCCTCTTGCAGACTCCAACCAGAGGCAGAACACTACTCTTATTGCACTAACTTATTGTGCCACGGCATGCAAACGGGCACCCCTCTCCCCCCAGAACCCCTGCTGAGTGAGCAAACCTACAACCAATCTGCCCCAGATACCAAAGAGGGCAAATAATTAGCAAATGTGCGCAGTACAAAAAACAGAAGACATAACATTTCTCGTCCCTTCCAAACATGTATTACGGGTTACGGCTGAACAAAGTGAACACGAGATACATTATATCGGCGCTTCGCAAAAAGGGTCTATGTGATCAGTACAAAAACAATAGACTAGAGGAAATCCACCCTCAAAATACGTTCGTGCCTCACCTAGTTCCACCAGTTTTGTAAAATTCCTGTTCTTTCTGAATAAAGTTTGCTTAGTCCATTTTTCTTCTGAATCATACAGGTTCATACCTCTCCCCCACTTTTGATTTAGCGGTGCAGGATTTCTAATCCTCAGTTCATTCCTGGGTGCTGCCAAGGCTAGACTGAGGACACTTGCACCTTATTGGTACTCAGTGTACCTTGGCCCTCTGGAGGCAGCCATGTCTGCTGTGGCCTGCCTGCCATCCGTCAGGCAACGCTTTACTAGATGAGCCCCGTGTTTAACATCTTTAAATGGCTACAGGAGATGGCAGGTCAGGTGCACATTAAAAACTACCTGCATGATGCCTGGACTACCACGGAGAGAAGCCAAGTATAAAGAGCCCCCTTCCTCTAAGAATCTCAGAGACACTCCTTAAAGAAACCATGGCCCTTCCCTTCTCATGATACTAATCTGGAACTTCCACTGCCTCCCACGAACTCTTACTCCAGTCTCATGATGCTTCTACAGTGCAAGCCACTGCACTCAACACTCAGTTTAAGACTTATAGACCTGCAAATGTAACATGCACACAAGAGAAATGCTGCTTGAGTAAAATGTACAATTTTTACGGAATTAATGTTAGCATTGTTTCTTTCTAAAGCACTTTACAGCCCCCCAGTGTTTGGTTTGTTCACTACATAATTCAGAATATACACATACAAATCAGCTGGCTCTCTGAAATACCAGCAGGTTTAACAAGCAATGCTCGAGGGAAGTCTTGCGTCAGCTCCTGGGGTTTAGCTTTGTGGATGGCGAGAGCAGCTATCTTTGTCCATTTGGACGCGCGTGCATTCAGCTTTGGCTGAATCGATTCCAAAAGGTCCTCTCCATGGCGAGAGCGGCGCATGCGCTGATTTCGACAGGCGAGGCCTAAAAAGGCACAAGACGCACTAATTCAACTAGTAATGGTTAGCACAGTGTAGTGGTTATCAGACAACAACACTGTCTAAAAATCAATTTAACAGCAAAGTACAAAACTAAAGGAATAAAATATATAATTTGAAAAACAAAGTTACAATACTTCAAATAAAACTAATGGACGTTACCCATGGATGCTAAAAGGACACACTGGAATGGAGGCAATCAATACAACGGACAGTCTGCATTGCTCTCTACCCTCTATGCAAATGAAGGGCTCATTCAGAGTTATCTTATCATTCCTGATACCCGTAATTCCTGTTTCAGTCCCATAAGATTTACAAAGTCTGCAATTTTCCTAGGCACCTGGTAAGTTTTACCATGAGACTATGGTTGATCAAAGCAGCCAAAATCTCTGGAGGAAAATGAAGAATTAACAGGGGAATTAGACCAGAATTATCAATTTCCACAGAAATTCCTCATTTCTCAGAGGAACTGCAGGGTTCAACCGATGATCCCCAGTACTTCCACATTCTCCGAGTTACTAGTATAAGTATCTCTTGGCATGCGGAATTACTACCTCCATATCCAGGCCATAGTAATGGAGCCTTAAGTATTAAGGTACCTGCATCACCTCTTGTTTAAGATTACAAATAACAGAAAAAACAACTGATGGAATGTTTGAGTACTCTTCAAATAAGAAAATAAGAATGCAACTTGCAGTAATTTCTTTCTCTCACACACATACTCGTACTCACACCTACCTTTGGCACTGCAGCTTGAAGAACAATGTTGGTAATGGGCAGAGGGGCTGTGTTTAGCATGGAGACCACCACTACCAGTACATCAGGCCGTCCCATAGGACACTCGCTGGCGAAGTGCAGCAAGATCCGTAAGCCGTTCTTGTCGTATGCTGTTACTGGAAGGGTGCTGCCTGGGATTGAAGAAAAACAGAAAGGATGTCCAGCATGTATCAACAAACTCCTCTCAGCAATATATGATGAGAGAGCCTGGATCAACATCAAACAATATGTGTGCACAGTGATGGTTTTGGGTGTGGGTCTCACTTTTTATTATGCGCAGTCTAACTCACAGGAAGAGCTTATGTAACAGGTGGAACACACATCAGCTCAAATACCTACTTGGTTTTATAGATTCCAGCGGGACATGAACGTTTCCCAGAGAGAAGTCACTGCCTTTCAAGGGACTGTCCTGTTGTAAAGGCTGAAACAGAGGGCTCCCAGGTCCTTCTGGTCTGGATGTGCTAGCTGCAGTCGGCATTGATGAGGTCATGTGTGTAACAGATGTCACTGAACCAGGCAAAGCAAAAGTGGACAAAGGAATTCCTCCCTGGGACGTCGCCACCAAAGACCTGGTTTGTAATGATGAGCTATAACAGAGGAAACTTCAATTAATAAGGTTGTACATGTGGGCACATGTAAATAAATAAATGTGCATACACACTGCCACGGCTGTACCGTTGGTGAAAGAAAATGATTCTTGGTATGGGGAAGATAATGTTCAAACAAATGCAGCTCAGTGACATGAGCTATAGCAAAATGACATGCACCAGGGACAGTATTATGGTGGCTCTGTGCAAAGCCGAGCGCCGTTTCTTTGACTAGTGACTAAAGTTCAACCTATAATTCTGAGTTTCTCTGAGGTAATGTATGAACTATATACAAACAGAGTAGCAAACTGACAGGTAAACTCTTCTCTTAACTTGTTCTGTTTAAAGTTCATGCACTAACTAAGAGAAATTCTGAATTATAGGTTTAAACTTTAGACACCACATATGAAGAAGAAGAAGAAGAAAACAAAACAGGCGATTGGCTCCGCACAGAGCCAATGTGATGCACTGCCCAAATTGATTTTCTACTCGAGTAGCAGCTTTCACAATGTAAGCAGCAACTTTCTCAACGTGAATGGTTACGACCTGCAGTGACCGCCCGTGTTGAGAAATCGCGCTGGTAGGTGGTCTAGAAATCTCACTGGTAGGTGGTCTAGTGCTTGGTTTTTTTCTCGCTCACAAACTTTACGTTGGCAAGCTGAGTATGAGAAAAACTCCATCATGCAGCGATTGGTGGAGTTTTTGCCGAACTCCGCGCTCCAAGCTGAGTGGACAAAACTCCACCCGCGGGGCAGAGTTTACTACCCACCCCTAAGCATAACACATTACTAGTCACATGCATCTCGCATACAGGTGCTAGAGCTCGACATACCCTTTGGCTTCTTCCAAGAGCTGTTGTCCCAGAACCTCGAGCTCATGTAGAGCACTTGTAACAGGTGCAGGTTTATGAGAGGTTTCGATGGGTATGGCTCCGGTGGAGAAGAAGAGCGGAGCGGGATTAGACATACAATGACTGGGGCCTGTCTGAAGAGCTGGAAAGTTTGCTGGTGCTCCACACTGGGTCATTGGCACTGATGGAAGCAGAGGCTTCGGGCTTGCGTTGCTGCCACTTGCACTGAAGAATCCTAGCTCGCTTTGTTCATTCTGCAAAAAAGGGATGAATAGGAAAAATCAGCTGAATTTCATTCACTTGTTCGAACAAGACACAGCACTGTGCACAGAGTACAACACATAAAGAAAATATGTGTTAGAGCAAGGAAAGTACCTCACGGACGTGACACCCGAGGGGGTTCCCGGTCTATGAATGGCCGGTCTACCCACTTCTCATCATCGGTTACTTTCCTTGCAGGGAGGATGAAAAAGTGCAAGAAGATGTGCACCAAACAGAAAAGAGAGACAGAAAGGGAGTGTACAGATACACTACCTAGTAGGATAGAGACAAGTGTTCAGAAAAGATTTCACAAGTACCTACACCCAACACCAACAAAACGTAAAATATAAAATAGTGAGGTTTGGCTGGCTGAATCAATTGTATTCTGGTGCTGCCAAACTGCACTGTTTAAAATAAGGTTAGATTGATACCATTCGATGTTGTAATTGGACCAACATGTTTCATTGCCTTGTCATTGGCAATTTCATCAGGGCAAATGGTTGGGTCTCTTATTCTTAATCCTCCATTTGGAAACCTGTGCACATACATACATTAAAACGACAGAACACAGCAGTGGTAAGACGGTGAGCCAATGGAGGTCTAAGCATGTCTCACACTCAAGCCAAGGGCTGTTACCTTATGCTCGCAAATACTAGGTATACCGTCGAGCATCAAGCGGACGACGTGTCAAAGGATCACGGGTCCGTCTTGGAGACTCCTCAATGTGAGTCACCTATATGGAAAAACATAATACCAATTTCATGTATCATGAAGTCCATATTTTCATTCGATATTTACAAGCTCCTGCTAGAGCATTGGCAGTATCTACAGCGTACCATATGTAACCCCGCAGAAACGACTTGCATAAAACGGTTCATCAAATGCCAAGATCTTTCTGATGTCATCAAATCGATAAAGAGGTAACATAAGATAGAAATGTGTACCCTGGAAATTTTTCGCGGGTCTTTCCGCCCGGCCCACTTGCTCGCATTACTCACCGATACTGGTAGGCACGCCCGCTTTGGGCTCCCCCTCAGAGCGACGAACGTTTTTCTTTTTTTTTCTCTCTATCACTGCGTGAATGTGGAAGGTAAGCGGAATCCCCGCGCAGCTATGGGTGTAAGACCCGCGAAAAATTTCCAGGGTACACATTTCTATCTTATGTTACCTGTTTATCGATTTGATGACATCAGTAAGATCTTGGCATTTGATGAACCGTTTTATGCAAGTCGTTTCTGCGGGGTTACATATGGTACGCTGTAGATACTGCCAATGCTCCAGCAGGAGCTTGTAAATATCGAATGAAAATATGGACTTCATGATACATGAAATTGGTATTATGTTTTTCCATATAGGTGACTCACATTGAGGAGTCTCCAAGACGGACCCGTGATCTTTTGACACGTTGTCCGCTTGATGCTCGACGGCATACCTAGTATTTGCGAGCATAAGGTAACAGCCCTTGGCTTGAGTGTGAGACATGCTTAGACCTCCATTGGCTCACCGTCTTACCACTGCTGTGTTCTGTTGTTTTAATGTATGTATGTGCACAGGTTTCCAAATGGAGGATTAAGAATAAGAGACCCAACCATTTGCCCTGATGAAATTGCCAATGACAAGGCAATGAAACATGTTGGTCCAATTACAACATCGAATGGTATCAATCTAACCTTATTTTAAACAGTGCAGTTTGGCAGCACCAGAATAAAATTGATTCAGCCAGCCAAACCTCACTATTTTATATTTTACGTTTTGTTGGTGTTGGGTGTAGGTACTTGTGAAATCTTTTCTGAACACTTGTCTCTATCCTACTAGGTAGTGTATCTGTACACTCCCTTTCTGTCTCTCTTTTCTGTTTGGTGCACATCTTCTTGCACTTTTTCATCCTCCCTGCAAGGAAAGTAACCGATGATGAGAAGTGGGTAGACCGGCCATTCATAGACCGGGAACCCCCTCGGGTGTCACGTCCGTGGGGTACTTTCCTTGCTCTCACACATATTTTCATTATGTGTTGTACTCTGTGCACAGTGTTGTTTGTATGTTTGAAGGCATGTCCGGACCTGTAAACGCAGCATTGGCCTGACCTGGCCGCTTGGTGAGCCAATAGGAGGTTTGGGCTCTTAAGTTACGGAGTCTGAGATCCACAACATGCAGGCTGAATAGGGCTTCTTGTTTGAGATTCGTTGAGTGGGGGACTGCCCTAGAATAGCCTTTTTTTTCCCTCGTATCCCTTTTTGATTGATCGAACAAGACACAGACCAACACACTGCAACAGCCACTAGAACCTGTATATATAACAGAAGGCACATGGACTGGTGATAAAACAGAGTAATATCTGTGTTTGCAACACTGAGCACCGAAATGCACTACAATGCTTGGGTCCTGAATGAGAAATGGATGTACCTGGAAGGCGTTCCATTGGCTGCTTCCAGTGTGTTCCGTCACCGTCCCAGGTGCAGGGTCATTCAACCCTACAAGCAGTCGGATAGATGAAGATATAAATTATCTTGGAGAGGCATGTAGTCAATGATGTTTAAAATACAGCAAGAGCAAGGCGGAGAGGGTTGTCTCAATATGTAGAAGTAGCCTAATGTAACATGTGTTTATTCTTATACATTTGGATATCATAAACAATTTTTCAGCATAGAGTTCTTTTTTTATCTGAACCCTTTGAATGGACATTTTAAACTCGACTTGCATTTCAGTTAGCAATAGTAGTAACATTTTTATTTCAGAGGAAACATCTATTAAATATACATAAAACAATTTTATATAGCATTTCTTCATAATACAAGGGTTACAAACTGTAAATACAAATGAGTGAATCCATTACATAAAAATTCTTTAATTAATTTATGTTTTAACTGCCAGGCAAGTTATAGATCGTTGACACAGCAAATACAATCAGTATTATCTGATCTTAAAATTCAGTCAGCATCAATGTGGTGTCTCATGCTCAAAGAACGACAAATTGAATTATCCACGGGTTCCTTAAGTAATGGCTTAATGGACAGAAGAACAAAAAATGTGCATCTGATTAAGGCCATCATTTGCAAGAGGGACACAGGTATGACCAATCAGCAATCAGCAGGTGCTTGCCATTTGCTGCAAATGCTATTTACTGGTCACACCCCATGTCTAAATTTCACATAAATGTATCTTACTTGGGGCGGTGCTATACAATACATATACTGTTTGAACTCCAGTTTGCATTTACTGTCAGGCTACCTGCTGATGACTTCTCTAGTCACCTTTTATGCACATACAACCAACATACTCCTAGTGATCAACTCATGGTTTATTTCAGGCTACATGCAGATCTAACTTATACAGCCAGCACTTAATATAATAAAACCATGTTCTTAAGACCCAAATCCAAGCACAGAGGTGTAAGTGGGGCGCTTTGGAGAATTGATCTCCTAAACCTATTTTCTACTTTTGCCTGACTTATGATATTGTCCGCACCCCAGATCTTGTCATCATATAGCGCTGTGGCACCTAGCTCTCTAGCACAGTAAATCTCTAATGCTGGTGATATTGGCTGGAATTTGATGGACTTATGTTTTGTAATGACTGCTGAGCCTGTGAGCTGCAATGTCATATGGCTTGTAGTACTTTGGGGAGACTATTAGCAAAGTAGTTGCTAACTGTACCCCTAAATAATCAAAATCCTAATTTGCTCCAATTCAGTGATTCGCAACTTTACCTTCCCCCTAAAGGACGTATGCAGATTAAAAGACATAGAATTCTGATTTAGTAACATTTATTTCTAAACCATACTGTTTACAGGAGGAGGAGGAGAATCTATCTAGCAAATTTTGTAGGCCCATAGTAGATTTAGAAATTAAAAGTATATCACCTGTAAAGAGTACAGGAGGAACATTCTGGCCAGCTGATTTGAGGGAATCATTATTGCAATCATGGAGCGTGTCAATCACCCATATATGTATAATGTATGTAAACTAGGGTGAGTACACATCACTGAGGGACCCTCCTTCGATGTTAATACGGTCCGTCAGCTCTCCCATCCTGCCCCATTCCACTTGAGCACAGTTACTACTATAAAGATCTATAATGATTTTTGTAATCTTTCCAGCTATATTCCCCACATTTTGATTTGAAAAAAAAAGACTAAAGATGTTTTAACCACTGTTGGAGTATATTTCTTTTTAACTTTTGAGTTAAAAAAAGACCATACATGTTTGAGATGGACAGCGCAAACATATTCAATATACTATTTCAGACAGATGCTTTCTCCTCAAAATACGTTTTTTTCAGACCTCACATACATATGGCGATTTTCAGGGTTTATGGATATCAATAAAGGCAAGCAGAAGAGGGTAGGTCTTTGGCCCTCACCGCACCAACACCATTTAGCAGCTGTGCGCTACCCTCGCTTATTGACCTATGGGGCATTTTTGACTGATTCAAAGGGTTCGACGGTCTATCTTTATCTTTCATTGAACCAGGTATCTTCTTTTAAGGGAATACCTACATTGCACATTACTTTTTACATATGGGCTAGTGTTACAGCCCCCTATTTTTTGGGTCCCGAAGAAGAGCTGCGGATCCTTTTTTGGGCCATTGGGTGAGAAACATGTCAACCAAAACACACTCAAGGATTTAGGCTACCAGGGTATAATATATGCCTAGAGTAGCCCCAACCGTTTAAGGATTTTTTTAACCCTGCCAAGAGAATCACCATATTAAATTTGAGTATGGTATCTCTTAAACAGTTTTAGCTTCCCTTCACTTTATTACACATACCCAGTCCACTTCACATATTCTCACATAGATACCTCACATCATACGGCAAAAAAGTAAAAAGATCTCTGCTAAGCAACCCTTTGTGGGGTGCGTAGGGCATTGCTGGGCTAGCCCTACGAGGAGCACGCTTGATGATGAAGCATAACATCCACAGGGATGTGTGAGGGCACCAAGAAATGATCCTTAGGATTTCCATTTCTCGGTCCTTCCACTCTTTCTCTTCTTTACTTTCTGATAGGACCAGAACCTCCACTGCTCGTTTATTTTTGAAGAGAAATCTACATAATGAAGGCATTCCTTGGATCATTAACCCCTTCGACGCTCATGACGAGCTGGGCTCGTCATGGCGTAGCCTCCTCGCACGCTCATGACGAGCCCAGCTCGTCACGTAAAGTGCGGTTTCGCAAAACCCAGCGTACGGGCGGAATTCCGCCCGCACGCATGCGGTTAAGTTATATATTTTTTCTGAAGTCAAAACCTTTTACAACAGTTAAATAGGGCTCTTTTGAGCTGGATGAACAAATTACTTACCATCAGTAATACTCTTTCTGGTGTATATGTTAGCTAACCACAGATTCCTCATCAATATTTTCCCAGGCACCATACTTTATCCTGAGGTTTTATAAAAGCAATGCTCCTATTAGCTTCATTCTGCCCCAGAAGTGGGCACCAGAATGGATACAGGGTTTTTCCATAGTAATGCTCCTGTTTGCTTCATTCTGCCACATAAGTGATGGAGAGTAGCCACACACACCCATTACCGCTGTGCACCAACGCATTCCAGAAGTTTTCCATAGCCGTGCTCCACTTGGCTTCATTCTGCCCCAGGAGTGACAGAGCGGAGCAGCATATAAGCACTACCCCTACATGCTGATGTAAGATTCTTGCTCAACTGTTTCTGTGCTCTTAGATGCTGTGCCCAAAACAAATGGAGTTACCAGGGTGTGCAGATCTCTCTTAATTCTGACCAATTTATTTAGGTTCTTAAAGCAATCAACAATACAGCACTTCGGGGAAGGAAGAGAAATAGGATCATTTTATCACAGGTGATCCAGTATGCCTCCCTCACAAAGAATCCACATAGCCGATCACTCACTCCCAGCGCCACCATCACTTTCAGTATCCTCAATATCAGTGTCAACTACCCAGCACACAAATCACTCCATACAGCAATATCCTCCTCTGCCTTATCATCCTGCCTACTAAGTCTCATGTGAGTTTCCTCAGATACCACCCATGCCATAACGTCCCTATGCCCCAGCAGTCAAAATCAGGGAGTCCCTGACCCATCCAAGTGATGGCCATGCGTCGTTTGGCCACGACTAAGGCCAACTGCAAAAAATGCATAGGGCATCTTATTACCCTTTGGTCTCATAGTATTACCCAGGAGACAACAAGCCAGAGTAAGATCAAAGGTGATGTGCATTGTCCTGTGAATCTCTGGCACCACCAGTACCCCTGAACGCCCCTAAACCGTCAGGCTAAGCAAAAGAATCCACCCCATCTGCACCACACCTATGGCATGCTGCTGAGCCGGTAGGATCCCAGCGCAGGAGTCCCCGTGGTGTAATGTAGGACCTGTGCGAAAAATTGTAGTGTGTCAATTTAAAATGCGCATTGCAAGATACCGTATGCGTAAGAGCATTAACCATGTCCCAGTCCCTCTCAGTGAGGGGTGTATCTAAGGCATCGTCCAAATGCCAGGCATACTTTTGGAGCAGTCCCCACTATGTCTTCATGCATAGCTTTATACAGGAGAGTAATCAATCACGTCAATATAACACCCAGAGTTTGAATAGATGTATGGGCCGCAGGGTAAGTGGGTCGTGTCAATTTAGCAATGTGCACTAACCCAGCATACTGCCGGAAGTGAACAGGGCCAATCATAAAAGATTCTTGAGTCTCATCAAAGGAAATAAAGTGCTCAACCGGGTACAGATTCCCAAGTTGATAGCAACCATCATCACGCCACGCCTGGAAAGACATTATCCAGTAATAGTTGGACGGGCTTCAGAATCCAAATGGAGAGTTTCCAATAGAACGGGACCTGCTTCAACACCATCCGTACAAACTCATACCACAATATGGTTATGTGTTTAAGAATGTGAGGGGCATCCAAGGGGACCCTGCACCCTCCGTTAGTAGCTCCATAAGGCTTGTCAACTGCATCCCACCCTCCCAATAACCGTTTTTCATGATTATTGGAAGAGTCCAACCATCAATCTGCAGCTGAGCGGCAAAATAATATAAATCAAGGCACTGTAATTCAAGGACCCCATCCGTGTACCGTCTAGTCAGGGTTGATAACGACACCCTGCTTCACTTTACCGCCTATAAAAGGGAGATTATGATTGTGTCTAACTGTCTGAAAATACGAGCCGGGAGCAGACAAAATTATTCTGCAATACATACAAGCATCAAGGCAAAAGCACCGTCAATTCTGTTCATTAACGAAAGGGGCAAAATATTCCAAAATGACAGTGAGGCCTTCAGTCCCTCCAGGATTCTGCCCATATTATGTTGATGCTGAAGTGTCTGTGTATGCGCTATATTAATCCTTAAATATCTGAAGCCGGAAGTCTCCCACCAGAGGCCCACATTAGGCAACCTTTTCGCTGGGTCAATGGCCAAAGAGGCAAGGGGGACAGGTAAAACAACACATCATAGGCATATAATGAAATGAAGTGCCTCACATTCCTTGACACAATGCCCCATTCCTACATCTCTTGTCTTGGCCAGACAGCCAACGGCTCCATCATAAGTGCAAATGGGAGCGGCGACAGAGGGCATCCCTGACACATCCTCGGACCTACCGCCCAATCCTCCGATCGGTATATGCCCATTCTGACTTTGACACGTGGCTTAGTGGAAAAAAAGTTCACCCACTAGCAATAACATGACCAGGAGCAGCTCCAAGAGATATCTCCAAGTCCACTGTGTCAAAGGCCTTCTCTAGATCAATAGTCATTAGCGCCAATCCTTCTTCCCTGTATCGCACTTCATGATGGACATGAGGCAGTCTCCTCAGGTTCAGCCCGGCACTACGACCAGGAATAAATCCACACTGGTCTTCATGCACCAAACTCAGCATAAAGGGCACTAATACAGAGGATCTCCATGATCTCCATGTTGGTATTGATCATTGTTAGGGGCTTATAAGTGGCCAGGTTGCCTAACGGAAACGTCAGCCCAGTCAAAGGCTCCGTCTGCAGTCTTTGGCCTCAGACTGTTGGGAGTTCAGCTCTGTGTTGATGGCCCACCTCACAAGTGAGTCCTATACATGGATCCCTTAACATCCCTTTCAGGGCCTCCCACTGTGTCTCGATATGCCGTAGTGCCCCAGTTAATGGCCATATAATCGGGTCAGAGCTTGAGACAATGCTGCACGCCCCAGTGGATCTTCCAATATGTCCGCCGGCAACCTCCATGAGCTATCCCCCCCGAATATCTGAAAAGATATAGGCGCATGGTCTGACATGTAAGCGCCAAATTTTTGACTGAGACCCCTGCTACAGCCATTTGCCCACTGACAAACACTATCTAGTCTACCGGTATTGTGAGTCAAGGAGCAACACATAACGACCCTGTGGTGGGGTGTGCCGACCTCCAGGCATCCTGCAAACCAAAGTTCTGCATTACAGTCTGAAAGGCCCTCGTCATGTGAGGTTTTGTTTCCACCCTCGGGGTATCCCCGTCCAGTGACGAAATCCAACACAAGATTAAAATCCCCCAGCCATAGTATGGGTATATCCTGGGCATGCGCTAAAAGGTCCGGCATGGTGTAGAAAAAGCCTGGATCATCAGTATTAGGGGGATACATGTTCAATATAAACACATCCTAACCATCTAAGGTGCCCTGCAACAGCACATACCTAACCCCCACATTAGTTTCTGAGTACATATGTGCAAACGGGATCCCTGGAGCTATCCATATCAATTGTATCTCTTGCATATGTACAATAGGAGGAAAGGAACACCTGTCACTCCATTTCTTAGTCAATCATGCAGCTCCTTAGTCATTCATATGGATCTCTTGCAAGCATGCAATATCTATTTTATTCCTCTTTAAGAAGGAGTACACTTTACACCTCTTCACATAGATGCCCAGTCCAGCACATTTTAGGAGGGAACCCTGAACTTACCCTGCATTTGAAGGTATAAAGGCGGACCCCCCCAGTTTGCATCTCGGCCTCCTCCCCAAAGGCTGTGGAACTCGATAAACTACATTACTAAACAAAACAAACAATCCCTGATCCACCACCACCCCCAAGCAAAAATGGCTCAACTTAGCGACCATTAAAGCCTAACTATAGCATATGCCAGGACAAACACTCCAACCACCCTAAGTCCAAACAGGACCCAATAACGACCCCCTCCCCCCCAAAAAAATACACTACCCAAACAGACAGCTACATACACGCACACTGCAATAGTTCCACCTCAAAAAATCCTGTATGTCCTTTTGTAGAAGTCATATCTCATATAGTCCGTACAGATAGCTTCAACCGGGCTACTATCTCCCCTAACCCTCCTGATCCCAACATGTAGATCTGGGTCGGGCAACTTTTAACCCATTCTTACCAACACTTGTGTCCAAGCTGGCCACCCCTAAAGTCCACTGAACAGGCAGACCCCCGCAATTAAAGTCAGCTGGGTCCCACCTGTGCAACCTCTCCACCCTCCTATTTCCAGTGGAGCAATAGTATCGGGTACCACATCGAGTTCGGTGCCCTGAAAGTCATTGCCTCACCATCAGAGAACATCCGAACTACAGTCTCTTCCTCTGCAGCAGTCTCTTCTGTGGGAGGACAAATGCATTGTACCATCTTCCCCATATCATTGCTCGATGCTCCTCTAAAGGCATTAAGTTAGGATTATCTCAAGGCTGCTCTGAGCAGTAGCGCCCCATATGAGACCGACGGCCCCAGGATTCTCGATGTCTGTCCCCCGACCGGGGTGCCACAGCAACATCCCTGAGTTCCAGCCATAACCAAACATTCTCCGGTTAATCAAAGAAGTAGGCCTTATCCTTAGAAAGCGCAGCTTCTGTTTAACATCTAGATAGCATTTGCACTCTTCTTGTTTGTTGTAGTCCGGGTATATGGCAATCTTAGAATTGCCAAACTGGGGAATCTCCTGTTCCCTAGATGCATATATTATGCAATCTCTGTCCTGTTAGAAGAAAATGTTAGCAATGATGGCCCTGGGAGGAGCTCCTGGTCTTGTTGGGGGCACCAAGGCTGTGTGTGCCTGCTCCACCGTAAAAAAGGCAGATCGGGCTTGAGGTTTCAGGGCAGTATGCACCCAGTCCTCCAAAAACAATGTGTCGCAGTTGACCCCGCCACTCTTTTGGGAAAGCCCAAGACCCTAATGTTGCTTCGCTGTGAACGACCCTCGGCATCCTCCGCATGTTGACCCAACCCTGCCATCTATGTCATCATGGTGGCCATTTGATGTCTGACATTCGCAACTTCTCCCTGCAGGGTCTTAAAATGTATTTCAGCATTAGTGACTTTTTTCTGCTACCTTGCAGAAGTCAGCCTGCAAAAGATTAACAGAGGGATATAGTTTCTATCCGGTATTCTATGGCAGTGCAACACCCCTCTATAGATGCCAATAGTTCTGCCCTACTAGGTTAGGCTCAGCCACCAGACAACCCTCATTTTCGACCACTCCAGATTGCCGGGTTATCAGCTGAGTGGGTTGCTGCCGCTTAGTGTATTGCATGATGGAGTTGGAGTGATGTGCTCGGTGCTGTTTGACTTTGCCCGTACTACTAGAAATGACGTGGAATGGTCCCCCTAACTATAGACGTGGGTCCCGGGCTCACTGTGCCACTGCATTCAAGCTAGCCTGGCTGATGAAGAGTGATGCCTCGATACCGGTCCCATGATGCTTGTTTTGGGTCCAGGGAGGACCTGGATTGGCCGTTCGGGTTGGACTGTTCCCATGAGGCATAGGGTTTAGACTGAATAGCGTATGACGGGGTCTAAACTGGGGTGACATGGTGAGCAAAAGTACTATGGATTTAACCCAGATCTCTTGACTGGGGGTGAATGTTTGATTTGCTCTGCATTCTGCCCATCATCTGTGTGTCTTTTGCATCATCTTCTGACGTCCCTCGGTGCCGGAAACAGATGCTATTCACCCTTCGTTTTGGGCGAGCGGGGGTCCGTTGTGCTCCCACTAGGCCGCAAACTCAGCTGCCACAATCTCCTTAATCCCTGCAGAGGAAAAACATCAGTTACTTCATCCCCTCTATGGCAGTCATGTCATGAAGGTACAAGGAGGGCAGGGGCGCTGCTTGGCCAGCAATGGAGTCGGATGTGATGCAGTAGAGCTCCGTCCTCGGCTCCCATCTCTGGCTGCATTACTTTGCATACAACTGAGCTGAGGAGACCTCTGCCCGCTGAGACTTCTTCGTAGATGGCCCTGATGGCCCGTGAGGTAACGGAGGGCCGTGCACCGCGTATTCCGGGGGCAGACATCACTACCCGCGGCTTGGCCGAAAAAGGCTCTAAGGCGCTGGGTGTGACGCGTTACGCGATGCCGGGGATTGGCCCCGCCCCACAAGCTCCAACAGACGCAGAGGCCCAGTCTCACCAAGCATACTGCCGGCCACCTCGGATGGCCCAGTCTGGCGTGGCCGGACTCATGGAGTGGTGAAGAGAAAACGCCGCTCGACTCTGTGCCGGTCCTCGCTGCAAGTGGAGCCGCCGGCCAAGAGGCTGTGGCGTTGGCTGCTGCACTGCACGCGAGGCTGGGGATTGGCTCCACCCTCCAGGCCCGGACGGGAATGAAGGCGCTGACTCGACACTGAGCCCACTACCCGCTGTGGGGGGTTTTAAGATACCCAGTGAGACTCTGGTGCGGCGATGGACGGCGAGGACAGTCGCCTCTAGGAGGCAGATACTGTATCTACCAGAAAAAGCGTTACCGAACGTAAGTAACTTGTTCTTCTGATAGATACATCTGCCAGTGGATTCCTCACCTTGTGAATAGAGTCCCACAGCAGTCCCCACTCCCGGAGGAGGGTGTCCACTCTCCTATACCAGAAAATCCTGGAGGACAGAGCGCGCAAAGTGGCCGTCCCTCCTCACCTCGGTATCCAAGCAGTAATGCTTTGCGAAAGTGTGGAGGGAGGCCCAAGTCGCGGCTCTGCAAATATCCTCGACAGGTACACCCCTAGACAAATCAGTAGATGATGACTTAGCTCTAGTAGAGTGAGCTCTAATACTCTCTGGAGGTTCCTTACAGGCCAAAGAGTAGCAGATCTTTATACAGAGGATGATCCATCTTGAAAGAGTGCGCTTGTGCACCGCTCTTCCTTTCTTGCAGCCAGCAAAACCAATGAAGAGCTGGTCATCCACTCGATAGTCTCTAGTCCTATCAAGGTAAAAGCTCACCGCCCTCTTAGGGTCCAGACGGTGTAGTCTCTCCTCCTCCTTGGAAGGGTGAGGGGGAGGATAAAAGGTAGGAAGGGTAATAGATTGTCCCAGATGGAAGGGAGTTACCAACTTAGGCAGAAAAGCAGCCCTGGTCCTAAGAACCATTCGTTCAGCATGAATGGTCAAGAATGAGGGCTTGGAACTAAGAGCTTGTAACTCACTTACCCTCCTTGCCGAGGTGATCACAACGAGAAAGACCGTCTTAAAAGACAAAAGCCTCATGGGACACTTGTGTAAGGGTTCGAAGGGAGAACCCATACGAGGGTTAAAACAAGATTTAAATCCCATTGAGGCACAATAAAGGGAGTAGGAGGGAACTTATTTGTGAGGCCCTTCAAAAACCTTAAAACCACAGGAGACTTGAAAAGAGACGGCTGATCCGGCAAACAGATAAATGCCGACAATGCCGAAAGATAGCCCTTGATCGTGGCAACAGCAAAACCCTGCTGTGCCAAAGAAAGAGCAAATTGTAAAATATCGGACAAACGAGCCCTCAAAGGGTCAACAGATTTCTCCCCGAACCAAGAGACAAATTTAGACCATCTGTATGAATAAATGGATTTAGTGGAGTCACGCCTAGCCGAAAGAATGACATCCACCACATCGTGCGGGAGAGAAAAGGAGTTCAGGTTGCCCCGTTCAATCTCCAGGCATGAAGGTGTAATGACTGGAGGTGGGGGTGTAGAACCTGCCCCTCCATCTGGGAGAGGAGATCTGCCCTGAACGGGAAACGGAGCGGCGGGTGAGAGGAGAGGTGGAGAAGATCCGTGTACCACACCCTTCTTGGCCAATCCGGGGCGATCAGAATAACTCGGGCCCTGTCTTGGCGAATCTTCCTCAGAACTCGAGGAATTAAAGGTATGGGAGGAAACGCGTAAAGGAGTTGACTTCCCCAACTCAACTGAAACGCGTCCCCCAAGGCTCCTTGCATCGGATACTGGAGACTGCAGAATGACGGGCAGTGAGCATTCTCGCGAGTGGCAAACAAGTCCACACGAGGAGTCCCCCACAACTGAAAGACGTGCCGGACCATCTCCGGGTGAAGCCTCCACTCGTGGTCGGCCGAGAACTGCCCACTGAGACTGTCTGCACGCACGTTCAGAACTCCGGCCAGATGATTTGCCAACAGACAAATCTGGTGGTACTGAACCCAGGACCAGAGGCGCAGAGCCTCTCTGCAGAGACACTGCGACCCCACTCCTCCCTGCTTGTTGACATACCACATCGCTGTGGCATTGTCCGTCAGGACTTGAACCGACCGACCGCGAAGGGAAGGGAGGAAGGCTTGAGTGCCAAATGTATGGCCCGCAACTCTAAAAGGTTGATGTGAAGCAACCTTTCCTCTGGAGACCAAAGACCCTTGACCTCCAGATCCCCCAGATGAGCACCCCACCCTAGGGTGGATGCATCCGTTATCATTGTGGCAACCGATGGAGGTAGTTGAAAAGGCTTTCCTTGTGACAGATTGCCTTCCACGCTCCACCAAGACAGATCTGCTGCAGTTTCTCTCGAGATCCTCACTGACTCCCTGAGATCTCCGTTGTGCTGATACCACTGCCTGCGGAGGCACCACTGGAGCGCCCTCATGTGCCAGCGTGCATGGTTGACCAATAGTATGCAAGAAGCCAACAGACCAAGCAGGCGGAGGACCTTCAGGACTGGAACTACTGCTCCATTGTAAAATAAAGGAATCATTTCCTGTATGTTGCGAATCCTTTGTGGAGGAGGGAATGCACGACATACAGTTGTGTCCAGTACAGCACCTATGAACAGGATACGCTGGAGGGCACCAGGTGAGACTTGGGTACATTTATCGAAAAACCCAACCGGAACAACAACTGAGTTGTCACCTACAGATGCTGGAGCACTTTCTCGACGACTCTGCCTTGATCAGCCAGTCGTCTAAATAGGGGAATACTGGAACCCCCGATCTTCTGAGATGTGCTGCCACCACCGCCTTCACCTTGGTGAAGACTCGAGGCGCAGTAGTAATTCCAAAAGGATGGACCGCAAACTGATAATGTTGTGATCCAACCGTAAAACGGTGATACTTCCTGTGCGACTTCAGGATTGGGATGTGAAAATACGCATCCTGCAAGTCGAGCGACACCATCCAGTCTTCTTCCAGCAGCGCTTGAAGAACCTGCGCAACTTGAGCATCTTGAACTTCTCTTGTTTCAGATAAAGATTCAAGATCCTGGGATCCAGGATTGGACGAAATCTGCCATCCTTCTTGGGAATCAGGAAATACCGGGAGTAGCATCCCTGGCCCCTTTCCTGCTCTGGAACCATCTCTATCGCACCCTTTCTTAAAAGTGTCTGCACATCCTCCTGCAGAAGTAAGAGGTGTTCCTCCGTGCAAAAACCTTGGCAAGGAGGGTAATTGGGAGGAAATTCCCGAAAGGGAAGAGCAAACCCATTTTCTACGAGATTGAGAACCCAAAGATCTGACGTAACCGATTCCCAATCCCGTAGAAAGTGGGTAAGCCGACCCCCCCACCGGACCCACATGATCCTGAATGGCGGATCTAGGGCTGCTTTTCTGAGGCTGGGGGGTTGGAAGAGGTGGAGGAGGAGGAGGCCTCTAGGGCGAGCTGCTGCTGCTGCTGACCTTGCCGATAGGAGCGAAAGGAAGAGCGTCCGAATCCTCTGAACCTCCTGGTAGAAGAACCCCTGGTCTGAGGCCCTAAAGATTTGGCAGTAGCCATACTGTCCTTAAATCTTTCTAAGGCTGTATCAGCTTTTTTACCAAAGAGTCCAGCTCCATCAAACGGCAGATCTAACAAAGCAGCCTGAACATCCGCTGAAAAATCCGAAGATTTCAGCCAAGCTGATCTTCTTGTGGCAACCGCAGTACCCATGATGCGTGCCACCGAATCCGCAGTGTCCAGCCCACTTTGTATCACCTGACGAGCTGCTGCCTGTGCATCCGTTAACACTTCTTCAAAATCCTTCCTGCTGTCATCAGGGATCTTAGGTGCCAGAAGACGCAGTGAATCCATGAGGGCATTTACATATCTCGCCATAAGGCAAGTGGCATTGGTTGACTTTAATGCCATACTCGCAGAAGAAAAGGTCTTTTTAGCAACCTGATGTTGTTTCTTTGCATCCTTATCCCCAGGCACTTGAGGAAATGCACTCACAGTCTTTTTGGAACAGGCCGCCTGGATTACTAAACTTTCAGGTGATGGATGAGAAGTCAGAAAAGCAGGGTCCTCAGGAGCGACCTTGTACCTTCTTGCCACACTCTTGGAAACTGCCGGTGCTGAAAGTGGCTTTTTCCAAACTTCCATAATAGGCTCCGTTAGAGCTTCATTAAAGGGGAGTAACGGTTCCACCACAGAACTGGGTGAATGCAGAACCTCAGTTAGTAGATTGGACTTAAATTCTACTGTAGGAAGAGACAAATTCAAAAGTTCCGCAGCCTTCCTCATAACCATGTGATAAGGCTGGACGTCTTTCGAAGGGGCATCAGACACAGAAGGTAACTCCCACTTGGGAGAAAACTCCAGGCCACTAGCCTCCGCCAGTTTTTCAAAACAGTCATCCTCAAGCTCACCTTCTTCCATTTCAGCTTGAGCTTCTGTATACCTCTGCTCTTCTATGAGGCGCTGAGCCTCTCTCCTGGACCTCTCCTTCACACGCCACGCCGTCGGATCCACCAACGACTCCGACGGAGCCGGAACCGACGTCGGTATCGAATCCGATGGCAAAGTGACTTGGTCTCGAGGTCGACCCAGAGCAGACGACGTCGGTATCGGCGTCTACGACCTCGGCGGAGTTGGGTATTGCCACAGCGGTGTCTGAGCCGGCATGAATGGCAAAAAAGGTGCCGGAGCATAGGAGTGCGGAACACCTAAATTGAAGGCTAATGGACCCATGGGACCCGAAGGCGCACCAGAGGGGTATCATGCCCTTGAAAATACACCATACATGGCGTTCAAAAACGCTGATGGGTCTTGGCCCGGGGCCGGAAATGGTGGCTGAAGTCCCTCGGGCTGACCTTGAGGTGGTTCCGAATTCGGCTCATCCACAGGCACAGAATTCTCACCCATCGGAACTTCTTCCTCATCCTCACGGGCCGGGGACAGCGCCGGAGATTGTACCGGAGACGGAGACGGAACCTGCGACTCCAAAGGCGAAGCCTCACCTTCCGGATCCAAGTCCTCCTCCGGAGGAACCACCTTCGAACGTACCTTCTCGGGTGACTTCGACCTCGAGTCCGAGTCCCTACCGGAGTGACGTCGGGACTCATGTCTTCTTTTCTTATGCTTCTTCCTTGACTTCGAAGCATGATCTGATGACGACTTCGAAGACGACTCCTCTTGAGGCCTTGATCTCGAAGCCGATCTCGACCTCGCCCTTCTTGAACGAGACCTCAAAGTCTTCTTTCCTTTGTCACCTCTCAGCTTCGCCACCAGAAGTTTGGTCTCCCTCTCTCGCAGAGCATTTGGGTTCATCTTCCGACATGAAGAGCATTCTTCAACATCATGATCAGAACTTAGACACCAGATGCAATCTTCGTGTGGGTCCACGATAGACATCATTTTCCCACACTCTCTGCAAGGCTTGAAGCCGGTCTTCTTCGTCGAAATCGTAAAGGAAACAAAGAAACAGAAATATGAAGAAAATAGCAACAAAGTTACTAAGAGGCTACAGAGATTCCCCGAAACCGTTAGCGTCGACGACGCGGAAAAAAGGGAACTGACGTCATCACGCCGGCGTGGGCCTATTGTAGTGTCAGTGACGTCAGCGGAGTCGCGTGCGATGCCGTGCCTCTATGACGTCGTCCACGTCCACGGCGGCGCGAAGCAACAAAAAGAATTTCTGAATGTTGCTGACGCAAGGGTATATTCACAAGGTGAGGAATCCACTGGCAGATGTATCTAGCAGAACTGTCGATATGCTCCCCTTGTTGGCCCTTATTATATGGGAATATTACGTATATCAAACAAGCAGCGGTCCTGTTTTTACAAGTGTCTAGCCAGAGATGGGCTCAGCCGCTAATGACAGTCCTTTCCCTCCCTTTTTTATTCTTAGCCAGTATCTATATTGCTGTGCACAATAGTTGCCCCCAGACGTTAGTTGTGTGCTATTGTACTACAAGTTTGGGCGATTGCTTGTTGCAGAATTGCCCTCATGGTATTTGTCATTGCGAATTGTTTTTATGTTTATTACGCCATCATCTTTCAGTAAGGGTATGATTGTTGTGAAGTTGATCCGCGCACAGCACTGCGCTTCAGCATGGGTTTTACATGTCCATTGCAAGCCTCTACCACCCTCAGGTTGGATGGGACCGTTTGCACCCCTGACACCTATTGGTTATGGCGCCCATCAAGAAAGGAAGCTGGAATGTGAGAGGTATCCATAGCCCGGCGCGCTGCAACCTCATATACTCCTCAACACGACAGGCTATTTTGCATATGCACATGGGGTTCTAGTGTGGTAAAGGCCGGGAACTCCGTTTCGGGTGATAGACACAATGGTGGATGGGGAAGGCAGATATGTTATAGTTAAGGGTGTTTTCGACAGTAGGCCAGTAGTATTGGCTTCACTTTATGCACCCAACACTGAGCAAGCAGCCTTCTTGGACCAGATATCGCAAAAACTATCCGCATGGCGCGATACACCTATGATCTTGGGCGGTGATTATAACTGTGTACTGGATGTCTCCCTAGACTGCTCTTTTCCACTCTTGCCTGGCACAGCCACGCACGCAGCTGCGAAAGCATTGGCACACTGGGCTGAGCAATGGTGCTTCACTGATTTTATGTTATGTTATGTTACAGAATGTTTATATAGCGCCTATCACCGCCGGTCTCTAAGCGCTTAACAGAAGAACATAACACACTGTTACCCCAACCCTCAGCTATCCCCCCAATTAAGCTGGAGTCATTGCCTTTTTGAATAGGTGGGTTTTCAGTTTTTTTCTGAAGGGTAGTAGCTGTGATTCTTCCTTCAGAGTGGCCGGGAGCTCATTCCACAGTTGCGAGAGAAGCACAGACAGTGCCCTGCCACCTCTGGTTTTTAACTTAAACCTAGGTTGGATCAGATTGAAAGTTTTTCCTGAGCGCAGAGATCTACCAGGAACATATCTCTTCAGACGTTGCTTAATGTACTCTGGGGCTTTCCCAGAGAGTGCCTTATGGGCCACACAGAGACACTTAAACTGAACTCTGAATTTTACCGGTAGCCAGTGCAGCTTCTGGAGGAGGGGGGTTGCATGCGAATTTCTGGGCAGGGAGAAAATCAGCCTTGCTGCATCGTTCTGTACTACCTGCAGCTTCCTCAACAGCTTATGTGGCAAGCCAAGATATAAGGCATTGCCATAGTCAAGTCATGAGATAACTGTGGCAGATACGATCGATTGCAGGGTGGAGGCTGATAAGATGGGGACTAACTTTCGTAATTGCCTCAACACACCTGTGCACGAGCCAACCACAGCTGAAACTTGAGGGGCCATCGAGAGGTCTGCATCGATCCTCAGACCCAGGCTTTTTACCACCATCCCAGGAGAGGGAGTAGTTCCTAACTCTGGGGGCCAATACAGGTCACCCCAGGGATTCCCTCGGTTGCTGATCACCAGCAACTCCGTTTTATCAGCATTCACTTTCAACAGATTGTTAGTCATCCAGTTGACCGTGAAACTGAGCAGGTTCCTCACTGATTCCTGGGCCTCTTTGGTGTCTTCCAGCTGAACCAATAGCTGGGTATCGTCTGCGTAATTGAAGATTTCGCAACTCCTACGCATAAGCTCCTCCACCAGCGGTTGTAAATAAATATTAAAGAGCAGGGGGGATAGTGCCGACCCCTGGGGCACACCCCATGTCCCATCACTAATCCCAGACAACTGGTCTCCCAGCTGCACTCTCTGAGTTCGTCCTGACAGGAAGGATTCCAGCCACTTAAGCACCTGGCCTGTGATCCCCAGCTTCGCGATACGGTCCAGCAAGATGGTATGGCTGACCGTATCAAAAGCCGCCAACAAGTCTAAAAGAATCAGGGCGCATGGTTGTTTATTGTCTGCCCTGACTCTCAGCTCGTCGGCGACCGAGGCCATAACTAGTTCTGTGCTATGTTGGGGCCGAAACCCAGCCTGCCTGGCATGAAGGAGATGGTGTTCCTCCAGATGACCAGCTAATGTGCCCAGGACGTGTTTTTCTAGAATCTTACTCAGGAATGGTAGCTGCGAGATAGGCCTATAGTTTTTTAAAGCCTTCGTGTCTGTTCCTGCTTTCTTTAAAAGTGGGGAGACCCTAGCTTCCTTCATCTGAGTTGGGAGATAGCCTGCTTCCAGTGAGTTGTTCAGTAGACTCAGCACCTGGGGCTGGATGCCTGGCAAGGCCATTTTAAAGATTCTTGGGGGGCATGGATCTGTGTTAGAGCCTGATTTAATTTGTCCAACAAGTTCCGCTAAGCGCTTGTCGTCAATGGGAGAAAAACTGTTCATAGACCTCGACGGCACCTGAGCCACCAGACAGGGCAGCATGGTTGTAACTGGCTGTGCATTGATATCAGTGATGATGTCATGTACTTTCTGAAGAAAGAAACTTTGGAAAGAGTCACAGTCTGGTTGATCACTCATAGAAATGTTCCCACCCCGCTGCGTGAGTTCCCTTAGTATCACAAAGGTCTCTCGCTGTATGTTAATCGCCTCCCTAATTCTTCCCTCATAGAAAGCTCCAAGATTGGTTGGTATGAGCCTATGGTCTAAGAGTCTTATATAGGCTCTTTATTGTTTTTACAGAATTCTGGTTTAACCATCACACCAGGACGTACAACAGGAATTTTTTAGGATTGAATTGATCGATGCAATTGATGTGGGAATCAGAACCACTTTGTCCCCAAGAAGGGTAAGCAAGTTAACTCTTGGACACATATCTTTGATTCATATATCCGGCAATAGCTCCAATTAACGGTCATCTATCTTCCTTACAGGGTCATCATATAGATCCCTGTTTTTCCCCGTTACAGTATGTCCTGAAGAAGACTCGCATGGCCCAGGCACAATTAACCGTATGGCCGCAAGACGAGTCGAAACGTCGACAATATATTGAAACCTGGACCACTACTATTATCTCTCCCCACGTTTATGTGCAGATATTAATGACATATAATTCTGTTTGGAGTCAATAAGAGAGACAGTGTTAATTCATTCAAGTGGCTAGGCTGTGCAGATCCGGCATTTATAGGCCTGATACTGTTCGTTAACATTCAAAATTATTGGAATTGTATTTCACCTTTTTTGATTTTCATTTTCCTTCTTCTTTAATCACTTTCACATTTCTTGACACCCTTTGCTATGCTGCACGTTTTATACGGGGCAATGTATATACTTCTGTGTTGATTTACAAATTGAAGCTTTGAATTTCATATTCTTGGTTGAAATTGATACAATAGATTAAAATATTGTACCTTTGTTTGGAAATGGATGCTGTTGCCTTATTCATGTGTTTTTCATTGATGGAGTGGAGCTGATCAATAGGTACATGCTCCTAATTTGAGAATCTTGATTGATCAATTCATTTTGTTTGCAAATATAGAGGTCTCGGACCATTGTTGTGTAATATCGATGTAATACCCAGGTCCAGTACCTTTTGGGTTACCCCATTTCTTTAATGGTTTCTCTCCAAGATGTCTGCCTTATATTTTGAGAGTAGAGTTTTAAAGGTTTCAGCCTCTACTTGACAGTAATTAAGTCTCCACCTTCTCTCTGCCTTGCGGAGGGCTTGCTTCTTCTCTTTCAGTGAGGCATCAAACCATGGTGCTCCCTTCCCTTTAGATCTAGTCCTCTCCATCCGCTCAGGGGCTAATTTATCTAGAGCGGCGAGCATCCAGGTCTTTAGCACCGTAGCATCCTGATCCAAATTAATACCGCTCATTTTAGGGGGGCAGAAGAGATGTGTGGCGGGGGCAGAAGAGATGTGTGGCGGTTCAGGAACCTGCTGGATATTGTATCCTATTAATCCAGGACCCATGGACTCCATGTGCGCTTGGACCGCTTCATGATGTTGAATGATCTACCATGTATCCATGACTCCTCCAATATGGGACGCACGCACTCTGATCACAATCCGCATGTGATGGAGCTACGATGGGAGGCCGAGATACCGCCGATCCCAATTTGGCACCTCCTCGACGCGCCTTTTGGAGTTTTATTGGCCACCACAGTGGCACAATACTTTGAAGAAAATGCTGGCACAGCCACGTCACCATTAGTGGAATGGGACGCCCTTAAAGTGGTTGTCAGGGGGCACTGTTAGGGGACACAGGCGGGTATGCGAGTGCAATTAGAAAAGGAACTCACCACTTTAGAACGAAGACTAGCCACTAGTGAGCAAGCTGCCACAGATGGAACCCAGGGGCGGCTCGATATACACAGACAGGAACATGCTCTTCTGCTAGAGTGGTTGAGATGTCTAAATCACGCCGCTCACTCGGCACAAACGCACCATATGGGTGATAAGGTAGGCAAGTTGCTTACATGGCTCATCCACTAAAATGAGCCATCAGCGCCAATAGTATCGTGAGAATGGCAAACGGGGGAATTACCTATATTCAACAAGATGTTCATGGAGCATTTGTAATGCATTATCAAGATCTGTATAAGTCACGAGCACGAGCTACGCCTCTAGAGCTACAGATTTACCCGGAGGGCTTCAATTTGCGCAGACCTACACGCACCCAAAGTGAAGAACTAAACACCCCTCTCCAATCAGAGGAAATTCAAGACAGTATTTTCTCGCTGTCTAACGGGAAGTCACCGGGACCAGATGGTCTACCGACTGAATTTTACAAGGCATGCACTCACATTCTAGTGCCACAGCTGTTAAAAGTGTATGAAACTGCTCCCCTACCACCACACAGAATGAGGCCCTGCTAGTCTCCCTCCTCCAACCTGATAAAAATCCAGATTTCCTGGCCTCCTATCTCCCACTGCCGCTTAATAAAGACTATAAAATCTTTGCATCACTATTGGCTAGGCGTCTTTCTCCCTTAGTAAAAACACCGGTACACCCTGACCTGAATGGTTTTGTCCCTGCCTGGTGCACCTCTCTTAATATCCATAGGTTCTTCAGAGTACAGCAATACGCAACACATAGTTGGCCCCGATCGGGTTGCTTGGTTCTTGATCTGGAGAAAGCCTTTGATTCTTTAGAATGGCCTTATCTGGTGGCAGTTTTGGGCAAATTTGAACTGGGAGAGCAATACTTAAATATGATTCGTCTAATATATCAACGTCCCACTGTTCGAGTCCGCAACGGTGGGTTGATCTCGGACCCTATCAGAGTGAGGTGACGAAATGGCTTGACGGCGTGCGACCCGTCCATATGCCCTGATTTTGAAGTTGCTGGGTACACTAAGGGGTAGACTGGGTACATCGGACACAGCCCTGACGACCTGGCATGCTGCAGAGACACTCTGGGCGATCTATATAGAGATGGCGTACTACTGTTGTTTGAGACACTGGTTGAGGACGCTGAGTTGCCGGCAGGCTAATTCCTCCTCCATACCTCCTTTATGAAGGCATTGACAACCGCCTGGGGGGACCTAACAGCCGAGCCACCGACACATCTACTATTACAATATCTGCACTTAATGGGGGCGGGATGACACGTAGTGCATTGGTTGGTGGAGGCGCTTCTTGCGCATACATTAAAACCGATGCAAAGACTCTGAGTTAGTTGGGAAACAGAGGCCAGCCCTGGACCGAAAAGGAATGGGATGCTATCCTGGCGGGCTCCAGGAACATACCAAGAAACTCTAGGTTCAAACTCATACAAACATTCATTATACAGCGGGCTTTCTCTCACCTGACAAGATAATGGATATTTCCATGTTGCCACCTCTGCGTGCCCGCGCTGCCAGCAGCTGGATGCAAACCGATTTCACATGCTCGGGGCTTGTGCATCCCTTCAGCATTATTGGCAGGAGGTGGTCACAACCCTTGCCCTATGCACAAACATACCTCTGCCATTGTCATGGGAGATCTGCCTTCTAGGGCTTTATGACAGATCAAAAATTCAATGAGGTTACCTCGAGATTCCGAGATTCAGGTTTAATTACTGCGAAAAGACTAATACCTAAGAAATGGAAACATGCGGATCTACCAGAGGTCGTTAACTGGAAAAGCTCACTTACAATATGGGCGCAGGCGAGCACGGCGCTGCACAGGGAGGAGAAGGCGGGACTTTGCAAATATCCTACTGCGCATGGTTGGGACACTATACTCACCACCCTTCAACGCGGTGATGCAATGAAGGATGATAATACTCAATCCACTAAACTGCAATAGACACATCAGTGTCTTGCCGCTTGTATAAAGTTAAACACTCACAAATCCCCATGTTCATCATGGGCGGTTATCCGTACCCGGTCTACCTCCAGATATAGGAGGTGCTCTCTGCTGTTTTGTAGTTATATGTAGATGCACACGTTGATTCAACCCCCGACTAAACGAGCCACTAAGCGGCAATGTATTGAAAATGCACTTTCATACTCAGTCATGTAGAATTGAGCCTATTCACCATTCATAGATGGCAGTTGTTACATTATAAGTTTCAGTTTTGTTTGCACGTTTTAGAAAATATGTCTTATTGGTATTCTCCAGTGACTTCCTATTACTTTTTGCCATTATGTGATTCTTTTGTAAAATGATGTTCAAGTCCGAATGACAATTTTATATATCTCAGATATTGTGATGTTGGCTCTGATCGGACGTGTCCTAAACATGATGTAAATGAACATGATTGCACTTTATAAATCATGATGAAGCAATACATGTGAGCAATGGCACACAGGGACCTTAAAACACATATTCCACACAACGTACATATCTGTAATCAAGAATAGTACACTAGTAATACTACCATACTGTTGAAATGTATATTGCTATTCGTTACATGTGCATTATATTTCTGCTGTGAACATTTGGAAATATTGTATAAAATCATGATGCCAGTTATGATTAAACATCTTTATTGGTATTTTCAGATTTTAACAAAAAAATGAGGGTACAAGGTATGCAGAAGAGGTCAGAGTACGCAGGATCAGGAACGATTTAGTAACTAGGCCGGTCGAGTTTAGGAGCTCACATCCTGTTGGTCATGTTTCCAGGACACGCCCCCACCAGTGTGTAGATCTCTAATTTGAGACAATTTAAGATGGTCGTAAAAAGAGACCACTCAACACAACAGGGATGTTGAAGGACAGTGAGGAATCTGCGGTTAGGCAGAGTATCCACCAGAAAGAGTATTACCAAAAGTACCTAACTTGTTTTCCTGATGGGAACTTCTAAACACAGATTCCTCACCTAAAGAATAAATATCAAAGCAGTACCTCCCATGGTGGAGTCTCTGTAGTGTGGGTTCAGACCATAAAGTTCTGCAGGACCAAATGTGGGAAATGCCCTTCCAGTCGAAGCTGGCTGTCAAGGCAGTAGTGGTTCATCCAGGTGTGCACTGAAGCCCATGTTACTGCCCAACAGAAGTCAATAACAGACTGTGCTGTGGTGGCAGCCTTGGCCATGGTAGAATGGGCCCTTAGTCCTTCAGGAAGATGCTTTTGGGCCAGTGCCTGGCCACCTTGACAGAATCTTTTTCCGCACCTCCAGACCCTTCTGTGCCCTAGAGAACCAAACAAAGAGCTGATAGGCCATCCAATGATAGTTAATGGGATTGATATAAATTAGCTTAATGCTTTTATTTGGGGTCCAGACAAAGGTGTCTCTGCCTTCGAGGGGTTAGGCAGGGCAAAACATGTTGGAAGGATGATGAATTGCCCAGTGGGAAAAGGAGTCACTACTTTCGGCAAGAAGGCCGTCCTGGTCCTCAGCACCAGTTTGTCTTGAAAAAAGATGGTGTAGGGCAGTTGCACTGAGAAAGCATGGAGCTCATTCACACAATGAGCTGAAGTGATCACAATGAAGAAAACAGTCTTTAATATTATAAGACACAACGGGTAACTGTGCATTGACTCAAAGGGAAAACACATGAGAAATGCCATGACTAAGTTAAGGTTCCACAGTGGCATCACAAGTGGTTTGATAGAGAGCACATGCATTAAACCTTTAAGAAAAATAGGTGATTGAAACACGGACGTTTGGTCCAGTAAACTCAGAAAAGACAATTGGGTTGATAAATAACTTTTAATAGAGCCCACTGCAATGCCTTTCTAGCAAAACAAATTCCAAAATATCAGGCAGCTTGGCTTGCAAAGGGTCTATCCTACAAACTCCACACCAAACCACAAATTTGTTCCAGGCCCGTATGTAAATAGACTTTGTGGAAAGGCACCTGGCAGCAAGGATTACATCTACAAATTTGGCTGGCAAATCAAACACTATCAACTGCCGCCACTCAAACTCCACGCAAGAGATGAAGATTGCGAATGTCTGTTTGAAGAACCCTGCCCTGCTGCAGCGACAGGAGTTCCTTCTGAAGTAGTAATCTGATCAGAGGACTGGCGCACATGTTCAGAAGCTCCGAGGACCACATTCTCCTGGCCCATCCGAAGATGACTTGGGCTTGTTTGTTCCTGATTTTCACCAGAACTCTGGATAAGAGCAGGTACAGGAAAGCATACAGGAGACCCATGTTTCACTCTAGTCAAAATGCCTCTCCTTAGTAGGATCTTTACAGGCACTCCAAGGCACAAAGTTTGGACACTCTACATTTTCGAAGGTGGCAAAAAGAACTAGCCGGGGTTCATCTCATTGTCAGAAGACACCCTGTGCCACCTCTGAGTGTAGTTGCCATTCCTGATCCACCAGGTACCGCATACTGAGCTTATCCACCTTGGCATTCAATGATCCCACCAGGTGGTTCACAATCAGCGAAATGCCCTGACGGTACAACACCCCTAAAGGCGTAAAGCATAATGGCAAAGGACCCAGAACCTCACTCTGCCCTTCTTTCTGCAGTATCACATGAGTGTGGTGTTGTCCAAGAGAACATGTACCAGCCTTGCTCTTGATAGATGGTAAGAAGGCCTTCAACGACAGGTGAATTGTCTGCAACAGATGGTTATGGAGTTGGGTTTCCGCCAGAGACCAGAGTCATCTGAACTCCACCTCTAACACATGACCTCCCCAACCCAGCAGTGAAGCATCAGTCACCACCATCAGCTCGGGGGTTGGGGGAGCGGAACGAGGTCTGCCGATGGTCAGGTTGTGGTAGAGAAATCACCACTGAAGATCTTGTCCAGCCTCCTCTGAAACCTGTATGACATCTGATAGGTTTACTTGGGGCTTGGTCCACTGATACTACAGATTCCACTGCAGAGCCTGCATACGCCATCTGCCAAAGTGTATCAGATGAATGCATGAGGCTAACAGGCCAAGAAACCTTAAGGCTCAGAGCTGCTCTCACCAAGATCCACTTCTGAAGCGGAAACATCTGGATCATAGCCGTATGTCTTCGACTCATTGAAATATAAGAAATGCCCTGAACTGCACTGTGTCCAAAACAGCTCCAATAAATGGAAGTCTCTGTGAAGGAGTCAGGTGTCACTTTGGCTCATTGATTGAGAACTCCAAAGAGGTCAGGAAGTTCGCTATTCTTTGGAGTCTACAACTGACTGTGGCAAGCCCGCCTTCAACAGCCAGTCAACATGGTATAGAAACAAAATTGGTATGCCCAACCTTTGAAAATGGGTGACAACCACCACTTTTGTGAACACTAGAGGGGTGCTGGTAACGCTTGAAGGAGAGCACGGCAAACTCAAATGTGCTTGGCCACTCTTGAACTGGAGGTAATGTCTGTGGAACTGCAGGACGAGCATATCATAGTACGTGCACTGCAGGTAGAAGGCTACCATCTAGTCACCTGGATCCAAATCAGACACTATCTGGGCCAGTGTGAGCATTTCAGATTTGTCCTTAAGCAGGTAGATATTCAGAGGGTGAAGATAAAAAAAACGATTAAGACCACCATCCTTTTTCATCATAAAGAAGTAGGCTAACTATCCTTTTCATTTTTCTGAGTCCAGAAACATCTCAATAGCCACTTTGCACAGTAGAGCTTGCACCTCACAAAGTAAGAGGGATAGGTGCTCCTCTGAATGCTGTTCTGAGGTGGGAGGATGCTGCGGCGGGTCTGAAAAGAATGGAAGGGCATACCTTGCTAACCAATATGTTATGTTAAATGTTCTGTTAAAATTTTTTGTAGAAACCACATACACTGGCTGGTTTCTTGGCGCTATATCTAGGAGTAGCCTGAGTCCTGGTGAGTTATTCATATCTCTGAATGAACAGCCATGTTTTAAGTAGTCTCCTGAATCCCAGGAGGTCTGTGCAAGATCTGATGTCAGTGGGTAGGGCGGTCCAGAAGCGGGGAGCCAACACCGCAAATCTGCTTCCACATAGACACTTTGTTTTATACGACTTTGTGACCAGAAGGCTCATGTGGGCTGAGCGCAAATTGCGGGTGGGTTTGTGCTCTGAATAAGATCGGAGACAAATTTCGGACAAGAACCATATAAAGATTTAAAAATGAGGCTCCAGATTTTGAAGGCACAGCGTTGTGATATGGGGAGCCAATGTAGCTTCCTCATCAGAGGAGAAGCGTGTTGCCATCTGGGCTGATGGAGCCTGGTTCTGCAGCAGTTGCAATCCGTTGACTAGATAAAGCGGCAGACCGAAGTACAGTGAGTTTGCGTAATCTAAGTGAGAAATGACCAAGGCTAGAACACCCTGCACCAATGCTTCCCTAGTGAGGAGTCTGCTGATTTTCATTATCTGCCGTAACTGGAAGAAACAAGTAGACTACCGTTCTAATCTGGGACTTCATGGACAGGTCGCAGTTAATTGTCACCCCGAGGCTCTTAGCAGAAGAGGATGGGGTTGGGGGAGAACCCAGCTCAGCTGGCCAGAAGTGTGAGCTTCAGGAGTTATGGGCACCACCTATCAGGATTAGCTTGGTTTTATCCAGATGTAGCTTTAGATGGTTGCTGTTCATCCAGTTGCGGATATGCAGCACGGTGGCTTGGAATTCAGACATGGAATCGGGCGTGTTGTCGATGGTAAATATTAGTTGCAGGTCATCCGCATAGTTGAATGTACTCACCTTTTTTCTTCTCTTAAAGACAGAATCAAACGGAGCAAATGCAGATTGAACAGGTGCAGGTATAATGAAGATCCCTGTGGCACTCTGCAAGTTGACTTCATGTTAGGCGCAGTAAAGTGGGAGAGGCGCACAGGCTGATAGGCTGTAATCCAGCTGAGGACCGGACCCTGAAGTCCTGCAGCCCTGACCCGGGCCACTAAAAAGCCATGGTCGACCATATCAAAAGCTGCGGATAAGTCCAATAGCACCAGAGCCTGCTGGGAGCCCAAGTCAGCTCTTCCTTAGTTTGTGCAACACAGTCAGTATCACTGCCTCAGTTGAGTGAGAGGGACGAAAACCTGCTTGATGGGGATGAAGGTATTGAGATTGTTCAATGAATGAGCAGATGCAATTTTCTATGTGGGACTCCAATACCTTGGCCAGAAAGGGAAGCAGAGATATGGGGCGGTAGTCAATCGGGAGCAGGGGTCTGCCCCAGGTTTTTTTTTTAACGGAAACTATGCTAGCTTTTTTAAAGCTTCTGGGGATTCAGCCCTTTGTTAATGACTTGTTCAAGAGCGAGAGGGCAAGATCAGGGTTTGCGGTGAAGACTTCTTTTAAAATGTGAGATGGACAGCTATCAGTAGGGATCCAGATTTGACTTGGATCAATAGTTCCGAAAAGGCTTTCCTACAGATTAATTGATTAAGGGTACATGGGTTTCTCTGTGCTGTTGGTGATGCCTCAAACATAGCCAGCAGAAATGCTGGCTTTAATCGTAATAATTTTATCAATAAAAAAGTATTCAAGGAGTTCCAGAGTGACTGGGAAGGGATAGATTTTATTGTAACTCTGTCGGGATTGGACAGCACATTGTTAATTGCAAATATTTCTTTCGATTTTTCGGTGGAGTTCATGATCTTAGAGGAGAAATAAGTGGCCTTAGTAAACTGTATGGCTTTTTTTATATTCCTTAAGTTGGGCTAAGCAAGTATCTTTTTTATCTGATGAGTAGTTAAGTCTCCACTTTCTTTCGGTTTGCTAAAGGGCTAGTTTTTGAGTCTGTAAATCTTCAGAGAACAATATCTGGGCCTCAAGACGCCTGGCTGTTTTTATTATCCTGATGGGGGAATGTTCGTTACTAGCTGCTGTTCACCAAGCAGTGATGTTTTCCTCACTTAGGTTGATGGATGGCTGGTTAGTTGGATCAGTGTTCGGCAGTGAACTACAGAAGGCATTAATGTCAATGCTGTTCCATTTCCTTGCCATGAGCCCTCCTTTAACTTAGGGTTTAACTGTAGTTATATTACTAAGCACAAACTTTATTAGAAAGTGAACAGACCATGTGCAGAGGACACTGTCAAAGCGGACACTGTAAGATTAGAAGTCCAAATTTGATCTAGTATGTGTCCTTTGATGTGTGTGGGGGGTGTCACTTGTTGAGTGCAGTTCAACCCACAAAGTAGATCGGTTAATTCTGCTAAGTGTGGTCCACCCATCACATAATTGGACCAATAATTAAAATCGCCGATCAGTACAATCTTAGAGTGGTTAATTATTAGATGTGCCATCTATTCACCACGTGTTTGGGGGAAAAGACGCATGTTCTGGACGGGAGGTGGGAAGGGGGAGGGGGGAAGAGCTATATAAAAGTGCACAAATTAAGGGCACCAGAGTCGAGTCCAGTTTAATAACTAGGTTATCCACCGATGTGATGTCTAGCATCAAGGGTTGTAGTAAATTTCAGTTCCTGACATATTATAGCGGCTACCCCTCCACCAATTCTTCCACCTGAAAGGTTTGCCTGAAGGATGTATTAGTTGCTTGGGAGGGCGGCCAGGATGTCAGGGGCGGACTCCTGTGAGAGCCAGCTTTCGGTTAATAAAAGGATGTCTGGTTTAGTAGAGTCCAGTAAGTGGAATATATCTAGTTTTTTCTTACCAGAGAGTGAGTATTTAGGTATGTGATTGTGAGTTTCAATGTCTCATGGTAATCCTGTCTCTGAATGTTTTCTGCAACAGGGAGAGATTGGTCAAGTTCAGGGAATAAGACGCTGGTTTCCATAATCGCTGATCTGACCAGTCTGGGGCCAATAGAGGGGAGTTATTGGAGTTTAGAAGCTTTCGTTTAGACAAGGTGTAGTTTAAAAATTGGGCACAGTGACTGGGCCAAGACGGGCGCAGACGGGCTTGCCTTTGGCGCACGGTCAGCATGCCCGCTGAGCTTCAGCGCAGCGGCCGTAATTAAATGTCCGGCTGCAACTTTAGATGCCCCTCCCGCCCTCAGTGATTGGACGCCCCTAATGAGCGTTTCACTAGGAAGTGACAATCGGCACTTGTGCAGCATGGTGGGAGCAAACCTTGGCTACTGGGTGAATGGTAGGCTTTAAGGTTTAAAATTCAGAGTTAAATTCAATGCAACAACATAAAAATCATCAGTTAAAATAACTCACAAAGGCAGCGGCAGAGTCCTAATATGGAGGACCCATCCGTTGATGTGATGGATTGCCAACCTGTGAGAAAATGTTGCATCCTGCGTCCCATAAAGTAGGTGTGCGCTGCTAAGGGCGAATTATGGCAGTTCGGGTGCTGATGCTAAGAGGGAGGGGGATTACAAAGATTGATGCGCCTTGTGCCTGACTGATTCCCGTTCTCAGAAAAGGACTTTTGATGACTACAACGGAGGTAGTGAACCGTGGTGCTGCCTTTATGCTAACCCTCTGGCATAGCCTTGAAACGGCAAAAACTGGTGGGGGAGCTGTCTAGTAGAGGTCAAGAGGCCTTAGAACAGATCAGGGCTTAGATCAGGGTCGAACATCGAAGTCAACACCGGATCCCCCTCCGACGCATCAGGACTGGCATTGAAAGAGGGACTAGAACAAGTTTTAGAGCCAGAAAGGAAGGAACCACTGACACAATAAAGTGGTAAAGACTCTTCGTTGATAAACCTATTGTGTCAAAAATATTGTTTACCACAATATCGTACTCTATACTTAAAATGGTAAGTACAAAAATATTGTAGAAAAATAAACATTGATACATTTTTTTTAAAAATATTGATTTATAGAGGTATAGTAGTAAGTGTTAAATATTTTAATATATAAATGTAATATATTGTAAATTAAATATATTCCAATAATATTTAATACCATATATATATATATATATATATACTTATATAAACACACAAACATGTATATGAGTGTGTGTGTGTATATATATACATATATATATACACACACTGTCGCAGAAAATATTTTACATTATATTTGTTCTTATGTTTTAAATTATTACTATGTATATATATATATATTACCTACTGGCGGTCGCCAGTAGGTATATATAGTTAGGATTTTTTCTCTATGGGATTTTTGAAAATTCTATGTCTAATAACTTTGGCGTTTGTGGACGGAATTGGCTGAAATTTTCAGGAAAATGGCACATTTTGTTTCTGAGCAGCCCTTGAAAATGTGGGGGGGGTTCGTCAAGGGGGGGCCGAGAAAAAAGGGGGGTCCCAAAACGTGTTTTTAACATTGAGTTTTCCATAGGGCGGTTGGCCTCACTTTTAGCCCGAACGGCTGAATGGATTTGCATGAAACTTGGCAAACCTCCGTTACGCGAAGCGGAGCGCTGTTACAGATATATATCTTTTTTTGAACGTTAATTTCTCAAAATCCACTGGAGCACATATATTGAGACCTAGCAAAGGCACATCGGGCTACCAGTCCCTAATATTTTACCAAGTTTCGTGCAAATCCATTCAGCCGTTCGATTATTATAATTTTAATTTTTTTTTGCCCCGCGGGGCCCTTTTAAAACCTCCACATCAAACCTAGGGGGTCAGCGAGGATCTACTATTGCCCCTTATGGTCATTTGCCCCTTCGCTTTCGCCTCCTCTTGTCTCTCGATCCTACCGAGAGACAAGATGGCGGCCGCTACGGACTGTTTGGAATGTTGACAGACGCCGGAGAACCAATCAGCTTCGCTTCACAAAGCTCCGTTGCGCGAAAAGTACGCGTCCTGGAGCGCTGCCCGGTCCGCTGTTACAGATATATATCTTTTTTTAAACGTTAATTTCTCAAAATCCACTGTAGCACATATATTGAGACCTACAAAAGGCACATCGGGCTACCAGTCCATACAATTTTGCCAAGTTTCGTGCAAATCCATTCAGCCGTTCGAGCTAAAAGTGAGTCCAACCGCCCTATGGAAATGAAGGAAATGAATGGGTAATTTGTAATTAGCAAATAGCTCATCGCAAACTAGGAATGGTAAAGAATCGCTATTTATTCCTTAAAGTTCGCTATTTAGGAAATGCAAAAAACTTTGATGATACATATGGCGGTTCATCTCTAACAAGATAAGAAGCATAGGGATAGATTTATGATGACTGGCGCATCACCAGGGATGTGTTAGTCATTCTGTGCCGCTGTTCCGTCACCTATGGTGTGCTGCATTTACAATGCGGCGCATCATGGGGCAAAAACAGCACAGATGCGTGATGTATCTGTGCCGTAAAGGTGGCGCATTGCTGGAGTTGTATCGCAAGTGTGATGAAGCTCCAGCAAGGGTCGGGGGTGCCCTGTCGCAGGGTTTCTGTTCTCACACAGAACTGTGGACAGAGGATTGGAACCTCGGCGAATTAGGGTGTCCCAAAACTCACCTTAGTAATCAAAAACCCCTTAGCAAGCTAGGTACAGTGTCACATTGGATATAACAAACTCTCAATGTTTAGACAATCCAGAATATGAACTTATAGTACCTCAGGATACGTGGAACTCATGAACAGTCGGTCGTTATATATTTCTTAGAAACCAGAACATGGAGTTAAGAAGAACACATGTGTATTTGAAATGTTTATTTACTAATGCCGTCTTCTCAGGCGTAGTATCTTAGATAATACAAGTACACATATTATCAGTAGCAAAATTACCAGCATAGTTACTAGTACATAAAAAGCGAATGGTGACAGTATGTTAACATGCTGTAAATGAATAAGAGTTAGCAACACTTATAAGCAGCCGCGGGCCGTGGAGGGAGTTACGGTGGGGCAGGGAGGCGGGGAGGGGGAGGGGCAGGGTGGAGAGGGCTCCACCCTGCTTCTCCCCCTCCCCGCCTCCCTGCCTCACCGTAACTCCCTCCACGGCCCGCGGCTGCTTATATCTCACCCTCCCTAATACACATATTATATTATTTGCTAAGAAGGTCTCTTTGTGTTGGTTTAGGGCGTGCCCATACTTTAGTGTCTTAGATTTGAAGGAATCACATCAGCATACACCAGCTCTCTCTTCATGTGAACCGCATCAAGTGTTGTGTATGTGTGTTCGGCAAAGCAATATAAAACCCGCCTCATGCCCAGAATTGGCAGAAGTTGCACTTATGTTATGAGTATGAAGTCGTGGAGATCAGACCTCATAACAATTCTGTATCGTGTTGTTCTTGAAACTTTAGCACTCGCTGTACAGATATAGTTTAACAAGCAAAGCAGATAGTAGAGCAATAACATATTATTCTCATGTAAACCACGATGAACTACTAGGTTGAAAGCTAAAGCAACAACTAAGTGTCGTGTGCAGAAGTTGCAAAAAAAGGAAAAATGGCGTTTAAACCGGTAATGAGCCCATGCTAACTTAACACGGTGTAAAGATATCCAGGACGTAGATGACACCTCCCCATGATCCGGAAACGAACTGAATAAGATAATAGAAGTGCCATCTCATGAGAGCAGATTGCAAGTTTATATATGGACGGTCCGCAAGGTAAAGCATTAAAAACTAGGAAAATTTAATGCTAAAGAAAAATAAAACAGCCAAGTACTTTATCGAGTCTTAAGCCAATAGGCAAGGTAAATAATAAAAACTTGACAAATAAGTCAATGAATTGTCAATGAAATGCTAGTACTCAGCATATCAAACATGAAAAAGGTCTATGACATAACTGTGTATGCAAAATAAGCTGCAACAGCCTCCAATAGGAAGTCACCGTCTTCATCCGAAAACAGTTCAGCCATCCAATTTAAAAGCGGAAAAGAACATACGTGCTCTCCCAGCACCGGATCCTCTATCACCATCAGAGGACAGCTCGGTGGGTTTTCAAGAAAGCTCTGTTCCAAGAAAGACTGTGTTGCCGCCAGTGAATTCCAGGGACCAATTAGTCCATGCATCAATGCCACAGCCATAATCCTTTCGCCAGGACAAACCAACTCGTGAGTAATGATAGGAGTCATCAGCTGATTAAAGTCGACGTCAGGAGAAACCGGTCCGCAGAGACACAAATCAATGGCCCAATCGAAATCACAGGTCAGGCAGTGAAATACAGGCTGGACACAGGTGAAGTAGGAGAATCAAAAAGATAATCCATATGCCGTGCTTAATATCGCCAACGGCATTGTGCCATAATATTCTAGCATGCGATTGCGGAACAGTGTCAGCAGCTGCAGGGCGGGAGGTTGCATAGGAGGGACATCCATATTTAAAAATGTAAAAAAGCACAAGAGCGTCCGCTGGTAATGCAAGTAAAAATGGCAATCCACGAAGCAGAGTGGAAAAAATCGAATGAAAGAAAGCAGGGATGACTCCAAAGATTTTCTCAAATGAAGTCATGAGACCACTGGTAACAACTTTAAAAAAGTGCGCCAGGGCCTTTGTGGAGGATGCGTTAGAGATAGTCCGAACCATCTTGCTGAAATGGAAAGGCAAATCTGAATTGAAAAGGGTCTGCACCTCTGTACGGGTGTTCGCTATGTGAAGCACGAAAGTTTCACGGGCCGAACTCAAGGCCACCTCTCTCTGAGACAAAAGAGCTCTTATTCTTGCCATGCCGTTGAAATCTGCTCCCAAGGTTGGTATTTGTGGCGATATTGAAAACTCCCTATGTTCATGTGTGGGAGGAAATAGAACATTTCTGCAGCAAATAACCCGTTCACTTACTGTTACGATAAAAGGAATACTTTTAATTAACCCAGAACAATCTTCATTATTGAGCATCAAATAACTACCATTTTCCAACAACTTGAACGTGGGGATGATAGCAGGAACTGGCGTGCCTTGCAACACGCAAGCCATATTTGGTCGGTGTTTGTTGCATGAACCGTGTAACTGTATGTGCCTACACATTAGTGAATGATCTGGCGTCTCAGTGCATTCCTCTCCATTCAGATAAACTTCTTGATCATCTTTGAAACATCTGTATGTGTATGGAAGCGACCAGACCTCATGAAGAAAAGCACTACCTAAAGGTTCATAACGACCTATTGGTATATATTTCATACAATTTGAAAACTTATATAAAGCAAAAGGCAGCGTTATTAAACCGTGGATAAGGCACGTTGCCAAAAAACCCGCAATCCTCTGCTGATGATGTCACTGAGCATGTCATGAATGATGTAATATGTGACATCATCAGCAGTGGATTACGGGTAATAGTATCTCTAGTTTACTCCCCTATAGCTGTCTTTCTTTTAACATAAGTGTCTGTTTCCTTCCCTTATACTTACTGTTTTTGGTTCGCTTCCGGTTCGCGTACCGGCGAGCGAACTGGGAAGCGAACTAAGAGAAATAGAGGTTGGCACAGTTCCAAATATTGTACCAATTTTTTAATAACGGGGAGGTAGTTCTGAAAAGAACTTTTTTTTTATTGTTTTTGTTGTTTTATATTTTTTTTATTATTTTTCGGAACATTTTTTTACTTTTTTTGAATTTTTCTGAACAGTTACATATTTTTTTGGGTTTTTCTTGGAGGGGGCAATGAAAACGATTCATTGTAAAGGGCTCAACAGGAGCAACAAAACAAAAAAAGAAGTATTTATTATTTTGGGCGTTTCGTACAAACTTGTATATGATAGTCAATAGCTCTGTTGATCAGAGTGATGCTTCTTTCTCCGTAGGAAATGAATCCATCGCAAAATACGCAGATGTGTTTTACTTCACCAAATTTCATTTGTATATTTGGCACCATCTCCCTGCCCTCTGGTCCCGTTACTTCCGGTACAACAGATCTTCTGGCCATAATAGGGAGATTATCTAGGTCGTTCCGAAACTGTGCAGCACTGTAGTTGTTAGGATGCCACCTAGTCATATGGCGATGCATTGTGTAGTTTACGAAACTGTATTTTTTCTCGGTTCCTCTGGACAGTCTATCTTGACATATAAGGCAAGTTACGTATCTTGCATTTACTTTTTTCTGACCTTTGGGAATTTAAAAAAATTGCCAAATGAAGTTTTCTTTCCGGTGAGACGTCCTGGGCTGCTCAGGCAAAAACTGCCTCTCTTCGTGCTCGTCGTCCTGTTCCTCTTCTTCCTCTTCTTGTTGAATTATAACTTGAGCAGGTGGTCCACTCTTCCTTGGATGTGGTGGAGGTGGTGGGGAAGCACCAGCTGAAGCTACTAAAGAAGCCATTGCTCAGTGATCACAAAGGGTCTTTCTCTCACAATGATGAAAGTCAGAGTGAGGAAAGAAGGAGGGATTTTCATCATTTGGGAAAAACAAGAGTTCTCAACCAATGAAAAGTGTTCATTTTAGATTATATGACCTAGTCTTACATCATTAGGAAACCAAAAGTGAAATGAACCAATGAAAAGTGTTATTACCAAGTCACATGACCTGCTGTGTTTACGTTAAGCGCTTTGCAGGGCCTCCCGGTTTGCTTCCAGAAACCTGCGCTTTGCGACTCGCTTCGCGTACCAGTTCGCTAACGTAGCACGTCATATGACGTATCACGCGACAACGCGAAACGTCATGCGGACGGGAGGCGTCACGATGTTGTTTTCTAACGCGGCAGTTGCGGTAAAGAAACGTTTTCCGGCTCGCGGTCTATTTATCGGCATCAAGGTCAGCTAACGGGAAGCTTCCCGATTCGCGAAGCGGGAACGAAGAAAAAAAAATATTAAAAAAAAAAATTATTCATAAACATATAAAATATATTTTTGGATTTAAAGAAGAATACATTTTACAGCTACAGATATTAGCTGTTAAAAAACCAATGAAATTCACTGAAAAAACCATAGGTTATAGACCATATATAGTTAGGAATTAGCATTTACAAAACCTTGAAAATTCACTGAAAAAACCATAGGTTATAGACCATATATAGTTAGGAATTAGCATTTACAAAACCTTATTTTACTCACACAAAACCATTGAAATTCCATATATAGTTAGTTGCACTAACTATATATCGCGCACCCGCAATCCACTGCTGATGATGTCACATATTACATCATTCATGACATGGTCAGTGACATCACTGATGACATCACTGATGACATCTCAAATGACATCACTGATGACATCACTGATGACATCTCATTTGACATCAATGACCACATCACTGATGATATCATTCATGTGACAATACAATGCATCTCCTCACATTTTAATATAACCTCTGTTTCACCCAGTGTTAAATACAGAGTATAATTTTTGAAACCATTGACACACCAATACTAGTTACTACATACGCACTCACTGATTCCTACGTCTACACACACCTTCACTCATTCACCCATACAATCATTCATACATACAATCACTCATCTTTACAACACTATCATATGCACTCATACAATTATACAGACAGTCACAGTCTGCCACTCATCCATGGAGTTACTCACTCACCTAGTCAGTCATGTAAAGAATCAATGACACTTCCAGTTTCTTGTCTATACAGTTAAACATAGAGCACCTTACATTTTCAAACATATACTAACACATACTTACCTTCTTATACAATCATTGATACAAGTACACATTGATCTGCACAGAGTCACACACCTCCCAGCCAGCCACACACACACACACAGTCTCCCATACAAATACTTGGGCAATCAATCAATAACCCATATAGTTACTCATACAGCTACTGATCAACACATGCAGCAGTTTACAGAACAACAGACATAATGATGCACAAATTAAGACAGTTTAGTCACTAACCCATGCACTCAGTGAGACACATTTAATCACTCACTCATACAGTTAGTCATGCACCTACTAAATCCTTCGTCCAGACACTTACACATCCACTCAATCTTCAATATGTAAGACATATTTAAACTTTACAGAAACAAAAAATCACTGGATGTTGTTATCAGTCATGTCATCAGTGATGTCATTTGAGATGTCATCAGTGATGTCACTGACCATGTCATGAATGATGTAATATGTGACATCATCAGCAGTGGATTGCGGGTGCGCGATATATAGTTAGTGCAACTAACTATATATGGAATTTCAATGGTTTTGTGTGAGTAAAATAAGGTTTTGTAAATGCTAATTCCTAACTATATATGGTCTATAACCTATGTTTTTTTCAGTGAATTTTCAAGGTTTTGTAAATGCTAATTCCTAACTATATATGGTCTATAACCTATGGTTTTTTCAGTGAATATATATATATATATAAATGATTCATACAAATATTTATTTTACATTGTATTTGTCAATATTGTTTACATATATTTGTAGTAATACATTTAAAACATTCATAAAATTAAAATGAGATGAGCCCCTGCCTGACCCGCTGGGCAGCATAATCAAAAATCTAGGAATCAAATTTGATGACAGCTTGTCCTTTGAGCCTCAAATTAGGTCAGTGGGTAGGCACTTGTTTCGGTATATTGCGCTCCTTAAAAAGGTTCTTACACTGGACTTGTCTTTTTTGGCAACAAAAAAACTGTTATTCAGGCTTGGATAATCTCAAAGTTTTATTTAAAGTTCTTTTTATTGACATTTTCAAAAGGAATACAATGAATAGAGAGAAGAAGTCACACCAACAACATGCAGGATAACCTCAAAGTTGAACTACGAAATGCACTTTAATATGGGCTACCGGAACATCTAGTGGGAAGGCTTTAAGTGGTCCAAAATTAGGCAGCTCGCCTTCTTCTGAATTTGCTATTTAGAACGTGGATTTCTCCTCTTCAGCGTGCTCTTCACTGGCTTCCGATTAAGAAAAGAATCTAGTTCGAGTCAACGGAGCTCTCGATCAGACTGGGGCATTTTATTTTAGAACCAGGTTCAGGTTCTATGTTTTATCTAGAAACTTTAGTTCTGCTAACAATTATTAGCAGCGACTCCCAGAATTCGACATACTAGAGCGGGAGGAACATCTCTTACCTATGTAGGCTCAGTAGCATGGAATCAGCTACCCCTGGAGCTTCGCGCATTGAGTAATGTTGCAGTGTTTTAAAAAAAGGCTAAAAACCTGGCTTTTTGTACAGGATTAAATGTAAAATGTAACACCTTTTCCTGACCTATGCAACATGCCGGGATACTCCTTGGAGTAGTTGTGCATGATACAAATTGCTTTCATCATCATGCAAAATAAATAATGTTATTATGTACATACACAATAAAACCATAAATCACAAAACAATTGAATAAGAATATGTTAATTATTGTAGACAGTAAGTAATATATTAAAGATTGAAGAACACATTTACAAAAAATACTATTAACAATAAAATAAAAACAAATAATATAAAATATAAAAAAAACAATTAGTGCTATGGAATCTAGTTACCTAATATTATGAAAACTATTGGAGTCTAAGAATATTAAATATACTATTCTCACACTAGTTTTTCTATCTTAGGGCATATAGCCACAAATGGGCTATGCCCTCATTGGAAATAAGACGCACGACATACGCCATACGTACATCTGTAATGACCTGATCATCCAATACAAATAAACAATTAATTCATTATATAGATTGTATTAGATGATCAGCTCATTACAGATGAGCATATGTCATGTGCCTTATTTCCAATTAGGACCTAACCCATGTGTGGCTATTTGCCCTAACATAGATTAATTATTTGTGAATTGGTATACTGTTCAGGTATCATGCTATTAGCAATGCATGTTTTTAAGAATCTTTTTGTGATTTTGTTTATACAATTGTAGTGCATGAGATTTTACTAATTGTTTATTGTTTCTTCTGTGTTTTTCATCAGCCCCGAAGAAGTCCCACTGTCTTTGGGACAGACTGCTATGGCTGTGTTTGGCTTCATCTTAAACAATTTGAGAGTTGCATTAATATCTATAGAGTGCCTTTCCAATACTGGTGAATGATCTTGTGATATTCAGGGTTTTCGGAATGGTCAATCAAAGAAGTGGAGCACCTGTGTTATGGAACAACTTCAAGTGCTGTGACATATACCATAACCATTATTTGAAAATAAGACTGTCTTGTTAACAGCGAAGGGGTTAATTTGACTATTCCTACTGCAGTCTAATCAACAGTAGGACATATTCTTTACATTACAAATATAAGTAACCCCATGAATGTTAAAACAAATATTGAACTCTTAAAACTTAATTAATAATTAACATATAATTAATATTTGTTATTCATTTATTAATTAACTTTTCACTCTGTAACCCAACAGACCTACCAGCCCGTACCTAAAATATAACTAAAAAAATAATATTTCATAACTTACATATTAAGAATACATTAAATAATTAACACTATTTAATTGTTAATTAAATACTTAACTTCCCACTCTAGACCCCTATATACTAGCACCCGCAACTAATTAAAATTAAGTATTCCACAATTTACATATTCAAAATTCAAATAATTAACAAATAATTAATTATTACTTAATCAACTTCCCACCCTATACCCCTATAAACCTAGACCTCTACACCTAGAATAAAAGTAAAATATAAAAGTATTTCATATTTTACATAGATAAAAATCCATTAAATAATTAACAATGAATAATAAATGATTATTACTAAATTAACTTCCCAGCCTACACCATTGACCTAGTAGCCCACAACTAAAATATAAGTAAAATAAATAAGTTGTCCATAAATGACAATTAAAAATCAATTAAATTACTCATTTATATTCAATTATTAATTAACTTTCCATCTTGTACCCCTACAAACCTAGCAGCTTGCATCTAAAATATAACTACAAAATAACTATTGCATAGGTTAGATATTTAAAATAAATTAAATAATGAATAAAAATTGTTAATCTATTATTACTTAATTAACTTTCCACTCTAGACTCCTACAGAACTAAAATATAAGTACAATAAATCAGTATTCCATATTCTAGATTATTAAAAATCAAATAATTAATAATAAATTGTATTGTATTTGCATTTATATAGTGCTTACTACCCCTGACGAGGCATCAAAGCGCTTTTTCGGCGAGTAGCACGCTACTCCGGAACCCAAGAAGGACTAGTGTTGAATTAGTATAGGGAAATATGAAAGTAATTTGAGTTGTGGATAAGTTAGTCAGTTATTTTCGATTCAGAAGAATAGCGGAGGGATAGAAGAGGGAAAAAGGTTTGCATTTATATAGTGCTTGTTACCCCTTATGGGGTGTTGAAGCGCTTTTTTTGGTCAGTAGCACGCTACTCCGGAACCCATAAAGGATTAGTGGTGAATTAGTATAGTTAAATATGAAAGTAACTTGAGTGGTGGATATTAGTCAGTTATTTGAATTGAGAAGGATAGCGGAGGGATAGAAGAGGGAAAAAGGTTTGCATTTATATGGCGCTTGTTACTCCTACTGGGGTGAAAGCACTTTCTTGGTGAGCAGCACGCTACTCCAGGACCCATAAGGATTATTGGTGAGTTAGTATAATGAAATATGAAAGTAATTTGAGTGGTGGATATTAATATGTTATTTGAATTGAGAGGGATAGAGGAGGGAAAATGTTTGCATTTATATAGCACTTGTTACTCCTGTTGGGGTGTTGAAGTGCTTTTTTGGCGAATAGCACACTACTACGGAACCCATTAAAGGATTAGTGTTTGAATTAGTATAGTGAAATATGAAAGAAATTTGAATGGTGGATGATATGTTAGTCGGTTATTTGGATTGAGAAGGGTGGCAGAGAGGGACAGAAGAGGTACAGAGGCTTATATATAAATATAGCGCTTGTTACCCCTCAGGGGGTGCTGAAGGGCTTATTCAGCGAGTAGCACGCTACTCCAGAACCCATAAAGGATTAGTGGTGAATTAGTACAGTGAAATATGAAAGTAATTTGAGTAGTGGATATTAGTCAGTTATTTGGATTGAGAAGGATAGCGGAGGGATAGAAGAGGGAAAAAGGGTTGCATTTATATAGTGCTTACTACCCCATAATGAGGTGTTGTAGTGATTTTTTCGGCGAGCAGCACGCTACTCGGAACCCATAAAGGATTAGTGGTGAATTATTATAGTGACATATGAAATTTTATAAGTGGACTTGTTAGTCTGTTAATTTGATTGAAGAGGATAGTGGAGGGTTAGACGAGTGAAGGATTTAGATTTTTTTTCTTCCTTTTTTTGTACGTCATAGTAGTAGTGGGAGGTTTGGGGGTGAGTAAAAAGGGATGTGGAGGGGAAGAGTCAGAGGGAAGAGTTTAGAAAGGCATGTTTTGGGGATCAGTATAGTAAAAAAGAGGTGTAGAGGATAGAGTAGGGGAGAGTCTAGAAGGATTAGTTACTTACTTGTAATCCTAGTTCTCTTTCAGGGGTATACTCATCAGAGTCATAAGCACTGAATAATCCCCGCCCACGTGCGGGATGCCGGAGCATATAGAAATATACATTTATATGTGTATGTTGGGGACCACAAGTGCCCAGCACTTCCGCAACATACATATATACATGTATATAAATACATAAATATGCAGCCTAACATAATTCCAATATGGCAAAATGCCAAAATTACATAGGTTTTTCTTGTACAAAAAATACTCTCCTACATACACTTTGTAATAGAGAACATACACTGTAATCGTGTCATACAAGAAACCTTCATTTTCAGAAAGGAAAAACAGGTAATAGCAGGCAGTTGGCCCATAGGCTGCATAGATGAATAAACAGTACAGTAAAAAAAACTGGGGACACTCATCAATAGTCATAAGCACTGAACAGAGTAGCAAGCCCATACCCACTACCTCGCGGACGAGCAAACAGTATTTAAAAACAGGTAACAGAGCATCTTAACATGACATCAAGCAAATAGATTTCTCAGTGAGGCTTGCCCTAATTGGACACCCGCCTGTGGGGGGACCTCGCCAGGGGAGTAGTGGGATTGGGGAAAAAAGTGGGTCGAGTGATAGTCTGATTGATGTGGAAATCAGAGACCACCTTAGGCAGGAAACTCGGACGGGTCCTCAAGACCACCCTGTTGGCATGCAAAACAGTATAAGGCTCTCTACAACACAAGGCCTGGATCTCACTCACCCTGCGGGCAGAAGTGATGGCGACTAAAAAGGCAGTTTTCCAGGATAAATGTTGCAGAAAAGCCTTGTGAATCGGCTCAGAAGGAGCACCCATAAGTTTTGTAAGGACTATGTCGAGCTTCCAAGGAGGCGATGGCGATCTCACTGGGGGGGGGGGGGGGGGGGGGGGGGGGGGGAGAAACCTTTTTTTATCCCTTCAAGGAAATCTTTAACCACTGGAATTTGGAAAAAAGAAACCCGTGTAGGGGACTTCCTGTATGCAGTGATAGCTGCTAGATGCACTTTAATCGAAGAGAACTGCAGACCAGAACTGGACAAATGTAGTAGGCATGGCAACAGTACCTGCTCTTGACCCAGCACCGGATCATGAGCATTGTCCACTTGAAAGCATAGGATTTTCTGGTAGAAGGTCTCTTGGCTTCCTTTAGGATAGTCATACAATCTACTGGTAAGTCTAAGTGTCCGTATTGAAGGACCTCAGGAGCCATGCTGTCAATCTGAGGGATGGGAGACTGGGATGAAACACTCTCCCCCGTTCTTGGACAACAGGTCTGGACGGCAAGGCAACCTCCGGTGTGGCACCTCGGATAATTGTAGGAGGTCCGGGTACTACAACTGACGCGGCCACTCCGGAGCTATCAGGATCATTCTGGTGTTGGTCCTGTAAAATTTGTTGATCAGTGCAGGGATCAGTGGAAGCGGTGGAAAGGCGTACAGCAATGTCTGAGACCAGTTTATCAAAAGGGCATTCCCTCGTGATTCTGGTTGGGGAAACCTGGACACGAAGACGGGGCATTTGGTGTTGGCCGTGTCTGCGAAGAGGTCGATGTCTGGCACTCCCCACTGTCAGAAGATGTCTTGTGTGACCTTGCTGTTTAGCACCCAGTTGTGCGCTTCTACGAAGTCCCTGCTTAGTAAGTCTGCTTGAACGTTCATGGAACCCGGAAGATGAATGGGCACGATGCTGAGGCCCCTTGCGAGAAGCCACTTCCAGATGGTCTGTGACTCCAGAGAGTTCTCGACCTGATGCCCCCCTGCTTGTTCAGATAATACATTGTTGTGGTGTTGTCTGTCTGAACCAAGAGGGAGCTGGACTGAAGAGAAGGGTACAGCGACTTGAGAGTCAGGTGAACGGCTCTTAACTCCAAGAAGTTGATGTGATACCCTTGTTCTGTCTCCGACCAGAGACCTTGTACTTGAAGAGAACCCATGTGTGCTCCCCAACTTTGCAGAGAAGCATCCGTGACTATAGTCTGAGTGGGAATGTCTTGATGGAATAGGACTCCCTTTAGTAGCTGTGACCTCTTCATCCACCATCTGATGGAGTCCTTGGCCAATTGCGGTAGAGTCACACAGTCTTCCCAGCGACCTGAGACTTGCATCCACTGGTCCTCCAGAGACTGCTGCAGAGGATGCATGTTGAATCTGGCATTGGGGACGATGAATACGCAAGAGGCCATGGAGCCCAACAGTGACGAAACCTGTCGTACTGTGGGATGACGTGCACTGAGAAGATCACAACGTTTGTCTCCGATTAATGATAACCTTTCTTCTGAAGGACATACGCTTGCCTTTCCGGTATCCAGTGAAGCGCTCAGGTAATGAATTCTCTAAGTCGGGTTGAAGACCAACTTCTTGAAGTTGACCTGAAGCCCCAGCGTGTCCAACAGCTGGAGACAGCAGTTGAGATGACTCTGAAGCAGAGAAGGTCTTCAGGAGACAATCGTCCAGATAGGGGTAAATGAAGAGTTTGCGTAGAAATGCTGCCGCCACCGCCATGCACTTCGAGAACGTTTGGGGCTAATTTGAGCCCGAACGGTAGAACTTGGAATTGAAAATGCTGATGGGTTACTTGAAAGCGGAGAAACTTTTGATGCCTTTTTGACACTGGGATATGAAAGTAGGCATCCTACAAGTTTGTAGCACACATCCAGTCTCCCTGATGTAGATGAGGAAAGATCTGGTGCAGGGCCAACATCAGAAAGTTTTCCTTGCGGATTAATTTGTTCAAGAGCCGCAGATCGAGAATTGGCCTGTATTCTCTGGTCGGTCCTCTTTTTTTGACCAGGAAGTAACGAGAGTAAATTCCTTGCTGTTGCTTTGGAACATACTGTGAGAAGTTGGCCTGATATATGATGCTCACTAGTTCTAGTGATCACCTTGTATCAGTCCAAACAACCCTTATGGTGATTGGTTGTAAGTCAACCTTATAGACCAGCTATCCTAATGGTAGCATGGACAAAGAAGTCTGAGGCTAAACTCTTTTGGCATGTGAAGCCAGCTGTTTTACCACAATATAACCCCTTGAATACCAGATGAAAGGACACCACACAGGTTGTTATGAAAATAAACAATATATTTATTAATAACAAACACCTCTGAACTCTTTATGAGATCAGAGGGTAAGCACATGACAATCTCTTAGGAAAAATACGATAAGTTGCACAAAATTACAATGGTGCCCTAGGGGCACGGCAAACCATATAGTAAGTGAATGGGTTAAGGAAATCGATGGAAGGAATGGAGCTGTCCCGAGGCTGTAGGACCGCTGGGACTACGCTATCCTAACTTCAGGTAAGAAGTAGGAGGCCCACGGGACACGGGTGCAGAGTGAGAACTCACACGCGGGATGCGTAACAACGTCTATGGACAGTACAGTTCAAGAAAAAGGTGAGTACGGACAATCCTGACCAGTTAGGACTAAAACGACTGTGAATCTAGACACTAGGAGAGTCAAGCTACCCTTGAGCACCGAAATGCTCTCGTTACCTCACCCACGGGCTGCGGGTGCATAGGTGCGAAGTCGTGTCGGGTTTCTGCGTTGAAGTCTATGGAGCCTGAAAGAAAAGATGCTGCAGGCGACCAGGAGGAAGATGTCCGGTGTGATCCAAGGGTGGATCAGGAAAGCTGAAGACCTGAAAGCAGAGGGGACAATGTTCAAAGTCACTAGCCAGTGACTGGAGTGTAACCAGTAAGGAACCAGATGTTGTCGTTGCGATCAGGTGAAGAGTGGACGCTTGACTCTGCAGCCACGTGGACCAGGAGGTATCTTCGACGACCAGGATGGAGGCACGAGCTGTCCCACGCAGGCTCTCGCTGTCGGCAGTGTCTGTTCCGGAATCGGCGTCAACAGGCCTTGGCAAAGGCAACCCACGCGGTGAGTGGAAAAGGCGTCTGGTGCGGACTAGGAGAGTCCGGGGTGCTCCTCTTTTGGAAGGGAGCAAGGGCCAGTCTGGAGCAACCAGACCAGCAGTGTTGTTTTCAAAGTTCGTCGTCTAGGAGGTCACTAGCCAGCCGGCAAGTGACCAGACAACGCGTCGAGCAGCAAACAAGCAGAAGGGCCCCACGCAGATCTCGTGGAAGCTGCAGGGCTGATCTTCGGTGCAGGGGCTGCTCGGGGCTGGGGCTTCTCAATCCCCAAAGCACTTGGTCGAGTTTATCTCGGGAGTCGTGCTGGAAGCGAAGTGCAGTTTCTCCAAGATGGCCGGTCCCACGTGTCTCGTCGCACCCACGGATCTCAGCTGTGCTGCAGATGTGAGTTGAGGTCGGAGAGGTCTGGGAATCCGGGTCTCTTCGGGCTCTGAAGTCTGGATCCTCGAGGGAAGACGACAAAGTGAAGCCGCTGGACGCTTGATGGTGCCTGCAGTTGCAGGGTGGACACTCCTTGCCCACAAGGGAGATTTCTTCAGTCTTCTGTTGTAGAAGTCGAAGTCCAGAGTTTCTTCTTGTAGAGTTTCAGTTCAGGATTAATCTAATTTGGAATGGGACGAGCTCCTACCTTTATTCTCCTAAAGGGGGCTGCACTAGTGACTAGGTCCCTCCCCTGGGTGGGACCAGGAAGGGGGGTTGTTACACCCCCTATCCTTTGTCCGGTTTTCGCGCCAGAGCTGGGTCAGGGATGCCCCAGCAACTGGTTTGAACCGGTGTATGCACAGGGCACCTTGTGTGCCCCAGGCATGTCTCATTCCTTTCAGGCCTGTCCTACCCAATACACAAAATCCTGTCTGGGGTGGTGCTAGCACCTCCCAAGGCAGGAAACCCTTTGTCCAAGCATCCCTCGCTGGAAGGACTCCCAGCAGCAGGAGGTCAGACTTGGGTCTGTGGTGGCAGCATCCATTTTGTGATGCCAAGGCTCGAGTTAACTTTAACCGGGGTTCACAGTTACATGCATGTAGTGTCCCTCTAGAAGGGTGGAATGCTACCCCCGTCGCCAGAATTGGCGAGGGGGTAGTATTCCAATTCGTATGACACCTTACTCGACATGTTTTGATAATGCTATACCAAAGTTAGCATTCAACCGCGAGGATGATAATGCACTTAAGAGTATATGGTATAGCGTTATCATGGAACAGCTATTAGGACTTGGTTCCGCAAGCTGCAGACGGGCTCAGCTCATGCCAGAGCACCATCTCACATAATTCCAAGCACTCTGCCTTCAGGATCGATAAGGCCTGCCATAGGAGTGACTGATAGGAGTATATGTGTCCATTTTAGGGTTAGATATAGGTATACTATATCTACAGCAAAGGGTGATTACACCACCTTGCCCAAGCTGTCTTAGCAGCCAGTTGTGTCTATTTAGATAGCCAGCCAGGGGTGGCATATTACATGCTTCAGCCCCTGGTAGGCCCTGGGTACACCTATGCCCTGGGTACCTAAGGTACACTGTACAGGGACTGAAAAGGTGGCCCAGTACCAATTGGTAAATGCACCTAAAGTACATTGTTGTCAATTTAGAGAGAGAACAGCTAGGCTGTGGGTCTGATTAGCAGGCCCACAGCCAGGGAAAGTCGTAAACCAGTGAAGCAAAAAGCAGAAATCTGGGGTGACCATAGGATTGCAGACCCATCTCTCCTACACATACTCTATGGCGTTTTCTAGTAGAAGGCTGTCCACCTCTTTTTGCAACAGTAGGTTAAGTTGGTTGGATCTTCTTTGAGGAGGAACTGATAAAGGTGGGGCTTTGAACCTCAGTAAGTATGCACTTTGAACAATATTCAGCACTCATTTGTCGTTATTGATCTCCACTCTTCCAGATGAAAAGTGATACTTCCTCCTACCGGAGTGGCTAACGGGTACAGAGGAAGCCTCTGCTCATTGCTTGGTTGGTTGCTTAGCAGCCGAAGCCTGCTGCCTGTTGTTTCCTCACCCTCTACCAGGTCGTCTTTGATGGAATTGCGACCTCTGCTACTGCTGATTCTGAGATGACCACTGAGGGGTTTGAACCCTCTGTTGGGAGGAGCGCCTGTTGTAGGGGCTGAAGTGTTTTCTGAATTCTTTCTGCTTCTCTAGCCAACGGCCTTCCCAGTGTCCAATTCAGTCTTCATTTTGGCCATCTCATCATCCGCGTGAGACCCAAACAGCGAAGAACCATTAAACGGAAGGTTGACAATCCTCCGTTGGGCATCTGCTTTCAGGCCTGTGAGACACAGCCAGGCTGAGCGTCTGGAGCAGATGCCGTGCGCAGAGCTGTGTGCGGCCAGATCAGATGAGTCTGCAGCTGCACTTATCACCTGGTTCGCCACCAAGTCCCCTTCTTGCAGAATCTCCTGAAAGTCCTGCTGGTCTTCTTTCAGGAGTTTGTCTGTGAATCTGGCAAGGGAGTCCCAGAGAGACCTATCGTACCTCCCTAGGAGAGCTGAGCCACTGGCCACCTTCATAACTGAGGCAGAGGTATTACACATCTTCTTGCCCAGTGAGTCCATAGTTTTGCTGTCTTTCTCGGGAGGGACTGACATGGAAGATGTCACAGAGTGTGTCTTGCTGACCGCCGCCACAATGACCTGGTGGGTGATCAGAACATAGGAAAAGTGGGTCCTGATCCGGGGCTTTATATTTCTTGGCAATACGAGATGGTACTACGCCCACTGTGGAAAGAGTTAAGAAAGTCTGCATGGCAGGCTCTATGAGACCTGGGACTAGAGGTAGTAGAGACCTGGTTGACGATCGATGGTGTAAAGTCTCAAAGATAATTGATGTGGAGACCGTTGGGGCGACATACTGATGTTGAGCTTTTTGGCCTCTCTGCAGAGAACGTCATCGAAGGTTCCAATGTCGTCAATCGGGGACACTCTGGAAGGTAGTGTTGCCGACAGAGTTGGTGAATAGTCCTTGATCGAAGATCTGGTGGATGTGGACCACGATGATGATCTTCGTCTCCTCCTCTTGGGAGAGGAAGCATGATGCGAGCGATCCCGCTTCCGTGACCTCGGATGGCGGGAGAATGGGGACCTTAACCTTCTCTGGGTTCGTTTCGGAGAGACCCTCGATGATGGAGGAGGATCCCTGGAAACTCTCGACGGAGAGTAGGTGCGAGAGTAGTCTGACCCAGGACCTCCATAGCCAGAACCCCCTGTTGCCGTGATACCGGTACCTTCCAGCCATCTTGGCAAAAGATTGAAAGGATGTGACTTCTTAGTCGCAACCGGAGAGCCCTCCGGTGAAATCTGAACAATGTTAAAGCCCGGGGATGATAAAGGCCTTTTCGACATCGAACGTTTTGACCTCGACATCGACCTCGCCCCCTCTGTCAACTCCTATAGGACTACTACAGGGGTTCTGCCTCTCGACGTCGATCGATGTCTTGACGACACCGACTGTGCCGTCTTCGACGTCAATCTCCTTGATGGCGAGATACTGGAAGACCCTCATCTCCGCGAAGATCTCAACATCTAATGTCCATGCGGGCGGACATGAGTTTTCGACGTCGATCATCTCTGGCGATCTTCGACATCGTCTTTTCCAACGGTGAGTGCCTCGACTGCGACGGAGATCTCAAAGTCTCAAACCCCTCGACGCTGACCTCCGAGAAGGCGGCGGAGTGTTCCTCGCCGTCGACGGATGCTTCAACGTCGACAGGTTCTTGTAAGGTCTCTCGGGACCAGCATACTTCGAGCCCGAAGTATGTCTTGACGTCGACTAACTTTTGTGCGACGGAGAGTGTCGTCGTCTCCACGGCGATCTGTCCCTCGATGCTTAAGCAGTCAGAAATCTGTCTCTTTCTGGACTCTGGAGAGGTAGATCTTCGCGTTTTTCGGTGTTCATGATGAGAGGAGGGCTTTTAGACGCTCCCAAGACCACTTTTATGATGACTTTTCCCTCTCTCCAGCAAGGCATGGAGCCTAATCTTCTCCCTGTCCAGAAGAGTCCTCTTAGAAAATTGCTGACAACAATTGCAAGAATCTGGCTTGTGTGAAGATGGCAAACACACAATGCACACAGAGTGTGGGTCCGATTTTGCCATCTTTTTACCACATGAAGGACATTTGTTGATTAATGATGGCATTCTGACAGAAAAAGATATGGTAAATTGTCAGAAAGGTTTAAGAACAACCAACCAGCAGTCAAAAATGTCCAAAAGTATGAGAAAAAAACAATTTCTGACTAAAGATAATCAAAAAACTGTTGAGCTCAAGCTCCAGGATTTTCACAGAAGGAGCCAGAAAAAAGAACTGACCTAACTGTCACCTGTGGTGCATGATGGTAGCAGAGGGGCTTCTGGAGGTCTTAAAGGCACGGTGTCCAGGTTCTTGGAAGCCTTAAAGGCAAGGTGCCAGTTTTTTACTGTACTGTGATGTTTATTCATATATGCAGCCTATGGGCCAACTGCCTGCTATGACCTGTTTTTCCTTTCTGAAAATAAAGGTTTCTTGTTTGACACTATTACAGTGAATGTTATCTATTACAAAGTGTATGTAAGAGAGTATGTTTTGCACAAGAAAAACCTATGTAATGTTGGCCTTTTCCCCTATTGGAATTATGTAAGGCTGCTTATTTATGTATTTATATACATGTATATATGTATGTTGCGGAAGTGTTGGGCACTTGTGGTCCCCAACATACACATATATATGTATATTTCTATATGCTCCGGGATCCCGCACGTGGGCAGGGAATATTCAGTGCTTATGACTATTTTGGGGGTCATAGTAGTGGTATGGGGTTTGAGATGAATGAGAGAGTGGATGTAGAGGATATACTGATAGAGTTATAGGGTGAGAAATAGGGTAGTGCATTTGAAAGAGTAATAGAAAGAGGTTTGAGATGAGTCAGACAGCTGAGGAAGAAGGTAGTGTAGTGCATTGTATATAATCAAGCCTTTAAAGGCATTTTGCTATATCGCCCCCCCGGTCCTCGCACACACTTTCTTGCGTCTCTAGACCATTTTACAGAGCTATCTCTAGAACCCAGTGACTTTACCATTCTTGGTGATTTTAACTTTCATTTAGAAGCCACAGGTGATAAAGACACTACCCACTTAATTGCCGATCTCCAGTCAGCGGGACTCCGACAATTAGTCAGTTGCCCCACCCACCAAGCAGGACACACTCTTGACGGATTATTCACTAACAACCAGGACATCTCCTTGCTCACTGTTTTTCCGCTAGTGTGGTCAGACCACTTTGCAGTGGTCTTTACCTTACCAGTTCATAATCCTAACCCGCCTCAGCTTAAAACACACGTCCCCAAAATTACCAGAGTTTGGAAAAACCTTGACATTCCACTTCTCTCTGCCACCCTTAATAACGCCCCATATTAGGCCTCTCCCGACCCATGCTTAGGGTCCACAAGGTATCAAGAATGGATCCTGGAGGCGGCCATTCAGTTAGTCCCGACCAAACGTGTTTCCCCCAATCGCGCAGTGCCTTCTGCATCATGGTTCACGGAAGACCTCAGACTTCATAGACAGTACTGTAGGAACCTCGAGAGACACTGGCGAAAACACTATTGCCCCACAGCGAAGCTCACCTATAAAAACGCCTTGGCAATATATAAAAGATCTATTGCCTCACACAAGAGCGCCTACTTTTCATCTCAAATTGAGTCTGCTCAGAACTCAGCCAGGAAGCTGTTCCAAGTTGTTAATTCCCTCTCTAATCCCCCCACAGGCCCCTCCATTGAGGCAACACAAGATCTTTGTAATTCTGTAGCCACCTTCTTTGCATCCAAGGTTACTAATATATACTCTACCCCCCCCCCCCCAAATGTCCTGAAATCTCCGTTGCCCATCCCTTGCCTCCTTCTTCAAAACCAACCTTCTCAGTCTTTCAAGCAGTTTCGGCTCAAGAAATTAGCAAACTTACCACCGTCATCAGGTCAGGCTCCCCCTTGGACCCTTACCCATCTTCAATATCCAACTCTATATCAGAGGTTATCACGCCTCCTCTGACGGATATATGCAATTCCATTTTCCAGACCGGGATCTACCCAGATACATGAAAAAAGCAGTCATAAGACCACTGTTAAAAAAAACCTCTCTTGACCCGGGAGAATCAGCCAATTATAGACCTATTGCTTGTCTCCCCTTTCCTGCCAAAATCTTTGAATCTTTGATGAATCAGCAGCTCTCAGAGTTCATTGATAGACATCAACTCCTGGATGACACGCAATTTGGTTTCAGTAAGGGCCAACGCACTGAAACCGCCCTGATAAAGGCCTCTGATGAAATTAGGGCCATTTTAGACCAAGGCGGGGCGGCAGTCCTTATACTTTTAGATCTGTCTGCCGCCTTCGACACGGTCGATCATTCTATACTGATCGACCGTTTCGCATCTTTGGGGGTTAACCATCTGGCCAAAAACCTTCTTACATCTTTCCTGGCCAACCGCACACAGGCGGTCAGATTGGGGGAGTTTTACTCACCCTTCTTCACCTTACCCTGCGGTGTGCCCCAAGGCTCCTCGCTAAGCCCTACATTATTTAATATATATGTAGCGGATTTGGCAAGGGTCATAAAGGCACACGGGTTGTCTCTAACCACCTATGCAGACGGCACGCAGTTGGTGCTGGCTGTACATAAGAATGGCCCAGCAGTTGCCTCGAGATTCCAGGAGGGGATGCTTGCCATCTGCTCCTGGATGTCGGGGAACTGCTTGAAACTTAATTCGGATAAGACCGAGGTGATGACTTTTGGCAACCTTTCTCCGGACTGGTCTCCCATTTGGTGGCCTAAGCAAATGGGTCCTCCCCAAGTCCCGGTTGCCAAGGTCAGAAACCTGGGAGTTATTTTTGACAACAAGTTATCTTTTAAACATCATGTCAACTCGGTGGTCTCATCCGCTTTTTTCATGTTGAGGAAAATTAAAAAACTACTCCCATACCCTCCCGGCCTCAGCAGGGAAAACATTGGTTACCACCCTGGTCTTCTCCAAAATGGATTACAGCAATGCCCTCTTTCTTAACTCACAAGAACAAATCCTAAACAAACTGCAGTCGGTTCAAAATGCGGCAGCAAGGGTCCTTCTTGGTATCCCTAAACATCATGCAACCTCCTTGGCCATACGACATCTGCACTGGCTACGAGTCAGGAGCAGAATTAAATTCAAGGCACTCTGTATCGCCTATAAGGGCATACATGAGAATGGGCCTCGTTTCCTCAGAGACGCCTTTAGGATCTATGCCCCCAAAAGATCGTTGCGATCAGCCTCTACCTTCACACTACCTGTCCCCCGTACTAGAACTTCTACCTGGGGAGACAGACGCTTCCTGGTGGCAACCCCCAGACTCAGGAACTCTCTTCCCATAGCTATTAAAACTTGTCCCACGCTCATGGCTTTCCGCAGAGCCTTGAAAACCTGGTTATATGATCAATGACTCCACCAGCTGGCCTTTGCCCCATAAAGTGTTATATGCGCCGAGACACCTCCGGGTATTTGTCGCGCAATACAAATCTCGAAATAAATAAATAAATATATGCTGAATTGGAACAAAGTAATAAATATATGGATCCATAGGTACGTGGAAGATTTATAGATGCATAAAGATGCATAAAGGAAATAAGTAGATGTAGATTAAAGACATTGATAGAGGTATAGGGTGAGAAATAGGGTAGTGCATTGAATATGCTTTTTTTGGGGAGGAAATTAATAAATACATAGTTCCAAGTACATGGAAGGTATACAGATGCATAAAGGAAGTAAGTATAAGTAGATTACAGATGCATTCGATAAACTCTGGTTTCAAGTGTTGTAAAAATGTATTTATTTATTCTTTTTTATAATTTTTATTATTACTTAACTTCCCCCCTAAACCGATACAAACCTAGCAGCCTGCAAGAAAATAAGGAAGTAGTCCATAATGTATATAATTAAAAAGCAATTAAATAATTAACAATTTATTGTTAATTAATTATTAGTTAACTTCTAACCCTATAGCCCTAAAAACTTAACAGCCCATAAATAACATATAACGAAAACAAAACAGTGTCACATAAATTACTTAATGAATATCAATCATATAATTAAACAAAATGTATTAAATAATTCTGAATTATTTATTATCTAATTAACTTTCCATCCTATCCCCTACAAACCCAACAACCCACTATTACATTATAAATGAATATTATCGAAATCACTTCAATTTACAAGCTATATTTTAAAAACAGTTAGATTTATATAAACAATAGTAACACATAAAAATAAAATGAACATATCAACTAAAACACATTAAAATAATTTTAAAAACAATATTTTTAACCATATTCTGGCACACACATCAAGGTAGGCTTTTGCGATTCCTTCATTGCGATTATTAAGGAGTCGCAATTAAGGAATAGCAAAAGCCTATGCATGTAGGAATCGCTATAAAAATTGCGATTCCTAAACATTCCTTAATTGCGACTCGCAAATTGTGAGTCGCAAATAAGGAATGCCGTCCCATTCATTCCTATGGGCCTACAGGCCCATAGGAATGAATTGGAAATTGCATGCGCAATTTGCAAGTAGGTACTTGCAAATTGCTCATGCAATTTCAAGGGTGTCAAAATGACACCATGTTGCACCCCTGAAATTGTGATGTTCACCCATGTTGCGCACACACATGCCCCAAAGCCATGTGTGTATGTGTAACCTAAACCTTTTAAAAATGCATTTTAGTGCATTTTTCAAAGTTTTTGCAAATTACAGACAAGTTTGATTCGTCTGTAATTTGCGGTTCCAAATAGCGAAATTGCTATTTGAAAGTGCCTCTAACATTGTATTTCAGGAATCGCAAATTGCGATTCCTTAAATGCAATTGCAATTTAGGAATTCGCAAATAAGGAATATGCTACTTACCAGTATACATCTGTTCTTGACATTCATATCTTGTGCATAGATCGCCGCCTAGTGTTGGGTCTGGATGATTGCATATTGTTGTCCTGGAAGAGTCTTCGAGGTATCACGAGATAGGTGGCTCCTCCCCCGGGCTACAGTGCGCATGGGCATCCTCTCCATCCTCAGATTGTTTTTCGCCATTGTGGCAGGGATGGTGTATGATACAGTAAGTGATGTCCATGCTAGAGATTAATTCTGAGTGCTACAGCTGCGACAGGCACCGGGGAGGAGGGAGGGCGATATGAATGTCAGCAGCCCTACATGCCAAGAACAGATGCATACTGGTAAGTAGCATATTCCGTTCGAGGCATGTGGGCTGCTGAATTCATATCTTGTGCATAGAATGTATAGCAGTCTCCCCCTAGCGGCGGTTGCCCGTGCCAGCTGCAGCAGTCTGAAAAAGAGTCTTGAGTACAGCCTGCCCTACAGCTGCCTGCTGTTTGGAGTGTACATCTATGCAGTAGTGTTTGGTAAATGTATGTATGGTAGTCCATGTGGCTGCCTTACATATGTCTTCTAGAGGAATGTTTCCTAGGAAAGCCATGGATGCCCCTAACTTGCGTGTTGAATGCGCTCTTGGGGGATAGTACAGGAGAACTCTTTTAACGTCTAGGGTATGTAGAGCTCTTTCTGCCACGGAATCTGGATTCGGGAAGAATACTGGCAGTTCTATAGCTTGATTGATGTGAAACTGGGATACCACCTTTGGCATAAATTTAGGGTTTGTTCGCAGCACTACCCTATTTGCGTGAATTTGTATGAATGGCTCCTGAATAGTTAGGGCTTGCAGCTCACTAACTCTTCTAAGTGATGTAATCGCCACAAGAAAAGCCACTTTCCACGTTAGGAATTGTATCTCACATGAGTGTAGAGGTTCAAAAGGAGGTCCCATTAGTCTGGTTATAACCACGTTTAGGTTCCAGACAGGTGAAGGTGGGTGTCTTGGAGGAATGATTCGTTTGAGTCCCTCCAAGAAAGCTGTGATAGCAGGTACTCTGAAGAGTGAAAGGTGCTGCCTGTTCTGAAGATAAGCTGCCACCGCAGCTAAATGTATACGTATGGAACTGTAAGCCAGATTGCATCTGTGTAAATGTAACAGGTAACATATGATGTTTTGAGTAGATGCATCTAGCGGATTTATGTCATTATTGTTACAATAGATGACAAATCGTTTCCACTTCGCCGCATAGCATGCTCTGGTGGTAGGTCTTCTTGCCTCTTTGATAATATTCATACAGTCAGGAGGCAAGTTCAGGTAACCAAACTCTATGACTTCAGGAGCCAGATCGCAAGGTTCAACTGTTGCGGATCTGGGTGCTGAATGTCGCCATGGTCCCTTGTGGCGAACAGGTCTATTTCTGGGTGACCCCACCGCTGAAAGTACGGTTGCAGCACTGAGGGATGTATCTCCCACTCGTGCATTTGGTGGCTGTGTCTGCTGAGCAGATCCGCCATCTGGTTGTCCCTGCCTGGGAGGTGTTCCGCCATGAGGAAGATGTTTCTCTGAATGGCCCACTTCCACATGCTTTGCGCTAGATGGGACAACTGTGGAGAGTGTGTCCCTCCCTGCTTCTGTATGTAGTACATGGCAGTCATGTTGTCCGTCCGGATTAACAAGACTTTGTTGCACAAATGTACCTTGAACGCCTTCATTGCCATAAAGATTGCCATCAGTTCCAGCAGGTTGATGTGCATCCTTTTTTGCTGTGTCGTCCATAGTCCCTGCACTGTGTAATGGAGGACATGCGCTCACCATCCTAGGAGAGATGCGTCCGTAGTCAGCACTATTTGTGGTACAGGCTCTTGGAACGGTCGTCCCCTGCAAAGGTTTTGTGGGTTCCACCAATTCAGAGAGCTGTATGCGCGACCGGTCACCAACACTAGGTCTTTCAATTGTCCCTGAGCCTGGTTCCACTGCCGTGCTAAGCACTCCTGAAGCGGACGCATGTGTAGTCTCGCGTGAGGGACTATGAAGATGCAGGAGGCCATCATGCCTATCAACTGCATAAACACCCTTGCTGTGAGCGAGTGTTGGGGTCTGAATTTCTGAATTAGTAGTAGAATGCTGTTGATTCTTGCTGAGTTTGGCTGCGCCTTTGCCGCCAGAGTGTCTATTGTTGCTCCCAGGTACTGTTGTAGGTGGGCGGGCTGAAGATGAGACTTTGGGTAGTTTAATGAGAATCCGAGGCTGTGTAGGAGGTGAATAGTGCGGGACATGTGGCTGGCACATTGCTGGGCTGACTTTGCTTGGATGAGCCAGTCGTCCAGATAGGGGTAGATGGGAATATGGGTTCTCCGTAGGTGCGCCGCCACTTTCGCCAGGCACTTGGTAAACACCCTGGGGGCTGTTGTCACCCCGAAAGGCAGTACCTTGAACTGGTAGTGCTGATTTTGGATGGTAAACCTGAGATACTTCCTGTGTGCTGGATGTATTGGTATGTGGAAATACGCATTAGGTCTAGTGTTGGGAGGAAGTCTCCCTGACTGAGTAATGGTAGAACTTGATGTAAAGTGAGCATGCGAAAGTGTTCTGACAAGATGTATTGGTTTAGGGGCCTGAGTTCCAGTATTGGCCTGAGAGACCCGTCCTTTTTGGGGATTAAGAAGAACAGCGAGTACACCCCTGTACCCTGTTGCTGTATAGGGACGAGTTCTATGGCCCCTTTTTGCAGCATGCTGATGACTTCTTGCTGCAATAAGTGTATGTGCTCTGCGGACATAGGACGGTGTCTTGGGGGAATGTTGGGTGGAGTGGAAGTTAGCTCCAGACAATAGCCGTACTGAATAAGTTGTCTCACCCACCTGTCTGTGGTAATGCTTTCCCAGACTGGCAGGAACTGTTGTAATCTGCCCCCGACCGGTGTTACATGGTCCGGGGGCAGTGACCAGGCGTCACTGTTTAGTATTTGCGGAGGATCTGGTGTTGTTATTCCCTCGTCCTCTGCCTTTACTGCTGTTGCCATGGTATCCACCTCTGCTTGTTTTATTATAGGTGGTTTGCGTGCTCCCTTTATTGTATTGAGTCTGCTGGGATCCCTGGCCTCTTGTAGCTCCTCTGTTATTGGAGCGACGAAAGGAGCCTCCTTTGAATTGTTGTGACTGCAAGGCACCCATAGATTTGGCTGTCTCTGTGTCTATTTTAATCTTCTCTAAGATTGTGTCCACATCGTGACCAAATAAAAAATCAGGGTTCACAGGCTGATTTAATAATGTGGTTTGAATCTCAGGTTTGAACCCAGAGATGCGCAACCAAGCATGCCTTCTGAGCATGACACTTGTGTTGATGGCCCTGGCTGCGGTGTCTGCTGCGTCCAGCGCACATTTAATGGATGCGTTGGATATCAGTTTCCCTTCTTGTATCAGTGTTTCTGCTCCCTCCTTGTAGGCATCAGGCAAATGTTGTAGCAGTTGCTCTAATGTGTCATAATGCGCCCTATCGTATCTGGCTAATAGGGCCTGTGTGTTGGAAATTCTCCAGATATTAGCTGCTTGAGCAGCTACCCTTTTCCCAGAAGCTTCTAATACTTTAGACTCCTTGTCTGGAGGAGGAGCATCACCAGTAGTTTGTGAGTTGGCATGTTTACGAGCATTGGATACCACCAAAGAGTCCAACGGCAGCTGTCCCTTAATGTATGTAGGGTCCACAGGCGCCGGTCTGTATTTTCTTCCAATTCTGGGGTTAACAACCCTTGCTCTTGTGGTTTCCTTGAAAATGTCTCCTGCGTGTTTAAGGACACCTTTTACCATTGGCAATGTTTTAACTGGTTTCTCTGAAGTGGAGAAAGTGTCAAACAAGAAGTCCTCTTCAATTGGGTCAGCATGCATGTCCACATCGTGATTTTGTGCTGCCCTTTCTATTAATGCGTTAAACGCCGCTCTATCTTCCGTTGGCAAAGTTTTGACAGGATAAGGAGTATCAGGAATAGTTTGTGACTCCCCCTGGTCAATAGGGTCTGTCCAGGCCTGAGTCTGGTCATCCTGATCATTGTCCGCAGGGTAAGAATATTGTTCATCATAGTCATACCCCATATCCTCATTAGAGCGTGTGGGTGAGTATGCAGAAGTGTCCTGACCATGGTACCTTACAGTCTCAAAAAGGACAGGCGATGTAGAAGAATCCCTTTTCTTTTTGAGTGGAATTTTATATGATTCCAGAGGATTTTCCGACCTGATCTTTCTTTGATAAATAGTAAGTCTGCCAGATTCGGAGTCGATATATTGCTTCGACTGATCATCATAGGAGAGCTCCTGGTATATAACATCCTCTTTCAGAGGATGACTCCTTTTTCCAAGTGACACCGTCTTGGGTGTTTCGACCCCTGTTTTCGGATCGATGGCAGTTGGGGGCAGCCCGAATTTTATCGGTGGCATAGCGTCTTTAGACAGACTGTCCTTCTTCGGGGCCGGCGTCGATATAGGACCGACCGACTTCGCCCTGTCGTCGTGCTTCTGGCCTTGCGTCGACTTCGGTGCTGGTTGCGTCGGAGGCGCGCTCTTTTGCCTCGATTCGACTTGCTCCTTCGAGGCGCCTTTGTGTTTTGGCTCGAGGGCTTTGACGAGCTGCGGTCTGTCGACTCGGTGCTTCGGATCGAGAACCTTCCGAGACTCGAGTACCTTGTTTGTGTCGCTGTCCTTCGACGTCGACCTCGTCGGTTCGACGTGCTTTCCTTTAGCGATGGACTTTAGCGCACCAATCTTCGGCTCGACACCCTTTATGTTTGACCCCGCAGGGTCGTCGACACTTGTTTTCTTTGTCGAATGCGATGTGTTCAAACTCTTCGATCCGAAGACTGTTTTCAGCAGTTTCGGTTTCGTTTTTAACTCGGTGGCTTTCAGTTTCGCTTTTAGTAGTGCGACGGATGGCTCGTGTGATATATTCTTAGCCGGGCCGACACGCGGGGCTATAGAATGTTTGTCATGATCTTGGCTAAGGCCTTTTGGCGATGCCTCGACCTGAGCCTTTGGAAGTTTTTCAGTGTCTTTTTTGGGCCCAGTACCCACTGCTGGGCCTGGTTCTTCGCTCGAGTCGTCATCGACGGCTCCAATGGGGACGCGTCGTCCCTTACCTCGTCGACGTTTTCCTCATCGACGTTTTCTTCGTCATCTTCATAATAGTTGGAGTTGTGCTCCGAACCCGGATCCGACGGCTGTTCTGGATCCTCAGTCTCGACGACCTCATCGTTGTCTTCATCGAAGATATTCACCGGGTCGGGCGCTGGCTTCGTCATTGTATGTCTCGCTGCATGTCGGAGCCTAAGCGTCTTCTTTGACCAGAATCGAACACAAGCTAGACAGTTGTCCTCATTGTGGTCTGATGATAAGCACTTGTTGCACACTGGGTGTACATCGATGTGCGGGTATTTAGAGTTACAAAGGGGGCATCGTTTGAACGGGCTCCGTTCCATCGACGATCGGGCCTTTGGTGTCGAAAAGGCCACGCGGCTCTCTTCGACGTCCTGCTCGAGAAGAACTGGAACAAGAACTCGGCACCGATCGAAATAACAATACCGACGACCCCGAAGGCCTTTTAGCCTTGTAGAAAAGTTTCCGAACTTGAGTAAAGAAAAGTACATCCGAACCCAATGGCAGCAAAAAACAATCTAAGGATGGAGAGGACGCCCATGCACACTGTAGTCCGGGGGAGGAGCCACCTATCTCGTGATACCTCGAAGATTCTTCCAGGCCAACAATGTGCAATCATCCGGACCCAACACTAGGCGGCGATCTATGCACAAGATATGAATTCAGCAGCCCACATGCCTCGAACTTGCAAATTCTTAAATTGCGCATAGGAAACACGTTCATGCATCTCCAAAGGTCAATTTGCGATCGCAAATGGCCGATTTTTGCGAATCGCACCATTTGCGATCGCAAAAACCTTTGATGCATGTGCCCCTATATTAGTAAAAATTACATTAACAATATCAATATTATTTACAAAGATATTACCTCAAAAAACGATATTCTTCCCAACTTATATTTAATTTCCGGGTATTTCTCCCAATATTTTTAAACCAATATTTTGTCCAAAACCAACGGAAGTGGACACTAAAGTTGGTGTGGAACCCAAGACTCAGGTACTAGGGGTTTAGATAGTGCAGAGGACCAGTCTGCCCGCAGTAACCTAACTGGAGGCCCCTGCAGGTCTTTGGGACCTAAAGGCATGCAACAGTGAAGTGCAAGATTGCCCAAACTACACATCATGACCAACTTACGGCCTCGGGCATATTGGATTCAACTGAGAATCGGGTCCTCAATAATGAATTGGGATCAAGATTAAGTGACACCGTGAAGCTCTAGCAATTCTCTTTAGATAGGGAGTAACGGAATGAGGTTGAGTCCCGCTTTTCCTTCTTATGTTTTGTTTTCGATTTGGACTTTGATTTACTGAACCGCTTTGACAGCGAGGAAGACCCACAGCTGGATCAGCCCAGAGAGAGCTAGTTGTGACGTCTTTCAATGTTAGGCGACTTACAGCTTTGCTTCATTGTCGCAGATTTCTTTCAGCACTCTACACATTCATACAATGTGGAGAAAAACGACACATAGCTAATCTATACACAGAAGGGCAATACCCAGCTTACCCAACTTGCAAGAGACTTTGCACATACAAGCAAGAAAGAGGCAATTTTTTGCGAATACCAGAGAAAAAGGCAACTAATCATTAAAGCAGAATATTATAATCTGCTCACTGACACAGTAATAAAGACAGCCATAAATAGACATTACATCCACACACAACTCACCTTTACACGGAATAGGACACAGAAATCACCAGTACATTTCAGAGAAAGAACACAGATCGCACACAAACGCACACACATGCACGTGAACAAAAGCATGTACACCCTTATACACACACAAAGATGCACTTACCTAAACACAGAAGTTCCTCGTCAAGAAGAGACAAGGAGTTGCTTGGAGATCTACCTTGGCTGGCAGTACTCTCTTTCTGACTTGAGAGCCCACTTCGAGGATGAGCTGTAGCAGCAGGGGGCGGTGGCAGGAAGGGGATCTCTGACTGTAGGGGTGCTGGCAGGACCAGCTGCTCTGGTGGAAGCACGGGCATAGGAGAAACCTCCAATCCCACAAGGTCAATCAAAGCACTTGTTTCATTGGAAGGCTGACAATCTGTAGCACAGGAAGAAGTACAATTAAACTGAATTTGGGCTTATTTAAGTTGTGACCACAGAGGTAAAATAAGCAGAGATAAGAGATTAACAGAAAAAGATTGAACGTTACCTGTTAAAACTTCGTTCATAATGGGATATCTGTCTCAGATTCACAGCCATGGAGTATATCCCAGCACTCAGCAAGGACAGCATATTAAAATATTCTACATCTTTTAAAAGTCTTCTGGCATTAGCAGGACACTCTGTCTATTATAGAATCAAATGCAAATTCAGCTTCCAGGGATTTCAGGCAGGGCACAGGTAACTTGCTTAAAGTTACTTTTCAATAATATTTTGAATAAAATCATCCGACTTCACCATTGAATTGGATTTTTGATATCTATTAAACATAGTTCTTGAATTATTTTTTGACATACTCCCATTCCTGAGATAAATTATTAGCATTTAATATTGCATCCCAGTGACTTCCTACAGAACAGCCAGCTTTGCCATAGTGAAAATAGCCTTGAGATGTTAGTCACTGTAAGGACTTGTTTAATATTAAACTGATACATGTACTACATTTGAATACCGTGCGCCCTGCCTTATGGTCAATAAGGCCTATAGGGGTTACTTATATATGTGTAAAAGGAAGGTTGGCAACTGGTGGCAGAGCATCGCATGGAATCGAGGTTCACATGCAATTTAGCACGTGTAAAATGTCGAATGTAGTACATCCCTCCCCTTGACCTTCGATTTACCCATCATACCCCATTGGTTTAAATACCATGGATCTGGGACGAAGAAGGGGTGGGATGTACGCCATTTAACACGTGCTAAATTGCATGTTGCATGTTGACCTTGATTCCATGCGATCCTCCGATCTTCCATTTTGTCGCATCGCTCTTCCATTTTGTGCTGCTTTACCCTGTGGTAACACTTCAGCAGTAACATAAACATGTTTTTCACATAAACCAGTACGAGCTGGCGCGAGACGTATCTTGTGAGGTTGTTTTGTACCTTGCCCTTTTGTTTGTGCATTCTATGCTTATCTCTAGAGAGAGGATGCGCTGTGCAAGGCTCTCCAAGGTTGGAGACAGGGAAAGGAATGTCTTTTGCCTCAGCACACCCAAACAGAATTTGGCCAGCTCTGAGTGGATCTGACACAGAGCAGTACGGCCAGCACCCATGATGTATAGATGGGCGAGAACGCCTACTAGAGGCTTCTCGAGCGTGTTGATTTAACTATAAAAAGCGGTGTCTGTGGGGTGGAGCTCAGGAACTCCGTCTTGGAGTGGACGCACTCGCGGGACGAAATTGGTGCCAGGAGAGATTAGTTCCTGGTGCCCCATACTCTACAGGGTTCCCGACTTGGTGTTTTCGGTGCTTGGCCAGGGATGATGAAGACTCCGGTGCAGACGCACCTGGTGAGGTACTTTGTACATTCAATTCATTTCCCAACTAAAGTTTTTGATTCTGGAACAAGTGCGAAAAATTGAAGAAATAGACAATAACAAGCACTTACTTCAGAGGGAAATGGCTTGGATTTATCGTATGCAGACTATGAAACCAGTCGGTCTCAATGATCGCCTGGAGTTTTCATGTTTTGTTTAACTAATGGTCATTGTTTCCCAAAATGCGATTTATGCTTGATACTTTTTGTCACTTGTGTTTTTACATCATATTCTTCTCTTTGTGAATTTCGCCACTTTGGCAACCTTTCCAAGATGGCCACTACTCGTTACACTTCCCCGATAGTCCTTTTTTTATTTCCTTATCCCCACTAAACTAACAACACTTCCTGTCCCACACTGATATCGGCGTTTGAAGCCAGTAACCACACGATTACCAGTGAGTAAATTATTCGCATTATCTGATACTTTAGCTACTTAAATATTCACTATTTCAATCACCGTTTTAATCGTTGTGAAAACGCTACACGCGTGGAGCCGAATGCGACCACAAACTCACTCGTATGTTTTGTTTCCGCTTTCACTTTTGGGCACCGTGGTACCATTTAAACTTTTCACCGCCATACGCCTTCAGCGTGGACCTGCACGTCATTTTATTTTCGCCTTAGCTCACCCTAACATTTCCGTTTAATTACAGAGGCTCCCCGATGAAGGGCTAGAAATGCCCGAAATGCATTGGAGCATTTGGATAAATTTCTTTGGATGCATTTACTTATATGAAAATTTGAACATTTGAATGACTTAAAACTCAAGATGAATGATTAAAATTCTTTCTTGAACTACATTTGGAGTCTCATTTGCACGAGAACCAAAGGAGTGCCCGACACTCAGGGATGTCACTATGGTCACATGGTGACACTTGATTTATTGTACTTTGTACATTAACTGTTTATATATCTATATTCACAGTTTCATATTTGTATGTATTACAATATATATAGTGTGGTGTATTCATTGTTTATTGCCTTTCACTCAGTGCCTAAAGCCTTACCAGCTTCAGTGACTCATTGCCCTTGTCTACAATAATAATAAAGTTCATTTTACCTCCAGAGGAGTGTCGTAGTTTCTGTGTAAGTCAGTGGTGTGCGTAAATTCAGATTACGCAAGTGGGCAGGGCAGTACATTTTGGCGTAGTCGGCAGGATTCGTAAAGAAACGCGGGGAGGAACATGTTTAAAAAGATGAAAGGTGCTTTTGGTTCTTTGGCACCAAGTGAAATCCTTTTAGCCCCCATGCAATTTCCAGGATGGGAGGTGACGCCGTACTCCGCGCTGGCGCGTGAGTACTCTAAAAGCTTAGGATTAGGCGAGAGCTGGTTTCACTGTTTGGGGGAAGCAACACCAGAGGATGTTTCAAATTGTTTACAGAAGGTTCTTGTAGAGAAAGGTAGAGAATTATGTACAGTGAGCCGCAGAAGCTGGGCTCTGTTGTATGCATATCGTCAAGTTTTTGACAAATGTTTATCTCTGCAGTGGGAACAGTTGAATTTAGAAAAACAGCTTATTGAAGCTAAGAATATTTCTACAATGCTTGCCTGTCACAGTAAGCTTTTACAGGACAAATTAGAAACATATCAAACTAAAGCAAAACGGGCAGCTGTCCGTGTCGCTGAATATAGATACAGGAAAAGGAGGGGGAGAGTGAGTAAGAGAAAAGCCCATTTAGCGATTGCCAAAGCAGACTTAGATTTCGATACATCCACCTGGGATTCCAACATCTGGTAATCGTCAGAGTTCTCCTCTGAAGGAGAGCAGCCCTTACAGAGAGAAAGACAGGAGGAGGAGGGAATGGACATTTAGAGAGTGGAAGCACAGCCCATTCCAAGACGGAAACTTCAAACCGTTCCAGGGAACCCGGATGGAGTTATGTTAAATAGTGTGGGGGATTTCACTCAGCAGGAAATCAGTAATATTTTAGAGAGATTCAGACAGACGTCTGGGGAGACGCTATTAACTTGGATGGTGCACCTCTATGATCATGGCACTTCTGGGGATGCGGACAAATTTTGCACTCTCAGTACTGATCCCACTAAGCAGGGACACTTCCGGACTTACAACGGTAATAGCCAAATTACCCTGTTGCAGGTAGCAGCGCAGGGGTGTGGTCACAGGTACCCCACATATGCAGACTGGCCTGGGAATCAAAAACCATGGTTCACCGTAAGAGACGCCATGCAGAGAATTTAGGAGGAGGGGATGAAGCTGACTATTCTTAAAGGTGAGACACAGAATTTGGTGGGTCAGATAATGACTGTGTCAATACGGAACAAAATCAATTGTTTGGCACTACAGGAAACGCACTTAAATAAACAGGAGGGACTGGCTTTGCAGCGGAGGTGGCGGGGGCAGGTGTCCTGTACCACATACTCGGCTTTTGCACAGGGCACATTTGTATGGATTAGGGCGGGAGTGCTGTTCCAGAGTACTGGGCAGGTGATTGACCCTGAAAGTAGATACGTTGTAGTGACGGGGCACTTGGATGGAAGGGACATCATCATAAGGAGTATATATATGCCATTAACGCGGATCAGGCTTCCTTTTTTGCACTTCTCTCAGGGAAATTAGCACCTTTGTTGACAGGCTCAGTGCTTTTGGGGGTGACTTCAACTGCATTACTGACGTTTCTCTGGACCCCTCCCACCCTCCCCTCGTGGATTCCCCGGTTCACATACTGGCTACAGTGCAGCGGGACTGGCAGCAACAATGGGGGTTGGCTGAAACCTGGAGGGCGCATCACCTGTCTGACAGGGACTATTCTTACTTCTCATCACTACATGACCTGCATGTTCAGTTGGACTCGATCCTCAGATTCCCAGACGTCCACGGGGAGATGGTACATAGTGAATACTTGGCTAGGACATCGTCTGATCATAATCCATTGTTGGTAACACTGCATTGGCTACGGGATCACCCTGCCATCCCCACTTGGCGGCTTTGGCCTGATACATTAGAGGATCCAGTATTCCGAACTACTATTGGATTGGCCATTGAAGAATATTTTAGGGTTAACGCTAACACGGCGCCTTCTCTGGTGGTTGAATGGGATGCTTTTAAGTCGGTCGTTAGGGGGGCGCTGCATAGGCGGGGTGGTGGGAGTGCGTAAAGTGTTGCTACAAGACATACTCAAGGCAGAACAGAGGGTACGCGACTCGGAGAAGGAGCGCCCGGAACGTCTGGACAGGCAGGAGGGGGTTACTTGAGGCTCGAGAACTATCGGTTCAACTCGAGAGACTGCGCTGCTTCGATCATAAGGCCTACACGGATAAGGCGCATGCGGAGCGTGATAAGGCTGGCACATTCCTAGCCTGGCTGGCCAATCCGGCACGTAGGGGAAACGATGATCTTTGAACTGAGAGGCCAGGGAGACCAGGTGTTTCGCACCCAAAGAGGTATTAATGATCATTTCTTACAGTACTATACAGAGTTGTATCGGAGTAGGCTGGGTCCTGGGTTCCCTGAGGACGAGGGGTTTCTGCAGAGAGCAAGACTACCATAACTTGAAGCTGAGGAAGCTGAAGCTCTCGGTCGGTACATCAAAGCGGGTGAAGTACGCAGCGCCATAAAACATATGGCCAGAAACAAAACGCTGGGTAGCGATGGGCTTCCAGTGGAATTTTACATGGCCTACGCCAATGCTCTGGTGCCCTGCTTGGTGGGGCTCTACAACAGGGCGAGGCATGAGGGCGCCCTCCCTGCCTCCACGCTTGAAGCCCTCATAGTTCCCCTTCTCAAGCCGGGCAAACCTACTTGGGATCGTTCCTCGTACAGGCCCCTCGCGATGCTTAACCTAGACTATAAGATCTTAAGCCGAATACTGGCCAGTCGTTTGATGCCCCATATGACGAAGCTGATCCATAAGGATCCAGCCGCATTTATACCATCCCGAAATACCGCGATGAATGTTCGCAGACTCATTCATGTTTTGGGGTTCGACACCTATGATAAAGAAGAGGCGTGTATTTTTGCGGTCGATATTGAAAAGGCCTTTGCTAGTCTGGAGTGGCCCTACCTTTTTTATGTTTTGCAGGAATTTGGCTTAGGAGAACATTTTATACGGTGGACGGCATTGCTGTATAGTGCTTCTTCTGCCAGGGTGAGGACAGGGGGCCTGGTTTTTGCTGCCTGTACAGGTTAGGGGGACGAGGCAGGGTTGTCCCCTTTATTGTTTGCTCTGGCGATGGAGTCCATGGCTGCGCACTCCAGGACAGGACAGTACTACTCTGGGCTCTTGGTGGAGGGGCAAATGCAGCATATAGCGTAGTATGCAGATGATCTTCTCATGTTCCTGCCGGACTCTGAGGGCACCCTTCGAGGAGCGAAGGACTTGCTGCAGACCTTGGGGAGGGTGGCAGGACTCCGGGTGAACTGGACCAAGCCGTGTTTGTTTCCCACCAGGTCAGACAGGATAGGCCAACAGAGGGCAGGGGACGTTCCATGGGAATGTCGTTGTTTACCATACTTGGGGACTCGGATTTATCATGCTCATGACGACCTTTTGGAGAGCAATGTGGGGCGGGCGGTGCGTAGCGCAAAGGCCTGTTTTGATTTTTGGGGGACTTTTGGGGGACTCTTCCTCTATCCGTTGTAGGTAGGGTTGCCTTGGTGAAGATGGTCATACTGCCCAGATTTCTCTACTACTTTGAGATGCTCCCCCTTTGGATCAAGGGTACGCTCTTTGCCTAGCTTAATACTTCGATTACGGGATTTCTGTGGGGGACTGGAAGACAGAGGGTAGCCCTGACCACTCTGCAGCAGCCCAGGGCAGAGGGAGGCCTTGCGTTGCTGGACCTAGACGCTCATTATCATGCCGCGCACCTCCAATGGTTTACGAAATGGGAAATTAGACGTCCTGAGGACATGGGGGGGACACGCCGTCGGCGTCACCATGCGCTTTATAAATCCCCCTATATATATTATCATGCCGCGCAACTCCAATGGTTTACGAAATGGGAAATTAGACGTCCTGAGGACATGGGGGGGTTGGATCCGAGTTGGAGTTTTTTGTCCTGTGTGCTGCTGCCACTGACGGATGCCTTGCTGCCACCAGATTTACGCGTGGTGCGGAAGTGCTGGGCACGCCTGGCCAGAAGGACACATGTCAAGACTCCTTATGCGCCCGAGATCCTGCTGAGGATGTGTGAGGTGTTGCCTCACAGGGGTGATTGGAGCCAATTGCTGGCCTAGGAAGAGGCGGGAATTACAGCAGTAGGTTGACTTATACAAGCCTGGCAACCTCCTCGCTTTTAATGATCTCAGGGAACGACCTGACCTTCCGCGGGGGGACTTGTCCTACATGCGGCCCTGACAGCAGCTATCAGAAAGCACTGGGGAAGGGGCTTGTCGGAGCCTGTCAATATATAGTGGTGGCGGGAACTTTCAAAGCGGTAACTTGCCTCTACAGGCGGATCACTATGGATGTGCGTCCCCCCTCGACGGCGCTGCGTCTCAAGTAGGAAGCTGATCTGGGGGAGCCCATTGCGGAAAAACCCTGGGAGGTGCTGCTTTACCCTGTGGTAACACTTCAGCAGTAACATAAACATGTTTTTCACGTAAACCAGTACGAGCTGGCGCGAGACGTATCTTGTGAGGTTGTTTTGTACCTTGCCCTTTTGTTTGTGCATTCTATGCTTATCTCTAGAGAGAGGATGCGCTGTGCAAGGCTCTCCAAGGTTGGAGACAGGGAAAGGAATGTCTTTTGCCTCAGCACACCCAAACAGAATTTGGCCAGCTCTGAGTGGATCTGACACAGAGCAGTACGGCCAGCACCCATGATGGATAGATGGGCGAGAACGCCTACTAGAGGCTTCTCGAGCGTGTTGATTTAACTATAAAAGCGGTGTCTGTGGGGTGGAGCTCAGGAACTCCGTCTTGGAGTGGACGCACTCGCGGGACGAAATTGGTGCCCGGAGAGATTAGTTCCTGGTGCCCCAGTCTCTACAGGGTTCCCGACTTGGTGTTTTCGGTGCTTGGCCAGGGATGATGAAGACTCCGGTGCAGACGCATCTGGTGAGGTACTTTGTACATTAACTGTTTATATATCTATATTCACAGTTTCATATTTGTATGTATTAAAATATATATAGTGTGGTGTATTCATTGTTTATTGCCTTTCACTCAGTGCCTAAAGCCTTACCAGCTTCAGTGACTCATTGCCCTTTTCTACAATAATAATAAAGTTCATTTTACCTCCAGAGGAGTGTCGGAGTTTCTATGTAAGTCAGTGGTGTGCGTAAATTCAGATTACGCAAGTGGGCAGGGCAGTACATTTTGGCGTAGTCGGCAGGATTCGTAAAGAAACGCAGGGAGGAACATGTTTAAAAAGATGAAAGGTGCTTTTGGTTCTTTGGCACCAAGTTAAATCCTTTTAGCCCCCATGCAATTTCCAGGATGGGAGGCGATGCCGTACTCCGCGCTGGCGCGTGAGTACTCTAAAAGCCTAGGATTAGGCGAGAGCTGGTTTCACTGTTTGGGGGAAGCAACACCAGAGGATGTTTCAAATTGTTTACAGAAGGTTCTTGTAGAGAAAGGTAAAGAATTATGTACAGTGAGCCGCAGAAGCTGGGCTCTGTTGTATGCATATCGTCAAGTTTTTGACAAATGTTTAACTCTGCAGTGGGAACAGTTGAATTTAGAAAAACAGCTTATTGAAGCTAAGAATATTTCTACAATGCTTTCCTGTCACAATAAGCTTTTACAGGACAAATTAGAAACATATCAAACTAAAGCAAAACGGGCAGCTGTCCGTGTCGCTGAATATAGATACAGGAAAAGGAGGGGGAGAGTGAGTAAGAGAAAAGTCCATTTAGCGATTGCCAAAGCAGACTTAGATTTCGATCCATCCACCTGGGATTTTATCATCTGGTAATCGTCAGAGTTCTCCTCTGAAGGAGAGCAGCCCTTACAGAGAGAAAGACAGGAGGAGGAGGGAATGGACATTAAGAGAGTGGAAGCACAGCCCATTCCAAGACGGAAACTTCAAACCGTTTCAGGGAACCCGGATGGAGTTATGTTAAATAGTGTGGGGGATTTCACTCAGCAGGAAATCAGTAATATTCTAGAGAGATTCAGACAGACGTCTGGGGAGACGCTATTAACTTGGATGGTGCACCTCTATGATCATGGCACTTCTGGGGATGCGGACAAATTTTGCACTCTCAGTACTGATCCCACTGAGCAGGGACACTTCCGGACTTACAACGGTAATAGCCAAATGACCCTGTTGCAGGTAGCAGCGCAGGGGTGTGGTCACAGGTACCCCACATATTCAGACTGGCCTGGGAATCAAAAACCATGGTTCACCCTAAGAGACGCCATGCAGAGAATTTAGGAGGAGGGGATGAAGCTGGCTATTCTTAAAGGTGAGAGACAGAATTTGGTGGGTCAGATAATGACTGTGTCAATACGGAACAAAATCAATTGTTTGGCACTACAGGAAACGCACTTAAATAAACAGGAGGGACTGGCTTTGCAGCGGAGGTGGCGGGGGCAGGTGTCCTGTACCACATACTCGGCTTTTGCACAGGGCACATTTGTATGGATTAGGGCGGGAGTGCTGTTCCAGAGTACTGGGCAGGTGATTGACCCTGAAAGTAGATACGTTGTAGTGACGGGGCACTTGGATGGAAGGGACATCATCATAAGGAGTATATAGATGCCCCTAACACGGATCAGGCTTCCTTTTTTGCACTTCTCTCAGGGAAATTAGCACCTTTGTTGACAGGCTCAGTGCTTTTGGGGGGCGACTTCAACTGCATTACTGACGTTTCTCTGGACCCCTCCCACCCTCCCCTCGTGGATTCCCCGGTTCACATACTGGCTACAGTGCAGCGGGACTGGCAGCAACAATGGGGGCTGGCTGAAACCTGGAGGGCGCATCACCTGTCTGACAGGGACTATTCTTACTTCTCATCACTACATGACCTGCATGTTCAGTTGGACTCGATCCTCAGCTTCCCAGACGTCCACGGGGAGATGGTACATAGTGAATACTTGGCTAGGACATTGTCTGATCATAATCCATTGTTGGTAACACTGCATTGGCTACGGGATCACCCTGCCATCCCCACTTGGCGGCTTTGGTCTGATACATTAGAGGATCCAGTATTCCGAACTACTATTGGATTGGCCATTGAAGAATATTTTAGGGTTAACGCTAACACGGCGCCTTCTCTGGTGGTTGAATGGGATGCTTTTAAGTCGGTCGTTAGGGGGCGCTGCATAGGCGGGGTGGTGGGAGTGCGCAAAGTGTTGCTACAAGACATACTCAAGGCAGAACAGAGGGTACGCGACTCGGAGAAGGAGCGCCCGGAACGTCTGGACAGGCAGGAGGGGGTTACTTGAGGCTCGAGAACTATCGGTTCAACTCGAGAGACTGCGCTGCTTCGATCATAAGGCCTCACGGATAAGGCGCATGCGGAGCGTGATAAGGCTGGCACACTCCTAGCCTGGCTGGCCAATCCGGCACGTAGGGGACCGATGATCTTTGAACTGAGAGGCCAGGGAGACCAGGTGTTTCGCACCCAAAGAGGTATTAATGATCATTTCTTACAGTACTATACAGAGTTGTATCGGAGTAGGCTGGGTCCTGGGTTCCCTGAGGACGAGGGGTTTCTGCAGAAAGCAGGACTACCATAACTTGAAGCTGAGGAAGCTGAAGCTCTCGGTCGGTACATCAAAGCGGGTGAAGTACGCAGCGCCATAAAACATATGGCCAGAAACAAAACGCTGGGTAGCGATGGGCTTCCAGTGGAATTTTACACGGCCTACGCCAATGCTCTGGTGCCCTGCTTGGTGGGGCTCTACAACAGGGCGAGGCATGAGGGCGCCCTCCCTGCCTCCACGCTTGAAGCCCTCATAGTTCCCCTTCTCAAGCCGGGCAAACCTACTTGGGATCGTTCCTCGTACAGGCCCCTCGCGATGCTTAACCTAGACTATAAGATCTTAAGCCGAATACTGGCCAGTCGTTTGATGCCCCATATGACGAAGCTGATCCATAAGGATCAAGCCGCATTTATACCATCCCGAAATACCGCGATGAATGTTCGCAGACTCATTCATGTTTTGGGGTTCGACACCTATGATAAAGAAGAGGCGTGTATTTTTGCGGTCGATATTGAAAAGGCCTTTGCTAGTCTGGAGTGGCCCTACCTTTTTTATGTTTGGCAGGAATTTGGCTTAGGAGAACATTTTATACGGTGGACGGCATTGCTGTATAGCGCTTCTTCTGCCAGGGTGAGGACAGGGGGCCTGGTTTTTGCTGCCTGTACAGGCTAGGGGGACGAGGCAGGGTTGTCCCCTTTATTGTTTGCTCTGGCGATGGAGTCCGTGGCTGCGCACTCCAGGACAGGACAGTACTACTCTGGGCTCTTGGTGGAGGGGCAAATGCAGCATATAGCGTAGTATGCAGATGATCTTCTCATGTTCCTGCCGGACTCTGAGGGCACCCTTCGAGGAGCGAGGGACTTGCTGCAGACCTTGGGGAGGGTGGCAGGACTCCGGGTGAACTGGACCAAGCCGTGTTTGTTTCCCACCAGGTCAGACAGGATAGGCCAACAGAGGGCAGGGGACGTTCCATGGGAATGTCGTTGTTTACCATACTTGGGGACTCGGATTTATCATGCTCATGACGACCTTTTAGAGAGCAATGTGGGGCGGGCGGTGCGTAGCACAAAGGCCTGTTTTGATTTTTGGGGGACTTTTGGGGGACTCTTCCTCTATCCGTTGTAGGTAGGGTTGCCTTGGTGAAGATGGTCATACTGCCCAGATTTCTCTACTACTTTGAGACGCTCCCCCTTTGGATCATGGGTACGCTCTTTGCCTAGCTTAATACTTCGATTACGGGATTTCTGTGGGGGACTGGAAGACGGAGGGTCGCCCTGACCACTCTGCAGCGGCCCAGGGCAGAGGGAGGCCTTGCGTTGCCGGACCTAGAGGCTCATTATCATGCCGCGCAACTCCAATGGTTTACGAAATGGGAAATTAGACGTCCTGAGGACATGGGGGGGTCGGATCCGAGTTGGAGTTTTTTGTCCTGTGTGCTGCTGCCACTGACGGATGCCTTGCTGCCACCAGATTTACGCGTGGTGCGGAAGTGCTGGGCACGCCTGGCCAGAAGGACACATGTCAAGACTCCTTATGCGCCCGAGAACCTGCTGAGGATGTGTGAAGTGTTGCCTCACAGGGGTGATTGGAGCCAATTGCTGGCCTAGGAAGAGGCGGGAATTACAGCAGTAGGTTGACTTATACAAGCCTGGCAACCTCCTCCCTTTTAATGATCTCAGGGAACGACCTGACCTTCCGCGGGGGGGACTTGTCCCTCATGCGGCCCTGACAGCAGCTATCAGAAAGCACTGGCGAAGGGGCTTGTCGGAGCCTGTCAATATATAGTGGTGGCGGGAACTTTCAAAGCGGTAACTTGCCTCTCCAGGCGGATCACTATGGATGTGCGTCCCCCCTCGACGGCGCTGCGTCTCAAGTAGGAAGCGGATCTGGGGGAGCCCATTGCGGAAAAACCCTGGGAGGTGATTGTTGAAAGGGCGTGGAAAAGCTCTTGTAATGCTCGCTTTCAGCTCATCCATTTCTATGTTTTACATAGGGACTACCTCACTCCCGGCAAGATTAACAAATATTTTGGGGTATCCGCTACTTGTCCTCGTTGTAGTCAGGAAGGGGTGAGCTTTCTCCATATGTTCTGGGCCTGTCCATGGTTGGGAGACTACTGGCGAGGGGTGAAAACTGTTCTGGCGACTGTGACGGAGAGAGAGGTAGCCATGACGCCAGGGGTTTGCTTGTTACACTGATTTCCACACACCGCCAAGACTCAGATTACCAGCAAATTTATTGATTTGGGGCTGGTCCTGGCCAAGAGAGAACTTACTTCCCACTGGAAGGCAAGACAGGGACCTACTCTAGGGCGCTGGAATAGGGAACTGCTGAAATGGGCAGAAAGTGAAGGGAACTATAGATTATATATGGCCAGAAGTTGGTGGGAATGAAAAGACATTGGTAATGGCTCAGGCATGGGTGGCGCTTCTGGAACTGGCCAAACAGCCAATTGTGGACGACAAGAATGCACTTGAAGAGGGGGAGGATGCGCAGGCTCTCTGAGTGGCACCCCCACTTGCGGGAGTAAAGAACATGATGGGATCAATGAGAGCCTTAGGAGGACTTCCCCCTGGTGTTCCTGATCTGATACAGGCTGCGACCTGTGAAGTAGGGACTTGGTTAGGTGGTACGGGAACTCTGAGTATTTCAGTGGCCGGCGACATGCTTGGGTTGGGAGGGTTTTGTTGGGGTGTTTAGTGAGTGGGAGGGGGGGTTGAGGTTCGGGAGCTCTTTATGTTGATTCATAATATTGGCCTGTTCCACGCATAGAGAAGGATAGACCTGTATACTGGGCTATGTGTGGGGGGATGGAGGAGAGTCAGTATTGTGCTTCTGTGAATCCTGGTAGAGCGCTTTTGAGTGCAGTCCATTTTGGGAGGTCGCTCAGACTGCCACTGTACACAATTGTAATGCATACTGATTTCCCATCTAATTCATCATGGTGCCCGCAGGGCTTTATGCATGCTTGTTGAAAATCAATAAGAGTCTGTTTAAAAAAAAAATCATTTGTTTGGCACCCCCGCATACAAAACAGTGATATTGACTCTATTAATTAACCAAACTGGTAATACCATAGGAGAAGTAGTCAAGGCGATAGAAGTAGCTGAGGCAGTCCGTGAGCTGGGAGAGCTTGGGGAATTGGCAAAGCAAGACAGGGCTTCGTGCTCAGAGTCCCGCATTGATAACAACCGAGTGACCCAACGTGACATGTTTTTGGCGCTGTTAAAGGATGGAGTGTCAAGGAGTGAGATTGATGGTATTGAGACCAAAAGCAAGTGGGTAATATACCATAAGCGAGGATAGGAAGGAGGGGAGTAGGTATGTGAATAGAAAAGATAACAAGAAAGTGAGTCACAGGGAAGCGGAGCCTGAGGGGAAGTACGAAAAAGCAGGAACGGAGAGAGAGAGAGGGAATCTCATGTGAGAGTGACAAAAGAGAAAGGTTGGGATAGAGTATGCACAGATTCAAATGGGGATTGGGAAGAGGAGGAGTTGTTCCCTGAGGGTTACCCGACATTGTATTCAAATCTGCCCCGGGACCTGTGCCGGGCAGATGCAGAGCTGCGCAGGTGAAAATCAGATTAGGAAATGGGCCAAGCTCCGGTGCAAGGATGGACTCGTAAAGATAATAGACCACACGTGAGGGTTGAGCTCTATTGGAAGAATAGAAATGTTCAGGAGGTGCGGGCTTTGGTAGACACCGGAGCGTAGGCCACGTTAATACATGGCAATCCACGAAAATTTAAAGGACAGTATTTTACTATCACAGGTTTGGGTGTACAGGAAACACCAGCAGGGCTGTACATGCTACAATCCATTCGTAGAGCGGGGAGGATGGGCGGGCGTTAAGGAATCTATGGCTAGACTAGAACACCAGAAGATAATGCGTTACAGAAGGTAAGTAACTTGTTCATATGACAAAGACACCTATCCCCAGATTCCTTAACCTTTTAATTTGATGCTATTGCTATATCCCACCCGGAGGAAGGTCTGTGAACTGATCCTACCAAAAGTTGTCGAAGAAAACTAGCCAGGCTAAGTTACAATAGAAGACCGGACGTGTGTATGAAGTTACATGAGAAGGAACAACATTTCCCAATAACCACTGGGGCAAGAACCACTGAGAGCATAAGGAATGAAAAACTTTGGAAATCACAGAAAAACGTGATTTTGGTAATCAAACAACATCATCAGAGGATCACAGTGAAAGTTATAATAACCCTCCTATGGATCCTATCCTATGTATAGCTGGAATCTTGATGCCCAGCAGCAAAAGTAAATGTCACCGAGCTATAGCCCCTTTTGCCAGCAGAATCGTGCTAGGAAAAACTATTTTGAGAAAATAGAGACAGGAGACCCAGAAAACATCCATTCTGAAGCATGGATTAATGCATGCACCAGTAATTCAGGAAGACCGCTCAAGAACAAGTATTGAGTAAAATAGTACGCTTGCCCTAGAAACAAACACTCAAAGTTAGAGTGAAGACCAGCACGATCACTCTAATTGTGGACTCCAAAAGGTGGAAAAGAAGAGCAAGTGCATACACAATATCAAATAAGGTAGCACTGCAACAAAGAGAGAGCGAGAAAAGCAAACAACTACACAAGATATACGCAAACTCCTCTCAAATTGCAAATGTACACAAGATTGACAATCATACACATTTGTGTCAAAACTATACAAAATCATATATAATATATATATATATATCATGGGTTGATAGATATAAATACATACATACTGTCATGTATTTGTAAACATCCCAATTACAGACAGAAGCCACCACCAGGCTGATGTTCAAAAAAGAAAAAGAAGCCTAGAAGTTTAATAATCAAGAACAGAGATCCAAAACAGTTGGTAAAGAGAAAGAGAGACAATACTCTCTAACAGGAAACTCGGATGGTGAAGCAATAAAAACAATATAGGCCAACCAAGAGCTGCAACTGAGGCTGTAAAGACTATAATCCTGAAGAAGACCACAGGAAAAGAAACTAAGAAAATAAAGATATTACTTGGTCTAAAGAGGACAAGGTGCAGGACAAACCAACATTGGAAATCTCAGATAAAAATATATAGTCTGTTTATTTAACAAAAAGACATATCAGACATAGCATAAATTGACTGAAAATCAGAGAAAAAAATTTAGTATTTAAGAGTGGAGATGCCAGAGAACTAACCTGGCCGTTGAATGCAAAAGATGCACTCCACTAAGCCACCTCCCCTATTTGACTGCCATAGATGGTCAATATTCTCACAGGAACAAAACCAAACAACAAAAAGCCAATCCACTGATAAGATGCAAGCTAAAGAAGAGCTAAACTGGGTCATTAGAGGAGAAATTGTCATATAGAAGCAGAAAACCTCTAAACCACAGGAAGTAGAAGGTCAGTAATCTGACAGTCCTTCGCATAAACTGGCATACAGGTAAAAAGAGCGTCTTCCAGAAAGAAGTGCAACCCATAATAGATTGGGACACATAGTCGCAAAAATAGCCCCAAAGGTAGAATATCAAGACACCATAAAGAGCACCATAAAAGAGATTTCCCTAGACATAAACCCACAGGAAACAGCCAATCCATAAAAACACCCAAATCCAAGAAGATGGTTAACAACATTGTGAGGACTAGTAGAAATAAACAAAGGAGTTGAGGGCGGAGCTTGCCTGCCCTCAAGATGGCCGCAACTTAAGCAAACTCTCGAAGCCGTCGCCAAAATCCAGCAGGTATTTGTGTAATCCATGGCCGTAATTAGGATTATAGCAGGGCATTGAATAGTACTCGGCAGCAGCTACGAAAAGATACCTCCGCAACCGTGATACACGCTATAAAGTAAGCCATCCTGGCCTTGACGTGTGGACGGCAGCGGGAGTCGGACCCGGCCTGATTCCCCACGGCGCCGAAGTTGTGGCTGAGTGAGCCCCAGGCGGGGCCTAAGATCCATTGACTGCCTGTGCCCGACGACGATCGCACTATGGACCGCTGCGGCAACCGACGTCCTGGTGTGGCACGCTCTGGGCCATAGGCAGCGGCCTCCTATACCTGGGCTGAAGAGGCTGCTGCTGACGCCCTGGGGGGTGCTAGGGATCCGGCGCCCGCATGTGCCTGGTGACAACCGCGACATGTGCTGAGGCAGCTGAGTGTGGCCTGGGGCGCTGCTGGCTGGGGCCTTTCGAATGCGGCCTATCGGCTCTGTGCTGCCTGCTCCGCGAGGTGTGGAGGTTCTGCATTCACCCTCGAGGGCGGGGCGGATAATTCCTGCTGTGCTTGACCCCTGCATGAAGTGGTCCCTTTGCAGACAGGGGGGTCCGGTGTTGTCTTGGCAGCCAGGCGTGGCTCTGAGTTTCTGGGGTGGCACAGTTGATCTCGGGATGCTCCTGATTGTCGGCCCAGCCGACTCTACACCTTTATCGGCTTTGCCCCTCACGGTGTATTCTTGCTTCCTGTACAGCCCCAATAATTGTAGGCGCAACAGGTACATCGAGCTAAAAGGCCTACTGTGCAGGAGAACAACAGTAGCAGCCACCCTGGAGTTAAGTAACCTGATTGATGATGAGCCATACATTGGACATATAATTTCATCACTAGAGTGGCCAAACGTAGCAGTGAAAATTGCCCCGCCCTGGGTAGAATAGCAGCATTAACATTGCAGCACACAGGTGACTATACCTTAACACTGTGGGTAAAGAGCAGACCGCAGGCACAACAAACAGGGACACTCTGATAGAACATTATTGCATTATTGCATGCACTGGGTGCCAACAGGGTATTCCGGACATAATAGCGGCGACAACACGGGGTAGCCAGATAAAACACAGTCAAAATTACAATTTGAACAGCGTAAATCCACCAGAACAAGAGATGAGGATACAGAGGCAGAGATGAGCGGAGCATGGCACCTCGGGAACTGAGCTGGGGGGTGACCCACGCCAAATACTTGAAATGATGCAGCAAAGTCTCTCTAAGTAGATGGAAAGATAGACTCGCTCTCTTACCATATGGATCGCATGACAGAACGCTTAGATAACTATGCAGGGAGGGTTGATAGGGTGGAGAGAAGGGTGTCAGAGGCCGAGGACCAGCAGGCAGAGTCCACGGAAACTCAGAAACAAATGGGGAAATTAATAACGACACTACAGACTAAAGCTGAAGACCTTGAAGCGCGTTCCAGGTGCAACAAACTGTGCATAGTTGAACTGCCTGAATCCACCGGGAATATGGAACTGTTTGTGGAGAAGTTACTTACGACCTTGCTGGGCCGAGACACCTTCTCTCCCATATTTGTGTTAGAGCATGAACATTGTTCATTGCCACTCCTTCCTCTCCCGGGGGCTTCCCCTTGCCACTCATAGGCCGGATCCTAAATGATAGGCTAGAGCGCTACAGACACTCCGTACTATATCTTTATCCCGACTTCACCCCCAAGTGCAGGCGGCGCGAAGGCGTTTTACTCCCTTGAAGCGGAAGTTATGGGAGCTGAACATTGACTATGCAATGCTCTACCCAGCACGCCTGAGGGTCATCCTGGCTGGCAAATCAAAGATCTACAAGGATCCTAACAATCTACAGCAGGCACTCAAAGCCTATTCCAAGGCTAAGTCCAATAAGCAGGTACAGGACACAAACTCAGAGGACAATCTCGCTTCCGGTGCACTGGATCAACAGGACTGATAGTCCGGCATCTCTATACATATGTATCATAGAAAGAAGGGATTTATGTTGACAGGCCATGGCAAATTCTATCAATAACTATACAGAACTATGATAACAGATGCAGTTAAGATTGTTGCATTTAATTGGTGAAAATGTATAATAGGACCAAACGGAGAGAGAGTTAAGTACGCTCACAGTTGGTGGCCTCACACCCAAGATGCATGGAGAAATAGTATTCAGAGTTCTGAGGCCAGGGCTTGCACTTATGACTTTAACAGGTAGAGACCGTGGATAAGTTACATATGTTAAATTGACGGTTGTGACTGATACCAGAGCTTAGAGCAATCAGTTGGGCAATCATCGCCCTCATGTGCAATACACACTGTTTTGGGAGGGTTGTTGGGATGTTTAAAGAGGGTACCAAAGGGTGGGAACCATGCAGTCATGTCAGATGTTGGGGGATATGGTGTGGTTGGGGGAGGGGGATTAACATATTGGCAGTCATTCCTTAGAAGTAGCCCAGATGGCATTACCATAAAACAACCTGAGTAGCGACACAGACACTGTAACTCAAGTCCCACCCTCTGAGCATGGGTAAAGAGCATAACACAGTGCCTGGACAGGGCGGTGCCTCAATAAACTTTTTAACATGGAAGACCTAAATGACCAGTGGAAAATTTGCAGGGTGGTTTTATACTTACAGAGGCATCACAGAGATGTAGCCGTGCTGCAGGAAACACACCAGGCACCCTATAAGGGGTTATTATCACGAAGAAGAATGAAAGGTACTTGTATAGCAGCTGGATTCACAACACATGCACGCAGGGTTTTAGTATGGGTGCGTCATGGTGAAAATATACAAAGTTTACACAATTGATGTTGACCCTGGGGGTAGATATATAGTAGTTTGCTGCTGGGTGGACAACTTTGATGTGTGTGTGGTGGGGGTATATGGACCAAATTATGATGACCCTCAATTTTATCGATCCTTACACAATAAGCTTGCCATGTACACGAAGATGCCAACACTTTGGGGAGGCAATTTTAATTGTGTGCAATCCCCAGAGCTTGACAGATCAAGGGGACCCCTACGGAAACCTTCATCAGCTGCCAAAGCCATAGCGGCAATAGTGGAAGCCGACAGATTGGTAGATGCATGGCGTCGCCGCGCACCACAGGGAAGGGAGTATATACACTACTAATCAGTGCACGACATACACACACGCACAGATTACTGGTTTGCCTCCCGAGACTTAGTACCTTTCAAAACAGAATGTGAGCATCTAACATGCACATACTCAGATCACTCCCTAGTAAGATTAAAACTGAAAATAGACGATATGCAGCCCGGGGTTAGTAAGTGGCGTATTCCACAGTACTCGCTACTAGATGCAGTGTTCAGAGAGGAGCTCTTGCAAGAGATAGACCACTACTTCAATACCAATTTAGGTAGCGTCCCCAAAATGACTACTATTTGGGAAGTGTTTAAGGCCTATATCCGAGGTGTAGTTATATCAAAACATGCAGGTGTGCTTCGCTCCATCAGGGGTAGTTTATAGAAATTGGAGACTGAGTTAGCAGAGCTAGAGCGCAGGTCACTTGAAGATTCATTCCTGAGGTTTTAGGCCAGATCAAGGAAAGGATAAACAAATTCAACGACTCAGCTCAAACTGAAGTGACTCACCTAGGAAAATATGCCACCGCAAAAGTGTACAGGGATTGGGAAAGACCTAGCGCCACGCTAGCTGCGCTGACCAGGCCTGTAAGAGGGGCGAATTAAGTGTTAGAGTTGCAGGATGCAAACGGAGCACTGATAAGCGGTGCGTCGCAGATAGTTGACAGATTTTGAAATTACTATACACATCTCTATACTTCATACCCTTCAAGCGTAGAGGAATCAGCTGAAGACTATTTAGTACATATAACAATGAAGTGGCTGACGCACAAGTTACTACTTGTGTAACGATATATCTGTAAGAGACATTAGTTAGTGATAGATTCCTTACCTTAGAATATCCCCAGGCATCAGACTGGATCTGGAAAATTTTGCGTAGCAATACCCCTGCGCACCGGCAGGCGTCATCCGCAGCTCCGCGTCCGTCGTCGTTAGCGCCGGAATGACGTCGTCGGAGTACTTAGACGCCGCCCATGCGCGCTGACGTCAGTTCTGATACACAGCTTTTCCGTGCCAGATACGCAGAGCCATGATAGAACCAACACTGGTGCCATGAAACTAGGGCCCTGAAAGGGGATGACCGTAACCCTAGATATCGGTTCGCAGAACGGAGAGGATGGGTGGGTCGGTAAGGAATCTATCACTTTCTAATGTCTCTTACAGATATATCGTTACACAAGTAGTAATTTGTGCATCTGAAAGAGACACGTTAGTGATAGATTCCTTACTTTAGTATAGATACCCCAGCAATACCAACCCCGGTGGTGGGTCTGCGAACCAATAATCACACCAGAAAGTCCTGGAGGACGGAACGGCCAAAGAAGCCATCCCTCCGGACTTGGCTGTCCAGTCAATAGTGTCTTGCAAATGTGTGCAGCGAGGCCCACGTAGCTGCCTGGCAAATGTCCTGCAAGGGTACTCCTCGGCCCAGGGCAGTGGTAGTCGCCGTGGCTCGAGTGGAATGAGCCCTCAATCCAACAGGGGGCTCCTTCTTAGACAAGGAGTAACACGCCTGGATACACAGATGATCCACCGAGAGATGGTCCTCTTGTGCACCGCCTTTCCCTTCTTAGCGCCCACGTAACCAACAAAGAGTTGGTCATCCACCCGGAACTGGCGTGTGCGATCCAGATAGTAAGAGAGCGCACGTTTTGGGTCCAGACTGTGGAGCCTCTCTTCCTCTTTCGAGGGATGCGGAGGTGGAAAGAAGGTGGGCAAGGTGATAGACTGTCCGATGTGGAAGGCCGTGACAACCGTGGGCAGGAAAGAGGGTCTCGTCCGCAACACAACCTTGTCCGGATGGACAGAGAGGAAAGGAGGTGTGGAGGAAAGAGCCTGGAGCTCACTCACTCTCCTGGCAGAGGTGATGGCAACCAGGAAAGCAGTCTCCAAAGTAAGAAGACGGAGAGGACAGTTATGGAGTGGCTCAAAGGGAGCACACATTAGGTAAGTAAGAACAAGGTTCAAGTCCCACTGGGGCATCACGAAAGGAACAGGAGGGAACATGTGTGTGATGCCCTTCAAAAACCTATTTACAATTGGGGACTTGAACAAAGAAGGCTGATCAGGTAGCCTTAAGAAGGCGGAAAGGGCAGAAAGGTACCCCTTGATAGTGCCCAGAGCAGAGCCCTGCTGGGCAAGAGAAAGAAGGAAGAGGAGAACCTCAGAAAGGGGTGCAGAGAGTGGATCCACAGCCTTTGCTGTGCACCATGCCACAAATCTGTTCCACCGCCAGGCGTATACCGACTTTGTGGAGGGACGCCTGGCTGCCAGAATGACATTACAGACTTCAGGAGGCAAGTCAAATGGCCTCAACTGTCGCCACTCAATCTCCAAGCTTGTAGGTGGAGACTGGACAGGTTCCGAAGAGGCAGACGAATCGGGTGATCGACTGACATGCTGAGTAGCTCGGGATACCAGTATCTTCGTGCCCAGTCCAGAGCCACAAGGATAACCTGGGCCCAGTCGCGCCTGGTCTTCTTCAGCACTCTGGGCAGAAGTGGTATAGGTGGAAAGGCGTACAATAGACCGCAAGTCCACTCACGACGAAAAGCGTCTCCGAGCGAGTGCCGCCTTGGAAATTCCAACACGCAGAACTGATGACATTGCGCATTCTCTTCTGTGGCGAATAGATCTAACCAAGGCTCTCCCCACTGCTGAAAGAGACCTTGCGACACGTCCGAGTTCAGATGCCATTCGTAATCCATCATGCACCGACGGCTGAGTTAGTCCGCCCTGGCATTCAGAGAACCTGCCAGGTGTTGAACCACCAGGGTCACGCCCTGAAGTTCCAGCCACTGCCAGAGGCGCAGAGCCTCCTGGCATAGGGTCCACGCCCTGTTTGTTGCAGTACCACATGGCGGTGGTGTTGTCCGTGAACACCTGCACTACACTCCCCCGGACAGAGGGGAGGAATGCCTTCAGTGCAAGTCGGATCGCCCGCAGCTCCCATGTGGCCCCCCCAGCCCAGGAGGGACGCGTCTGTCACAACCACGTGCTCCGGGTGGGGTAGGGAGAGGGATCTGCCACTGACCCAATCGCGGTCCGTGAGCCACTACTGCAACTGTCTTGCAGTGCCCTTCCAAGATCAAGACATGATCGGACAAGTTGCCCTGATGCTGGGCCCACTGAAACTTCAGGTCCCACTGCAGAGCCCGCATCCGCCACCGGGCGTGATGCACCAGAAGGATGCAGGAGGCCATCAGCCCCAGAAGCCGCAGCGTCAACCTGACCGAGACTCGGGATAAAGGCTGAAAGATCGGAATCTGAGCCTGAATATCCCGAACCCGCTGTTCGGGAGGATAAACCCGAAACTGCGCCGAGTCTAGAACCGCCCCGATGAAGAGGAGCTTCTGAGAGGGACACAGGTGTGACTTCGGAACGTTGATGGAGAACCCCAGCAAGGGCAGGAGGTCGGCCGTAGTCTGAAGGTGGCTGACTACTGTCTGGGGCGAGCCCGCCTTCAACAACCAGTCGTCGAGGTAGGGGAAGACTGACACCCCTAACCTGCGCAGATGAGCTGCGACCACCGCCATCACTTTCGTGAACACCCGAGGGGCGCTGTTAAGGCCGAAGGGGAGCACGGTAAACTGAAAGTGCTTGTGGCCTACCGTGAACCGCAGGTAACGTCGGTGGGCCGGCAGGACGGGGATGTGAAAATAAGCGTCCTGCAAGTCCAATGCTACCATCCAGTCTCCAGGGTCCAGGGCAGCTAAGACCTGAGCCAAAGTCAGCATCTTGAACTTCTCCTTCCGGAGGAAGCCGTTGACGTTCCGTAGGTCCAAGATAGGGCGTAGGCCCCTTTTGCCCTTCTTGGGTACCAGAAAGTAGTGGGAGTAACAACCATACCCTACTTCTGGCCCAGGAACGCGCTTGATGCCCCCCTTGGCCAAGAGGGCTGTGACTTCCTCTTGCAGAAGTTGCAAGTGATCCCCCGACACGCGGTGGAATTACGGTGGCATGGCTGGAGGGGTCGCCTCGAAGGGGAGGGAGTAGCCCCTTAGGACGATTTGCAGCACCCACCTGTCCGACGTTTCAGTGCACCAGTGGAAGAGGTGATGGCGAACCCTGCCCCCCACTGGCATCACATGGGCCTGAAAGCACGAACTAGGAGGGTTTTGAGGCAGGTGCTGCGGGGGAAGGTGTGGACTGGCCCGCCGTTGTCCCCGACCACCGCCACGGCGGTTTCCACGGCCACCACCACGCTGTTGAACATTCTGCGGTGTGTGGCAGGCAGCACGTGTGGGGGCGCCCCTTCCGTGGCCACGAAAGGAGCGAAAGGCACCTGATTGCTGGCGTGGGGCCGAGAGGCCCAAGGACTTGGCCGTAGCCCTAGAGTCCTTAAAACGCTCAAGCGCATGGTCTGCCTTGTCGCCAAAGAGGCGACGGCCATCGAACGGCATGGCCAGAAGAGTGGCCTGGACATCGGCCAAAAAGTTGGCGGACCTCAACCAAGAGTGGCGTTGAACCGCCACCGTCATTGCCATCGCCCTGCGCCTGAGTCCGTGGTATCCAGCCCATACCGGATGGAATATCGTGCTGAATCTCGACCCTCCGCAAGGGCCTGGGTGAGTTTTGCCCGGACCTCCTCCGGACATTGTGGCAGCACGCCCGGGACCGTGTCCCACAGGGTGTGGGTGTAGCGGCCCAAGAGGCATGCGGTATTGACTGACCGCAGTCCCAAACTCAGAGACGAGAACACTTTCTTCCCGAATTGTTCATACCTCTTGGATTCCCGATCGGGCGGAGCCGCCGGGAATGCGGTCTGGGAAGTGGAGGCCTGGATGACCAGGCTCTCGGGGGTGGGATGGGTGGACAAAAAGCAAGGGCCACGTTCCTATCCACAGGCGGACCTGTGGCGGGCTTGGACCAAGTGCCCACAAGAACGTCACACAAGGCCTCATTGAACGGTAGCAGAGGCTCAGTGGAGCTTGCCTGCTGTTTAAGGACCTCAGTGAGGAGGTTAGGCCGCGACGGGGAGCTCAAGGTGTAAGGCCTTGGCCGCCCGCGTCAACACTACACTGTAAGCAGCCCCCTCCTCCGTAGCCACGGTGGGAGGGGAGACAAATCCAGTGTCTGGCGAAGTGTCAAGTCCACTGGCCTCCCCAAGCTCATATGTCCAGTCCTGTTGAGACTGGCATTCTTGTGCCAGAGGGTCCACAGACCCCTCCCAATCACCCTCGTCACCCATCTCCTGCAGATCAGGGTCAACAGACGGGGCCGGTTCGTGGAAATAGAAATCTCTAAATGCTGTCGAGAGCGGCGCCCAGCGGCGCCTCTTTGGCGCGGGAACCGGACTGAGGGTAGGGTCGGGGACGGCGTCCATAGTGGGCACCGGGGGCGACACCCGCAGGGCCGGCGCCGGTGAGGTCGTGAGGTCGACCGGCGACGACCCGGATCCGGAAGCGAATCCAGTGAGGGCCTGCGGCATCAGGACCGAAGTCGCCGGCGGCGCCGGGGCCGAAGCACCCGACGGCGTGGGAGCCGAAGCACCTGACCCGCTAGGCCATCCAGCCGGAGGCGCCATGGAACCCGGCTGAGGAGGGAGGGACCTCATGGCCATGAGGTACCGCTCGACCTCCTCTGGCGTCGCATCATGCCCAGGGACCCGAAGGTGTGGGGCAGGCGGTGACGTCCGCGACTCCGTCGGAGCCGCGTGGGTGGTGTCACCCGAACACCCGGGAGCGTCGGGGTGGGTCGGAGGAACGATGACGTCTCTCAGACCTCTCATGCCTCTTACCTGAGGACTTGGATCCTGACGACCGATGTCCACTCCCGGAGCTGCGAGGACTCCGACCCTGCGACCGGTCCCTCGACCTCCTGTGGGACCGGGACCTGGAGCGGCGCGGGGCCGACTGCCGGAGCTCGAGTCGCTTGCGGGACCGCTCCGCCTAGCTTTAGACGTCAGGGCCCGGCAGTCGGAGCAGGTGTGGTCGTCGTGGTCGAGGCCTAAACACTTGAGGCACCGGCGATGGGGGTCGGTAACCGACATCAGTCGGTCGCACTTGGAACAGGGTTTAAACCCGGGCATCCCTACCGGCACCGTTGGAGTCGAAGACTCAAGTAGAGAAATGATCAAAAGATCAAAAAAGTTTAGTAAAAAAATGACTAAGGGGTAGAGCTTCTCCGGATCTGCGCTAGCTGGCGCGGAAAAAAGAAGAACTGACGTCAACGCGCATCGGTGGCGTCTAATTACTCTGACGACGTCATTCCGGCGCTAACGACGCCGATGACGGATGCGGAGCCGCGGACGACGCCTGCCGGCACGCAGGGGTATTGCTACGCAAAATTTTCCGGATCCAGTCTGACGCCTGGGGATATTCTCAGGTAAGGAATCTGTCACTAACGTGTCTCTTTCAGATTAACTCCTACAGGGAGCGACTGATTGCGCCACTACGCCCAACCAAAATTACTGCAGCTCTAAAGGACATGCCCAATCATAAAGCCTCCGGTTCAGATGGCTTACCAGTAGCCTTTTACAAGGCCTATCAGCATCAACTGATTCCGCATCTGTTTAATCTCTTCGAAGAAATGGCTACAGACGGGGTGATGCCCACCACCATGCGAGAAGTTCCCCTGATTACTTTGCTAAAGCCTGGTAAACCTCCAGACTACTGCTCCACATATAGACCACTGTCCTTGCTCAATACAGATACTAAGCTGTTTGCCAGAATCTTGGCGAACAGACTCGCCCCCTTACTTCTGATAGTGGTGTCCTCTGAGCAGTCCAGGTTTGTACATAGTCTATCACTCACTAGTAGTTTACCCACACTGTTCTACACCATCAAGCATTTTGATGCGACTGTGCGTGCTGCAGCGGTCTTCCATGATGCCGAAAAGGCTTTTGACTCGGTGGAGTGAAGCTTTTAATGGCTGTGCTGAGGCGAGTGGGGGTAGGATAGGTGTTCATTAAATTGGTTAAAGTCCTATACACGGACCCACAGTGTGGGTTCGCGTGAACGGTCTTCTATCTGCCCCAATAACAATTACTAGAGGCACCAGACAAGGATGCCCACTCTCTTCCCTACTATATGCAAAGCCATTGGCTAGTGCCCTGCGAGAATACCATGGGCATCACGGAATATGATTTCTACAGTACAAATGAATAATAACTGCATATGCTGCGGATACTCTATTGTATATACACAACCCAGAGAATAACCTAACGCCAACATTGCAAGAGGTGGAACGATTTGGGCACCACTCGGACCATAGTATAAATTGGAGAAAGTCATATTATATTTCCACTAACCGCTAATACTATCCCTCATCAGATGGATTATCCCATACATGGGCCACGGATCCAACACACTATTTGGGGGTTCAAATACAAACTGATACAGAAGTAGTATTCTGGGAAAACTATGGCCGTGCTGTACAGAACTCTCAGAGACCATTGAGAAGTGGATCCGCCTGCCACTTTCGTATTTCACTCAGGTCAAAGATACTTTATTTGGCCACTAAAAGCCATAAAACCAGACATTTAAAACATTAAAAAAATGACAATAGCTTAAAAAGATTCCACATGTACATTTAAAAATCCAAATCGTCCAGGTGAATATAGTTAGGACTAGTTATTCAGACAAATAAAAATAAAAACTCATCATTAAGAACCAATGCAGAGTGCCATGATAGAAATAAAATTCAGCAGGTAAAGTGCAAAAGTAAACAGGCTGGATAATTACCGTAATGGGCACGGAATGGAATATATGATCCCCAGAACACATTGGACAGATACAGCCTAGCTACTGCATAGACAACCTCTTCCTAAGTCTTAAGGCCCCTGTTAAAAAGCTTGCAACCCCAAAACAGACCACGGGAGAGGAAAGCGTTTGTAAGTATAGTAATGCAGGCCTGCCTTACTTGAACAAATTGGCCAGTTCTGAGCAGCAGGGGATTTAACTTTTTGCGCAGGGGGTCATAAAATTTACAGAAAAAGATGTCGAGTATCCTGTTTAGAGAGGTTGTCACAAGGGCATGGCTTTAAAGCATCATGTTTCGTGTAGCCTTTAGAAAAGGCTAATAACCGGGTTACCAGATTCAATCGGAATCTGGTTAGCATGAAGCGATGGTGAACATTAGTAACCAGTGACATTTAAGGTGGTACCTGTGGGCTCAGAGTCATTGCGACATACCTTCTCACAGTAGGCTTGGCTAATTCCTTACCCTCCCTGAGCCACAGCTGCTTGGCCAAAAACTGATGTTTGATATCCCTGATAGCTGCTGGGCCTAAAGGCCTGGGATTGGAGTACAGGTCGGGCAGCCTAGCCACTTCATTTGCTCCATAATATACTTTAACCAGGGGATACATAGGGCCCCTTGTGTGCAGTACAGTTCACTATGACAAGTTGGTTTAGGGCAGTGGTGGGACTGGATCAAATTCTCAGCCACTGCAGCAGAGGCGCAGTAGCAATAAGGTCAGAAATATACCCCAATCCAAGCTCCTCATGCAGAATAAAAGCTGGAGTGGTGGGGGGGGGGACTGTAAGAAGTCTACGCCTGAATTTGTTTTCGGTTCCCTGAATGTCCCTCACATCTTTGTATCCTCATACATCACACCCGTAAGTGGCCATAGGGATGCATTTTTCTCTACACACCTTGAGCAGGGCGGGAATGGGCTTTGACCTCAGCCTTTTTACAACGTCTATAGTATTCCTTGCTGCTCTTGACAAGACATTCTTTTTATGTAATCTTTGTGCAGCCCAGGTCCCTCAGGCATCCCACCGTCACTTCTAACAGTCTTAATATAACTCCATTCAGAAACCTGGGTACGTATAAAACAGGTCTCACATCTCTGTTGGCGAAAATCGAGACGCCCAGAGGTTTGAAACAAGGCTGTGTGCTCGCCCCCCTTCTCTTTAATCTGTATACAGTGGACCTCGGAAACATGCTAGCCAACAACAGCCTGGCTCCTCCTCGACTAAGTAACCAACCTTTACACATTATGCAGTACGCGGATAACATGGTCATCATGGACCACACCCATGTGGGCCTCCAACGTGCCTTTACCAGCTTACACAAATATAGCACACTGAACAATCTCATTATCAACTCAAATATGACCAAGATCGTAGTAGTAGGTCGGCAAAAGCATAAAAAACAGATTACATGCATTATTGGATCTAGGAAAATTAACTGTGTGCAGAAATACAAGTACTTGGGGGTTTGGTTCACAGAAACTGCAAGTCCCATCGCCCACTAAAAAGATTTGACTCAAAAATCGGCGGCTCTCACGTATGGTTTAATAAAACTGAACAAAAAGTTCACAAGTCCCTCAGTAGAGAGCATAAGGAAAGTTACCCAAGCTGCAATTCTTCCAGCACTTCCGTATGTGCATCAAGCATTTCCGGCTCCTGCTCAGAAACCATGGAGCGGGCCCAATGCGTGGCTTACAAAAAAATCTTTCAACTGCCAAAACACCTCTCCAGGGCAAGACTGAGGTTGGAGCTTGGGCTAGTCAAACCCTCACTCACACTTGAGGGCGACTACTTGAAATACTATATACAAATCTTAAAAACACAGGGGGAATCTCTAAAGAGCCGCCTCAGGGATACATTCGAAAAACTCGGCTCGTCATGGAACACTCAACTCAGGCTTCTATAGATATAACTGAACCAGCACTCGCCCTGCCTCATATCTCATACACCGCATAGAAAACCCGAATAAACAAGCAAGTCCAACTAGTCTCATTCTAGCAAGGCTGGGCAACACTAAAAACTTCAGCTTTCCTCATCCCGCTGAATGACTCATGTACGGTAAACAAACTGTAGGCTTACCTTATAGCCGTGCTGAACCCCAAAGTCAGAAGAGAGATCATGAACATGCAGCTGCTGGCATTGCCATTCACTGATGTTAGCCAAGCTTGGGCATACGAAAGCACAGGAGGGGCATGCCATCTGTGCAACTACAAGCGAGAGTCTTGGCTACACCTATTGTGCTGCTGCCTGGCCCTAACAACCAAAAGGAGGATCTTCCTTAGACAATTATACTAAGTAAAAAAGCAAACACCTGCCCCAAAGCCTCTGCCATGTGCTTCACACAAAGAGAACCCAACATTTTGGCTGGGTGTGTAAGATTTTCTCAAACAACTAGACAAGCCATATACCCTTGCCCTGCAACTGCACCTTGCCCTCGAACAGTCCAAACACTGATCCTGGATTACTTCAAACAAAGATCCTCGAAAGAGAAAGGACCAAGCCTAGAAAGCAGAAATCTAAAGCTCCTTCTCACCTTACTGGCTGCACCCACCAGAAAATTGAAACGAGTCCACGGGGCTGCGTCTGTAGATGGCTCTTATAAGTTGTACGTGATCATGCACAGATTTGGCTTACCAGGTCATGAATGAGCAATATAATAGCACTTTACACAAGAAATATTTCAAAACGAGAGGTACGGCATTAAAAGCAGCCCTGGAGCCCCGACCATTCTGATTGGCGATAATTTATTATGGGAGGGGCCACAGTGCTAAGGTGAAAATCAAATTTGAACACATGACCGGAGAGAATTGCTGGCACTTAAGAACGGTATTTATCAACTTTTTTATTCTATAAGAAAATGTTCTTTCCTTTTAATCTGTAATGCAATGGTTTTAGTTAACTTATGCAAATAAACATATTCATTCATTCATTCTCCCCCAGATAAGAGAAGGTTAACACTTGTTAATTCTGCCCTCCTGCAAAAGAACTTGCACCTAGCAGCCTTCTGGGTACCTATCATCATGGAGTGGGATTTCGAAAAGTTAGTGGCTAGATCAAGTGAGTCCATAAAATCTATAAAAACATGTAAAAGATTGTGGAGGCCTACAACAGTTCTGGCAAACAACACTGCGTCGTCTGCGTAGAGGACTTCAGGGATCATTTGAGAACAAGCTCTCGGAATGTCGTTACAGCTAGATATAAGGTGGTCCCCTAGCTTATTGCTGTAAAGCGTGAACAGCAGGGTAGCCAAAATGCACCACTGCCGGACCCCTCTCTTGACCTCCCAAGAGTCCGTCACGCCGCCATCCTTGTTAAATCACACTGCCACAGAAGTGTTATTCTGGGCGGTGTGCAGGAAGGCCACCAGGTCTGTGTCCAGACCCAGATCCAGTCAACCACAGTTTGGATCTATTTACACGGTTGAACGCCGTCGTTAGGTCCATAAAAGCCATATGCATGGTACCCTTCTTAGCAATTGTGTAGATCCTGCCACCAGGTGCAGGTTAATACATTGATCAAGCGTCCCTTTGCCTTCCCTAAGACCAAACTGTAGGTCAGAAATGACATTAAAATTATCTAGCCACAGTGATAGTCGATCCTAAATTACTTTCCCCATGATTTTGGCTGTCTTGTCTAAAAGCTAAATAGATTGATAACATGCAGGATCATATGTTTAGCCCTTTTTGAAAATAGGAATCATAATAGCCTTGGCCCAGGAAGGAGGAAAACCACACGTACAAGCTGCATTAAAACCTGTACCAATATCCTCGCCCAGACCACAGGGTAGGCCTTATACATGTCCAAATTGACCCCATCCGGGCACGTAGCTACCCCCCATATGTGCCCTGGATAGCTTTGTGAACCTCGGTTGCACAGAAGTGAAGTGGGGAGCTAGCTGAGCCGGGATCCCATTGTACCTCAGCCTCTTCTAAGTCACCACTGTACATTCCTTCAACATGCTGATCCCATCGCTCTGCAGCTATGGTGCAGTCTGTACTAAATTAGCTGTATGAGAAAAAAAGGGGCTATTAACCACGGCCCATAATGTTGTGCTATATGACAGTATGCTTGCTTGTCCAAGAGCCTCCCATGCCTGTTCCCTAATAAGCTACTTCCTCTGTTGGGTAGCAGACCTGTAGGCTCTCCTACAAGTCCTGACCTCAGCCTCATCCCTCAGGACTTGTTTGAGTGCCAACAATAACTTTCCATAGGCTTTTGAACAGATACCAGCAAATCACATTTTACCCTTGGGACCTTTGGCCCTGCTCGTGGTAGTTGAACAAGTGGCTATCTGTTTGGTTAGCTTGTTAAAACCATCTAAGACAGCTCTGTCCTGCAAGCTAGTGTCCATACATACTGATATCTCTGTAGCACACTCAACATACAAACTACCCAGGAAACTTTCCCATATTACCTTCTCCCACTTCAGCCTACGTGCTTAATCTTTAGTACCAATGTCCGTGTTTAGGATGCTGCGGTCCTCTTCTCCATATAAGGTGGACAAATTGACAAGTTCAAGCATGACAGGGTTATGATCACTGTGGGTATTCCAGGACACGCTCATTTTGTGGACTGCCGGAGCTAATGGTGCAGAGAGCATTATAAAATCAATAATACTGGAACAGCCCCTGCCTATGACTGTAGGGACAGGGGAGTTTGCTCCTGTTTGCTCTAAACAGCACAGGATGTTAGCTGAGAGGAGCCCTTCTACTTGAAAGCCCGATTGCGCAAAGTGTGTGGCCAGTGATAAGAAGTCCCCATGGTCCTTTTTGACAGTGCAGTTGAGGTGGCATTGATGGATGTTAAAATCGCCAGAATTATAATCTCATAATAAGAGTGTTTCCTCTCCCCCTAATGTTCAAGAAACCCCTCTAGGGCTACTAAGTGTTCGGTCTGAAAACTTCTAGTGAAGGAATTATACAAACGAACTACTAGCAGGGGGGGTGATTCTTAAAAAGCAGCTCCATGCTAACAGATGGGGTGACTGACACTCTACTAGTCCAGTTTTGCATGGTAGGTCAAGTGAGACCAATAGAAGGAGACCCCCCTGGCTCTCCCAGCAGTTCAAGACACTGTACACGTAAACAACAGGAATAAAGCCATCCAAAAAAAAAGCTCTCAGTGGTATCCCAAGTTTCCTGTAAGGCAATTAAATGGCTGCATAAAAGGGACCTCTGCCGTAGCACATAATTTCTTTTCGACCTTAAGCCTGCAATATTCCAGGACAGTAGTTTCATACAGGGTGTGCAAGAGATGATAGGTATTAGCTTACGTGAGGGAGCAGGTGCGGCGAGGGAGCAGATGTATTAATAACAGTGTCCAAGGGCCTTATGCCTTGCTGCTCAGCCTGAAGTGATGTTAGTCAGTCGTTCCCGTCTAGCCCCTGTGGGCTTAACAAGGGTTCGAATTGGTTAGCCAGGGGGAGAAGAAATCTAGTATTGCTGACCTGGGCAGACTCAGCTGGTCTAGGCACGGACTGCCAGGGATAATTTGAGAATAACTGGCTGGAGGGGTAAAAATACTGATCCTAATAGATGATCTGGAACTGCTCCTGACAATGAGCGCTTTGTTTGTGCTGGATGTCTCACATTAACTATGACGCAGTCCCCCTCCATATTTCGCCTATCCTACGACCTACCCAACTCACCCTTCTAGCCATAATGATGTTAGGGGATAGATGTTGGCCATTAACAACATTAGTATTATACCAATGAGTGACCTTCTACGTGAGGTCCAATGATGATTCCTTCAAGCCTTGTGAGAGTGGTGGAACTCCCAAAAAGATTACGGCCAAGGGTGCTGATTCTGGGGGCAGGTCCAGGATAAGCTGGCTTCCAGCTTGTGTCATGGCAAGTCTATTTGAAGTGGGTGTGTCGGTTAAGCTCCCCTTGTGTTTGCGCTGCCTGGGCTACAGGGTCCAAATTACTAAACCTACGTGTATTCCTGGGCCCATGAATCTCCCCTGGCTCAGTGGCATAGAATTTTGTGTCTCCTGCGTCGCCTGGTTCAAGCTACTGATCACAGCAAGAGATGTGCCTGTGCCAGACAGCCTCGCAGTAATTGGCCTAGCAGTATAAATAATACCCCCGCACGCTCCGTCCCAACAGAATGACAAGGTGCTATTGAAGAAAGAGTGTCACGCCTCGCCTCTATACTCTCCAGCTTTTGCCGTATAGGCACAATGAGTGTGTTAAACATAGTCTCTAGCCTGGGTAGGAGAATATCTAAAAGTGGTTCAAAGTCAGTTCTTTCAATTATGTGACCCGAGGGGCTCTTTTACAGCCAGTCTTATCCGGGACTGAGTCATCTTCCTCTGTAATCAGGGCTGCCTCAGTATTAGAAACCACAGTACTTGGAATGGCAGGTGGCGATAAAACCAGGGTGGGAGTTACCCCTAGAGCTCCATAGTTCTCAACTGCGGTTAAATCCTGGGTGATTTTCTCAGTCTCTAATGAGAGCGTCCTTTCAGTCAGGGCTATCTCATTCGATCTGACATTAGCTGCGATATTCCGATCAGGTCAGTAATATGTTTTACTGCACCCCTGTCACATCGGCACTGTCCCTCACTTAGTATCACAGCGCTATTGATATAACCCACACCGCTTCCAGCAAGCGCTGTTTGATACCCTTGTCCTCTTAATGGGCAACTAAAAGACCCAGTCGCCGCCTGTAACACGGACACTCGGACTCACCATCATGCCCTCACGATGGCCAGTTAACAGCTTGGGCCGCTACTCCGGCAACAATAATATTGCCCAATATGCTCTGCACAACCTGAGCACCACCACGTCTAGCACCCCCCTGCCATCACCATGCGAACAACGTGTTGCGGCCACACGCGACACAGGCCTACTCACACCACGTAACCAGCCCACCCACCGTCGCACGGACTTATCACAGTCGCCACCTAAACGAGTTGACAGTCTTCACTGCCCTAGACTAAACGCGAGCACTTTGTCACTGATCTTCACATTATCACGCAAAAATAGATGACATGCTGAACCTTCAATGTAAAAACAAATCGCTTGACATTAAATTGTTCCTCCTTCCTCCTCCTGTTTATTCCCACAGGCTTTTAACGACTCAGGCAATAGCACAATAACTAGTCCTGAAGATGATCCCAGTTAACAATTGGAGCTAGGGATCGAAACGTCACGTCGACTGTTTTAACAGTACTGCATCTCTCAATTGTATATATTCATTGCAGTAACTGTTGGTTTGTGCTTACACAAGATTGATTGCATTGTATTGTAAGCTGCCTTTTGCTCCATTTCCTTTGCCTGTTAAACCCTTTCTTAATTTTCCTTGTATTGTTTCTTCTCCCCCACTTGGTACAGGCTTGTGCCCAGTTGTTTGATCCATGTCGTGTTTCACGCATCCGTGAATTCTTGTTAAATTTTGAAAATAAATAATTCCCTGTCCGGCTGGACATCGGAAAAAAGAGCCATAGTTCTTATTTAAGTCTATGTTCGCCATTCATGAATTTATTTAATAAGCTTAGGACCTTTTGTTCTTGATAAAATTACTAGTTAGAAAGGAGTCAATGGTCGCTACAGCATTGCCCCACTCATGAAAATTATAGTTCTCACACGCGTCCTATTTTATTTCGTGAACATACCTATGCCTTTACTAAAAACACTCTTCCGCACTCTACGCTTCCTCATGATCAGACTTGTCGGGTCGGGAAGCAACACCAAGTACAATGGGAGACATTGACTAAATCATATTCAGCAGGCGGGCTCAACGCTCCAGACGTTGAAATATATCACTTTGCAGCGCAACAAAAGCATGCATATCATTGGCTACACGGTCCTCATGAGAACCCGCACTAGCACATAGAGAGAGATGAAGTTAACCCACTATCCCTACTGCAACATCTCCTTAGTAAGCCACAGACGATATCATGTTATATACCCAGTAGGGCATACAAGATACAAATGACGAAGGGTGGCAGGTCTATAGAGGATTACTTACACTCCTCTACTCTCCGAAACTACCTGTTGAATGGTGGGATTGGCTACCGTTTTTACATGTGTACGGGAACCAACTCTACACACACGAAGGCATGCAGGAATGGCGCCATGAACTTAGCAAAGATCTAATGGAGGAGCGATGGTAATATTGCTGCTCAAGCACAAAATCGATCGCAGAGAACGGTAGACACCGACTAACACACTTTAAATACATGCACAGTGTATTACACTCCGGACCGACTATATAAATGTGGACTGAGAGAAGATGATAAATGTGAAAGATGCGGGGCTGCGGAGGCAACCTTCACACATCTTGCTTTGGGACTGTCATAGGATCTAGAGATAATGAACCGCGGTGTTCACGCCACTGCAGGACATGGCTGGGGCACCCGTGCCTGAGACACCGTTAGTGGCCCTCCTGGGATACGTCAAACACTTACCCAAGGGAACCCGTACACCGTTAGCGCATGGCAGTTTGTTTGTTTTGATAGTCAATTTTATGGTTTTTTAAACAAGAAAATACCAGCAGTAATCAAATGCAGCATATTACAGCAGTTATAAGACGTCTCCAAGTAACATATACAGGAAAGGATGAACTTACGATATATGATTTTATAGAATCCCACATAGTGCACACAGTTCTTAAAATGAGATGCGTTTATTCCATCTGTCCGAGCCATTTGTCCCAAACCTTGCCTCAAACATCGGCTTCTCTTGTGCTGCGCACCAGTCTACACCTCTGCGCCATTTCGTTATACTAGGCGTGAAAGGGTTTATCCAGCTAATAACAATGTTCCTCTAAGCCACCATCATGGCTGTATTAAGGAATTGTTTGTCAGTTCTGGATCTGTCTAATCCATCTGTGATTCCCAGGAGCATATTTAAAGGATTATGTGGGACCTCCCAGTCCAGGACCTCTGGGAGCTCCTTTTCTATGGAGTCCCAATATCGCGCAATGACAGGGCAAGCCCATACCATATGAAAGAAATCTGCTTAGTTGTGTTCGCAGCATGTACATGATGCAGTTAGTTTCAGACCTGCGCTTTAACGGCGTTTTGGTGTTAGGTAGGCAGAGAGTAAATAGTACAGTTGGTCTATCTGAAGTGGTGACTGTTTTGGGTGCCATCAGTGCGGCCCCTCCAGTCTTCCTCTTCAAGAGGACAGATCCATCCCTTCCATTGACTTCTAAGCCGGTTTAGTGTGTTTGGATTGTTGTTGGTTAGGGAGCAGTAGATACAAGAGATTCCTCATTTTCCCAGGTTGCCTGTCATAGTTTGCACCTCAGGGGGACTATATTATGGTAGTGAGGTGCAATTTTGTATGTGTATGTGGAGAGCATGGCGTAGCTGCAGATACCTATAGAATTGTGAGGAATGTAGGGAATATCGGGTTTGCAGATCCTAAACGGTGTGCATATAGTCACCTGTCCACACATCCACAAGCTGTGAGATACCAATGATGTCTCAGGCACGGAATCCCTCCAGTCTGTTGAGCTACCTGAGCCAGGCACCCTGCTAAAGTGGAGTGTATTGGGTCAACGTGTTCGTCCATTGGGTATGGTGCAGGGAGGCGTGCCAAGCCAACAGAACTACCAGTGTCACTACCGGTTACGTTCTTGGGATAGGTCCCCCATACATCATCGCCTGGATCCCGAGCAGGCCCAGGTCGTTCAGCTCTAATCTGTATGCTGGGTCAGACCAGTCTCCTTTAAAGCAGTCGTGTCGCGTGAGCAGGCGAGTTGCCAGTTAGTACAGGTATAGATTAGTCATGCCCATACCCCCGAAGGATGGAATCCGGCATTGGGACAGGGCCATGCGAGGAATCCGCCCAGCCCAAAGGAATTTAGTGGCCAGACTGTCTAGCTCTTTAAACCACGTCCGTGGAAAATGAAATGGGGTATTCTGAATCACATAAAGGAACCTGGGAGTATCAAAATTTTAAAGAGGGCGACTCTTCCCAGGAGGATTATGCGGTAATGTCTGCCACCTGTGGAGGTTGCTTCGAGCTCCCTTCACCAGCGGGGTAACATTAAGTGAACAGGCGAGATCAAGGAACAAGGCCAACCAGATTCCCAGATATTTGAATGATTGCCTTCTGATAGGTATTGTGGATTGCCAATCAAAGCAATCTCTTGATATGTGGAGAGGGACCAAGTAGGGCTTACCGGGGATTTATTTGCAGACTAGAGATTTGTCCAAAGGAGTGCAGTGCCCGGAGGCAGTGGGGGATGGACTGCGCCGGTTTGGCTAGAAAGATCAAGACATCATCTGCATATAAAGCAATTTTGTCTTCTTCAGCGCATGGCCATCTCCAGCCCCGGATATGGTCATCAGGCCGTATAAGGCATGTCAAGGGCTCCAACGCCAGGGCAAATAGGAGCAGTGGGAGGGGGCACCCTTGCCTCGTTCCCCTTTTAATGGGAAATAGCTCAGAAAAATTCCCATTAACCAGCACAAGCTTGCGGTCGAGAGTGTAAAACCTTAACCAAGTTGCAGAAGTGTTGGGCCATACCCATCTCAACCAGTCATCTTCTAGATACTGCCAGTCCACAGAATCAAAGGCCTTTTGAAAATCAATGAGGAGAAGTGCTAAGTAGGGGGTTAGTGATTGGCGGTTTGCGAAGGCTAGATGGAGATGTCTGAGGCAGTGTCTGGTCCCACGAGATGCATGAATCCACATTTGTCGGGGTAGACCAATTTAGTAAGATCGGGCCTCAATCGGTGGGATAGGACCGAGGCAAATATTTTTAACTCTGTGTTTATGAGGGAGATTGGGCAATACTCGGTGCAGTTTGGTGAAGGAGGCTGTGTTTTGGGGATACCCATAATGGTGGCGGCGTCTGTCTCTGATGGAAACGAGCTGTTCTCGACTGCTTGGGAGTATACGTCCGAGAGGTGCGGAACAAGTATCTCTTGGTAGGAAGAGTAGTATTCCTGCGGAAGACCATCGGGGCCTGTGGTTTTACCTGATGCGGGCGTGATATGGCATCATTGATTTCTTTCCGGATAATAGGAATATCAAGGTCAGCTCTTTTGGCTAGGCTGAGGCGAGGGAGATGGAGGTGTTCCTGGCTGATTAGCCTTGAGAGGGAGAGTTTGGGGTGTTGTTCTGAATAAAGTTTAGAATAATAAGCAGCGAAGATCTGGGTCATAGCTGAGGGCAAGCGATAAACTGTACCCTCTGGGTCCTTGATCTCTGGGATTATGTGATTAGCCATCAGGTATGTGGGCAGTCGGTGTAGGATTTTCCCATTCTTGCCCCCTGCCCACCCATACACCCTAGCTACAGAGGATCTCCACATTAGCTTAGTGGCCTCCACCGAGATTTGCTTGATTTTGTCTCTTAAATACGCGAGTTGCCTCTCCTGTGTGTCTTCCTGCCGTCCAGGCACTCGGCTCTCAAGGAGAGTTACTTGGGCATCCAAGAGAGTGATTGGAGTGTCTTGGGCTGGAGTGGAGTGGTGTGGCTCACTGGTTAGAGGCGGCAGACTCAGAAGCAGAGAACGGCCCGGGACCAGGGTTCAATTCCCGATGCGGCAGGGTCGTGGACCAGGGTCAGCGGACTCGATAATTCTCGCCTCGGTGCCTACTCTAACCAGGGATCACACTCGGCAACTCTGGGCATTAGCTTGCCTCACCTCTACAACGGCCCCCCACATTCGCCGGGGATGCCTGGTTTCACCTTGGAGATACCCAGTAGGGACCATCTCACAGGGATAGCCAGGACGGGTTCCCCAGCGGTCTACAGCGCCACGACGCCTCAGGGCAGCAGTGCGCTTTACAAGACACATACATTTACATTTGGGCTAGGTGCTTGATTTTGAGTTGAACCTTAGCAGAGCTGCGAATAGTGGCTTTGCCTGCTTCCCATAAGGTACCTGAGAAGGAGACAGAATCATGATTAGTGAGAAGAAATTGTTGAAGCTCTGTTCCCACAGCATTCTTGAAGTCTTTGTCCTGGAGGAACCATGCATTCATCCTCCCTATCAGACAAAGTATGTCAGGGGGTCTCCCACTCTCAAGAGTATTGGTGAATGGTCGGATATGCCTCTGGGAAGGATGCCAATATTTCAGATTTTTCGATAATCTATTGCAGGCATAAAGATATGATCAATTTGTCCGTGTGTATGATGTGCTGCAGAGGTGTGGGTGTATTGTTTGCTCCGGGGGTTCCAGATTTTCCAGGTGTCGCAGATACCTAGGGTGATTGCCCAGTTTGTGAGGAGTTTAGCATGAGTGGATCTCGCGGCAGATGGGGCGCTTGTGGTGTCGAGGTCTGGGTGCACACCCGCGTTGAAATCGACCCAAGGGCCGTCTCAGCTCGCTGTTCCGGTTGGGTCCTCCGATTGGCACACAGCTGCCTTCAGGGTGCCCCCGGTTGCTCCGGAGCACACCCTGTATCTTCGCTGAAGTCTGGGCCTGTGCCACTCATCCCCAGATCCACTCAAGTCTTCGGCGCAGCGTGCGCAGCCCCTGAAGCAGATGTTGGGCCTCATCGGGCCATCTGCATCGCCCCCAGGGTACCTTCCAATCGGCCCTTATTAAAAGCCCTGCTGTGGTCGGCTGATGCACTCCAACCCGGGCCGCAGCCGGGGCTCCATTCCGGCCCTCGATCTCCCTTCAGCGCTGCACAACAGGGAAGCCACGGCAGGCCTCGGATACTCTCCTCAGCTGCAGCAGTGCGTACATCAGGCCGAGCCCACGTCGGACCAGGTCCTGCCTCAGCGCCCGGTGCACCTCTCTGCGGGTCCTGCGCGGTTCGGGAGGCCACAGTGTATCCAAGCACCCCAACCGGCCACTTCCCACTCCACCGGCCAGGCCTCGGAGTGTCAGTCAGTGGGCCTCGCAGCCATCTTGTGCAGGTGGCGGGGTCTGGGCCTCAACAGACGGCATCCCCGCAGCCCGCCTGCGCTTGGCATTTTAATGGCAAAAAGGAGATTAGATATGCACTGGATGAAGGGCCCAACACCCACCTTTTAAGAATGGTGCACAGACGTGTTCTATTGCAACACATAATCAGATAATTATAATGACCTTATGCCAGCAAGCTGCAGGCCAAAGAACATTTGGGGACCATATAAGGCATACCTCACCTGCAAAGCTGCGGAGGAAGAGGAGCCGAAGGGTCATTACAGATCGGGGATTGGTTAGAAAAAGTCAAACTCTAGACATGCAAGATATAGGAAACCAAAAGTGAAATACTGTTAACCTAAAGAATATGACATGCAGGCAATATATTGAAGATACTAAATCATTGGTAATAAAGCCGCCCTACCTAATATAGCAAACTGCAATTGTCCAATGCACGTTACTGATATGTATCCCAACAAGTTATTTCACGTGGCTGTGAAGACTTTATGTTTATCATGTTATGATGCTTACTCCTGTTGGAAAATGTCAAATTCATGGAAATGCTTGTATGTATACAAAAGGAAAAATAAAGAGACAAAAATAAAATAAACAAAGGAATTCACCCAAAGTGGATGAAACCATTATATGACATATGGAACTACCAGATAATAGCAACGCAGCAACACTGAGGTCACATCTACGCATAACTCCTACAAAAAGAGGAGTACACATATGGAGAGTCTTTGGTTGCACGGAAGAATCCTCACCGGAACACTGATACCAGTGTCAGGTCTGATGTGGGGACTCCCACAGAATAATACCAATTGCTAAAGTATAGCGAAAAAATAGCTACATAAATGCTGGATATAATTAACAAAGAAAACCATAGCTGAACCATCAGAGAGGCCACTATATAAACTGCAGAGAAGAGACATGCTCTCTATTGACTCCGAGGGGAATCCAACACCTGAAAGCAAGGAAAGATGCCCAAAGGACTTTGCTCACAAGGACAAGGTAGGGCAAGAGATTTATCATCAAAGGAATCATATACAACATAGGTAATCTCTTACCATCTGTGAATAAAGATCCCTTGAGCATGGATCTCATCCACAGAGAACAACAACAACAGGCGCTAAACTCTTGTAGGGTTCACAATCAAAGAACCTGTCCTTGACAGTGTTAAACAATAATACCGGTAGAAAACAGGGGCATCACACACGGATGCGCCAATAAATGAACAACAATAATGACACTACCAAAATTTGTGAGAAATCAAAGACCAAATTCCCTCACACAACCTAGTAATGGAAAGAGAAAGACAGAAATAAAGACAAAATTAAGGCTCTGCATCACATCAACTGTTGCCGAAACGCCACAGAGCTGAATCAGCCTGAGCCCCAAATAGATGAGTACCATCAAAGGGCATGCCAACCAGTGTCTGTTGAACAGCCTCTGAGAACCCAGAGGTGCTTATTCAAGTGCGGCGACAGAGCACTACGGAGGAGGCCATAGCGCTAGCGCTAGCGACTGAATCAGTGGTATCCATACCACAAGGTATTAGAAGTTTCGCTGCCTGATGCCCATCACGTTGCAAGGGAGCAAGAGCGGCACAACTCTTCTCCAGAATGGATGCTAATATATCTGCCAATGAATCCCAGAAAGCATGGATGAAACAAGCAAGGACACAAGAAGCATTGGTGGACCTCAAAGTCAAAAATTTGCCAGCCACAAGTATCCAGTCGTTTAGCCTTCCCTATCTGGAGGGGTAGGCGGAACAGAACCAATAGTTTGTGCAGTCAATTCAGTCTGAACCACAAAGCTTTGAGGAGTAGGTGTTTTCATAAGACAGGCCGGTCATCAATGGCCGGACGATGTCTATGAGAAATAGAGCGCTCAATATGAGGGCCCGTACGGGTATGGACCAGGCCCCTAACAAGATATCAGATGCATCATCACAATATGGAAGCACAAACTCCTCCTTAGACTGACTCTGGTGCAAAATGTCCAACCAAGTGTCCCTGGACACTGCCACAGATGGAAGTATCAAGTTTAAAACCTCAGCAACTCGCATCAACATTTCTGCAAACGATAAGCTTACCTCTATAAGGAAATCCAGGAGGGGATAGAAGGAAGGAGATTGGAAAGGATTCTAATCCACTCACATTTTCCAGTTCGAAAACCTAACTGGTGTCCAAAGGGATTGGATCTGATTGGGGAACAAACATATTCTCTCCTTCAAATGTATTTGGTAGAGGAGGAATAGTGGAAGATGGGTCCACAAGGAGCTCAGACTCATCGCGAAAACCAGCCGTCTCTAAGCGCTATGTCCGATGCAGCTCTGTGTCGAGCGGCGCGGGCCGACGCCATACAGTACCCTTGTCATCTGCGTCAGAGAGGCAAAAGTGGTGAGGCGTCGTGTGGCACCATCAACGATATCGAATTAACTGCTGCATGCATCGAAAGTGGAAGGGTCAGAAGCTGTGCACCACCGGTGCCGGTAACGACGTTGGTTGTTCAGAGCCAAGCGCCGAAGGCGGAAACTGTTAGACCTGGCATCATTGGCATAGGTCTCCCTTCCCCTACTACTCTTCCTGTCTTGTATGTTGGCTGGATATAGATATTCTGGGCGCTGTGCCACTGCTACTCAGTGCCACAGCGCAAATGCTCCATGTATATAAACGACGTGTGAAATAGGATAACTCTGAAGCTTATATTAGTATAGCCTGTGTTGTTAAGGATTACTGCTATCACCCTATCTGGGCCTAGGAACCCAATAGAAACTACGAGTTTAATATGTTTATAATCGGGCCGGTGAGGGTCACCTTTTAGCGACGACCGTTTAGGTATTATATGTTGCGAAATGCCTTTCCTGAAAACACAGTAGTTTCTTGTTTAAAGCTTTACTGCGAGCAGCTGCGAGTATGCGTATCGGCTGTCTGGTTTTGGAGCAGCAGGGCCAGCTGGGTCACACCTGGCTGGAGAGAGGGATCGGTATTTCAAGCGTGGGGAGGGGTGACTCTTTGATCCAGGCAGGGTCGCGCCTGGCAAGGTGAATGATGGCTTCACCTCCCACTGGGTGTCTGATAGCAGACCTCCTCCTTCTGAAAGGGTAGGATGTCGCCTCGTAAACCAAGTGCTCCCTGACCCAACCGATCTTGTTCTGATTGGCGTCAGTGATTTGCAACCTTAGAGAACAAAGACTTGTTAGGTATAAAATGCTGCGCTGGAACTTTGGCCAAATGTGTTCATTCTGGATGTCAAGACGAGACTCTGTCCGAGTGAACGGAAAAAAGGACTTTGAAACTTTAACCCATCGTGCCGAACAAACTTCCTGAGGGCCCAAATCGAGGGAGCCTCCTGCCGAAGTCTCAGGGACATTAGACTTCACCCAGTCGGCCGTCGGAATTCCCGTGCGGGGAGTTCCGCTTACAGGTGAGGCCCCCGTCGAGTAATCCGGAGCTTCTAGGTCTACTGTAAGGGCTGTGAACTGGACCTCTTCTGAAACTTTTACTGAACTTGTGCGGGCCGATGCAGCTCAGAGGGAACTGCTACCGCTGAGCACCCGCCAAACTCTGAACCTTTCTTTGCTGAACTTGTGTGGGCCGCTGCAGCTCCGAGGGAACTGCCGCCGCTGAGTTCCCGCCTAACTCTGAACCTTTGAACCTATCTTTGCTAAACCTGTGCGGGCCGCTGCCGCTCAGAGAGCCGCCGCTGAGAGCCACCTTAATCTGCACCCTCCAACCTTCCACAGCATCCATGTGGGCTGCTGCAGCTGAGGGAGAGCTGTCGCCGCTGGGAGCGGGCAGAACCTGCACCATCGTGATTTATCCCGTGGGCATTGCAGCCGAGAGAGAGCTGTAGCCGCTGAGTGCCCACACCTTTTGCTACTGTGCACCATCGTGATCTGTCCCATAGGCCGCCGCAGCCGAGAGAGAGCTGTAGCCGCTGAGTGCCTACATCTTTGCTACTGTGCACCATTGTGATCTGTCCCGTGGGCCGCTGCAGCCGAGAGAGAGCTGTAGCCGCCGAGTGCCCACATCTTTGCTACTGTGCACCATCGTGATTTGTCTCATGGGCCGCCGCAGCCGAGAGAGAGCTGTAGCTGCTCAGTGCCCACACCTTTTGCTACTGTGCACCATTGTGATTTGTCCCATGGGCCGCCGCAGCCGAGAGCGAGCTGTAGCCGCTGGGTGCCAACACCTTCTGCTACTGTGCACCCTCATGAGTGGTCCCGTAGGCCGCCGCAGCCGGAGGAGAGCTGTAGCCGCTGCGTGCCCACACCCCTGGCTACCCCCGTGGGCTGCCGCAGCTAAGAAAGAGCTGTAGCCACGCGCGGAGCACCCGCACCCTTGACACCTTTGACTACTTTGCATCCCTCTTTGGAATTGTGCTGCATGCCGCCACAGCTTAGAGAGAGTTGTAGCCGCTGAGTGCCCACACCCTTGACAACTTTGCATCCCCCCCTGGAATTGTCCTGTGGGCCGCCGAAGCCAAGAGAGAGAGCTGCTGCCGCTGTGCGTCCACCAAGGAGCAACCCGACGAGAGTCCTTGCCTCCCCCATTCCGGGCTGACGCAGCCGAATGCTGCTACTGCGGGGAGCCTGCCTGTCCCCAAGTCAGTGTGGATGCACGCTGCGGACCTCTGCCACCCCGTATTGTGGTCGCTGGGAGTCCGCCTGTCACTGTCTCCGCTTCTTTGAGAAGCTGCGTGCTGTCCCCCCTTCCACGACAGGTACCTGGTGCGCAACGGGTCGCTTACGACCCGTCACTGGACTGGATTAGCATCAACTCTGTGTATTAGAGGGTCAATATAACAGGCAAACAGTAAAGGAGAGCATGGACAACCCTGCCTGGTCCCTCTTTTGATCTTGGATTGCTCTGTTTGCCCTCCCATCATTAAAGGTCTAGCTGTGTGCGACGCATACACTATCCTTAGGGCCTTAATAAAGCCCATTCCAGCCCTTAGTCATTTGAGAGGAGCCCACAGGAAGTCCCAGGAGACCTTATCAAATGCTTTTTCTGCATCTAATAGTATAAGTGCCATAGGGCCTCCTGCAACTTAGGCGGAGTCAAAAAGCGTAATTTCCCTTCGGACAGGATCCCTGGTCCCCCTACCTCGTCTGAATCCGTGCTGCCTAGGTGAGCGAGCTAGCCCGATAGCCGGGCTCAATTGGTTCGCTAAGACCTTGGAATATATTTTTGCGTCCGTATTCATAAGAGTGATTGGTTAATATGACCATGAGTCTGTGGCTGCCTTCCCTTTCTTCAAAATACGACAATGCAGCCCTGTGCCCAAGACTCCAGGGGAGCCTCCCCATCTGCACCTGGAAGAGCATACAGGTAAAATATGCCCCAAGAGATCACCAAAAAACCTTATAAACCTCCAGCGGGATTCGGTCGGCCCTACAGCCTTTACTGCTGAGAGTTCACTAAGCACCCTAAATATTTTGTCAGGTGTAAAAGGAGCTTATCGGTCCTCCGTGGAGAATTTCTCCTTGCAGTTGGTGACTAAATATTCCCTGATTACATTCTCCCCAATGTCCCTCTCCGAATCTACGAAATTCCTCTCGGATTCCCGAAGCTGTGGTTACCGAGTTCCCTTTCTCATTCTGTATTGCTGTTTTCTCACTACGCATATTTTTTTGTCTAGTGCGCACTGCTAGTGTGGGCGTTGGAGGGCACATTATATGCACTCAGGTGACATCACTGACATGGTCAACGTTGATAAGGAGTCGAGCAACGTCACCTATTGATGTGCAGAGGTGCTGCTGCTGAAAAATTTCCAGATCCAGTAGAGCGCCTGGGGAGAATTCAAAAGTTAAGGAATCTGTGGCTAGATGTCTTTATCAGATAAGAGTGTTCACCAAAATGCAAAACAATGACACTGCAGAACTGGCACACTTGCATCACTATGAGCATTGGAAAACAATGACAAGGCATAGAGGGCCTGCCTTTCCAGGTCGATCAATAACATATTTAGGGCTCGCGGTTTTATGGTATTTTTTTTATATCATTTCCATCTGTATTTACCCATATTTATTTTATGCCCATCTTATTGATATTTAGCCATATTTATTTCGTGTTTTGCAAATATTTAGTCATTAAATGGTATATTTTCACTTTTATTTAACTGATAAACATGCACTCATACTTCGCTGCCTGTCGTGTTTTAGCAAATGAAGCAGCCAAATATAGCAAACCACTACACCTTCAGGAAAATATGAGCATTATAATACAAATATGTTACCATACACCTGCATTTAGGGAAATCTCAACCTATTTTTATCTTCCCATGCTGCCTATCTGCTCAGCTGTTGTCCTAGAAATCACTAAAAGCAGCATAGAGAGTCACCCACAAGCACACTTTTCTGCATTTTTCCGCTTTTAAAAATAAATACAGACAGGAAACACTTTGTTTTCTCTCTGTAATTATCTGTAAAAAAACGTAAATACTGAAAACTGGGAGCCTTACACATTTTTTAAGCAGCAGTGGTACTTTCTCTTTCATCCAAACTGATATCATCTTGCATTCAAATTTAATGCGGAGAGGTCCATCTGCTACTCGTGTCTTATAAATCTATATTGTGAATGTAAACACTCTCAATTGAAGTATGGGTTTTGTATATGGAGAGGAAGATAGTGTATTTTGAGATATCATTCATACTGATTTCATACTGAAATAACAATTTGTTGACTGGATTTCTTTAATCCTCCAATTGGGAGAAGTCACTTAACTGCTTTTTTTCAAGTTTTATTTAGCTAAAGGTATTGGTGCGCTTTACCTGACCACCAGTTACATTACACAAGGTCACTTTCATTTGTTTGGCAATGGAGATATTTGCTTTCCCCTGGAGGCGCAATCGCTAACACACCAGGGTCAATTTTTCACTCATACAGGTTGTGTTTGGGCACTATTGATAGATTATTTTTAAACACATTGTTACAATGCTGTTTTCAGGAACAAACCAATGTCAATGTGAGTCTCCTGCAAAGACTGCAAAGTTAGGGGTTTGTAAACCTGGGGAGAGCCATGCAAGTCAACCCACCCTGGATTTCCCTAGGTGTCTAGGTTTAAAAAATGTGCAGGTATGCCAGATTTCCCTAAATGTCAGCTGAACTAGGGCCCAAAATACACAGCTACCAATGTTCCAAATAAAGGGTCATTTGTCAGAGGATACAATGTGATATGTCCATGTTACGTTTTGGGCCCATTCCTGTTGCGGGCCCTAGACCTACCCACACAAGTGAGGTAGCCTTTTTATCAGGAGACTTGGGGGAACACTGGGTGGTAGGAAATGTGTGGCTCCAAGCAGATTCCGGAAGTTAGACAAATGTGAGTTTTTAGTTATAGTCTAAGGTTTGCAAAGGTTTCAGGGTAAAATTACCTGGTGAGAGACATGCAAGTCACGCACCCCTGGACGTCCCCTGGTTGTCTAGTGTTAAAAAATGAACACATTTGCTAGGTTTCCGTGGCTGAGTTCGGGCCCTGAATCCACAGCCACACTTGTTGCATAGGGCCAGTTTTCAGTGGAAAAATGTTCTGTGGTCCTTTCCTGTTGCAGGCACTAGGATTACCCACATAAGTAAGGTACAATTTCTATTGAGAGAGTTGGTAAACATGTTGGGTGGTAGGAAATGAGTGGTTCTCCATAGATACGGTTTTCTCACAGAAATGTGAGGAAAATGTGTGTTTTTAGTCAAAATTTGAGTTTTGCAAGAGCTTCTGGGTAATAAAACCTGGGGAGAGCCACTCAACTTACTCCACCCTGGATTACCTCAGGTGTCTAATTTTCAAAAAAGTTCAGGTTTCCTAGGTGACGGCTGAGTTAGGGCCCAAAATCCAAAGCTACATAGATTGCAAAAAACGTCCATTTTCAGTGGAAAAATGCGATGTGTCCATATTGTGTAACCGGTCCTTGCCAGTCGCGGGCAGAAGGCCTACTCACTAAAGGGAGGTACCATTTTCTATCGGGAGACATGTGGCAACACAGAATAGTAGAATATTTATTGTTACAAATTGGATTTCTCTGAATTTGTGTCTTCCAGATGTAATCCAGTGTGCAAGAAAGAAGCCTTTTTGAAAAATACCCTCTGAATGATAGCATGATAGCATGGGTAATCCCAAATTCAGAGACGTACAAATAACCATTGCTCCTTAACTCCATATCTGGTGTCCATTTCAGAAATACTTAGGTTTTCTTGATACCCATTTCTCACTGTTATCATATGAATAGTTCTATACTCTGTACACAATGAAAAACAATTGTTAGAGACAGCTTAGTTGTTGACTCTGGGTACCTCACCTACAAACTCTGTATATCCCCAGAAAGGTCTAGAAGACATAATGGTATATTGCTTTTGTAACTCGGGCACAGTGACAAGACGTTACAGATGAACATGGTCACAAATGGACAGAGGGGTTTGTTCTACACATTTTCACTGTGTTTTTATTTGAAATGTTAGTTTCTTTTGAAAAACCTGGGGAAATCTACACAAATAACCCTTGCTGTATTCACAATTTTGTCTACTTTTCAGAAATCGATAGCTTTCCAAGATGAGTTTCAAACTGGTTTCTACAGCAAACTGGAAGGAAGTTAAAAACACAAAAATTAGGAAAAATGGCATACCCGTTTGAAAAATGCCAAAACTGGGGTAAACAAATTGCTTTTTTGATTCAGCTCGGCATGTTCCTGAAAGCTGTGAAGATGGTAACTTTAGCACAACAACACTTTTGTTGATATCATTTTTAGGAGACAATACACACTTTTTTGTGGAGCACTTTTTTTCCCCATTTTCCCCCCAAAACTCAAAATGTGGGTATATTTTTCCAGTCCTATCCAGGGGACTCAACAAACTCTGGGTACCTTTATAATCCGTGGAATGTTTGAAAAAGAGGACACAAATGTGGAGTGGATATCTTATGTGGGAAAAAAAGAATAACCTCAAACTACCCCAAATGGCCAAAAAAGGGCTCAGCTCTGGTATGAAGAAGCTGCAGCTGTTAAGGGGTTGAGACCTCTGGTCAGAGAATACTCCTAGCGGATAACTATGATCACATAATCTGGAATTCTTGCCAATCTTCACAAACACCCGAAAAATAAGTTACTTAGCTGCGGAAACAATTTTTCTGGTGAATATTCATAAACAACTGAATAGATTAGTGGGCTTAAAGCTGTCTTGGAACCTACAGCATAGAATAATAAGTTACTTAGCTGCAGAAACAATCTTTCTGGCAGATATTCTATCTAATCCATGGGGTCCTATCGATGGGAGTCTCCAGGTGCTAAATGGGTGCTTGGCTTTGACGGACATGTGACTACAAGCCACCGCCCCCCACTAGGACCCATAGTGTAAGGTTAACCTACACTCTATAGTCATTCGGCTTTCATAATTTCTGATGGCTTTACTACAACCTTAAGTTGAATCGGTTTGTCTCTACCACAGGTTAGGGTGCGCCTTAGTGTGCGCATACCGCCGTGGTGGTCCTGATGAAAGGGCGAAAGGAGGCTGAAACATGTTGACCACACCCTATTGTTACACAAGGATGTAACTGGTCAATTTATCCAGCGTAAAACATCCATCACACTGCTTTTCAACTGTGCCTGATCTTCCACAAATAAAAAACAAATCTGGACAGAATCAAGGCATTATTCATCTTTTTCACCATCACCCTTCACACTCGCGAAACTAAAAAAACCTGCTCCGCTGTAATCAGGCGTTTCAGCACAAAGGGGAGGCATTCGGCCTCTCTGATGAACCCAATGATGAAGCATGTCACCAACCAGGTTGGTGAGTGAGGGTTCTTCTAAAAAACAAGAGTGACTCCTCTTGCTGGCTTTTCATTATTTTGGCCCTACTCTTCTGTTGTTTATTGGATATTCTAGCTACCTGCAGACTCACCTGTAGAGCAACCCCAGGTGTCAGACTGGATCTGGAAACTTCAAAGTTTTGAGGTCATCAACCGACAGTGCTGGACTCGGTCTGCATCAGAAGTGACATCAGATGACACCTCTGAGCCTATATAGCGCCAGACCTGGCGTACCAACTTCAGTTAACCACAGTTTTTTCCAAGACTTCGAGGCAAGCATTCCCTATACTGCGAAATTTAATAACTGGCAGTTATGGGCAGTAGATACCAATGGCTGCAAATCCTGTTTTTTTAACTCTTCCAAGGGGTTTACAGCGAGCTGGCCAGACCCCCAGTATATTCAGTCACAACACTCAGGAATAATTACTACTTCATATGAAAGTTATGCGAGCAATGGTTAGAACATTCCAACTTGTCAGTGGTTAAATACCACTTATCCCTCCTTTCTGATAATATGGATTTACAAGATTTTTTGTTGGGTCCCAGATATCCTTGTTCTAAACATTTTATATATGTCAATTATAATGACATTTGCATTTCTCAGCAAGAAGCTGCTGAACAATTAAGGCAAACTGATAAGGAAAATTTTGAAAAAGCCTTTGCTGTTATCGATAATGGTATGGTCACATTGTCAAATCGAATTTATTCATTGAATAATATTGTTTATTCTGCATGTGATATCATACAAAATGACATGTCTTTGCTTCAACATGGTCAGAGTCCGTTAGGATCGATTTTACAATTGAGTTGGACGCTGCAGGCTTTGAAATCAAATCAAGTCCATGGAATTATTTTAATGCAACTGAATTGTTTTTGATATTGATAATTTGACACATATGCAAAACAATGATGGCTAAGAAAGACGTAACCTACAGTTTGCTTAATATAGAACGTTTAGAGAAGTTACCTTTTACTGTTGCTGAAACCCAATCTGCCACCTGGCTTATCCACCCAAAAATAAAAAAATGAAGTTGAATGTAGTATATTTCCACATTTATGTACCAGATAAATGTGCCTTTATGCTTGAACATCTGATAAGTTTTAATGCTTAGAACACTTATGAAAACAAGAACATTTTAGCATCAATGTTGAGCATATCTACTGTTTTTTTTTTTCTTTATTATTTTTGCATCTCTAAATCATGAAAACAATCAAGGTACAGCCATACATTTGGACCCCCTCCGCTGAGGTGGTTCATAGTGGAGTCACAATGCCAAATCAGTCGAATAGTCATAGGTAAAATTGTAAAGCTTCCATTGGCACTTTAGTGTGCAGCTACAAAGTCGTTCAAGGTGCACCGCACCTTGTAAAGGCTATGAACAAAGGAGAAAACTCGCCCCCAATCCCTCCAACTTCCCCATCGCCTACATGTTCAGGGGCCTCCCCCGCCCAGAGGGCATTGTCCCAGAACTGGTCGGTGTCAACTGGGAGTCTTGTCCTGCCATCTCCTGTAGCATTAACCCCCACGCCAGTAGGACCTCAGGTAATTTGCCATCCCTCCTAGTGTTCCGCATGTGCCCCTCCTCTGCCAGTGCCCATTCCCGCAGGTCGGTCTTCTATTTCGTGAGTGACGGGCCCCATTGGGCCAACCAGTGGATCGCGATGCGTCCCCGGGCTACAACCAGCCCCAACACCAAAAAGCGCCTGCTTACTTTCCGTTTAGGGTCCCGAGGGACCAAGCCCAGGAGACATGCCCGCGGATCCATCTCCACCACCCATCCTGAAACCCTCGTCAGTTCCATCAGGACCACCTCCCAATAGGATTGGAGTTCAGGGCATGCCCACACCATATGTATAAAATCCGCCTGTGGGCTATGACATCTCGGGCAGTGCGCGTCCCTAGTACTATCAATGGCCTGAAGCCTCGCGGGTGAAAGATAAGTCATGTGTACAATGTTATATTGGATTTTTACTTACTGACACATTCCGCACACTCTCGTGTATTTTTTCCCACTCTCGTGGGGTAACCTCCTGCAGACACACCTGCTGCCATTTGTGTTCTATCGCCAGGGGACCCAACTTTTTATCCTCCCTCAGAGACCTGTAGAGATGCGTCACAAACTTACGCCCCCTGCCATCGCTATCATGGTAACCAGAGTACAGGTGTGCACCGGGGCTTCAGGAAACGGGGGCCATAATTGCCGCGCCGTTGCCGCTATTTTGGCATATTGCAGAAATTGCCCCGGTCCTAGCTTGAAGGCTATCGCCACCTCTTGATAGGTAATGAATTTGTAGTCCGGATAAAGGTCATCAGCATCAGGCAGCCCCCCTCTTTCCATTTGTCCGTTGACATAAGCTGATCTATCCGGGCAAAGGGAGGCATTAACCATAGATCCATCTCAGGGGCGAACGGCCTGTCACGAATTAGGCGGCGTGTCACTCAATTCCAGATCGTGGCCAGCAGCCGGACGAGCGGAGGGACGTTTTCCCGCCGCCTTCTTACCCGCCACAGCAGCACTCCCAACTGCTCGTCCCCGTATGTACCTGCCATTAAGGACCGCTCCCAAGATGGGTCTGTATCCAACCAGGCTATCGCATGTTGCAGGTATGACGCAAAATAATACAGTTCTAGATCTGGGACTTCTAAGCCCCCCTTGCCCCACCTGCGTTTCAGAACCTCGAGACTCACCTTGCAGCGCTTCCCATTCCACAGTAATAGGAGTAACAGGGAATCTAATTCCCTGAAGACCCAGTGCAGCAGTTCATAGAAAGAACCCTGCATTGTGTATAGACAGCGCGGGAGGACCACCATTTTTATGAGGGCGATCTTTCCCATCAGTGAAATCTTGAGGGTGTTCCAAAAAGCGATACTTCCTTTCAGCCCCCGGAGTATCCTCCCCATGTTATGTTGGAGGAAGACCGTCGCGTTGCGTTCTATCCACACCCCCAAATAGCGAAGCGTGTCCTCTACCCACGGAAGTCCCAGCTCCGGGCGATGGACTCCCTCCCAATCTGTCTGGTCTCCAATCGCAAAAAGCTGTGATTTTGTTTTATTAACTACAAGCCCCGAAGCAGCCGCAAACTGCGACAGTGCGGCTATCAAAGTCAGCAGCGACTGCGACGGCCGGTTCAAGTAGATCAACGCATCGTCAGCGTGCAGTGACACCACATGCTCCATGTCTCCCACCCGTATGTCCTGTCCCTCCAACACTCTGCGGAGATGACACGCCAGCGGTTCCATCGCCAGGGCGAAAAGTAGTGGGGAGAGCGGACATCCCTGGCGTGTCCCCCTCATTATGGGTATGATGTCCGACACATCTCCCCGTTCGGACCCTGGCTTCTGGCTTTGCATAAAGCAGTCGTATCCACTGTATAAACCCTTCCCCTACACCCATTTTCATGAGTACCTTCCACAGGTAAGTCCACTGGATCGAGTCGAACACTTGTTTGATGTTGAGAAATACTAGAGTGTTCTGCTGGGCTCGACCCTCCAGAGCTTGCATTACATGGGCCAGGCGACCAATATTGCGCAGCGTATTCCGACCTGGAATAAATCCAGACTAGTCATCATGGACCAGCCATCTGAGATGTGGGAGGAGCCTACTTGCCAGTACCTGACTGACAATTTTCAGATCCACATTCAACATGGATATAGGCCTATATGAGCCGGGAAGAAGGGGATCCTTACCCTGCTTGGGGATCATAACTATCGTAGCTGCCCGCATGGAATCCGGGAGGCTTCTACCATGATTTCGAGGAGCTTCGGGATAAGGACCCCCCCATACTCCTTATAAAATTTGGCAGCTAATCCATCCATCCCGGGGGATTTGGCTGCCTGCAAGTGGGCAATCGCTGCTCGTACTTCTTCCTCCTGTAGGTGGCCTCCCAGGTCCTCCTGAATATCCGCATCCACGCAGGGCAGTTGCAATCCCTCAAGGTACACCTCCACTCCCCCAAGGCCCGTATGGGGTCGAGACTCAGAATATATTTTACAGAGATGTGTCCGGAAGACATTATTGATCTCATGTTGAGTATATACCAACTGGTCAATATCATTCTGTAATGCCAAAATCGGGTGGGGTTGAGTTTCCGCTCGAATCAAATGTGCCAGCAAAAGCCCAGCCTTGTCGCCCTCCATGTACCATCTCCGCCTACTGGCAGTTCTATTAAATTTACCAAGTGTGGCCCACGTGTCCCCCAGTTGCTGTCGCGTGGCTGTCCAGTCAGGCTGCCTCTCCTTATCCGTGGGGAAGTCTTTTTCGAGCGCCGCTAGGCGATCCTCATACCGGCGGAGATCTTGTTCCAACACCTTTTTTACCCCCACCTCCGTGGACAAACAGGTCCCTCGGATTACCACCTTCATTGCGTCCCATTCAGTCGCCCTGGAGCCAGCCGAGCCCCAGTTAACCCCCAGATAAGCCTCAAGCCCTCGTAAGATAGCTTCTTTGTAGGTCGGGACACCCAGCGCCTCCGTGTTGAGCCTCCACAATGGGATCTTAGGCCGCGGTCTGCCTAGCGAGTAGGTAAGCAGGAGCGGTGAGTGATCAGAGAAGTATCGGGCCAAATATAGGACCCCCACTACTCGATGCATTGCCGTTCCCTGGAGAAAAAAATAGTCCAGTCGACTATGGGTGTTGGCAGCAGGTGTGTGGCACGAATACACTAGACTGGTAGGGTTGCGGTGGCTCCATGTATCAAGTAAGCCATATCTCCGAAGCATCTGGCCCATTGCGTCTCTCATTCTGGGCTTTGCGTCCACTTTTGGGGGGTACCCATCTAAATCCCCATCTAGGGCACAATTAAAGTCTCCTGCAATACGTAGTTCTGTGTCTGGGTCCAACTGTGCCAGCACCGGCCCAAGAAACTCACCCTCGTCGGTGTTCGGAGCATAAATATTGACCAGGCATAAGCTACGTCTGTCCAGCGTCCCCGTCACCATCACGAACCGCCCTTAAGGATCCTGCTTAGTGTGTATGGCCCGGAAGGGGACTCCCAGCACCACCCAAATCAATGCACCCCTGGCAATCCCCGAGTAGTACGTGGCAAAAAACTGCCCCCGCCATCTATGTTGAACATATTTGAGGCAATCACCCCAAAGGTGCGTCTCCTGTAACCAGACTATGCAAACCCCATAGCGTCTGAGGTAAGTGGCCACCCTAATCCGCTTAATCATGTTATTGAGCCCCCACATTATGAACTTATATCTTTGTGCATCACCCGCCATTTGTTAGTAGTTGGTGGTATCGCAGCACCCTTCTATTACACTAGGGACCCCCAGAACCCGGCAGTGTGACCCCCGCAAATACAAACATTGCGTGTGTCTTGCAATAAAGCTACATTGCGGCCCGGCAGCAACCTCAACAAAACCAGAACAGGACCCCCCAAAACCCCCCACCCACAGGCGGTAGTACTGCATTCTCATAACCCAACCCTGGCCAGAGGACTCAGAACCCCGCCCCAAAACTCCACCCACCCTTATACCCCCCTCAATTTGTAATCAATGAATACCAACACACAGAAATGTCACGTTCCCAATTCCTAAGAAATCCCACTACCCTTCCCCCCCCCCCTCCAGTGTCGTGCAGCCGACTGACTGGTACCGCGCAGCCCGGCCCAACCGTAGGTCTAGCCCGGCCGCCTCACCTCTCTACAGCCGGCCAATTGAGTCAGTGACTGCCACAGTAGTGTAATCACTGTTAGAAAGCATATTGCAAGCCCTCCCCCCTCTCTCCGTCTCCCCGAGTCTCTGGGCGAATGTCCCAAATGCAAGTCTCTCGGGTCTGGATATTCCTCTCGTGGGCCAAAAAGAATATAGAGATACTCACAGTGTCCATGACCCCATTAGCCTGACTCTTACCACTGGGATCATCAGTCATTTGTCTCTTGAGCCCTCCATGGCCGGGCTGGGGGCACCTCCAGATTCCGACTGTGTTTCCTGTACCAAACATAATGGTGAGAACTGGTTCTGGGTCGGGATCGCCTTCAGTTCCGCCCGAAGAGTGCCATCCGGTCCCACCGTGATACGTCCCCCTTCTTCTGGATTATGCCTTCCTGGGTGCTGGGCTCTCTCTCCACCTCGCCGGTTCCATCGCCTCCCACTTCGGCATCTCTGTTCCTGCCAGTCCTACGTTCCGTCATGGTCTGCCAGACCTAGCGAGTCCATCCACTCCTCCGCCTCCGACGGGAGAACAAAGAAGTGCGTCTTGTCTCCGTACTGCACTCGGAGTCTGGCTGGGAACAGCAAGCTAAATTTAATGCTCGGGCTCCGCGTCCTCCGCTTAACCCTTACGAAATCATTTCTGAGATCTTGTACCTTCCGTGTATGGTCCGGGAAGATATGAATGTCCTGATTGTCGTATTTGGGGGAGCTAGCCTTTCGGATGTGCTGAAGGATCGTGTCCCGGTCCCTGAAGTTGAATAACCGGGCTATTATGGCCCTAGGTGGGGATCCTGGTTTGGGGGGTGGCCCAAGAGTCCTGTGTGCCCTCTCCACTGCAAACATTTTGGAGAGGCGCAGATTAGGGAATACCTTGCCAATCCAGTCCTCAAGGAAGTGGTCCGCCGCTGGCCCCTCTGCCCGTTCCGGAAATCCCACGAAGCGAAGATTATTCCGCCTGGACCTCCCTTCTGCATCCTCCGCCCTATCCTCCAGACGGTCCGCGTGTTCCTGGAGAGCCGCCACCGCGTCTTTCAACTGGCGAACCTCAGAATCTAGTGAGCCCACGTCCTTCTCAGTGGTGGTAACTCTGTCCGCCATCTTCCGGAGATCCAGGCGCAAATGGTTGATATCCATTGCCATCCCGTCCATTCTGGTTTCAGCGCCACCCTTGAGTCCCGGATCACCTCCAAGATATCGGCTTTGTCCCGGGCCGCAGCATCCTGGCGGGCCCCCATCTCCCGATCAGGTCCGAGTCGCTCCATCGCCGTCGGGCCTGGGACTGTGTATTGCAAGATTTTTTTTTATTGGGCTCCTCGCGTGGGCCTGTCCTTCCCCATCTCCAGCGTGGTCTTTCCAGAATACTGCGTCAGGGAATTGTGTTGTCGGTAGGCGGGGTTCCCCCGGGCGCAGCGGTCACCCCACGGGTCACCTAGGCATCTTTCGCGACCCAGCCAACTGTCCTCCAGTCCCACACACGGCCGGGACCACCCCGTGAGTCACACTCCGGCCTCAATTACGATGTCCCAGACTCTTCCTCGTAGCCCAGGCCGGCCCACGTGCCCCCTAAGGGTCTCCTCCGGCCCCACCACACCACGACTCACCAGTGACCCCTCCGTCCGGGCGCCCCTAGCGTGGGACGCCGCTCGAGTCCTCCAGGTAGCGTCTGGCCGACCCCACCAGGGCGATGATAGGCCACAACACCCCGGCTCCTCGGGGACCTCCACACCAGGCCTCAGGGTCTCTCCCACTGGATCACCACGTGGTGGAGCACCTTCTTTCTGCCTTGCTACAGGCTCAGGGACTGCCCAGGCATACCAGGTCTTCAAAAGGAGGGAAACTCACCAGCTGTCAGGCCGGTCGTCAACAGCATTAAGTGAGGTCGCAGGCCTCCGAGCCTCCGCCAGGCCGCCACCGCCGGGATGTCCTCAGGCCTCTCCTCGTCCCAGGGATCTCACGCGGAGGTCCTCCCCAGGCCACTACCGCTCCACACCTCCACCAGCAGCAGGAGCAGCAGGGCCTCACCGTCATCCAGCGGAGAGGGGGGGGGGGGTCACCGCTCCGGGTCCACGGGGGGTGGGGGTGGGGGTCAGGGGAGGCCCCCACTGCAGGATCACGCTCAGGAACACCACTGCACCAGGATTACATCAGGATTAATTCTACATTGGGGCAGGAGCTTGGGACGAACACGTCTAGTCGGCCATCTTGCTAGGCCACGCCCCGTGCATATCTACTGTTGTTTAAGCCTCTTTACTAAAATCCCCTTTTATTTTAAGCCATTACCTGTCAATACGCACAGCTACTGGCCAACCAGTAATGACTGACCGCATTTACAATCACACAAAAAAGAATCCAATTTCCATTTTTATCTACATTTAAAAATAAATACAGACAAGAAAATAGATGGTTTTCTGTCTATATTTGTCTGTAAAAATCAGTAAAAATGGAAAACAGAGAGCCTTATTTATAATGCAGTAGCTTGGCCACAACAGGGCAAGGCGCTGCCCCAGTTGGGGTAGGGGATGTGTTGCTGGGACCCTATGGGCACGTTCCAAGGCGAAAAAGCAGGGAGAGATTCTCTGGGGCCACTTTGTCTCCAGAAATAACGTTATTACTCCCTTCAACCCTCTCAGGTAAGACGATTATGCACATATTTCCCCAGGCTCTGTTTTCTTTATCCTCTGTGCTATACACCAACACCTTTGATGGCTCCTCCAACGGCATCAGCTTCTCCTTCACTGTTTCCAGGTCTGGCAAGATGTCCCCCAACACTCGTTCATTTGTCGAGACACTCTCTATGCCAGTTTACTTTGACCATTAGTCCCAAGTCTACAACAACTGCGGCCATCTTTTTCTCCAAAGCCTGCCTTGTGTTCAAGGGTGTGATGCCCCCTGTCCTCGACAACACTGTGGGTAGGAGTCTCCAATCGCTTAGGGTTGCCCCCAGCTTTTAATTCTGAGTGCCTGCCCAAGGCTGGTGCAGGAAGGGCTGTGATGAACAGGGCTGCCGTCCCCCCGCCTTCAAGGCAAGAAGAGTTGCAGCTTAGTTATTCCCTATAGGGATGCCTTTGTGTACAAAGTGCACAACTGAAGCCCAGTAGGCCACCACAACGTAGCCACACAGAGATGCAGCAGCTGTTAAAGGCACTTCCACCGGCACCTCCAGTAGGCTGGGAACCTGGTGTTTTGGCCATTTCCATATGGTGTTCACTTGGCGCAGGGGTACACTCATGGCCAAGCCAGGCTTTCCCCACACAGCACAGTCCGGCAACTCTGTCCAGTTTCACCCATGTGGGTGCCAGGAGCCCATTTCTTCAGAGGGGCTGATCACACCAGTCGCCCAAAGGATCCCGCCTGTGCACCACGCTTGCTTCTAGGGCACCCTCCACTGCAGACTAAATTTACCTCTCAAGACCCCACTGTCATGTAGCTTTCGGGTCAGGCCGCAGACCACTGCTGCCTCTGCTCTGCAGCTTCCAGCATCAGCGTTACTGGCACTCAGCACCACCTTCAAAGTGTGGTCGCCTGGAGTCCGACTCACTCTCCATGCACCGGGACACAGCCGCCACAGCAAGAGTGAGTTTTTAAATGGTGTAGTCCACAGCCATCATGCGTACGGCATAACATGGCCAATGGGATCTTGGGGATTTACCCATTTAACCTGGCTCCCACTCAGCTACCACCGCTCCACGGCAGACCCCTGCAAGGGGCAATAGGGGCATTGGACTCTGGGGGTCAGGGGATCAGAATTGCAATAGGATGGCAGCCGATAGCCGGGGCACCACTGGGAGCCCTTCAGGCTGCGACTTTCTCCATCGACGTCTGTAGGAAGCGGTCTCTGATTATACTATATCAAAGTAAGGTATAGTGTGCACAGAGTCCAGTGGATCCCCAAAGGCTTACAGAGGGAAAAGAAGATAATACCTTACTCTCTATTTGCACCAGTGTGGGTGAGCAGTAATGCTCTATCAGAGGGTATTGTTAAGCATTTATTGTACACATTCAGGCAAGAAATTTTGTCACACACTTAAAGACTAAACTCAGCCCAATTGTTTGTATAAAAAATATTTCTTTGTTGTATTTTATTTTTAGAACCAAGCCAGACTTGGTGCAGGTAAGTAAAATAATATTTTTCTTAGGTAATTCAGGTGAATGCAGTTACAGGTAGGTCAATTGTTCAGAAACAACAGTTAGAATTACTTTTCAGTTACTTTGCAATTACTTTGTGATTACTTTTTAAGTTACTTTTCAGATTACCATTTCTACTCAGTGTGCTATGCCTAGATATCACACTGGGACATTTCCTGGATAAAAAGGTGAGTAAAACAGCTTTTATCAAAACACAGTTTCTTAGGTTTCTATACAAAACACCCTCCACACTTAGTAGTTTTTCAGAGGAAACAGTCAATGCAGTCCTATGGAGGAAAATGGAGTTATTGTTTTTCAGGTAAGTAAACTGTCTTGAGGGTTTAGTTTCTGGGGTTAGAACAAGGGTTCTCTCAGGGTCAAGGATGAACTCACAAATCACCATCATTGGCACTACGGCGGCTGGGTGCAGAGTGCTGAGGCCCAATGTTATCCAATGGGGGATAGGGGGCCTCTGGTTGGTGGCTGTTCACGAGCAGGCCACAAGGTAGAGGGAGCAAAGCTCCTGAGGTTAGGCTCAGGGCAAAGGGGGGTTCAAGTTAGCACCCAAAGTTCTCCCCAGCTGGAGAGGGCGGCCGGGTGCAGGGGACTGTTTTGGCATCGGGTGCCCTGTTGTTTTCAATGGGGATTCTGGGTTTTGTTTTTAACTGCAGGCTTGGTCCAGGAAGTCTTCAGGGAGGAAACCAACAGCTTGGCGGGTAAGTTGGAGGGCTCGGGGACGTATATGCACCTCATGTTATCTTCTCCAGGGCGGCGGGATGCAGGGGTGCTTTTTGAGGTCGGCTTCCACCTTAACGGGCCACTTGCGGTTGGGGGTTCTCTGTACAGAGGCTGCAGGTGATGTCGGGGAGTCCTGGAGGAGTCAAACCACGGTGGACTCGGACTCTGGGGCGCCTCGCTGGGACCAGTGGGCCACTCGGACTCAGGCTGTAAATGCTGGTGCAGTGGTGGTTCCATGAGTCAGGTTTCTTTATCCTCAGTAGGCTCGGAGTCTTTCTTTGGTGATACTTATGAACAGAGATGCTGTTGACAGGAGATTCGGGATTCGTTGAAGGCAGTCAGTCCACCCAGGGCTTCTGGCGGTCTCTGGCTGCAGGACAAGGTGACTTTTGGCACAGGACCTCCGAAAACGGCAGACAGGCTGGTAGGGTTGGGGCCAAGTCAGTTCTTTTCTGCAGTCTCCTCTGCTGGGCGTCTTCTTTCGTCTTCCTTCTTCGTAGGTTGCAGGAAGCTCACTTGTTAGTTCAGGGCTACCCTCTAAATACTGTATTTGGGGGGCGTTTTAGGGGTTTTGAGGACAATAGCCAATGGGCTACTGACCTTGGGCTACTGACCTTAGGGTGACTACACCCTTGATGTGCTCACCCCACGTGGGGGAGGGGACACCCTTTTTCTCATAGGCCTCGCCTAGGGCTGAAGAAGAGAGCTAGGCCTGCTTTCCTTGGGGTGCTGGGGAGAAGGATGAGGGGGTGAAGGGTTGCAGAGTAGATCCTCAACCTCTTGCCCTGCAAGGGCCTCCGTACTGCCTGACAAGTGGGTTCTGCTGCTGTTGTAGAACAGACAGTAGGTACTGGTGGGGACAAAAACTGAATCCTATTCCAAAATTTCAAAAGAGACAAAAGCTTCTATAGGACTTAGCAGGTGGAGGGTGCAAGCTTAAGGATCTCGCAGTGGCTCTGCAGGTTTTAAACCGCTCTAGTTCTGAGTCGGCTTTATCTCGAAAGAGTTAAACACAGTCAAAGGGGAGGTCCAGGAGATTAGATTGGACATCAGAGGAAACATTTTATGTACAAAGCCAAGCTTGCCGTCTTACGAAGATAGAGGTGCCCATTGCTTTGGCAACCGAATCCGCAGTATTCAAGCCTGATTTTATGATGTGCCGTGAAGCACTCTGGCCATCCGCTATGACTTTGGGGAAGTGTTCTTTCATGTCAGGTGGTACATGAGGGAGTTTAATTGGCGTCATGTCCCACACAGCATGGATATATTGGGCGACCAGACAATTTGCACAAACAAATTTGAGGGCCATATTCCCTGCTAAGAAGACCTTCTTCCTGCAAGACTTCATCCTTTTTGATTCCATGTCAGAAAGGACTGTTGGAAAGGAGCCCCAGATTGTACTCCTGAACAGAAGGCCAGTATAACAAGGCTTTCTGGTGATGGGTGAGAAGAGGAGAAGGCTGGGTCCCAGAAGCCAAACGATACTATCAGGCTACAAGGCGATTCACCAAATTAGACATTATCAAAATAATCATAAGTTCAACAATACATAATCAGTATACATTAAAAATTAACAAATCACAATTTAAAAAGTGGCATAACAGATAGTTCTCTACGCGCGTTTCGGCGACCAGCACCTTCTGCCTTTTGCAACTAAGTTTGTGCAAATACAAAAGACCTGAATGTTTAGGTTGCTGAGGCTGTATGAGATCAGGTTGCCGTCTACTACCTGAATTGAGCTATACGTGGCTACTCCAGAAGAAGGCGCTGGTCGCCGAAACGCGCGTAGAGAACTATCTGTTATGCCACTTTTTAAATTGTGATTTGTTAATTTTTAATGTATACTGATTATGTATTGTTGAACTTATGATTATTTTGATAATGTCTAATTTGATGGTTAGTATGTATGTTTTGTGGCTGTTAATTTTAACAAAGTCAATATTAAATTTTGAGTACAGACTTACTACTTCTTCTTTAATTTATTTAACTGATTGGAAAGAACTCTTAATTCAAGTGCCATGGTTGTTATTTCACACGCTATTTATCCCTGACCTAGGACTTGCAGTATCCACTTGCTCAGGGGGTCCTTGTTTTCTACACATAATACAAGGCGATTCACTACTGGCGAAGGGGAGGGTTTCTCCCATGCTGCTAGTACAGGGTCCAGAAGAGTATCATTGAATGGAACAAGTGGCTCAGCTGGAGCCACCGAAGGAAGCAGAACCTCAGTGAGGACATTAGTTTTCACCTCTTTGGTGGGCAACCTCAGGTCCAGTACCTCAGCAGCCTTGAGCATCACTTTGCAGAGTGAGACAACCTGTGGTGCAGGTGGTCCTTTTGGATAATCCATATTGAGTTCTTGTGAGGTATCCAGCCCGCTTACAGAGGACAATCCTTGATAATTCAGGAGTTCTAGAATGGGACTGTCGTCAGGATAGTGCTCCATTGGGTCGGAGTCCGTCACAAAGATTTCATAGAGAGGGGCTTCATAAGCCTTTTCTTCCAGAATCCTCTAGGCCTCTCCCCGGGCGTGAAGTTGTGGCAGTAGGTGCTCCGTACCTGGGGCCAGAGGAGGTGGTGAAGGTTGAGTGGGCGGCGATATAGGCGCCGTTAACAGTGCTGGTTGCAATCTCTTGAAGCAAAGTGCTGCGTCGAAGCAGTATGGTGTCTGCTTTGCAGGAACAGCCCCGAAGTGCATGAAAAGCGGTAAGCATTGTGGCTCATTTGGGACCAAAGGGGCACTGAATGGCATCAAAGCTCTTGTGAAAATGGCATACATGGCGCTGGGAAATGATGCAAGATAGGCTCTGGAAGTCAGGGAGTGCTAGGGCCGGTGTTGAGGGAGTTGCTGGTGTCAGGGCTGGAGATCAGTTCAGAGAAGTAGGGCAGCACGGCAGATCCTCTGAAAGGAAAGAGACAAGCTCTGAGTACGAGGGTCCTGTTGGAAAGGCAGAACGTCAAGGAGATCTACCTCTAGGCCGCTTTTTTTGTCTTTTTCTTGTTCTTCTGCTGCTTCTTCTGTAATAGCTTCAGAAAGGACAGGGAATGGTGAAACCGTTTTTTGGCAACGTTGATCATCCTTTGCTCGAGCGATGAACAGTTTAGCCTCACGCTCCTTAAGGGCCTCAGATTCATGCTGAAGGTATTCTGTGATGGACATTTGTCTTTCACAGTCCCTGCAAGGCTTAAACTTTGACTTTTTGGGGAGTGACATCATTTTAAATAAAGTGCTGCGTGTTAATTTGTGAGAAAAGATTTTCAGCAGAAGAGAAGCTCTGTATCTGTATTGAAGGCACAGAAAAAAGAGAACTGACATCAGCACGCCAGGGCGGACGCTACATAGGCTTGGTGGCGTCATCTGACATCACTTCTGATGTCAACCTAGTCCAGCGCCTTCAGTTGGTGACCTCAAAGCTTTGAAGTTTCCAGATCTAGTCTGACGCCTTGCGTTGTTCTACAGGTGAGGAATCTGCTGGCAGAAGTATACAGGCTATAAAGGAAATCCTGCACACCACATATTTGTCCTTAAGTTGGCTCTGAAGAATGAAAAACTGACCAGCCTAGCTCACACATATGCGCACTTATGTTTCTCGAATCTCGCTGTGTTACATAGCCTGGGTGGAGAAAAGCCACAGGCTCCAATTCACCAACTGAGAGGCAAACGAGGCCGCTCAGACCAATCCTGGCACTGCTCATGTGAGAGCAGTGTGTGGATTGGTTGAGGAGCCTGTGTCATGAGGGCCCATCCCCTTCCAGGTGACGAAAGGATCCGCAAGGCAGGCGTCAGCTGGAGCTAAAAAGAGCAGCAGGGAAATCTTCATTTTTTGACTCCCCCACACCAACCCGTTGCCCTCTCCACCCGCAGCTGCCCTACCACTCTAGTTAGGTGGCGTCCGCCACTGTCTACAGTATACAGAGCTTGAAATGGTCACACTCTTATGGCAGGTGCTATAGGAACTAAGAAAGCAACTTTTTAAGTCAGGTGCTACATAGTCATCTTGTGTTTCGGCTCAAATACTGGTCTTATCAATTTTTAAAGAAATATATTCAATTTCATTGGCAGGGTAGCACTGCAGAGGGAAGGAAGGCTTCCTGACTGGTGGAAAATTCCGTTTAAAACAGTGTGTTGGGACAAACATGTTGTCAGAAGAGGTTTTTTGCCTCAAATCCCACTACATTAATGTATGGATATCAGGACCAGTTAAACCAGGAGACACAGGAAAAAGATTAAGGGATGGACACGGCAGGGCTAAGGCACAAGGGTATCACCAGGGCCTGCTAGGTCAGAATCACTAAAAGACAAATCAGAGTAAACACCCGAGGGAAGGCGAGAGCATCAAGGTGAATTTAAGAACTGTCAGCAATGGTGGTCAGCTGTGTTGCAACTACTTAGTTGGATGGCTCTTCACTCTTTAGTCTTGCCCTCCGTTTGCTCGTTGTATGCACCTTTGTCATTTTTCCCCATCCATCTTTGGGGTATAATTACTCTGGGCCACATCTAAATCCATTGTTATTTTAATGTACTCACCATGCCACCTCAGGCGCTGTGGAGGAAGATCAAGCATAGGAAATGGACCCTCAACAATGCCTGCATTGCGGTCCAACCAGCTCAGATATACGTCACAAAGGACAACTGACGCATTATACTCTAGAATTGGTGGAGGGGCTATTGATGCGCCAAGAAACAGCAAGGACTGTGGTTCCGGAGGTGGAAGTCGAGCATAGAGCTGGCGGCAGCCCTGTTATGGGATCGAAGGGTCCAGCTGGCGCAGAGGGTGAACCTATGCGCGGTAACTCAGGTGGAGAAACTTTTGGGTCCGTGGGGCCCGCAGGCATGCCAGAAGGAGTTGGCAAGGATCCTAATAGTGGTCACACAGAATGCTTCGATTTACTTAGAAGTGGTGGACAGCCCCAGAATCTCAGATTGTGCAGGAGAATGGCCAGGTAGAGCTCTTCAATTTGGTTAGGACTGGCGGACATCCTCAGAAACTCAGGTTGTGGAGGCACAAGTTACGGGATCGGCTTCAAAGTTGAAGGATTTTGTGATCGAAATCCAGATGTATGTTGCCGCCCTTGTGACTTCTCAGGAAAGTGAGTGGCAGAAAGGGGCCTAATCCTGCTTAAAATTATTGTGTTTTTTTCTTCAATTTACTCAAAGATCGAGATCGAAAGGAAGACTGACACCTGGAATGCCTCCGGTGACTTCTAGATCTTGAAATGGATTGGGACCAAACTTTCAACTTGGACCGGTCCAGTTGCAGAGACTTCCTGTGCTTGGCGAAGCAAAGTTGTGCCTCATGGTATCATATGGCTTTCAGGGTCATCAACGTGCAGTCACTGCAAGCCTTTGAACCGTGGCTCGGTCCCAGACACCACAGGAAAATTTGGTGAGGACCTGTCACAGACATTTGTTTGTAACAGTACTTATAGGGCTTAAAAACTATCGTTTTGGGAGGTGGCATGTCTTTTTCATACTGTAGAAAACGTTTTTGATCAAGTTAAGCGTGTCAAAGAGACAAAAGGTATCTCAGGATCCAAGTCTGGTGGCACGAAAAGAGAGGAACAGACATCAGCATGAGGGAGTGGTGCTTATATAGGCATCATACGTCATTTACAAAGCAGAAAAGTGTCATTGCAGAGTTGCACAGTGTCACCTAGTAGTGCGCAGAAGTATTGCTGAAACATTTACGGATCCAGTCTGACACCTGGGGAATAACTAAAAGCTGAGGAATATGCAGCTAGAGGAGGATCTATCAGAATTCCCATAGGAAAATGTGATACAGAAAAACATAAAATTTGGCACAGTTGCAACTTTAGTCACAAAGTACGCTTTATGCGATGTGGTGTAACTGTGTTCAATCGATCGAGAAATTAACCTCTAAAATGGAGCTCGGGTTGGACTTGAAGGGGTTAAACATCAGAAAACTTTAGCAATATCGGGACAATTAATTTGGAGGAGTACCGCAGTACTCCTGCGGTTCCATAATTCTAGAAATTCTCAAGTCTAATTGGTCCAGTTAGATTTTTCTCCAGTCAGCCAATTCTGGGCTGTGGTTCCTGAGTGGCCAACCAGCACAGCGCACATTAAAATACAGTAACATACAACAAACCACATATTTTTTCTATTTTTATACCAATATATTTGGTTCTAACAAGAATCCTTTTTTATTTAACAATTTAAATTTTTTGGGGAAGAACTTGGGTGCACAAAAATTACTTTTTTTTAAAGTTGTTGCACTCTGCTCATCCACCTATTTTACAGTGCCACAGTCAAGTCAATGCAATCCAGATTTAGAAATGCAATGGACTGGGCTCTGTAAGTATTGCGCTGCAAGGACATCTGGGGGAAGTGAATCTATAGGTTGCACATGGTGGACAGCTGCACAAGAGGTAGATCTTACCTGCGTTCTGCAGCATTAAATTGGAGGGTGTGCCACACATTGAGATGCGTATGCTTCCCATAAGTACCAAAAGAGCACCTTTTACCAGTACCACAACTAAACTGCTTATAGGACAGGTTACCAACTTGGGGGACACCTTTTTTTCTAGCAGCTTGTGAGAAAAACGTGCAGACAATGAGCTCACAAGTGGGCTTCTGCTTCTGTTCCACATCCTGGGGATGTTCTTGTTGTCTCTGGTGTCCTGCAGATATCATGTCCCCTGAAGTTAGGAACTACTCAAATGAATCCCCCAAAACAAAAAACCCTCAGAAAAAAGAGAAGACACTGCACAAGGTGTATACACAGTCAAGTGCAGATCCCTAATGATAGCAATAAGGTGGGCACTACTTCAAAATGAATAAAGATAATGATAGGAATCAATGGGAAGTAGTTTTACTAGGAGACATAAGTACTGAAACACCTAATACTAAAGATATTTTAATATCCAGCACAGGAGGTCAGAGTAGTTTGTTGATGCCAGTAAACCTTTGTGGTCAATTTGTAAAAGATCACCTTCACACTAAACGCTACTTTAAATATTCTCTGTATCACAGGACCCGAAAAAGGAAGTAAAGGTATCAAGAAAGTAGCACACCACTCTATCATTGTCTTCCTAGGTGCTGCAGGAGTACTGTACCCGGCCACAATGCTTAAACATAAAGTGGGCGCTTCCTGATCAAAGTGTTCTCTTTTTTGATAGTCAGAACAAGGAAAATGCTGTCTGTTTAAGGCAAATGCTGCGTTGGAGCAAAGCAGAGGTAGGTGGGTGTGGACATGCAGGGACATGTGAAGAAGTGGGAGGGATGAAGGTTGTATTAGGATGCAAGCATCTACAGGCCCGAAGCTGAACACGCACCAAGAGTATAACATGAGCAAGAAAGAAATAAGAAAGTAGTCCCTCAGAGAACAGATAAACAACCACAGCATAAATATACAGTACTTAGTCCTTGCTCCTTGGGAGGGATGAAAGAGAAAAAAGATGGACAACGAGGCAAGACTGACCAAGCAAGGATTTTAAAAGTACACTGAAACAAACGACTGGAAAGCAGGGGAATGACTTTAAGTCCATGAGAAGTATATACAAGAGGTCTTGAATGCTCTCCATGTTCTTTCAGTTGAAAGAGTGGAGGATCACCATGGTTTGTGAACAGTATATATGTATGTGTGTTGGGGATAGGTTATAAAACGTAAAAGATTGTATTAAAAAAACGAAAAGGTCTGGCTTTTTCATAAGTTATGACAGACGCATGTCATACAGTTTCTTCAAAATTGTCTTATCTCTATAGACTTGGAGGCTCATTTATGAAGAAGTGATACAGTGCAGCACAGCAAGTCATTGTACTGCAGTGCATGACAGCCAAAGGGCAGGAATGCACTGTATATAAAACAATATGGTGCATACTGCTCTATCCCCTGCGCTGACACCCTTTTGGCAGCCTAGCGCCAATGCAAGCATCCTCGCACTATGGTGCAAGGGTGCCTGTGTTGAATGCAGGAGGCACCTTCCTGCACAAAAACAATCCTGGGAGTCATATTCCACTTTTTATGTGTGCTTGATGGAAATGAACCTGCACCCCTCCCTCCATCCTTGGCGCCTTGAGACCCTTACGAGTGAGTAGTCGCGCTTTAACATATCCCTGATTGTTTGGTTGATTGCTGTAGAATGCAGCACACATAGGAAGAGGAAATAAGCAAAACAAAAGATATTTCTCCTTGTTACGCTCCCCCCTTGGGAAGGTGTAAGATTTTGGAGCATTCCCAGGTTCAAAAGTTCTTGTAAATATGGGAATGTATAAAAAAAATCCATGGGAGTTGTATGGGAACACCTACGGAATGCCTTCCCAGGGCAGAGTAATGCATCGCCTCAATTTGTGCTAGGTGGCGTTATCGAGATTGTTGAAGCCATGCAGATCCACGCAAAGTTGCTTTGCGTGGCTTCAAAAATCTGACTTCGAGTTTGCGTCAGGCATGTACCATGTTGCTTGGTGTAAACGCAACGCAAGCCTCTCTTAAATATACCCTTTGCTGTAAAATGTAAGACAAAGGAACCGAAATGGAAACCTGTTTACACTGTAGACTGCAGAACATAGCCCAACAAGTCAGTTTCTAGCAAAGGGGAAATATTTCAAATGCCTAGAACAGTTTTTGAGGTATAGGTCGAGTTAAATTATATGTAAATATTTTCTTGTACAGTAAATGATTATGGTACGCCATTATGCACGTCAATAAAAGAAATCAAGGAAATTGTTTTATTGTGTTCATTGAACACTGACCAGGAAAATCTCACCAAAATCTCATACACAGCAGTGGTCTCCTCAATTAAACTGGCATATCTCACATTGCAAGTAGGACATTGCAATGTTGGAGACACTTTATATTTCAGAAATCTGATAAATTCCAGCACAGTAGATTTCTGGTGTCAAGATGATGTAAAGAAAAATGCTAAATATTCCAGTCGAGAACTGAGGTATGAGGTACTAGTAAAATGGCGCCTTTTGCTCTGACTCCTGCATGCGAAGGCAAAATATATAAATATATAGATCGCGTCTATAAGTGCAGTAGTCGGTGTGTGGATTTTATATGTTACGATCCAACTCAATGCCACTGATGTTATTAAGCACAGTAAGTTGTAAGACAGAGCTGATCCTAAAGGGGTGTTTAAACCTGTCACCTGATGTGGCGTCTCAATCTATCGCAGGAGAGGATGCCATGCATCCTGCGGCGTAGCGTCCATTGGTGAAGAAGGGGCAGTGGCACCGGGCCGGAGGCCTAACAAGCTGACTGAACCAAGTATTATTGTTGTGTTTCATCATTCACGCAGCAGCTAGTGAGCCCATTTCCTTCCTTGCACTAGGGCCCATGAAACATTGACTACGCAACTGCAGGCTTCATAACATTTGAAAAGAGATATGGTATTTTGTATTAAATATGCACTGGAAAGTGGCTCAAAATAATTTTTTCAGTTGCAAGCTGTTAAGAGTAATCAAAGCAGCCACAATGAATGCCCTAAGGCTTGAGGGAAATGAGGGCTTGGGGTATTACACTACCAACAGTGCACATACAATCTGCTCTGAAAGAGACAGTTATATCAGTTTGGCTCTCATTCAAATCCGCCTCTCTACTGAGACTGACATGTGTTCCAATGTATGGGTGCTCAGAAGGAAATGTCTCCTGCATGGTACAGAATTGATTTATCCTGCCCTGAGTACTCAACTGAATGTGAAACTGGGATTCTGACTTTTTTTCTGGCCCTAGCATAAACACAGAGGACTAGAACCTGCCCACTGACCAGGAGGGGTACACTAAGCATGGCCTCATTGAAAACAGCTCACTACTGTCCCTGTCATGGATGCATCACATAAAGCAGTGGTTGCAGCATATCATATTTTATTATCTTAGTGAACTAGACCTGTTTCTTTGTTTCAGAGACAGCGTGGTTTAGTGACCACCATCATGTAACGTTTGATTGTAAAGCCCAGTACCTGATACTGGTATCCACTGCATGTGTGAAGTTGAGTGAAGATGTGAAACTAAGATGGTACTAGTATTTTGTATGTGAAGGAGTCTGAATACTGAAATCGATAGATTTCATTTTGCATATCCCTGGTTGTATCATGGGAGTATAGTGGGAGTACCTTGGGAGTTACACATGACTGGAAAAAAGGGGAATGACTGCCAGCAGAGGAGTTGCCTGTTGCCTTTGGCCATGCCCGATGGGTGTTGGCAACCTGTGGATGTTTGGACTGCAGTGCCAACCCAAGCTTGTGCAAAGCTGAAAGCCATGCACAGCGCAAGTTGGACATCCACTGGGGTTAGGAATGGTAAAAAGAGCTTACTGTATTTTTTTTAACTTAGGAATTTATAGAAAAAAACAAAACTTAAATTGATGCTACAGTTAGGTTTGGTAATAAGATTTAAACCGGAAATTTACTGAAAAAAACGAAGGCGAAAGTGACTGTAAGAAAATGCCTCCTTTTGCTTGATCACCCACGTGTTTTTTGGCCTGATGCTGCTAGTTGTTTCTTGACTCTGTGCTCTAGGACTCTTCTAACCAGGCTGTTGTACATGTGCTCTGGCTGCTAAAGCATTGCACATTGGCTAAATCTCTGATTGGGATGTTTAAATTGGATGTATGACATTACAACGCATGCTTTCACATGGCATTCCTTTACAACGCAAGTATTACAACGCAGTCCATTACAACGCATAGTGCTTTGGGGTGCTGGATAATGAATAGTTTAATTTACTATTCCAACTCCAGTCCCCGTGGACACTAGGGAAGGTTATTGGATAGTAAATTAACCTATTCCCTATCCTAGAGCGCCCCCCAGAGCAATGCGTTGTAATAGTTTTCGTTGTAATGGTTGCGTTGTAAAGGCTCTGCGATGTAAAAGTTGCGTTGTAAAGGTTGTTTACCGTTTAAATTACTTATTGGTCCCTAGAATATAGTACCCCCAGGCACGGCCCGTGCCGGGCGTTATACTGGGGCGGTGATGTCAGGCAGAGGAGGGTCAGGGTGGGGGGTTGGAAAATGCGGGATATGGACCATTAGAGGTAAGTACCGATAAAAATAAATAAAACTAATTTCGTTGCCCACGCTGCATCACATTTGGCGATGCAGCGTGGGCAACGAAATTCGTTTTATTTATTTTTATCGGTACTTACCTCTAATGGTCCATATCCTGCATTTTACAATCCCCCACTCTGACCCTCCCCTGCCTGACGTCACCGCCCCAGTATAACAAGCGGCACGGGCCGTGCCTGAGTACCCCTAGTACCCATGGATTGTAGGTTTAAACAACAAGTTTAGTTTACTGCAGCACCTATTGTGCTACCATTAAAGTGACAAGGTAAACTATGTCTCCAGGACTGTCACTTCAGCTTGGTGGTGCAGTTTTAAAACTGCCATTTTGACTAGTCAAAATAAACTTTTTGACAGACCCAACCGTTCCTTTTAATGCTCATAAGTGAACCCTAAGGGAGAGTTTATATGCCCCTGGGGAAGGCTGCATGGTATTTAAAATCAGGAAATGCATGTTTACTTGTTTTTAATTTCGCATTTAATAAGTACTTAATTCAGTTTGGGAATAGCTAGAAAAATGGTTCAAGGACTCATTTTAACTAATTTAAAATCCAATGTAATGGTAAAGTTGGATTTTCTATTACTATTAAGGAACCTACAAGTTTAGAAAGTTTTCTGTTTTCTGGCCAATACCAAAAGGCTTCCTACCAGTGTCCAGTCATCACCTGACCTCTGACGGCTTCCATTGAGTAAGATATGGATTGCTCCCAGAAGTGGACAAATGGCTTTGGGCGTGGGAAGGTAGAAAGTTTCTGCATGTTGGATTTAGGGAGCGAGGGGCACTGTTGGATGTGTTGCAGTAGGGCACACAAAGTGCTGCAAAAGTGGGTTGGGTTACCCCTTTGAACGTTTTGTTTTCCCTTTTGGTTAGGGAGGGGCCAGCTGTCACCTTAACCCACAGGCTGGTGGCAGGCATAAATGTGGCACCCCTAAGCACCCTTTCCAAAGCACTACTGGGCCTGTGGAAAAGACAAACGAAGGACTGCATCTGCTCTTTAACTTGTAGGGAGAACCCTAAGGGCAGGGCCTGCTCCCACTTGTTGTAACAGGTGGAATGAAAGGGTCATTTGGCTGACCTCCTGTTAAGCTGCATAGACACAAAAGCAGCAAGAAGCCCTCTTCCCTGCAAGGTCTGACTCACCAGTTTCCACTGGAATTGCATTCAATCCTGCTGGTGGCTTCCCCTGGAGTGAGTCGTGACACCAAAGTGCTGCTCCTACAGCCCTGGAACCCATGAGTGAAATCAGAGTGTACTTCTCCTGCCTAACCCTGAAAGTGGAAACTTAGAAGCTTCTTGGCAACTTTTCTTCAAGAGAACCACCTTCAGACTGGCACATACCTGCCAGCTAATCCACCAAATCTGCATCACTGATGGGATTGAACTTTCCACAGGTGCAGCTATGTTTTTGACAAGGTAGCAACATCTAAAGTCATCGGACCCTTCACTGGCACCAGTCTGCAGCCTTGCTCTGCTAAGGGAATCTCGAGCTCCAGTGAAATTTCAAAGGCTGACTGCCTATGATGTTACAAGAACAAATGCTGGCTGACACCCAATTTACGTCAAGGCCATTTTTAGTGAGAATCATGATTTTCCACTCTGAGCCTTCCTGCCTTCATTGACAACCACATCTCGACCCTATCAATACATCGCCGTCGAGCTCTGCTCTAGCTTTAGCCAGGTATTGTTGATGCCGAGGAACTAGTAGGTGACCCGCCGATGACTAGAACTACTTTTAAGAAACAAAGGTAACTTTTTGATTAAGAAGTACACAGTCTATATATCCGACTGGTAATTGACTGCTGCTGGCTTTAACTTTTGACTTTTCTCCAGTCTAGCATTCAATTTTGCGCTTCGAGATTCTGTGCAAATTTTTATTTCAACTTTGTAATTTCCTATCCCTGGTTTCCATTACTGGATATTAGATGTTTTGTTGTCATTTTGTTCAGTACAATATTGCTTATTTTTATAAATTGGAGTGTTGTGCTTTCAACTTTTTAAGTGTTTTGGTAATCCTAAATGTCTTACACATTTTATATAGTTAAGCCTGTTTGCTCTGGGCCATAGCTACCAGTGCTTGAGCTCAGGTCTAAATTGCTGAAACCTTGTTTGGACCTAAAAGGGAATAGTGCCATTATTATTATCCATACCAACTAATAATCTAAATCTAATCTAATATCTAAATGTATGTTGGAAAAAACCCTAGCAACTCACTGAAACAAACAATTGTTAAAGTGAAGTTTTAGTGGTCAACAACCTGATACACAGGGGTTCACCCCGTGGACGGGTTTTTATGGAGAGTCCATTTCCTCCAGCTACCCTAGAGCAATTATGTAGCTAAGCGCTTTCTATGCACAGCTTTTGTCATTTGCACAGCTCTTCTTGGACTGCCCATTATCTAGTTAACAAGAGGAGGATTTGCCAAAAATGCATCGGGACAGTGCTGCCTAGAGCTTGTTTAAATATGTAGGGGCCAATTACGATGCTGCCCATTACGGCTCTAACCAACGGTCGGAGCCTTCAGGTTTACATTCTGACTGCCTAATTATGATCTAGGTGGTCGGAAAATATACTGGCTGGTTATTTTGGCTGGCTTCCAACTGGCTCTAGGAGCCCATCAGCCAGTCGGAAGCCGGCCAGTAAAATCAAGGGCGGGCCTTTCCGCCCTTGAAATTACAATTCATGGTTTCCATGCCGGCCTGTCGACATGGAAACCATGTTGGAAAACATGCTGTGCTTTTGCCTCCGGTTGGGGGCTGAGGGGGCTCTATCCCCCTGTTAATCCCTGTACCCAGTGGCAGGCACCACACAGTGGGCACGGATTTAAAAATCCACCAGACTAATATAGTCTGTTTGGCATCTTTAACATAACTATCGTCAAACACATCACTCTGGAGACTTGAATAGGACTATGATCACACACTTTCAGGGTGGGGACTATAATCACACACTATATCTCTGCAGACCTGGGCATCCCGATAATCACACACTATCTCTGGGGCAGACCTGACCATCAGCATAATCACACACTATCTCTGTGGGGACCTGGCCATCGGTATAATAACACACTAGCTCTGTGGGGACCTGGACATACCTAAAATTACACACCATTTCTGTGGGGACCTGGATATCCCTATAATGACACACTATCTCAGTGGGGACCTGGATATCCCTATAATTACACACCATCTCTGTGGGGACCTGGATATCCCTATAATTACACACCATCTCTGTAGAGACCTGGCATCCCTATATTCACACACTATCTCTGTGGGGACCTGGCCATCAGTATACTCACACACTATCTCTGTGGGGACTTGAAGATTACCATAGTCACACACTATCTCTGTGGGGACCTAGCATCCCTGTAATCACACACTATCTCTTTGAGGACTTCAACATTACTATGATCACACATTATCTCTATGGGGACCTGGCATACCTATAATCACACACTATCTCTGTGGAGACCTGGGCTGCCCTCTCATCACACATTGTCTCTGTGGGGACCTGGTCATCACAATAATCACACACTATCTTTGTTTGGACCTGGGCATCAATATAACCAATCACATGCTAGCTTTTTGGGGGAGCTGTGAACTTGACACTATCTCTGTGTGGACAGTGGTAACACTATACTCGCACACATCTCTCTGAGAACTTAGACATCACTATCATCACACACTATCTATGTGGGGAACTTGGCATCCCTATAATTACACACTATCTCTGTGGGAATCTGGGCATCAATATAATTCATTACACAATATAATTTTGAGGAATTAAACATGACTATCATCACACACTATCTCACTGGTGACCTTGGCATGTCTATAATCACACACTATTTCTTTTGGGACGTGGACCTCAATTTAATCACACTATTGCTTTGTGAGGACTTAAACATTACTATCATCACACACTATATATGCAGGGACATGAGCATGTCTATTGTAAAAGATTTTTTTCCGTAGAGAGACTTGAGCTTGACAGTTATCATGCACTTTCTCTGCAGATTTACAATAACTATCTCGTGGAAATGTGGGCATCCCTATTATCACACACTATCTCTTTGGGGGCCTAGTCTTCACTATAATCATATAACATCCATGCAGGACTTGAGCTTGACTTTAACAACACCCTATCTGTGCAGGCAACTGGACATCACTATAATAACATTATCACTACAGGGACCTAAGCATATCTATAATAATACACCATCTCTCTGGGAACTTGACTATCATAACATTCTATATGTGACAACTTGAACATAACTATGATCACAAACTATGTCTGTGGGGATTTGAACATAACTATAATCATACGATTTCTCTGAGGGGACTTGAACATGAATATAATCACACACTATCTCAATCAGGACTTTAGAGTAACTATAATTAAATACTATATTTGTGGGGACCTGGGCATTAATGTAATGGCACACTATTCCTACATGAACATCAGTATGACTATCATCATCCAATATTTCTACTGGGACTTGAATGTGACTATCATAACTCTTTCTATGTGGGGACTTGAATATAAATATAATGACACACTCTCTGTGGGGGACTTAAATATAACAATAATCACACACCATCTTGACGGGGACTTATTTAGGTTTATGTTTTGTGATGTTTTTTAACATGACTAATCATGCAACATCATTTTGGGGACTTGAACATGAATATAATCACACACCATCACTGTGGGGACTTAAGCATGCCAATAATCACACACTATCTCTGTGGGGACCTGGACATCCCTATAATTACACACTATTTCTGTGGGGACTTGAACATTACAATAATCACACACTATCTCTGTGGGGACCTGGACATCCCTATAATTACACACTATCTCTGTGGGGACTTGAACATTACAATAATTGCAAACTATCTTTGTCGGGACCTACGCCCTTCTATAATACCACACTATATTAGCAGGATCTGCAGAATGACTGTTATTGTCCACAATCTGTAGGGGGACCTGTAGGGGGACATGAGCCAGACTATAACCAAACATGATTATAATCAGACACTGTTTTGGAGGATTTGAGCATGTCTAAATTCACACTATCTATGTGAGAACCTGGGCATCCCTCTAATAACAAACTATCTCATGTGACTTAAACATAACTAGCATCAAACACCATCTTTGTGGGGACTTAAGAATAAGTATAATGACACTTTGTCTATGCGGGGACTTGAACATAAATATAATCACACACTATGCCTATAGGAACTGAGAGTGACTATATTTAAACAAAATTTCAATATAATCACATTATCTCTGCAGTGGCTTAAAAATGACTATAATCACAGACTCTCTCTGTCAGTTGTAGAACATAACTATAATATCATACCATATCTCTGGGAATTATTATTGCACCGACATATAAAGAAATTATGCCTAGCAATGAAATTGATGAAAAGGAACTCAACTTGGCTTTCCAATCAGACCACATTGCAGGATCTTTGGCCTCTAAATTAATTCAATGTTCTGTTTCCTTATTCCTAAAAGTCTTTGAGCACTCAGTAACAGGCCAAATAACTGTAAAACACTTTCCAGGGACGTCATATGCTATAAGCTTCTGCTAAAAATGCATTATAATCACAATCTATTTTCTGTCTGCTCGTAGGACACAATGAGCTATTCACATATGACTAAACTATCATGTAATTTAAGTACAGCATTGAAAAATTACATGTAGACATTCAATCACAAATGATAATTATTGAGTAAGTCCCCACAAGGATGGTAACACATGTTCAAGTCCCCACAATGATGGTTCTGTGCGCGCGATTAAAAAACAATATATTTGCAAATTTGAAGCAGGATCCTGTATTAGGAATTTTTTCTTAACATTTTTCTGTTATTGGCATATTTTTAAACAAATGGGAAAGGTTGGTCCCCACAAGGCTGGTGTTCACACATAGTCCCCACAAGGATGGTAACACGTGTATGTGTGTGTGTGGCTCTGCGTGTGTGTGTGTGGCTTTGTGTGTGTGTGTGGCTTTGTGTGTGTGTGTGTGTGTGGCTTTGTGTGTGTGTGTGTGTGGCTCTGTGTGTGTGTGGCTGTGTGTGTGTGTGTGTGTGTGGCTCTGTGTGTGTGTGTGTGTCTCTGTGTGTGTGTAGCTCTGTGTGTGTGTGCGTGTGGCTCTGTGTGTGGGTGCAAATTCAATAGGTCTGCTTGTGATCGTTTTTAGTGCCTCTGTTCCCTGCTTGTGAGTGTGGCTCTCTGTATGTGTGTGTGTGTGTGGGGGGGGAGGTGCATGTGGCTCTGTGAGTGGCTCTGTGTGTGTGTGTGTGTGTGTGGGTGCAAATGCAATAGGTCTCGCATTTGCGAGAGATTAAGCTATTGGCATTGTAAATGACAATGCCATTTATTTATATATTTTAAAAACAAAAATAATGTCATGAGCAATCCCAATAGCTCTAACTTTAACAAGGACGAGACCATTGCATTGTAAATGCTTGTTCCAGTCCTAATCATTTCAAGAATTCTTTCAGATAACTACTAAAAGAAATAGGTTAAACCGCTTCAATTGGCTTTCATTCACCTGATTGGACATACAAAAATAGGTAAAACATCATGAGTGAGGATCAAAATCAGGGAAAACCTGATTGCATCTTTCAAACTTTTGAAGTTTTGAACTTTATAAGAACCCCAAAGGAGAAAGTATATGATTAAATATAGGCTGTCCAGAGGACAACAGAACCTGTCCTCTCTATTTAGCGGAGAGAGAATTAGATAATAAGATGAATTGTAGATGGCCAAATCACAGCAACCCTTTCTCATTTACTAGATCTACTAAACGGCTCTTGAATTGTCAAATTGTTGCACATCTGGGTTGGAGCAAATGTAAACTTTGTCTGCTGAGTTCAGCAAAGTTTACAACGTTCATATAGGTTGCTAAGTTTTCTAAACTTTCCAAAACAGTGCATTAGCTCACACATTCTATCAGGAATAGCGCTTCTGTAGAAAGAAGGATTTCCTGCAAAAAACATTTTTGTAAAAGAAATAGATTTGGTTTGCTTTTACTCCAACATTTTCTTCTTTTTTCACTTCCCAGACTTTGCGACATTTGCAAAAATCTGACAAACCTTCACAAAGTATGAACAGAAAATATGTGTACAACTCTATTGGCCATTTCATTTGAAGAAATGAATGAGCTTATGAATGTAAGCATACACATTGACTTGAAAATGGGAGGCAGCATGAGAAGCGAAAAGAATGCAAAAATAAACAGACTTCTTGGATAAAGAAAAGAATAAACAAAGAGGAGAGAGAAAATTAAGGTTGAGAGGCTAGTGATGGCAGAAGGAAAAGGTAGTGAGGAATACCTGTAAAACAGAGGATAAGTGAAAACAAAAGAGATAGCAGACAACATCAGGAACATAATTAAGAAAATATAGGAGAATATAGGAATAACAAGAGAACCAATAGATTGATTAAGTACTGGGCATGAAATGGAGACAATAGAGAACAAGCATTTGCAATGCAATATGTCTCGCATTTACGTGAGTTTAAGCTATTGGAATTGTAAATGACAATGCTTTTGATTTATGTTTCAAAAACCAAAACATAAATAAAAGGCATTGTAATTTACAATGCCATTAGCTCAAACTCATGTAAATGCGAGACCTGTTGCATTGCAAATGCTTGTTAATACATTATCACCTTAAAATACAGGAGTCCAAGTTGTGGGCTGTTCAAAAACCTATTTTGTGTTTGATTTCACAATATATAATGACATACCTTACAAGCATTTTGGCCTTTTAGTTCGTTAATATCGTCGTAATGGCACGAGGGGTGGAATGTTTCTAATATCATGGCAGATATTTCTAAAGTCCAGTTTACAGACTATTACTTTTTATGAATCCCTCTAAAAGCAGCTACATAATATGATGTACTAAGGAGAGACGCTTCCCCATATTAAATAAATGCACGCTTTGAATTCTGAAGAGACTTCAGAAATTTTTCACGTATAATCTGTTGCATGGTTTTATGCCATATATTAATTATCATAGCTCGGCTCGTGCTCTCAGATCCAATTTAGAACCTTGGCTCTCCTTGTTTATTTATTGGTTCACCAACCTATAATATATATATGCAAACCCAGCTTACCTATGTGTGTTTCGTAATTGCCGTACATTCGCCCTGCTATTATTGGCACTGATACAAAATAAAGAAGCCGCCCACAAAGTACACCCCTTTCGAGAAGGTCTGATATATCAACATCAACTAACCTGGAGTAACCTCTCCCTCCGCCCATCGGTGATGTAGAAAACCAGCCCCTAAGTGCCACTTTCCAGGGCCAATGAAAACGAGGCATCGTCATGCGTTGGGAGGAGGGCGGTGGGTGTGCGCGTGCGCTCCCTTGTATGCGCGTGCGTTAATATGTAATCTTGGTCAGTTGCCCGCTGCCCCTTCTATTTTGTTCTATGCAAGTTGCATTTTTCCTGGTTGTTTCCTACAAACGAATCGCCGTGGAAGAGTTTTATAACAAAACAGGATTTATTAGGAGTCTCTGAAGCTGCCATTTAATAAGATAATGCCGTTGGATAGACATTCGCTGAAAAGTCATGTTTAAATGGGAAAGGCTGCTTGTCCGTGTAACGCCAGGCCTTCGTTCAGAAAAGAGACAAGAACAAGCACTGAATAGAAACCTGAGGAGCCGACGCGGGAATCGAAACCAGTGGTGCGCGCACACCAGAGGAGCGGGGGCAGGGAGCACGAAGACACGCCGAGACGAGGTAGGGGATGTGTGTGTGTACGCCGGGGGTTCTGTGTGTATGTGTGTGTGTGTGTGTGTGTGCGCACGGCAGCGGGGGCGAGGGGGAGGGAGGAGGTTCTCTATGTGTGTGTGCGTGTGCTTGTGTGTATGCGCGGCGGCGGCCTCTATGTGTGTGCGTGCGTTGGTGTATGCTCGGCGGGGGGTTCTGTGTGTGTGTGTGAGCGCGGCGGGGGGGGGGATGGGATCTGTATGTGTGTTGTGCATGTGTTGTGAAGAGCCTGCCGCAATCGCGCGCGTCCTGATCCGATTCCGGCAGGCTACGTGTGCGTGCCAGTCTCTTGTCTCGAAGTCTTTTAAGTCCTTGAAAGCCTGACACAATCGCAAAAGGCTCGCTTTGCGACAGCAGGCGCGAGACCTAAAAAAAAGATACAAATGAATGGAAGATTTGTAAAAGGGAGAGTAACTAAAGGTTAGTACCTGGATAATGGACCACTAAGGACGAAAATGGAAAGAAAATCCAGCAGGTGAAAAAGTGAAGTGGTAGGGGTGGAAAATCAAACAATATTTAACAGTAAGTAAAAAACAGCAGAATCAAGTGGTGACAATAATTAGATGAAAAGTGTCACCTTTTACGGGTCCTGTGGTTGGTGCTGGAATATCCAATTCTCCGTTAAAGACCTGGCCTTCAATTACTTTCTTGTACAAGTTGATGACACGAGACAAATTGTCGCTGGCCTGTAGAATATCGCCTAACAACACAAAATCAAGAAAAAAATGCAAAACTGACTTCCATCAATCAAACAGCAATGGATAATACAAGATGCATGCACCCAAATGTCCAATCCAAAGTGAGTGGAAGTAAGCAGGACATACTCGTGCATAGCATACTGTCCTTCGACAAATAACTTGGACTCTGGAAAGAGATTTCCATTTTACCTAAGCTGTCGTCGTTATCCTCTGTCTCACTTGCCATTTTGAATAATGTCAGTCTTTTGAGTTCACATCTTTCAAACAACTCCTAAGGAGAAAATATAGTGCCATTATTATAAAATGCTCACTACACGCCAATGCAAAACAAACTGTAAATTACAAAATCAGAAAATGTAACATTTATTTAAAATTAGTTGTAAGTAAAATCAGTACATTTTAAATGAACCAGAAATAAACTGGGGTCAACCAAGAAGCTAACAAAGAGGTAAAAGTGGAGTAAGAGACAAGGCACTGATATCAAGAAGCAGCTAATGTTCCAAAATCAAGGGTCACATGACAAGGTATACAAAAAATACAGTGTGAATTATCCATCCTGATTTCTAGCAGGTCTTTTCATATTCAAGTGCAACGCCTTCATCCTCTCTTAATTGAAAATACAGTGGCAGGAGCTGAAGAACTTTGTTGCTTTTACCGGATTTGAGCTACCGTTTTAAAGCTAAAAAAAAGCAAATAATGCCTCAGAGTTAAACAAGCAGCAACTTCAAGAAGCTGAAATGCAACACCACATCTTTCAGGGATGTCGCAATGCCACTATCCCACCCAGCCGTGCGCAGAATTAATGCCTGGTAAATGTGTGAATGAACCACAAATGTATGCATTTGAAATACCCGACGCATGGAAGTTTATTTTTATTCTCCCCTCGGATTTCCGATCTTCCCTATGATGCAATTATAACCATATTCAGCGAGAAATGTCATAAACCCTACCACTGTTATGTTCTACAGGGATTTTATCTTTCAGGAGACATATTCATTTACCCTACTTTATTTGACTATATTTTATTATGTCATGATATATTCCCTTCACCCACAGGGTTTTTCTTTCTTTTAAAAATGCTCACATTGTACAACAAGGGAGGAGGTTGTATGATTCTCCATATTATTTGGAAAAATCTTAATATTATACTGAATTTCTCTGGTTTCCCAATTTATGACAAATTATTGTTGAGCTTCATTATAATATTAACTAACTGGGATCATCACACTGAAAACTAGGCCTAAGCGTTGAGTCAATGCAGATATGAAGACTGATTTAGGTTGAATTACCTGGTTAATATGTGTATTAAACTCTTCCCAATTTAAGAAGAGATACTGGCATTACGAAAACAAATTAGTCGCAATGTTACCTATATCTGCTCACAACGGGTGTAAGGAGCTGTGGATTTATATCCAGTTATCAACATCTTATTGTGGGTTAGGTAGAGATGTTGTCATTCACTGTTCAGGAAGCCACAGAACATGTAGGGGCAACTGGGCCACAACTGTGGGAATTGAGGCCTTTTACCTCTAGTGTCCTGGGGCTGAACCTACTAAGGCTCTGCAAATTGAGCCACGTACAACCCTTTCTGCACTTGACTCTCAGTGGTATCCTAGGCGAGCAGTCGCGGGCTTCTCAGTGAGGTTAGTGCAGGGCTCAAGAATCATAACCCCCCCCCCCACCAAGGCAGCGCAAACAAAGCAATGTCCAGCCCAGTGCTTCTCTTTGTAGGAAAAGAGAAGTATTTTTATTACACAAAAATACAAAAGGTCACTGCACATTCAATTATGCACAAAGACCCGATTCCGGGTGCACAGCTTGGTGCTCTTAGGGGCCTCCCCAAGATCATCATTTGGTTCTAGTACCCTCCCCACTGCCCCCTACTGTTACTATTAATGGAGTGGGTCCCTTTTCCTGTTACTATTAATGGGTACACCCCGCATGTCAGGCTCAGGGTCAATCAGGTAAACTGGTGGGCGCAGCTCGTGCTTCACCCTCACCCCTTGTTTCTAGGTTAGCCTACTGTCCCCACGGGCCTAGGCTTGATCAGCCTCTCCCCAAGTTCAAGTTAGCAGCTCTGGCCTGAATTCGGCCCTCTCAGTCGCTCACCAGTCCATGGTTGCAGTGCAGGGCCGCCTTCGGCCTTCCGCAACGGCAGGATCTGTACCTGCAGAGACAGGACCTTGTCGCAGTACGTGGGAGTGCAAGAGAAGTGCATGGTCACATTCCCTCTTTCTGCAGCAGTGTGACCAGCCTGGCGGCAGTGCGGTGCTCCTGGCCCCATGCAACAGCCCTCTTCAGATAGCACGGCAGCCACTCACCCGCAGACGACTGTTCTTTGGCACAGAAAAGTCTTTGGAGGAAGTATACTGGTGTAATAGGTATATACTGATGCGTTTTTTGTTTATTTATATTTAACTGTTTCTGTGATATTTGATAGATATAAATGAAATCTACTTAAATAATGTTTCAAATGAAAATCTTTTACTGTGATACCTGATGGAAGGACATGTAAGTAACAGAAAGAACATTCATAAGAATTTTTTTTTGAGATGTGTGAACTTTTTGTTAGGTATATTATTATGTGAATGCTATACATGTGTTTATGTAGGAGACACATATTTGTTTTTCAACTATCTGTTTAGTCTTTTTATCAGTCTTGTTGAATTGATCAGCTCTCTAATGCTACGTCTGTATATGTTGCATAGATTTAGTTTTGGATGGGTGCTTTGGAGTGATATTTATACATACTCGAGAAAGTTAAAACCGTTTTCGTCTCTTTTTTTTTTTTAGGACTCTCAGCCTGTAGTGTAGCTCCTATTTTCCCAATAGGCTCTGCGCATTGGAATAGTACCTACAGCAGTAAAGGCCTAGGCCAGACGTTAACTAGGTCTACTACTGTCGATGCTAGACTTAATTTTTGGGTTTGCCAGCTAAGCTCAGAGTTCGCTAGAAACTTTCTCGAATGTTCAAGGAAGGATTAACTTCCCTGATTAGACAAGAAGGGATTTAGTTTCTGACAACCATAGAACATGACAACTTTGCTCTCCCCTAATCAAGAGTCAATCTCGAGAGTCGTGTGAACACAAGGCAATTATTTTACTCAGTCAGTACGTGCATTCTTAGTCTCATCAGAATGTAGAGAAAAGGAAGAGACGGGCGTGTTCAATAAAAAGGTGTTATTTATTGATCAGTCTCTTTTCTCGTACAAGAGAAATGGATCGATATTATTGCAATACTTATAGTTAAGTAAAGTGCATACATTAAAAGCAATAGTATAAAATAATACTGTAAAAACATTGATATGGTTTCTGAGCCATATGATGTTTAAAATGATTAAAATATATTTACATACACATATACATTTGACTAAACGTACTCAACTGGTGTTTCTAAATACGCCTACCCCGTGTACCTGACCTAAGTCTAATGCGTGGGCGGGAATAGAAAGTTACAGTTTAAGTTAAGTTTGTTTTTGCCAAGTGAATAACTAAAGAATTCTCTGTGAGGGGTTATTCAGTTCTGTACCTGGAAGTTAGGATGAATGAGGAATGGTATCTCTTTCTCTGCTCTCGATATTCCAGGCTGCCTGCGAGGGCTGCCCAGAAGCGCCGGTGCTGGGTCTCTCGGCTTGAGATAGCAGCGCGTCTCTCAGCACGTCAGGAAGGCGGGGCTGCTGCCAGCGGGGTCTGCTTCTGCTCTCGGCTTCGGCAAGTATGGCTGCTCCGTCTTGTCACCACGCGTGTGTTTGCATAGGGCAAGGTCGGCAATATTTATACCTTAAAGGTGCCGAGATTGACGTAAGGATGGACATAGATACGTCAATAAAGATGTCATACGACTTGCTCGTTAGCACATTCTTTACTAAAGTTCTCTGTGAGTTCAAAACAATGGCCGCACGGATTTTCCAGGTTGTCATAGGTTTGATTTGTTATGAGAACGTCGTATGCCTTATCAGGGGCTGGAGGAATGTCGCTTGTCTAATTAGATCTCAAGCGTTATGACCTAATCAGATAACACGTTCCTGTGCCGGAGTGTGACTGCGTCAGATAACGGTATCTGCATCATGGGGGTTTTCTTGCCTCATGGGCTGACTGTTAGTTAACTTGATAGTTAGTTTAACCAGAATAGGGTCAGGAATAGGGGGACTGATTCAGAACCTATAGAAATACACGACACCCACTCCACGCTAACTATGGTCATATCTACTAATCTATGCATAGTATAACATAGTACAACATACTATAGAGTATAGTGTATACCTTACCACCCCAAAATACATAAATGCATTTCGAAATTTTCAAATATACTGAAAAATTGCAGTCATATATATTGTATGCACTTAAGCTATGAATCAAATGCAAAAGTAAACACGCATTTTTATGCATTATTGCTTTTCGGTATATGAGAAATACACATGAAATGGCTCTTAATATGGCTATACAGAAAGGAAGTCCGAGACCATTTCATCACATAATAAAATATCTGTGAACCTACCAGCGGGCAGCTAAAGTCTATAAAGTATCTAAAAATAGAAATTTTAGTTCTCTAGGAATAGTTTCTTACTTTAAGCAGAAGATCAGTGTCCCGGGAAAAAATATGTAGAAAAATATTTTAAGGGGCATGCTGAAAAAATTGCTGTCCGTGAACTGGAGTGAAATTGTTCATGTGACTTTATTTTTAAAGTTGAAGGCCGAATTCAGGGAACGCCGTGTGCGAGTTTACTCAAAAGTCTCTATTTCTGTTCTGGAGAGAACATCATATCATTCAGGCTTTCGAAAAAAACTGTAAACAGCTTCATGGGAAAGTTCCACTAAGTCGGAAATAGGTGTAACCATGCATTCGTGCGCATGATTGTCTCCATTGACATTCTGATTCGCATTGCTGACAGAAGGTCGTACCTGTTCGATGCTGCTTTCATCTTGAACTTCACTACTCTTCAATCGCAGTGGTGAAGATTCCAGGAATGCCGTCATCAGGATTGGCAGCCTTTGAGGGCAGCACAAAGCGTGAACCTTGGTAGGAACCAACAGTGTATCTGCATCCACCGGCGCATCCGATTGTAGCGTCAGACAGGTGTCTAACACGCATTCTTCTCCGCATAGCAGACACCTTAGTACAGGTAAAACACACCTTTGCCACATTGGTCGAAATGATAGAAACCAAGTCATGTTCAGGTCTCTAAGCCGGGAGAGTCCCAGGATTTTTGATATCCGGTCCCGGTATCCAATGGCTAGGATTGTATCTTCCATTGTCGCGAGAGTTTGATCTGTGACATGGGTTGCCATAACGAAAAATAAGGACTAGGAATAGGATTCCTGCAATTAGTCCCAGGATCAGGGGAAGTCCGCCAAAAATCGAATGGACGAAATCTGGAAAAATACCCAGTATGGCTTTGAATGGTGTTAATGCCATCGAAAATACTGTCTTAAATACCTTTGAGACCCCAGTGGTATCAGAAATATTTAAGATTTCGCTTAGGATTTCCGCGAAATGTACGGGGGAATTAGTTGATAATAATGTATGTATCTCTGCAGTCGTCCTTGCGACTTGTAGATCATACGTTTCTTTTGATGACGTGAGCCTTGTAGGCGTCTGAAGAAGCACTGTTTTCATTCTGCTTAAAGTGTCTATTCGAATAGAAGTAATTTTCAAACTGGGCCATGCCCTTGCCTCCCTGTCTGGAAAGGAGCTGGGGAATAAAGAGCGTCCACAGCACTTGACCTTCGCCGTTGTAGTTACTAGATAAGGAGTCCCGGGCATAAGACTGCAACATCTGCGGTCTACAATAAGAATGTAACTCCCATTATAGAGACTTTGAAAGAATGGTTCTATTTCAGTTGCAGGTGCGCCTTGCTGGTGACATGAAAGGTTGTATGAATTCCCTTCACAGGCTCCATGCAAACTAATTCCGTTACACAGAAGCGTGCCGCTTAGTGACATAGCACAATTGTTGCCACTAAGAAACACTTTCTGTCCTTTATTACTGACACATGCATGTGAATAGGGCAGGTTCCAAGTTGTTTTAAGGTACCCCTTTCCCAATTTCTCGTACATGCCAGCCTGTATATATTTTTGGCAGTATTGAAACCTGAAGGTTGAGATTGGAATATTTATGATTCCGTGTATTATCCATTCACTGACAGGTCGTTCTGACATTGTCATTGGTAATCTTTCTAGTTTTTCAATGCTCAAGATTGTATAATCAGCACCCTTTTGCGCCATACCGATTTGTCTATCAGTAAGGTTAAAGATTTGGAATAGTGACGTTGTGTTGATTAAACGCCAAGGCACATAGCCTGAACGCAGATTTTGTAACGTCCAGCCAAGCTGTACAATGGAACGCAATTGTGACTGACCATGTTGTAATAACAGTAAGTCTTGCGATAATATATCGATTGCTGAAGACACAATGCTGTCCAATGAAAAAATTCTTGAGGACAGAGTCATTAACCCATTGTCCACTACAGAAAGTGATTTTTCCAAATTAATACGGTCAATTTCCCGTATTCTTTCTGCTGTCTCAATTTGAGTAACCTTCCAGGCCTCATTGTATGCTGCATATACAGAGGCTGCTATGAAACGCTTTTGACGCTGTTTGCGTGGTCCCATTATGAAATCACGCAAGTCAGCACCATCAGTAAGTAAAGTTAGGTGTTGCTTAATTTCAGGCAGTGTGGAAGTCTGTAGCCATTGAAGGCATAATTTGCCCACACTGTAGGTTGTTATTATCCCTGGGTGATGTCTTTGGGGATATCTAGGGTCTGGCCTGGTCATTTTAAAACCCTGTGTTTTATTCAGGAATCTATCTTGACAGTTATTTGTATCTGTGGGCCAGATCAACCATTGTTTCCAATCAGGATGTGTTCTGTTTTTGTTTAATATATGGTTTACGTCTATCTCTTCATCTGTATCAGAGTTATTGCTAAACATTGTTGGCTTTGGAATAGACGGATTATTTAAATCTTTGATTTTGGCTAAGCCAAGACAGGTGGTTTGTTGAACAGTGTCATTTAAAAATATCATTTGTTCTGGGATCATGCAGGCTCTAAACAAAGCTTCTAAACCCTGTACTTGCCATTCTTTTGTACCCCAAACACTTTTCAAATCAACATTTTTGTCCCAATAATCAAATCCAAATGTATTCATTTTTTCAAAGAATGAATCTGAATATATCAATTTTGTGTTGGTTATCATGGTTTTCATCCCTGTCTTGTTTGACAATTTAAAATAAAATGTTTCAGCATTACTTATGTTAAAACCTGAAAAATATGAATATTTGTCATACACGGTTCTAGAGCTCCCTTTTGGTGGTGTAGCGCATTGTTCCCATTGATTATAATTTAAAACATTTCTAGGTTGTGCAGATTTATGCAAAAAATGGTTACCATAATGGTTATAGCAATACATACTATCATAATTTGTAGAACCTTGCAAATAATCATGTTTTGTAAATTTAGCAGACATTACTAAGTCAGACATCATGTTGTTAATACTCTCGAAGTCCCAATCATCAGCAAATGAGTTTGGTTTTGCAAAGTCACTCAAAGAGATCTTGATTTGGTGTGGATATTTCAGGATCTCGACCGGACCATAAATTTCATAGTCAGTGTTGTCCCAGGCTACCCCACCAGGTATAGGATTGGCTGTGAAGTTGGCTGAAGAAAGTTCTGAAGAAAGTTCTCTTTTCTCGACGTGTGAAGATGTGTGTGGTTTGAGGACCAAGTTGATGTTCTGACTTGCTGTGTCCATTTTAGCATATTTTCCCTCAATGAAGCGTCCCAAAGTAAATACCATGATGAGCCAAAGTATGAGGATAAATGCACCAAAACCCACCCAAAATTCAATCCATGGAGAAACCAGATATGTTTCTTTCAGATGTTTCAAAAGTTCCTTAGCTTTGTCTTTAAAGGATTTTGATGATGGCTGTGTCTTTGATTCACTGAAGCCGTCAGAGGAATCATCGAAGTTGATGAAGTACCCGGATGCAGTTCTGTCAATTGTTCCAATTGCTTCAGGATTTTTGTTCCTTGCATTTTCACTTGGTACTTCAGTATAGATTGGTGTGTCTCTGCTAAATGTCTTTATTTGGGTTTTCAGAGGTCTTAGTTCTATTGCATTGTTGCATAGTCCTTCTTGTTCTTCTGCAGGCGTTTCGAATGTGATGAGCCTTTTTGATAGGACCTCTGTGCTGGTAGCAAACCTTGGTGTTCTGCTACTTATTGGGAGTCCACTTGGCCTACTGTTTGTTATCGGCCACATGTTGTGGTTTTACCAGGTCGATGGATACAACTCGGTTCTCCTTTTTTCCAGCAAGTGGCGGTAGTACAACTGATCTTGTCCCGTTGACAGACAAGACAGGAACTGCTTTTCTGTAAGAAGGCCCAAATTCCTTCTTTACCGCGATCTTCTCCCTGACTAGATCCCCGACTTTTGGAATCCAGACAGGTCTTGCTGGGACAGGTGGTGATTCTTCAGTGGTTGTTGGCTGTTGTTTCAACTGTATGTTGCTCAGGTCTTTTCTTGTTTTGTTTAAGTCCTGCAAAATAGCCAAACGGTCTTTGACATCAAAGCTTTTTTCTATTACCACTGAAGTCTGACTATCAAGGTCAGAGATCAACATCCTAGTTCCGAATAATAATTCGTACGGACTGAATCCCTTCAGAGAATTTCTTGGCAAGTTATTTAGACTACGTTGGACACTTATTAGATGTTTGACCCACCCAGCTCCCGAACCTAATATCCTTTCCATTATAGATTGCTTTCTGCCTTGGTTTTTTCTTTACACCATCCCGTACCCTCAGGAAGGAAGTGAGAAGATTCCCGCTGGGCTGTGCTCATTTGGCCATGTTTCCCCCCCAGGCTGGATTGCCTGAGTGAAAACAATGGTCGAACGTAGCATGCTCTTAGCGTATATGCCATTTAGACTCGCAAATCTTGTATAATAGTCCGGACGTCAGCCGAGTGCTGGTGATCTACATTATAAGTGGAAACTAGCCTGTATATGTTAATCGCAAGCCATTCTTTTTGCTGGTAATATTATCTGCCTTGATACGACGAGGTATTAAACTGCTTCTCTCCCCACTGCGATCTCTGTTGCAGTTTGGGCAGTTTTTTACAAACATGGTGTAGTGCAGGCTCATGCCTGGCCACCAGTACCGTGATTGTAATTCTTCCAGAGAATCTTTCAATTTAAGGTGTCTGTGACCCTCGCCCATGTGTGCGTCTGCGATTAACAAGTTTCTCCTGTCCATGTTTGGAATCACTCTATCCCCCACTCCAGGGATTCGAGCAAAAGGGACGGAGTTTGCATCGATTATGTATGTATAATTGAGTGGATAGTTGATCGGTAACGCTGAGCAGTCGCCTTTTGATGACGTTTTCACCGCCAGCATTGTTTCACCGTCAATGTATTTTAATGTACGCTTTTTTCGATCTACGGGAGCCGATTTAGTGGCTGCCGCTGCGGCTGTTTCAGCCAATGAATTCCCTACAACGTGAACGCCATCACGTTGATGACTCAGTGAGTGAGTCACGTGAGTCTTTGGTAGTTCTTTTTTCAAAAGAGCTATTTGTTCCCAGAGCAGTCTCTGCTTTATTGGTGCATCTGTGTCATCTTTGTAACCGTTCTGAATCCATGTCTGCAAATCCTTGTTATATGTTTTGACGCAGTAATATGAATCTGACACTATAAGCGTCGGGAATTCGCGATCCGCATTATCTAGCGCCATTTTCAAAGCTATTATTTCAGTTTGTAGTTCTGAATTAGTTTCTACTGAGTGTGATTTTGTTAATAGAGGTCTTAGTTTACCTCCGCGCCACACTTCTTTTGTAATCTCACATGTGGGGTTGTATGCATGTTCTCCCCAAACGGAGGGTTGAGCATGTCCGTCTGTATAGAATACACAGGCGTAATGTCGTAGAGGCAGAATGTCGATTGGCAGAGGATACGTCTTTTCATATTTTAGATTTTTTAATTCTTCTAGTTCTGGATCAAAGAAGTAGTATACTTTGTCCGTTGTGATTGAATTCACCCATTGTATCCATTCCGGATTCAATGTTGTTGTTGGTAAATTACACGGTGCTGTTAGTGCCTCAAAGGCTGATTCTGCTGTTCTGACTGTGATATGTCTACCGTCAGCTATGTCTTTTTCTCTAGCTATTGCGGTTTGAACTGCACGAATGATTTTTTCTGTATTACTGAATTTCTGTTCAGCTTCTGTGTACAAGTGTGATTTGAATGCAATTGGTACCTTTTCTCCTTCATTAGAAGTCAGGTATGTGAATCCGCATCTCCCTGGGATGACTCGAATCACAAGATTGCGTGTGTTATCACGTGTTTCTAATTTTGTTTTAATTAGCATGTCTGTTTGTAAGGATCTCAAAATTTCTGTGTGTGTTTGAGTCCAACTGGATCTTTTAAAGTCTGGTTTAATTAGATCATAAAGGGGTTTGACCCTTTCTGCGTAATTTGCAAAGTATGTTCTTCCGAAATTTAGGAAGCCTAGAATTGACTGTAGGTTTTTTAGTGTTTTAGGAGTTTGGATTACGGCACATTTCTCTAGGAAATTGTCTGCCAGGCTTTTACCTTCACTTGATAACTCATATCCTAAGAATAGGACCGTCAGATGGGCAATTCTGGATTTTTTGAAGTTGAATTTGTAACCCTCTGCAGCGAACCCAAGTATTATGGTGTTCACTCTTTTCAAGTGAGTCTCCAAGTCATCATCTGTTAGGTAAATGTCATCAACATAAGATAATGCTTCATCATCATATAGTTGTAGTAATTCTGTTACTCTCGCTGAGAATACCCCCGGGCTGTTCTTGTACCCCTGGGCTAACCGACAGAATTGTTTTTGAGTGCCATTTACTGAGAATGCAGTTAAATATCTGCTCTCCGGTGCTATGTTTTGACAAAAGAATCCATTGGAAATGTCCAAGGTAGTTTTGTATTTTTTGCGCACTATGTTATTCATTAGTGCAGCACTGTGTGAGTTTTGCACTGCAAAGGTTTTGCAACATGTGTTAAGGTGTCGGTAATCCAAAACTAGACGATATGAATTGTCTGGTTTGGAGACCGGAAACAAAGGAGTGTTCATTTGTGAGGTGCAAGTTTCAATCACCCCCTGGTATTCTAGCTGATCTAGTATTTCATTTACTTGTTTTTTAGCTTCTTGCTTAATTGGGTACTGCCTTTGTGCAGTTGGTTGTGATTTTAACTGGATTTTGTGAGGAGGAGAATCCTCATCCCATCCTACATGATTTTTATATAAAGCAGGTGCTAAGGCCACTGCCCACTTTCTAGCAAGTGTGTATTTTTTATGAATCGGTATTTGATTCGAGAAGGCAGGCATAATTACTTCTTCGCCATGAGGGCACTCCCTGACAAACTCTGGTGGCCAGTCTTTTTCAGCTAGAAGGATGTCATAGCCTTTGGAGAGGTTATCCCAAAATAGTCCCCTTATTTTCCTAGTCTTATCTCCCTCTATACGTAATGTTATCTCGTATATCTTGTGGGGCTTGCTAACTCTGGTGTCTGCAGTTTCCACTTGAAGGTATTCATTCGTGTCCACTGTCTCCAGATGATTCATAAGGACTTTGCGAGCTATGCTCACCTCTGCTGCGCTGTCTAGCATTGTCTGAGCCCATTCTCCGTTTTTCAGTTGTGTCCTCAGTATTCTCGGCATTTTTAACTACCTTGATACTGGCTACCTTCTTTTTTGGAAATTGTAATTTCTTTTTTAGCTGAGCAGGTTCCTTGTCTTTGGACTTGGCGTGCTCTTCTGATCGTCCTCTTCTTTCCGATTTCTGCGAGGAATTCTGAAAAGATTGAGAGGGACGTGTATCAATGTCTTGATATCTATCAGGTTTTTTAATATTATCCCTATTTCTAAGGTTATATCTATTCCCAGAGGGGTCACTCTGTGGTGACCTCTGTCTTTGGTTTGGAGATTTCTCTCTTCGCCTCGGAGACCTTCCTCTGGACTGGAATTTCTTTTCTTTAGGATTGGATTGTTTATTCCCATCCCAGTTCTTTTTTGGTGAATTATTATTATTAAAAAATATTTTTTCTGGACTTGTAGTCAGTTGCGGTTTTACTGGTATTCCACCTAGACTATCTCTGCCTAGTTCTTCATAGGATTTTTCTATGATTCTGGCAATTTCAGCTGGTTGGTCTGCTATATCTGTCTCTTTTAACCTCTGGCGGATCGCCACGTTTGCTGCTTCACCTTTTATGTTGGCTAATAATATAGCCGAGACCTGCTTGAAGTCTTTTAGTAATTTCATACCAAGAGTTAAAGCAGGTTCTGGACCGTATTCATCTTGAATTTGTTTTAGCACATCTGGTATTACCGAAATGGATGGAACACCGTGCGTTTTTGTGTAGATGGAAGCAAAGACTGTACCCCAAGTGTCACAGTCCTCAATGTGTGGTGCGATTCCCATTGGGAGACATATAGTCAGAATCCTGTGTTTTTCCAGCGGGGTGGTGTCAGGAAACACCGCCTCTATTTGGGTGATTTTCTGTGCCAACCAGAATGGTATTTGTTCCCGTTTAGCTGGAACTTTACCTAGGCAGGATTGGATGTTCTGTGGTGTAATTTTATTTGTGTTCCCCTGGTGAGGGGTCAACTGTGGAAGTTTAATCGCTGGCTGAATTGTTGAAGTCCGCATTACATACTGAACTAATTGTCTATGAATTTTTAGTAGTTGTTTTAGCTGTATTAACAGCTCTGCTGCAGGCATTCTTTCGATGTCTGGATGTGGTGTGTATCCGGCTAAGACCGGCCACGTTGCTCCTGGTCTTCCTAAAGGACCGAGCCTTGTAATGTGATTGTTATGTTTTAGGGCGCCATCAAATAAGAGCAAATGCTCTTGGAATTTGAGTGGTACTTCCACCTCCTCGAAAGGAGTGTACGTTTCAGGAGGTTCCTCTACTTTGTAATAGTGGAAGTACTTTGTTACAGCATTTGCTGCCGGAAAATGTATCCATGAATAGTATACCTCTGTCTGCCGATATTCGTGTGCCTCAATTACGAATATGACTGTGCCACCTCTAGGTGTCAGTCCATTTTCTATAAGTTTTAAGGTTATAGATCTCCTTTTGATGACCGGAATGAGTATTATATCCGCGTCTGCTGCTTGCATGGTAGCATCAGCATCTGCGAGTTCAGTTGCTAATCTAACTGCCTCTCTTTCATCATCACTCTCTGCCATTTTACCGACAGGAAGCTTATGTCTTTTGTTTGCAGATCAGGTTTCTTATGGAACAAAGATTAGATGCACAATATTTTGGGAATGTTTTTATCCTTCAACGTTGACTATACCAAGAACCATACATAGGAGTTCCCTCCTGCGAGGTTTTGGAGGATATTACCTTTCACCCACTCCAGACGTCTTTGGAGTATTTGGGAAAAGGGGTCTGAGTGAGAAAGCACGACTGAGTTACTCTAAATGTCTTACGTTAGTTTTATCGCCCTTTCCAAACACGTTGGGCGCCATGTAGTGTAGCTCCTATTTTCCCAATAGGCTCTGCGCATTGGAATAGTACCTACAGCAGTAAAGGCCTAGGCCAGACGTTAACTAGGTCTACTACTGTCGATGCTAGACTTAATTTTTGGGTTTGCCAGCTAAGCTCAGAGTTCGCTAGAAACTTTCTCGAATGTTCAAGGAAGGATTAACTTCCCTGATTAGACAAGAAGGGATTTAGTTTCTGACAACCATAGAACATGACAACTTTGCTCTCCCCTAATCAAGAGTCAATCTCGAGAGTCGTGTGAGCACAAGGCAATTATTTTACTCAGTCAGTACGTGCATTCTTAGTCTCATCAGAATGTAGAGAAAAGGAAGAGACGGGCGTGTTCAATAAAAAGGTGTTATTTATTGATCAGTCTCTTTTCTCGTACAAGAGAAATGGATCGATATTATTGCAATACTTATAGTTAAGTAAAGTGCATACATTAAAAGCAATAGTATAAAATAATACTGTAAAAACATTGATATGGTTTCTGAGCCATATGATGTTTAAAATGATTAAAATATATTTACATACACATATACATTTGACTAAACGTACTCAACTGGTGTTTCTAAATACGCCTACCCCGTGTACCTGACCTAAGTCTAATGCGTGGGCGGGAATAGAAAGTTACAGTTTAAGTTAAGTTTGTTTTTGCCAAGTGAATAACTAAAGAATTCTCTGTGAGGGGTTATTCAGTTCTGTACCTGGAAGTTAGGATGAATGAGGAATGGTATCTCTTTCTCTGCTCTCGATATTCCAGGCTGCCTGCGAGGGCTGCCCAGAAGCGCCGGTGCTGGGTCTCTCGGCTTGAGATAGCAGCGCGTCTCTCAGCGCGTCAGGAAGGCGGGGCTGCTGCCAGCGGGGTCTGCTTCTGCTCTCGGCTTCGGCAAGTATGGCTGCTCCGTCTTGTCACCACGCGTGTGTTTGCATAGGGCAAGGTCGGCAATATTTATACCTTAAAGGTGCCGAGATTGACGTAAGGATGGACATAGATACGTCAATAAAGATGTCATACGACTTGCTCGTTAGCACATTCTTTACTAAAGTTCTCTGTGAAATCAAAACAATGGCCGCACGGATTTTCCAGGTTGTCATAGGTTTGATTTGTTATGAGAACGTCGTATGCCTTATCAGGGGCTGGAGGAATGTCGCTTGTCTAATTAGATCTCAAGCGTTATGACCTAATCAGATAACACGTTCCTGTGCCGGAGTGTGACTGCGTCAGATAACGGTATCTGCATCATGGGGGTTTTCTTGCCTCATGGGCTGACTGTTAGTTAACTTGATAGTTAGTTTAACCAGAATAGGGTCAGGAATAGGGGGACTGATTCAGAACCTATAGAAATACACGACAAGCCACGAATTTATTGGACTTTGTAAATGATTGGTGGTAAAAAAAAATGTTTTTTCTGGTGATTTACTGGATTACTTGAACTGTTTGAGCGATTTTTATTGTTATTGACAGCATGGTAATCAATACGTTGGGCATAATCACCATCACTTGATGTGGTTCATATGCACTGTTCAAGATAACACGAGATCACCTGTATATTTCAATTCTTGAACTGCACTGACTAATTCGTCTCCCAACACTGCTTTTGAACCAAACGTTGGCAAAAAAATATAGAAAAGTCGATCTATGTCAGTCATTGTGGGCTGGCATTCAACGTCACAGGTATCGCCACAATTCCGCCTTTGGTCTATAACCAAAAGGAGAGAAACAAAAAGAGACATTGGACAGATTGCAGCTTCCACCACTACACAGCACACGAATCCAGAAGAGACTCACGCTGAAAAATGTAATTTATACATTTGTTGCATGGAGTTGTTTGAGCATGTTTTTCATCATCTCTTGCATGTACTTCATCATTTGTAGCTCCAAAATATTTACTCTTTTTCATCAGTATCAAAATTGCGCTTTTTTTTTTATTGCGTATGTAGGCCTTTGATGTGTCCCAAATAGCAAATATACTTTCTGCCCCAGTACCTGCATGCTCCATCTAGATGTATCATAATTCTTTTATTTGAAGTGGCTTAGCCATAGCCCACTTCGACAATATGGTACTCTAGCCAGGCATCTTAAATACAGTGAAATACTTGTAAAATTTGATACAGTTTTGGCATTACTCTTGGTGGGCAAACGTGTCTTTAGTTCTTTACAAGCCAGAAAATAGTCAATTGTAAAAAAAAAAACAATAGGAAGCCGAGAATAAAATGTAAATTCCTGAGCAGCAGGTTGTTGGGTCTGTGAGAAATCTAGCAGGTTGAGATGTTCCATTCCAATTTTTATCCGTCATTGTTAGTTTGACAAAAAAGTTTTATTCTGTTTATCATACTTTGTCTACAATTTGGCATTTTTTAGGTCTCGCCTGCATTGCAGCGCATGCGCTGCTCGCCTTGGCGAGATCTATTGTCGTTGGTTTTGTGTCAGGCTTCTTTGGGGGTTTATGTCCGCCCAGTCGCACTTAGGCCCCGCCCTCTCGCCTAGCATTGCAGCGTGTGCGTCTTCATGTTGTGTCCTTGCCTGAATCTCGAGGCCCCCTTCTCTGAGAGGCTTGCTGTCTCTTCTTCTTGCTTGGTTGCGTTTACTTTCACAAAGGCAGCATGTCGCCCTTTAACATTAGCGGCCGCGCGCCTTGTTTAAAGATCAATCAGTTTTTTGCCAGTAAAGTTGAGGACGTTATTATAGAGCCCGGTAGGGACCCGTGTCATAGTCTGTTTTTAGGTACTGGCTGGTCTAAGACCCTCCCTGCTGAAAGCCCTGCCCTTCGCCACTGCTTAGCCGTGGATTGCAGACGTCTGGGTTCTGAAATACTGCAACTTTATTACCACTAGCCTTACAAAACATCTACATTAAATAAAAATGGAAATTAACATTAGGTCTTGGCGAGAAGATGCAGGAGGAAACAGTTGTCCACACACTGGATGTCAGGGACTTCTAGAGCTGCTGACATTGGCTGAATGAACACCATGTAATTCTGGGCACATCAATTTAATTTCCCAGTGCCTCAAACATGAATGTCACCTTGAGCCATACAACTTGTGCTCATGTACAGCACTTCAATAGCTTGGGATCGAGTTTGCTCTATACAAAAACAGCACAAAAAACAAATGGCGTCATAAGCACGCTGTAGCCCGGCGAGCTCTAGTCCTATTGGGCAGGCGGCGATGTCTGTGCGTGTACACGACCCTCGTCACCCTGCGTTGTGTCTGACCGTGAACGCGCATCCCTGCTCCTGAGCTATTTACTGCCTCTGCCAATCCGGCGATTGTATTTATTGCAATGAAAATGCAGCAAGTGCATAATTACATAACAGAAGAAACATGCTTCTTCCCTCGCTTATTATTATTATTATTATTATTATTATTGAATTTCTTGAGCGCACAGCTACCCGTGGGTTTCCCGGCGCTATAGGTGTGAAACAATATTAAAGATGAGAAGGGAAGGAGATCAGTGAACTTACAAATTAAAAAGCCAGGTTTTGATTCCCTTACGGAAGGTAAGGAGGCACATTTCAGAACGTAAAGAGGGGGGTAGAGAATTCCAAAGAGAGGGCGCCAGCAGAGCAAAAGAGCGACCACCCATTTTTGCTCTCTTGATGCGTGGGATCCTGAGCTTATTCTGGGTGGAGGACCTAAGTGTACGAGGTGGAAGATATTGCTGCACCAAAGCAGATAGATAGGGCGGGGCTTTTCCTGTCAGGATTTTATGTATAAAACATAACGCCTTGAATTTAACCCTGCTCTCAATCCGTAGCCAATGTAGGTTACGTAGGTGGGAAGAGGCTGAGGATCTGGCGGGTAGATTGCAAATCAGGCGGACTGCCATATTTTGTACTACCTGGTACTTCTTAGTGACCTCCTTACAGGCACCTAGAAGTAAGATGTTGCCGTAGTCCAGGCGTGAGATGACAAGAGCCTGGACTACAGATTTCAAGGTGTCAGCCGGCAGCATCCATGAGATTTTCCTAAGCCACCTGATGATGGTAGTACAGGTGGCAGAGACTTTCACGACATGCTGCCTGAAAGACAATTGATTGTCCAGGAGGACCCCGAGGTTACGGGCAGACGAAGCTTCCCCCACCCTTCCTCCTCCCTGGAACTATAAACATTGTGTACAGCTGGGATAGGAGGAGGTTGGCATGGCAACTGTGAGAAAGCTAAATTTAGCATCAGATGAACTGTACTGCTTAAGGTGGGCACGTGCGTACCTGGGTGTTGCGTGGGCTCCGCTGTCTTGGGGGATGGGGCGTCTGATTTCTGCCCCTGCCTTTTCATGTCCTGCTGAGCATTAAATGAAATTGTGAATTAGGGAGTCAAGGGTTTAGAGACTGAACAGAAAGCAGCAATGGCTTTGATTCTAATTCAATTGCCTTTTCCTCGTTTTCACACGTCATAACATCTCTGCGCCCTGCAGAGCATCTTTTGGAAAAAAGCCTAGTTTCGTATTTTGTAACTCAACGTACGTAGTTGGTCAGCAGACGTGTCTGCATCATACAAGGTGACCACAGATAGCTAACCAAGCATTTGCAATGCAATAGGTCTGAATGAAATGAAATGAAAATAACAATGCCTTTTCTGTTTGTTTTAGTTTTAAAAAAGATAAATAAAAGGCATTGTCATTTACAATGCCAATAGCTTAAACTTGTGTAACTGCGAGACCTATTGCATTGCAAATGCTTGTTACAAGAGTGGAATCTCCACCAAAGATATAATAGGCTGGAAAGTCTACTACCGATTCCAGAAACTCATTATATACACAATCTCAAAGTCCATGTTTGAACACCAGAAGCATGTGAGTGAGATGTTCTGAATTAACTTCAGCCTGCACTGTTATCTATCTGTTCTTTAATTTTAAATTATTATTACAACAGTGTTTGTATTACCAGTTTGTTTAGTACAAACAATGTGCTCTATCCTGGGTTAAGCTTGTTTCTTCTTTACACCTTTAAATGGAAGATGCATTTCTAGCAATGGAACTACATCTACTGTTTCAAATGTGTGTAAAGAATCTGATAGAGAGGAGAAAAGGCTCTATGGACCAGACAGTTCAGATCTCAAGAAGTATGCTTGTCCCTACCTCTTTCAAATTACCTTCTACATATACAAACAGAGTTTGAGGCCTCTTCTTTTTTATAGGTATCACACTGGAGGCTTGGGCAAATAAACAAATGCCCTAATTTCTTTATTAAGAATGTTTTTCTCTGGGTAATAAGCCCAAGAGTCCTATCCCTTAAGTGGGGGTGGTGGGGTGGTTCGGCTAGATGCTGGAACTATCGCAGCATTTATGCCTTGAGGTGTCTTGTAAGGGGCTTATAAGAGAACTAGCCAGCCGCCTGCAAGGTGGACCTTGCCTGATTAGCCTTAGGTAGATTGCAGAACACAATGCACAACGATGCAGAAAAGAAATGCAGCAAAATACAGCAGTTGAGGTGGATGGCTGAGAAGAACGCTTAAGGACGGTAGATTGGTGATGCTTTCTGGCCTGACGAGGGGGCAGGAAATAGGCAGATTCAGCTGCCGGGAAGCGCTGGTATGTGGGCAGCACATGGGCAGCAACTGACCGAACTGTGAACATTACAGGGGTGGGGGAGAGGGGCAATGGCTGCTCACAGCATGTGGCAGTGACGATTCACCCGGAAAGCCCGCGATCCGGGAGGAGCGGTACCACAAAGGTGACGCTGACTTGAGGCTGTTTCTCGGCTCCCGAAGTCTCGGTCCCCCTGCTCAGCACAGACCTTCTCAGGCCAGGGTAGCCCGCTCTGATTCCGCACCGAGCTCCGTACTCTTGCTCCTCACCAGCCAGCAGCATCTGAAGCAGATTCTGAGCAACGGCAAACCGACTGCACAGAGATCAGAGAAAGGAATTGCACAACAAAGTATCTCACAGTACATGGGCTCCTGACGATCGGCTTGGAGAAGTCCTACCCGGTGGCTCCACTTCACATTTGGGGTTGCTGCCCACTCCCACACAAGGCTATGGCATTTTCCACAAAGCAGTTTTATTTTATGGCAGCCCTTCCTGGCATACAGCACATGACTCAATTCACAACAGCCCTCTCCAGGCATATGGGGGTCGCTGACTCTGTCCTGCTTTGTCCTGCCTTGTCCTGCACACAGGCAATGACCCGATCGGTGCAGCAGCCACACCTCGCACAGAGAGTCCACTAGACATGGCTCCCCACTAAACTGTGTCCCCTCCAAAGCTCTACTCTTCTCACATGGCACACTGGTCTTGGCAAGCAGACATGCGCTGGTGCTCCAGGGCAAGTGGTCTTTATATCCCTTGGTAATGTCCCTCACCCAGAAGGAAGACTGCAGCCCTTGGCCCTCAAGAGCTTCTGACCATCTTAGTTGGGCGAGTGAAATCAGGTTCTCCAGCTGACCCCTGTCCCCCCAAAATTTTTAAGATGGCATTGCCGGGTATTGAGGACAAGGTGCTCTCTCTCCTGAATCGCTCCTTGGAAACAGGGCTTGTTCCCTCCAATTTAAAGGAGGCCCGGGCGATTCCGCTCTTAAAGAAACCGGGCGCTGACGCTAAGATTCTAAAGAACTGTAGGCCAATTTCGCAGCTGCCTTTTCTAGCAAAAATACTAGAACAGCAGGTCTTAAAATCCCTTTCCTGCCATCTGGAAACTAACCATCTCCTCGAGTTTAATCAGGCTGGGTTCAGAGCTCATCACAGCACGGAATTGGTTATGCTCTCCGTGCTAGATGATTTGAGACTCAGGGCAGACAGAAAAGTGCTGTGTGCTCTGGTATTACTGGACCAATCGGCGGCATTTGACACAGTTAATCATGGCCAATTACTATCGCGGATTGCGGATCTAGGAATCCAGGGCATGGCTCTTGCCTGGCTGACCTCCTTCCTTAAAGACCGCTCCCAGCGAGTCCAACTAGCGGACCTGGTGTCCCATCAGGCCACTCTGGCATGGGGAGTGCCTCAGGGTTCAGCATTATCACCTCTGCTTTTCAATGCTTATTTGCAGCCCTTGATTGCATCACTGAACCAGATGGAGTGCAGGGTTTACAACTATGCAGACGACACTCAAATTCTGATCCAGATTGACCATTCACCTACGGCTCACTTAAGAATGCAGGATATTCTCAAATTTACCATCAACTGGATGTCGGTCATTTCGTTAAAAATAAACCCTGACAAAACTGAGGTTTTGGCGGTTACCACAGCCTCAAACCCCTGGAATGATCTGTTCTGGCCTCCAGAACTTGGGCCTTTTCCTGAACCAGTCACGGCTGTGAAAAGTCTTGGATCAAAATTGATGCCTTGCTATCTTTGACACAACAGGTGTCGGCTGTAGTAGGAACCAGTGTTGGTTTAATGCGACAGCTGCAAAAACTATCCCCACTGTTGTTCATTGCTACCCTTAGATAGGCGGTCTCAGCGTTGATTCTGTCGCGTCTAGATTATGGCAACTCTTTGTACTTTGGTCTACCAAAAAAACTATTGGCCAGGCTCCAGGTTGTCATGAAGGACGTGGCTAGATTAATTTTCAAAAAGCCTAGACATACACATGCCACGCCCCTACTTCGGGATCTACATTGGCCACCGATCACTCAGAGAATCAAATTTAAAAGCCTCTGTAATGCGCATAAAGCCATTCATGGCTTAGCCCCCAGTTACATCAAGGACCGATTGACAAACTATACTCCGAGCAGGATGCTTCGGTCAGCTAATGCATGCCGCTTGGTATGCCCCCGGTTTAATCTCTCGTCCATGGGTGGAAGAGCTTTCTCGACCACAATTCCCCAGGCACGGAACAGTCTCCCAGGAAACCTATGCAAGGTAACGAATCTCCTTCCATTTAGAAAGAAGCTGAAGACTGTGCTTTTCCTAGAGGCATGGGGGACTCTGAGCAGGCCACTTTCATCTCACCGGGCGCAGAACTTCCGCTGACAGCGCTTAGAGACCTCTGGGTGATAATGCGCTCTATAAATCTATAAAAACATAACATAACATAACATCCTGGTCACAGGCAGAAGTCTTGCAGAGATTCCCCTCCTCACACAGCCCATTTGGCTGCATGGCAGATGACCATTTTGGGGTCTCAAATTCCCCCTTTTTATGCTCCATTTCCAGACACAAAATGTAATTAAGGGTGTGAGTCTTTGAAATTTCCTGATATGTGCCCAGGCCCCTTCCTTGAGACCTCGCACTAAATCAACAAGCATTTGCAATGCAATCGGTCTCGCCTTTGAGACCTTATATGTATTTAGCTATGCAGCACATTAGCATGGGTGCCAAAACATCTACTGTTCTTTAACATGGAGGGAAAGTAAGCACCAAACTGCTTGACACTCCAGGTATGGGAACACATGGAGAGAAATATTGCATGTCAGTGGGAAATGGTATAGTCCTAACTCTGTTTTTAATATTAAATCAGGGCCTTCAGTGGTCATATCACTGAAAATACAAGATCTGAAAGAAATATTATTGTCTACGGGTGTTTATGGAAAACAATTTTTATGGACTGAAATCTAGAGAATGCTAAAGTGATTCTGGTATTTTACTGACCTCTGCTGGTCGTTTTCTACCAAGAAAGTTAAATAGAGGCAGTTGCCCAAAGATTTTAAAAAAGAAAGTCCCTCAGCAGAAAGCAATTCTGGTATTTTACTGACCTCTACTGGTCGTTTTCTATCAAGACAGTTATATAGAGGCAGTTGAACAGAAAAAAAGTCCCTTAGCGGAAGCAAACATGTTATAGGGTTGATCTCCAGAGCCCACAAAGTACATACACATATAGGTATATACTAAATTATATGAATGCTCGACCTAAAAAGCACCCTTTGAATTGGACATCGGACAGGACGAGCCAGGCTCTTGCCTTCCCATGGGGTGTCCCACACAGCTTACAGAAATGCAGCAATACACAAATCTATCTGGGTTAATTACTCTATTTCCTCATATTTTCATTATGCCGACCTGGATCTCCCAAAGTGGAACCCAGACTCTTCTATGCAATGTGCTATTTGCAGGTACGCTTCCAACCAGTGTAAGTATACAACATACATACAAACCACAGCACAGTTCCATGTACTGAAATGGGTTCTCATAGTTGTAAATGTATTTGTCTTCGTACTTGTCCAAGAAGAGATTAGCCAAGCTCGGAGCAAATCCAGCCCCCATAGCTACTCCTTGCATTGGAAATAGTATTCATTTTTTAACACAAAGTCATTTTTACTCATGGCAATCTCTAAGAGCTGTATCAGAAAATCAGTGGGGACCCAACATGGATATTCCCTGCCATCCAGAGCCTTGCGTACTACCTCGAAGGCCTGATTGTGAGGTATGCTGGTGTAGAGTGAGGCAAAATCTAAGGTTACCAAGAATTGTGTAGTGACATCAAAAGGTTTATCCTCCACTATCTGTATAATGTGCATGGTATCTCAAATGTATGATCTGGTGGTGACTACCATAGGCTTTAGGAAGGTGTCGATATACTTGTTCAGGGGCTCCAAAATAGATCCACATCCTGACACAGTAGGTCGTCCCAGAGGGTGGTGTAGATCTTTGAGAACGCAGCGTCTCGTTAGCCTCATATTACCGGTTAACTCTGGCCGAGCCGGAAGTCCCTGGCAGCTGCTGATTGCATTCGGTGCAACCTTGTGGCACTTGTAAGGGTTTCTTCTCCCGATGCGTACCTCTCACTGGGCTTGTTTCCTAGTTTTTTATTTGATTTTTGGGATTTTGATTATCCCCTCATGCGCTCCGTCGCAATCTCCTTTTCTCCCTACCAGTTGTACTCATAAGAAACTCCGGACACAGCTGGTCCAAGCCACTGAAAAATACCCCGACCCTTGTACAACCACAATCGGTTCCCCATTTAGGAGTTTAGCGACTCCCTCGCGAATATCTGGTGGGTCTCCTCTACTGAGTGTACCCTCTAATCTTGCCACGTATTTTCCTTACTTTTCAAAGGGCATAGATAATATAGTTTTACGCTTTCATCCACCAGCTCATTCCTTGGGATGTGGATAGCGCTTATCTTGGATATTTCACTTTGACTGGATTAGCGTCTGTGAATGTGCATGAAGAGAAATACTCATTGACAAGTCAAGATGATATTGTGTTCTTGGGTGAGTGCGCGACTCCCATGTATACCAATTCCATTATGTGGGATTTAATTCTAGACTCGTCACTTACCTAGTTATACACTTCATTTATAGATGCCCTGACACGATTTCCACATTTTTTCTATCAAGAACTGGAGGAGTCCTTTTGCTACTACCTGGTGAGCCTTCGCTTGAGCCCGTTTTTATCTACACTTTGTTTTTCAAACAAACAAATCTTATTAATCGCCCCCGCCCCCCTCTTTTTTTTACTTAGGCTGTCACAGTGTGTTTCTCTTTGCCCTGAAGAAGACCCTATACTACAGACTCCTGGGTTCAAATGTCAACACACTACTTACTCGTGTCCTTAGTCACTGTAACCCAAAAAAGTTTTCGGGTTACTGGTTGAACTATACATATGGACAGAGATGTTTTACCTTGTTTTGTTATTTATGTACTTGTGTCCTGTTTGGCAGTTTATCACATTAATCGCCTTAGGTCACATCAGTCACTCATTAACTGCTCACTTTGTCTATGTGTTTTGTATGACATCCTGTTTTTAACAAATTAAATATATAAAGGAAACCTATATAATTCTAAAATGTCGGTGTAGTGTTTGATACTATGGTTGAATACAGAAAAGAACTGTTTGTTGTGTGTAAATTACTGTTACTCTAAAGGAATTATTTTCACCCCACGGAACTTCTTTGTAGACTGTATTAACTCCTGATGAAGGCAACAACCTCTCACAATCACGAGGGCAGCATTTTGGGAGCCCTTCCCAGTCTAACATTACCACATACATCAGGACAGGCCTATGTCATGGCGCACATGCATGATCTGTGTTTGCCTAGAACATCAAAAATCAGCATTAGGGATCCAAACATTAGGTCAGTTGGGCACTCAGGACAGTTCATTACCATGCAGAGGATTTTTCCGTCCCAATAAATATAATAGTTTTCTGTAATATAGTTGTAAAATATTGTTTTTTCATTAATTTTATATATATTAGTATTAGTATTATTCTAAGGTATTAATAATATGTTTGTTTTTTTATTTTATTTTGTATAGTTTATAATTTATAATGTGATTTGATTTTTAATTTCATTAGTAATCTTTAATTTAGTAGCAGTTTGTGGAGTTTGTAGGAGATTAGGATGGGAAGGTATTTGAAAATTAAATTGTTTTGTATTTTTTATTAAATTAATATTTGACAATTTTGTTGATAGTTGTTATTCAAATGGTTACTGTATAGTTTGTCATTTTTAACATGATCTTTTTTAACTGTATTACTAATTTAGTAGTAGGTTGTTGGGCTTGTTGAAGGGTTGGTATTGAAAGTTATTTAAAATGTAAATTGTGGTTTTTTTAAATTTATTTATTATGTTTATTAGAATATTAATTGAAAATGATGTAAATTAGCTGATTATTTCTTTTTTGAAGCATCCCGTTTTCCTTTAAGGAAATGGGGCTACATAAAAAAAAAAAAAAGTTGCACAGATATGGTGGTTTGCTGATCCCAGCATGCCGTCCTGCCTGTCACTGTAGACTATCGTATTGGGTCATGTATATTAATGAGGTTGGTCGAATTGCGATACACTACGAATCAGTATTTTGAGAAGCACCTATTAACACATATGTTGGTTCTCATAATGTTAGTGGATTCATTAGATGTGACCACTTCTCACAAACCCATTTTTGTACATTCCATTCAGGGAATTACAAACTACAAATCATTATTTGTCACAATTTACGATTCCTTAAATTGAATCTTCGAACGGGAGTGCCAAAGTGTGCACGCTTGTATAGTCTAATAATCCAAATATATGGAAAAAAAGATTTGGAGTTAAAGCCCAAACAACCTCCCATTCAGATATAACATATCTCAAAACCATGCCAAAACAATTTTACTGTTTTCCAAAATTAACCATGTAAGAAAAGGAATGATTGCTTACCTGTAATCCTAGTTCTCTCTAAGGAGAATCTCCATTGAAGTTATAAGCACTGAATAGTCCCGCCCATGTGCGAGGATCCCGGAGTATAATATATTGTCTTAAGTGTAGATGTTCGCCTTTCTCCAGTAAGTCCTGGGGAAACACTTAATACATTAATATTTGGAGTCTATAAAGAAGGATATAGGCCCATTGCATCAGACTGCATTTTAAGAACAGGCAAATTGACTGGAATTGTATTACTTTAGTGTTTAAATCTCATTCACAAACCTTTTTTTAACAAGGAAAAAAAGATGAAGAAGGAAAGGACAAGTTAGCCCCATAGACTGCATCTATGAAGATATGAAAAGAGCGTCTGTGCCTTTCAGGGCTCACAGCCCACCAGTATCCTGTCATGCGGGCAGGTGGCAGTTGCCTTGTTTGTTTTTACAGAGACAGTGGCATTATTAGGAAGGAAAATTGTACAATAATCATCTCTGTTATTTCCAAAGGGGAGGAAGGTGGGTAGCTTATGACTTCAAATGAGATTCCCCTTAGAGAGGATTAGGATTACAGGTAAGAAATCATTACTTCTGTCTCAGGGGATCTCCATTGATAGTCATAAGCACTGAACAGAGTGGCAAGCCCATCCCCACAAACAGCGGTGGAAAGGAAAAGAGAAGACCAATAGATTGGATTCATCAAATACGCTTCTCAGAAACACCTGTCCTATTTGAGCATCTGCTCTAAGCATCCGAGTCCAAACAGTAGTGTTTGGTAAAAGTGTGAATAGATTGCCACGCATCTGCTTTACATATCTTAGTACTGGGTATATTTCTCATTGAAGAAGCTGTAGCACATGTCACTTTATTGGAATGAGCTTTAGGTTTACCAGACAGAACTTTATTCACTTTCTGGTAGCATAACAGGATGCAAGACACTATCCATCGGGATATAGATTGTTTGAAGTGGCTAAACTTGTACGGACTTGACCATACTTTATAAACAATTGGTCAGACGTGCAGATATCTTTTGTTCTGTCCAGATAAAATGTTAAGACTCAGCTGGCATCTAGAGTATGGATAGTCCTTTCAGGTGGAGTGGAAGGGTGCTGAACAAACAAAGGCAGAGAAATGGTCCCAGGGAAGAGATGGAAGAAGTATGGAGGGAAAACTTTCTTCAAACCCTTTTAAAAAATCTGAATAACAGGAATGTTGAAAAAATAGGTTTGTGAAGGACATTTTCGGTAGGTAGTAATTGCTGCCAAATGAACTTTATTAGAAGAGAACTGTAAGCCTGATTTGGCTAAATTAAGCAAATATGGAAGAATAGCTGCTTCTTGGAATTTTGTAGGATCAAATGTAATGCCGGAACACCAGACACAGAATCTCTCCATTTAAAACAATAAGCAGAACGTGATGACGGATGTTTAGCCTCTTTGAGAATGTTCATGAAGTCTTGTGGAAGATTTAAATTGTCATATTGTACTAACGCAAGAGCTATGCTGCCAAACTCAAAGAGGAGAGATTGGGGTGAACCATCTGGTCTCCAAATTTCGTCAGAAGGTCTGGTCTGCAGGGCAGCTTCATGTGTGGATGCTACGATATGTGTAGAAGGTCTGGGAACCACCATTGTTCGGGCCACTCTGGAGCTATCAAGATACTTTTGGCTTTGAGTGAGACAGTTTGATGAGTACGGAAGGAATCAGGGGTATCGTATCCCAAGAAAAGTATAGAGCAATTCACTGGACCAGTAGATCAATAGGACATTCCCCAGTGTCCTTGGTTGGTAGTACATCAAGGCGAAGTTTGATAATTTTTTGTTTTCTGCAGTTGCGAATAAATCATTGTGAGGGAAAGCCCACATGCAAAAGATGCTTTCCACAATATCGTCGTAAAGCATCCACTCATGGTTTTCCAGAAGAATCCTGCTCAGGGAGTCTGCTTACCACACAAGATGATGGACGGAATGTTGCACAATGGCGAAACATTCACTCCCTGTCACAGATCTAGGTATAATAATAGTGGAGAAGTGTGGCTCACTGGTTAGAGGAGGCAGACCTGGAAGCAGAGATCAGCCCGGGACCAGGGTTCAATTCCCGGCTCGGCGGGGTCTTGAGTCCTAAAATGTCCATGGACTCGACAATTCTCGCTCCAGTGCCTACTCGATTCACGGGTTCACACTCTGCGACTCTGGGCAATAGCTTGCTTAATCTCCACAACGGCCCCTCGCGGTGGGATGCCTGGCTTTCACCTTGCGGATACCCTGCCGGGGTTATCTCACAGGGGAATACCAGGACGGGTTCCCTAAGCAAGCGCTTAGAAACCGCTTGGTGATTTGCGCTATATAAATTCCTGTACATTTACATTTACATTTATAATCCATCGTTATTTTGCTCACCAAGCCACCCCAGTTCAGACATGGCCATATGCAAATCAGTCTTGACCCTGTGCCTTATGGGAACAGTCCAGACCGAACTGCCAAGCCATGTCTTCCCTGGGCCGGAATCAAGCATCCTAGGACCGGTTTCTGGCTATCAGCCTTCATCAGCCAGGATAGCTTGCCTCCAGTGGCTCAGGGAGTCTGCTTGAGCATTTAATCAATTAATATTTACATACATGAAAGATGGGTTACAGTGATGTTCAGGTCTTTGGCTATCAACCAATTCCACATTCTTTAAGCTTCATAAGACGAGGTGCTGGATCTTGTTCCCTCTAGTTTGTTCAAGTAGTACATTGTTGTTGTGTTGTCTGTCTGAACAAGAAAGGATTTTGACTTGAAAGACAGAAGAAAAGCCTTCAGCACTAGATGAACTGCCCCCGTAGCTCGAGGAGGCTGATGTGATAAGTCATTTCCCTCAGAAACCAGGATACCTGAATTTGAAGTTGATATACATATGCGCTCCCCAACCTGATAGAGAGGCATTTGTTACTATTTTAGGAGAAGGAATCCCTTGATGAAAGGGCATTCCTTGAAGGATATTTTTCAGTTTGCACGGCACAACCATTTGAGGGACTGCTTCACTTTGATGGAAAGTGTGATCTTGCCCTCCCAGTTGTCTGAGTATTGGTCCCACTGATCCTCCAGACATTCTTGAAGGAGTTTCATGTGGAAACGGGCGTAAAGTATATGCACAATGCCACTTAGCCCAGGAGAGATGACAATCTTCTCACTGAGGGATGAGAAGCTTTCATGAGAGAGTGGCATTTTAGATCAATCGATAACAGTGTTACCTCCAAAGGATACACTTTTGTTTGTATGGTGTTTATGGTGGCACCTAAATAATACAGTGACAGGACTGGAGAGGAGAGGAGGTTCATTTGTAATGATTAACTTGCAAGCCTAGTAGGTGGAGAGTACCGACTGTCATCTAATAATGAAGTTGTACCTCTTGTGCAGCGACCACTGCCACACACTTCAGGAAAATTCTGGGTTCTGATTTGAGGCCAAAGGGAAGCACCTTGCATTGGTAGTGATAGTGACTTACTATAAATCTCAGGAATGTGCAATGTTTCTGGCTATCGGAATGTGAAAACACACATCCTGGAGATCTATTGAGCAGAGCCACTCTCCCTGATAGATTTGGGGATTGATTTGATGTAATGCCAGCATTCTGAACTTTTCTCTCCTTATCCATTTGTTGACGAGTTTCAGATCTAGTATCGGTTTGAATTTGTTTTTTGGGGCCTTTATTCTTCACTAAAAAATAATGGGATTAAATCCCCATGCCTCGTTGGTTGGGAGGAACGATCTCCACAGCTTGCTTCTGCAGAAGGGTGTTCACTTCCCATTTGAGCATTTCTAGATGTGGATTGGAGGATTTTGGTAGGATATTTGGTGGAGGGCTGGTGAATCTGAGACAATAACCATTTTGTACAATATTCAGAACCCAGGCGTCTTTTATGATGGATTTCCACTCTGTTAGATATTGTGAGATACTTCCCTCTACCGGAGTGGGTAAGAGTAGAAGAAAAGCAAAGACTCATTGCTTGGAACCTGCAGGAGAGCAGGTTGGTGGCCCACTCTTCTTTTAGGCTGACGTCACTGGTGTCGCTAGAAAGGTCTATGCTACCTTCAGTTGGTGGTGACCTTGTAACCATTGAGGGGTTTGAACCCTCCAAGGTTAAATAGTCTTTTGTAAGGCTTGAAAGTGTGTCTGAAATCCTCTTTACGTGTCTCTAGACCCACAGCCTTCAAGTTCTCCATTTTGGTCTTCATCCGAGCCATATTGTCATTGACATCACAACCAAATAAGGTGTTAACCGAGAAGAGGAGATTAAACATTCGCTGTTTGGATTCTTGTTTTATAACTGTTAGACAAAGCTAAGAATTATGTCTAAGAGCCAACCCATGACAATACTTGTGAGCTGCCAATAGTGAAGGATCAGCAGAAGCACTAATGAATTGATTGGAGACCATCATGCCCTCATTTAACAATCTGAGGAAGTCCTCATTTTGAACTCTCGGACGTTTTCTGCAAACTGGTGTAGGAATTACCATATGGCCCTGTCATAACTGCCCACCAGGGCTGATGTGCTTGCTGCTTTCTTGATGGTGGTAACTTTACCACACAACTTGCGCCCCACTGAATCAAGTTTTTTACTCTCTTTGTCCAGAGGAACTGTAGACAAAGGAGTGGTAGAGTGCACCTTGTTTGCTGATAAAATGACCGCTGAATCACGAGGAGGATCAGAACGAAGGAACAATGGGTCCTGCTCCAGAGGTCTATACTTTTTCTGGAGCCTTGACAGAGCTGATTTGGCTGTAGCCAGCACAGGGAACAGATTCATGGCAAGTTCCAGTAGACCAGGAACTAGGGGCAGGAGGGGTCTGGATGCCACCAATTGATGTAGCGTCTCAAAGGTCACAAATGTAGATGTTGGGGGCAGACAGTGGAATGTCAAACTTTGATACCCCTCACACAAGCACCTCTTAAAAGGTATTATTGTCACCGACTAGTGAAACCCGTGGCCGGGGAGAGTGGGTCAGAATTGGTGAGTATCTTCCAGCACAAGAAGAGGTAGAGTAAGTAGATCTGTCTCGACTGTGTTCTGGATCGAGACCTGGATGCATGATAGTAATGATGTGTGTGACAAGAGGATTGTCATGAAGAGGCATGCTGACACTGATTGCAAAGTATCAAAGGCATTCATCCCCTTGACCTATGATGAGATCTGGAGTGTGGAGATCTTGATTTGGGAGTTGAAGGTCTCATCGGCAGAGGAGCTTCCACAGATGTCGGTATACACCCGTTACAACGGATCTTTTACTCCGCAGACCCATTACAACGCGACCATTACTCCGCATACCATTACAACGCATTGCGCTGGGGGGCGCTCTAGGATAGGGGATAAGTATAATTTACTATCCAACACCTTCCCTAGGGTCCACGGGGACTGGAGTTAGAATAGTAAATTATACTTACCACTATCCAGCGCCCCAAGGCGCTATGCGTTGTAACGGTATGCGGAGTAAAAGTCGCGTTGTAATGGTCTGCGGAGTAAAAGTATGCGTTATAACGTCATACATCCACAGATGTCTCTGTGGGAGATGCCCTGGTAAAAGAGGTGGAGGAGGAGACAGAGGAGGTGGTGGAGGCAGAGATGGTGTACGAGAGTCTGTAAGCAAGATGGGAGGCGATGGTGAATACGTCATGGAGGCTTCATAATCAGAGGTTGATGGCAACCTTGATTTTCTGCCTCTTTCCACAGGTCCGGAGTGTCTTAATGTTGACAGACTTCTCAACGTTGATTTTCTCATATGCCTCGATGTCGACAGACTTCTTGACTGCAAACTTTTCCTGCGTCTGAACGTCATTGTACCCTTCAACGTCGACCTCCTAGGTCTCGACGTCCAACGTCACCTCCTCTTCGACGTCAAACCTGCTCTAGAAGGCGAGCATGTAGGCACTGTACCTTGTCTCGACGTCAACCTGGAACAATGTTGTTTTTGATGAAGGCCTCTCTTTTTGGATCTCCTTCGCCTGGAGTTCTTGGAGGAAGGTGTAGGAGCCCTGCTCGCAAACCTCTGACTCAAACAGCTCGTCACGACTCCCACCCACTCCGCCGGACACACGCTCGACCCCATCTTCTCCGCCAGCAACCATGTCACCTTCAGCCACACCACCTAACTCCACTGGACCGACCACCGCTGAGTCCACTTCACCTTCGAGAAGCCCACTGCGCACCACCACACACAACGGGCCCCCGCCGCAGTTGGAGCAAAGTCACCGAAGACCAGCTAATCACCACCCTCGCCCGAAACCCATCAACTGACACTGCCGCTCGCAACCTCAGGCAATGGATCGACGACTGCACCAACACCCCGATCAAGAAACCCTCTAACAGACGCACCAACAGAAAAGCCATCTGGTTCACCACCAGGCATCCAAGCAGGCCTGCCGTAGGCTCGAGAAGATGTGGCACCACAAACAGACACCGGACAGCAATGCAGCCTACAAGAGCGGCATCCGCACACACCACCAACTCATCCGAGCCGCCAAAAGGACCTCCTTCAGAGAACGCATCGACAGCAATGCACACAACAGCAAAGCAAAGAGCTCTTCAACATCGTGAAGGAACTCTCCAACCCCAGCTCCAACAACATCCCGCCATCGCAAGACCTCTGTGACTCCCTAGCCACGTTCTTCCACCGCAAGATCGCAGACATCAACGACAGCTTCAACAACCAGGAGCCCGACAGACACCGACACCTCAGACTGACAGCCCCCAAGCCACACCGACCCCCTGCTCTCCTGGACCAGCATCAACAACGACGACACCATCAAAATCATGAACACCATCCACTCCAGCTCACCATCTGACCCCTGCCTGCACCACATCTTCAACAAAGCAAGCTCCGCCATCGCACCCCATCTCCGCAAGATCATCAATAACTCCTTCGAGACCGCCACCTTCTCGGAGAGCTGGAAGCACGTCGAGATCAACGCCTTACTCAAGAAACCCAAGGCAGACCCCAAGGACCTCAAGAACTTCCGGCCCATCTCCCTACTCTTGTTCCCGGAGAAAGTCATCAAGAAAATTGTCAACAGGCAACTGACCTCCTTCCTCAAAGAGAGACAACATCATGGATCCGTCCCATTCCAGATTCCGCAGCAACCATAGCACCGAAACAGCCCTCGTCGCCGCCACCGATGACATCAGGGCACTGCTGGACAACGGAGAAACCGCGGCCCTCAGCCTCCTGGACCTTTCGGCCACCTTCGACACCGTCTGCCACCACACCCTACGCACACACCTGCACAACGCAGTGATCCGCGACAAAGCCCTGGACTGGACCACCTCCTTCCTCACCGGCAAAACCCAGAGTGCCCACCTTCCTCCATTCCGATCTAATGACACCAAGATCATCTGCGGCGTACCCTAAGGATCGTCCCTCAGCCCGACACTCTTCAACGTCTACATGGCACCGCTCGCCAACATAGTCCGATCGCACGACCTCAACATCATCTCATACGCTGACGACACCTAACTGATCCTCTCCCTCACCAAAGCCCCCACCGCCGTCAAGTCCAACCCCCACGAAGGAATGAAGGCCATCGCCGAATGGATGATAAACAGCCGCCTGAAATGGAACTCGGACAAGAAGGAGGTCCTCATCATCGGATCCACCCCCTCCGCCTGGGACGACTCATGGTGGCCAACCGCGCTGGGAGCTGCACAGACGCCCATCGACCATGCACGCAATCTGGGGGTCATCTTGGACTCCTCGTTGTCAATGACCGAGCAAGTAAACGCAGTCTCCTCCTCCTGCTTCAACACCCTCTGCAAGATCTACAGATGGATCCCCACCAGAACCAGAACGACGGTCACCCAAGTCCTCGTCAGCAGCAGACTGGACTACAGCAACGCCCTCTACGCAGGAACCTCAGCCAAACTCCATAAACGACTACAACGCATACAGAATGCCTCTACACGTCTCATCCTCGACAACACGCGCCACAGCCACATCACAGCCCACATGAAAGACCTGCACTGGCTCCCTGTCAACAAGGGGATCACCTCCAAGCTCCTCACCCACGCTTACAAAGCACTCCACGACACCGACCAGCGTACCTCAACGAACGACTCACCTTCTACACCCCGAACCACCAGCTTCGCTCCGCTGACCTCGCCCTCGCCACCATCCCCTGCATCCGACGATCATTCTTCCACCTCACCGCCAAGACTTGGAACACCCTCCCCATCTGCCTGCGACAGACCCGGGACCTGCTAACCTTCAGGAGACTTCTCAAGACCTGGCTGTTCAAGCAGTAGCAGCACCCCTGCACCTCCCACAGTGCCTTGAGACCCTCACAGGTGAGTAGTTCACTCACCAAATGTATTGATTGATTGGTAAAGGACTGACGAGTCTCCTCACTCTTCTCACCTTCCACCTTTTGACACTGCACTTGTTGCTGCCTGCACTGCTCTCCTGTCCCAGGTAGGCACATCTCCTCCCTATCCCTCAGGGTACCTTTGGAAAAGGTTCTGCAGTGTGGACATCTGTCAAGAACATGACTTTCAGAAAGGCAGATGATACAAATGTTATGTGGATTTGACTTGTCCTTCTTTCTTCCACAGACAGGACACTTGTCAAATAAGGATGGCATTTTCTTTGACTTAGGTAAAACAATTACTGTCAGATAATGAAAGAAAAACACCGGAAAAAATGAAATCCATGAGTGAAACAGTTGTCAAAAATGTGAGGAAAAAAGCCAAAAAGGCCGGGCTCAGTTCACCAAGATCCTGTCACAAGGAGACGAAAAAAAGAACTAAGGCAACTGCCACCTGCTTGGCATCATGGGATACTGGTGAGCTGTACACTCTTAAAGGTGCAGACACTCTTTTCAAATCTACATAGCTGCAGCCTATAGGGCTACATTGTCCTTTCCTTCTTTTCCTTTTTTTAAAAAAAAGTTGTGAATTATATTTAAACACTCAAAGCAATTCCAGACAATTTGCCTTTTTTAATATATATATTTATTACCTTTCTTTTAAAATGCAAGCTGATGCAATTAGCCAATACAACCTTATTTATGGGCTGCAAAACATTAATGTTTTACGAGTTTCTCCAGGGCTTACTGAAGAAAGGCGAACATCTACACATAAGATGAAATATTGTAAAGAAGTGCTTCAGGATCCCTGCACATGGACAGGGCTATTCAGTGCTTTAATACCTTTTTAGGTCTGTCAGAGGAGTGCTGAAACATGCTAGTTGAGTAAGGGTCATAGGACCATTGAAAACTACAGTCCCCTTCCACATTTAATTTTTAACTGTTCCCATCCGCTCTGCTAATAAAGGGATATCTTGGAGTGGATGAGGGATTTGTATCTATTATTTATGCCCCCTAGTCTCCTTTTTCTTCTACGAGCTCCCTGAAACACAGTTGAGCCCACCCTGACATTTAGGAGTCAGAGTGAACCTGATGGTGAAGCATGACACTAATAGAGGGTGTAAGGGTTGTATAAAAAGGAATTCTTTCCTTTCCCACCTCAAATTGGGTGGAGTCTAGATGTGGAGAGCACTCCCTCTCATTGAGCCCAGCGCTATCAATGGAGTTTTCTTGAGAGAGACTAAAGCTTTACGCTCCAAATATCCTAGACGTGGCTTACTCCTTCCATACTATGGTGCCTCATACAACTTCAAAATCACCCAACAAACACCACAATGCTTTTTATTATGTTTTAAATCTAAATGTTGTTTAAAAAGCTTTAGGAGTTGAAATAACAAATCTAATCCATCTTAAGTCCACCACTTTCCTTAATGTTGTTCAGAGTAGAGTGGGAATAATAAATCTAACCCCCTCAACAACCACAACGTTCTCTGCTGTTGCTCAGATTGAAGTGGGAATAGTAAATCTATCCCCTCCAAAGTCCAACATTTTCACTGTTTTTGTTTTCGTTAGAGTGTGGACAGTAAATGTGGCCCCTCCAAAGTCCAATACTTTCCCTATTGTTGGTCACGTTGGAGCTACAATAGTGAATATGACTCCTTCAAAATAAAACATTTTCTCTACTACTGTTTCGTTTTTGTTTAGTTTTGTTAATATTTATGTTTTATTATTTTTGTAATATATAATAAATTATTTGTAATTTTGTTTTCATTTTTTAAAGCCTATATATGTGTATACATATAATATTTTTACTTTACATTACTAATTAAACATTTTTTTATAGTTATTTTGAATGACATTTTAAACTTTCATGTTTTAAATAAATTAAATAAAATGTTATATGTAAATATATATGTGTTTATATATATATATACATAGTATATATATATATATATATATATATATACATACATACAAGTATATGTATATATACACACACAAACACACACAGAAATACATAATATACACATTTTTACATACTTAAATGTTTTGCAAATATTCTGGTGTATTGTGTTTGGATTTTTTCAATATTTTTACAGTTTACATATAAAGTATGTAAACTCGATATTTATTTTTACAATATTTTTTAGCACACACAGAAATACATAATATGATTATATTTTGATATACTTACCTTTTGTGCCAAGTTCCCGGTGTATGTTGCTTGGTTTTTTTCAATAATTTTGCAGTTTAAATATAAAGTACGTAAACTCGATATTTCTTTTGACAGTACTTTTTAGCAATGATATTTTGTTATACAACTTCACACATTTAACTTGCTCTAGCTCTATCGAACTCGCAAAATCTCTTGAAAACAGGTGCCCCTGATTATAACTTCCTGCAGTTGGCAACTGTGCAATGTGGTCACTCACTTATTCAAAAGCCAAAAATGGATAGAAACATGAACATAAATAAATGTGTATGTCGTTATTATCTTATTCATCTAGGAGAAATTTGCACAGCCCAGGTTGATGTTAGGAGCAAGTAGAGTGTTTTCAGAACATATGAAATTCAGGAAATAGAGTAAAATATTCCATAATTTGTCCTACTTTGCATGGGTTCTAAATTCATTGGCATGCCTCAGCAACCACCACCACGTAGAATGGTGCCACCTTGAAAGAGATTGACAGAAGCATGACCTTTGCGTTTTTCCTGCTTTTGAACCCCAAATCCGCCCCTCCAAATTCCAAATAAATGATTTGGTTATTACTTAATTGCTTATATTCATCATAGAGTGTGATACCTTGACAGAGGTTAATCGTACATTAATAGCCCGTGTCAATTAATCAATAGCATAATTTTAAAAGAGTAGAATATTCAGACAATTATGCAGAAGAAATTCACACGTTTCTTTTTCACACCTTACACGGGGCCTGTTTCTCTCATAATAACGAATACAAATCATATGTACGCTAGGTGCTCAGGCAGAAAGGTTCTTCCTGCTTCCGAACTTGAAGCTACAAACAATCTGGGTGAAGGCCACGCTTTTTTAGCACTAGTTTTATTTCTGAAATAACTCATTCACATACTCTGCACTGGAACAGGTCGTTTGCATTTACTAAAGCCTTTTACAATATATTTCGTGTGGATTTCTTGCGTGTCGGCCTTTTTTGGGATCCGAGGTTACAGAACTCACTAATAAATATAATCCTGCATTCTCTTACAGGGGCGATCATTATCCAGTACGCATTACTTCCAGGTAAGAGCTGTCTGGGTCACAGCCTGCCTTTACTGGTCGTGTTAGAAATCTAGCCTCCTCGTGGCCGCGACAATCTATCTGGGTCGTATTTACAACGCATCAACAGCTAAATTTAATTTAAAGTCACCAGTTACTACATGATAAATCTGACCATTGTGTAATGTGTTCAAGATAGACATTAAAGGTTTTACATTGTTATTTCACCTGGAATAAAGGATGTAAATATTCATTAATTAAATGCACTGACTCAGGGTCATGGTCTCACTGCAAATGGAGAGAGACGCACGCCGCGGGCGCTCATTTGGCGCCGCTTTTAGGGGCACACCGGTGGCGGAGGGTGAGGGGCCTCCCCTGGCGAGTTGACTATGCTAAGGCTTCACCTGCTGTGGTAGAACGGCCGTCTTGCACCGGCCCCTCACCTCGGAGCACGGCGGCCGCCATCCTGTGTCTTCCAGGCCTGGACTTCCTGTGTGGCCAACGAGCACTGTCCTGACCCTCCTCGGACCCCGGTGCCGCGCTGCCCTGACAAAGGCACTGGGGCACATTAGTGGCGGCGGGCGCATTGGAGGAGCCGGCGGCCAATTGGGGACTCTCCAGCCTCCCCGGCTGTCCGCCATCTTGAATCCAGGCGCGGACCCGATCTTGGCAGAGACAGTCCGGAGCAGACAACCAGTGTGGCAAACTGCCGGCGGCTGGATGTCATGGCAGTGAGTGGCGCTGTTGAGTGGCTGGTGATGGAAGGAGGCGGCGTTTAGGGAACCCCCGACTGCGGAGGGCCCCGATACGACCCTACCGTGACGCTCTCTGGATTTGGCGCGCAGGGGCCCTGAGGCGAGGGGGAATTGGGCCGCAGCCCCTTTGAAGAAGACCACCGCTGTAGCCGCACACCCTGCCCGATTGCCCAGCCGCCGCCCGAAGCAGCCCAAAGACACTCCTGCAAGGGGGCCCCGCCTGAGAACTTCCAGGCCTGTGCCAGCCACGCCGGGCTACGACTCACCGGACCACGCAGCCGGGGCCTGCGGGGAGACTGGCCTGACCCCGGTGCGCTTGCCGCTGCCCCTGCGAGAAGACCACCGCTGTAATTGCACACCCTGCCCGAGTGCCCTGCCACCTCCCTGCCACCTCCCTGAAGCAGCCCAGAGACACTCCTACGAGGAGGCCCACCTAAGGCCTTTCCGGCCTGTGCCAGTCACGCCGGGCCACGACACACCGGGCCACGACACACCGGACCACGCGGCTGGGGCCTGCGGGGAGACTAGCCTGACCCCGGTGCGCTTGCCGCTGCCCCTGCGAGAAGACCACAGCTGTAATTGCACACCCAGCCTGATTGCCTGGCCATCTCTCTGGAACAGCCCAAAGACACTCCTACAAGGGGGCCCGCCTGAAGCCTTCCCAGCCTGTGCAAGCCACACCGGGCTGCGACACACCGGACCACGGGGAGACTGGCCTGACCCCGGCGCACTCGCCCCTACGGAGGGGACTCGCCTTGGCATCAGATCGCTCAGGCTCGGGTGGAGCTGCTGACCTGAAACACCGAGACTACTGCCCTGCATTGCCTTGGCCCGGGCGGCCCTCTTGTCTTCTTTAGTAGCCTTGGGGCCTTGGGGTAGCCCGACTCCGGGGCGTGAGTCACGGTGGCCTGCAGTTCCCTGAATGGACAGGCAGGGCCTTGGGCTCTGTGACATCAGTGAGATGAGCAACAATTAAGGTGCAGCTCCTGTGCAACATAGCGGAGAAATATCCCAGCTGCGGGCCGTGTGCACCCATATAACTGTCGACCGGGACACCCCCTGCCACTGATTTCTGCCCCTTCACTTGGGCACTAAAGTCGGAGCCTGCTGGTTTGCGAAGGCTGTATGATACACGTCGGCTCTGGGTAATGATGACCGCATCGTTGATGTGCTCCTCAGGTCAATAGGGGAACCGGGCGACTCTCATCCCAGCTGCTGCTGTCGCTATTGGGGACACACACATCAGAAGTGTAGCGAGTCCACTAGGCAACCGGACGCCCTTGCAGGTGATCTCACGGACCCTCATTGCCCTTTGTGACTGGCACCCCACAGGACGACTACGGCTTGGTAATGACATGTTCCAAAGGGGGCAAGGACATTTCAGCGACAACCTCCAAAGACAACTCTGTGGCAGCAATGTGGGGCAAAGCGGGCCTGTCTGCCCCCGCCGATGCGGCTCCGCAGGCTGGAAGGGACTCGCCGCCGGAAATACAAGCATTTATGGCCTCCTTCATGTCTGAGACAAAGACCGAAATAGGCTCCCTGTGCACCAAAGTGCACTCCTGTGTTCGGGAACTCAAGAAAGAAATTACGGACCTAGGCGAACGAGTGGACGGGCTGGAAAAGACGGTTGACGCCCGTACAGAGGATCAGGAGCAACTCTGGCAATGCCTGGCCACCCTGGAGGACCAGCACATAGAATTGCAACTGAAGCAGGAGGACCTGGAAAATCGAAGTCGCCGGAACAACCTCCGCATCCGGGGTGTTCCTCTCGGGGCGGAAGGGAAAGACATTATGACCTATGTGGTACAGCTCCTTCACAAGGTTTGGGGGGATCATGACGCTTCCCCGCCGGCTTTGGACCGGGTCCATCGGGTCTCCAGGCCGGGCATCCTTCCGGACATTTTTACCAGGGTCCTCTTCTTCACAGAAAAAGAGGCTATCTTTCGGCCGGCGCAAGCTAAGCAGGATCTCACATATGATGGGAACAAGATCCAGATCTTTCAGACCTAGCACCTAATACCTTAGGACGACGCCGCAACTTTAAACCTGTGACGGACAAGCTGCGGAGCATGGATATCTCCTATCAGTGGGGACACCCCTTCGCCCTTATTTTTCAATGGGAGTCCAAACGTAGAGTGATGCGGTCCTACAAAGAAGCGGCTCAACTACTCTGACTTCCCTCCTCACGACCTGCCAGTCCCCTCCTACACGGGTGTCAGCCAGGCCGTCCTGGTCTACTGTGCGCCGTTGCAGATGCTCACCACCCCTTGATGAGAAATCATCTTCGCAGGCTAAACAGGACATTATCGAACACATCAGGTCCTTGGAAAGGGACAAATCAGAGGCAAGATTGCGCTCTCCAACCCCCTGATAGACAGCTCATGTGCCCGTAATGAACTTCGGGACCTGCCTCTGGGAGCACGCCTCTCCCTGGCCGAGTTTGATGTTTGCTGCTGTGATCTAGACACCACCCCAGCTCGAGAGCGGCAGATGACCTACCCCCCATCTGTTCTTGAGAGAGTGACGTCTCTGGGACCATCCTGGTGCAGGCAGGCCCGCGACTGGAACAGAACAATGTGGCCCAGTTGGCCAATGTTGGTTATCTACTCTTCACTCCTATTTCTTCCTCCTTACCTGATTCTTCTTTCCTACTTCTGCTTGTCTACTAGGTGTGGAGGACGGGAGACCTCAATGCTATGGCCCGCCCTAGTTTTTTTTATACTTTTTTTTTATTTTTATTTGTAATTTTCAGGTTTACATCTCCAGCACAATAAATCAAGTAAGGTACAAGCATACAGCATAATCGCCTTCTGTTTCGAGAAAGTTTGCATGTCAACATCAGCAATCGGCAGGCTGTATAACAATCACAAGGATGGCGGAGGTTCCTTTGTCTGCCACTTTTCCACAACAAAATTTTATTATTCGATTGAGTTTAAGCAGAGCAAACGATGTGGTTCCCCACAATCAGGAGAGCGCCACCAAACAGTGCAGCACAGTGTACACTCATCATAACTAAACCAAGGAAAAGGAGAATAAACCAAAGTAGGTAGCCCCCTCCCCCACCCCTGTCCCCCCCAACAACGCCCAATGCCCAACTCCCCCACTACCCGCCCCTTATCCCACCCTAACCCTATGCACGTGCAGTAGACACACTTTATCATCGGTCGTAAGGTATGACACAGTAATGAGGCTCACCAGTACCTCTGTCTATAACTCTTCTTCATGTGCCACCGGGGGATCAAGAAGCAGCCCCCTGTACTCCGCCCATCTCTTCCAGATCTTAAAGTGCTTACGGGGGCAGCCTCTCGCCTCAAACACAGGTTGTTCCAGTCCCATATAATAATCCAGACCGGCCTTCCATGCACACAGGGGGGGGGCCCGGACTCCCTTCCACGCTCTGGCTAGGTCTCGCTTGGCCACTATTAGTCCTAGTAGCAATAGGTGGCGCTTGTATATGTTCCCACCAACGCCCTCGAGTATGTGGAGCAAGCCTAAACGGTGAGTGCGTGGGAGGTCCCATCCCAAAACCTCAGACAAACAATTCCATACGCCCCTCCAGAATCCAATCAATCTGGGACATGACCACACTGTATGCAGCAGTGTACCCACAGCCGCGCCACATCGCAGACATTCCGCCGAGCCAATCAGTCCAGCCTTCCAGAGTCGCTCTCGGGTATAATACGACCTATGAAGGTACTTGAATTGAATTAGCCGAAGCCGCATCGCTATTGCAGTTCCGCGCGGGGACTCCAGGGCCTCCCTCCAGTCATCTTCATCCAGGGGGCCAATGTCAGCCTCCCAAGCTGCTTTCAGAGGTAGTAGGGTAGAAGAGCAGTGGGTCACCATCGTCTGATAGATGCGAGAGATCTTCTTATCACCAAGGTCTCCCATGAATACCTTAGCTTCAATGGGGCTAAACTCAGGGAGCGAGTCCAGGTTTGCAATACTGGGTGTGAGTGCATGCCGGAATTGCAAGTAGCGAAAGAACTGGGCCTGGGGCATACTGAACTCAGCGCTAAGTTCTTGGAAGGACTTAAGAGTAGTCCCAGACATGACATGTCCCAACGTTGATATCCCAACTGCATCCCAGCCATCAAACCCCGGGAGTGTCATCAGGCCGGGGAGTCGTCCGTTATGCCATAATGGTGTCTCAGCAGTTAGCCTACCCCACCAACCCATACGACGTAATGCCTGCCGCCATTTGTCTGCCACTTTTGTAGTTACACTTTCATTTAAACATTACTAAACTATAAAATAATGCTATGGCCGCCCTAGTTTTTTTTATACTTTTTTTTAATTTTTATTTGTAATTTTCAGGTTTACATCTCCAGCACAATAAATCAAGTAAGGTACAACTCTCCCCCCACCCCCAACCGTGTCCCTCCCCAAACTCCCCCCCCCCACTCACCCCCTCCCTGCTGCCGGGTCCATAGAAATAATAAAAATAGGGTCAGAGTCACGTGCTCCCTATGGTGGGTCACCGTGTGTCACTTCTTCCTGAGCTGGAGCCTCCCCCTGTCCCATGGGTACTGAGTCCGAACCGCTCTGTGTCAATTGGGTATCCTGTCCTACCAACTCCTGAAACATTACCCCCCAAGCCTGTAAGACCTCAGGGAGCTTTCCATTCCTCCTTGTATGCCGCATGTGCTCTTCCTCTGCCAGTGCCCATTCCCGCAGAGGCCCGCCCTTCTTGATTGGAAATGCCCGCTCCTGCACCCCCCTCCCTTTATCCTGCCATGCTTTCTATGGTGGCATGATGGACTAATTTGGGATCAGAAATACTTATGGCTCTCCCCTGCCCTTTAAAGGTTCTATCCCTTAATGTTAAGGGGCTTAACTCTCCCAACAAGTGACAGCAATTTTGGTGTTACCTCCTCCAACACAGCCCAGACATCTTTCTTCAAGAAACCCATCTTCTGAAAATAGACATTCCTCGCATGGCACATCCTAAATATCCCCTCCAATTCTTGGCCAAAGCAACCACCAAAACGGTTGGAGTGGCTATTTTGTGCAGAAATGGTATCAGGCAGGGAGAACCTAAAGTCTTTCGCAGCCCAGCTGGACGCTTTGTCAGAGCAGGGGTATGGATTGGGAAACGCCTATTTACGCTGTGTAATGTCTACGCACCTAACCAGATGCAGGATCCCTACCTCCGGACGCTACTGTGGGAACATGTGCCAAAGGGCGACTCCTCCTTGATTCTGGGGGGAGATTTTAACCTGGTGTGGGATCCTAGGATGGACCGTAGTGAAGCCTCTTCGAATGGGTCGGGGGCCATGTCCTCCACTCTCCGTAGGCAGATAGCAGACCTTGGCTTGAAGGAATCATGGCAATACCATTCTCCTGAGGTGCGGGATTACTCGTACTTCTCATACATTCACTGCTCGTATTCGCGTATTGATGATCTTTTTATCTCTCACGCCCTGATAAGGGACACGCTAGCGGTGTCCATGTCTGCCATACCGCTTTCCGACCATGCCCATGTTAAGCTTCTCCTGCAGGAACCGGCCGCTTGCCCCACCCGTTTCCCGGGGTGGCGTATGCCGCCGCATGTCCTGCGGATCCAGCCGACGTGGAAAGCATACAAATGGCCATTGACTTTTATTTTGCGAGTAATGATCTACCCGAGACACCTTTCCCCGTGGTGTGGGATGCCTTCAGGCTACAATCCGCAGCCACATCACGTCCCTATCGATTGCCCGGGCGTTTGAGGCCCACTGCTTGGAAGATAGCCTCTCCAAGCACATCAAGAAATTGGAGAGACAGGACCAGGAACGTTCCTCGCTTGCATGTCGGCAGCGACTCGCAAACCTTCGGTGCCAACTCCGCTCCCTGTGTACCAATAAAGCTGAGTGGTCCCTGCTAGCCATAAAACGACAATACTTTGAGGGGGGGGGGACAAAGTGGGCAGAATGCTGGTGAAGCGCCTGCGAGGGAGTGCCGCGAAAGCCCACATAGGTAACATTCAACTGCCAGATGGAGAAAGGGTCACCACGGAACGGGCTAAATGCGGGGTCTTTAGGGTCTATTACGCTGCCCTTTACACGGCAGAAGCACCCTCCCAACTCTACATTGACGATGTCCTGAACCAGTGCCCCTGCATCCCAATACATCCACACCATGCCAAACAACTGGACGGTCCTCTCACTGCGGAGCAACTGACGGCAGCGTTGATAGACCTCCCCCTCGGGAAGACGCCGGGCCAGGACGGCCTACCACTAGCCTTTTATCGCATTTATTTAGTGTATTTTGGTATCGCGCACAGCTACCCCAACGGGGTGTCCCAGCGCTTCTGTGTAACTTCATACTGCATAAAAGGATGTTAAAAAATATCAATCAACAGAACAGGTGGGTTTTTATGGCTCTCCGGAAGGGTAGTTCCTCCTCAATCAACCGGATGGCATTGGGTAATTTATTCCAGAGAGCTGCCGTCAATACGGGGAAAGATTTTCCACCGGAACGAGATTTCCTAAATCTAGGAACAGGGAATCAGGCACGTAGCAAGATAGGCAGAGCCCTTGCCTCGAAAGGCACGATGAGCTAGAATCAGGGCTTTGAGTTCTGCCCTTTTTTGGACCGGTAGCCAATGGAGTTCACGACGGTGAGGCGCAATATGCTCACGTAGGGGGATACCGCTGACTAGTCTCACCGCAGCATTCTGAACCGTCTGGAGGCGATGACAGAGCCCTACAGACAGGCTAGTGTACAGGCCATTGGCATAGTCAAGGTGTGAGGTGACTAGTGCCTGTACCACGATCTTCCTGGTGTTGCTGGGCAGAAAGTGAATGAACTTTTTTATCATTCGGATCTTAGCTAGGCATGCAGCTGAGACTGTATGAACTTGATGGGAGAATGAGAGGTTATAATCCCATCTAACTCCTAGATTTTTCACAGAGTCGTTGGGAAGAGGAGGAGCGCTTAAATCCAGAGGCCACCAGATGTTAGGGTCGAGAGGGGTAGGCTGGTGGAAAAAGAGGACCTCCGTTTTACCTGCATTCAACCGTAGGAAATTACTATCCATCCACTGGGCAATTGTTCGTAGGCAGTTTAAGGGATCAAAAGTAGAGGGGGTGATGCTGTTATAAGAAAGCTGGATATCATCAGCATAGGAGGTGACTTTTATACCAGTTTGGGCAATGATATCAAAAAGAGGGGAAAAATATACATTAAATAAAAGCGGACTCAGCGAGGAGCCCTGAGGGACTCCTCACTGAAGCGGGCGGCTTTCTGAGGTGAAAGGGGGGGTGAACACCGCCTGAGTACGGTTGGACAGAAAAGATGATATCCATCCTAAGGCTGTGCCCTGGATACCCTTCGAACGCAAACGTTCTAGGAGGAGGAGGTGGGAGACGGTGTTGAATGCTGCTGAGAGATCCAACAGCACCAACAGCGCTCTTGATCCCTCGTCCAATCTCCATCTAACAGCATCAGACATCTCAATGAGTGCCGACTCAGTGCTATATCCTGGCCTAAAGCCGTGCTGAGAGTCATGAAACGCACCGGATGTTTCGAGAAAGCTCGCTAGTTGTTGTTGAGCGAGTCTTTCAAGGACTTTAGCAGGAGCAGGTAGCAGCGAGATGGGTCTGTAATTAGCGGGCTCACTAGGATCAGCGTTGGACTTCTTAATTATAGGAACTAGTCGTGCCTGTTTCCAGGTGTCAGGGAAAATTCCTAGTTTAAGCGAGTCATTCCAGATCTTGTTCAGGAAAGGGTTGAGAACAGGGGCTAAAGATTTATACTGCTTAGCGGGCCTGGGGTCAAGCAGGGAACCGGATTTGATTTTAGAAAGTTCCACCAGGGATTGTTCCAAAGTGATCTCTGCAAAGTCAGAGAACAGGGACTCTGGTCCCGTAGAAGGAGGTGGAGAGAAACTTTTTGTAACCTGAGTATTGCTGGGAAAGGAGTCATAGATGGTGGCTATTTTATTTTAAAAAAAAATAGAGAGGTTGTCACAGAGAGTCTGTGATACCAAGGGGGGACGTTTTAGGGCTAAAGGATCCGTAAAAGATCGCACTGTTTCAAATATTTCCCTAGAAGACCCTTGCGAACGGTTGATTTTTTCTTCTAAAAATGTTCTCTTGTGTTTCATGATCTTCCTCCTATAGTTTTTCAAAGCATTTTTATAAATGCTTTTACGGTCAGGAGAGAAGGTAGTTCTCCAACGTCTCTCAAGACGTTTACATTCCGATTTAAGCTCTCGAAGATCGTTCGAGTACCATGGGGCTGTAGGAGCTGAGCGATGGGTTTTTATAGGCCTGACAGGGGCGATAAGGTCGATTACCGAGGTAATCTGATCATTAAGGTTAATCAGCCGTGTGTCAAGATCTGGACTTGTGTCTACAAAATCAATCGATAAAAGACGAGGAGCAAGACCCTCAGAGGAAATCTTGCTCCAATTTCTGCCTAGTTGTTTGGCCGGACGAATGTGTCTATTTATAAGATGACAAGGGAATGTAAAAGGGACAAGCAAGTGATCTGACCATACTATTGGGACTGGTTCAGAGACCTCTACTCCTTTCAAGTTGGTACAAATAAGGTCGAGGGTGTGACCCGCTTTGTGGGTGGGGCAGCTGATATGTTGATTCAGTCCGCCATCTGCCAAAGTGGATACAAAATTAATAGAGGTAGTATCCCCGGGATTATCAACATGGAGATGAGTGCAACTCCAGCCCCACCTCCTGCGATTCTACAATTCCTTTTCAGACACGAAAGGGCCGACGCCCTCCATGGGTATGGCAGAAATATCTCTTATCCCCAAACCGAGAAAAGATCCCACGTTATGTGCATCCTATCGCCCCATAGCTTTGTTGAACACGGACCTGAAAGTCTATACTAAAATACTTGCTAAACGCCTGGATCCCCACATGCCTGGCTTTGTGGAGCCGGACCAAGTTGGCTTCATCGGCAATAGACAAGGGGCGGACAGTGTGCGTAGAATCGGGCACCCGGTGGGGAAAGCACACCACTGGAACATACCAGCCTGCCTTCTGTCACTTATTTATTTATTATTTATTTTAAGGTTTTATAGAGCGCGAACCAGACCTGTGAGGGTATCAGAGCGCTTTACAGGTTTGAGGGTGGCATACAAAGCGTTAGGAAGGGAGGTGAACAGTTGTGTAAGATGGGGGATACATTATACAAGAAAAACACGCAGTTTAAAGGTAAGATGGGGGATACATTATACATTGTGCAAAAAAAAGCATGCCGTTTAAAAACCAGGCTACAAGCAGGATGAAAAGATAGCAATAGGAAGAAACTTATGACAGAAGGCCTGCAGTCTCAACTCTTTGGGTGGGATATCCAGGGGTGCAGTAGTAGGTGTCCTTTGCCGAGCAAGGTGATGTCAAGGTGGAGGGTGGAAACAAGTCGCCCCGGTGATCGGGATGTAGTCATCAGACGAGGTATTTGCCCATTAAGAAGGTTTTGGTTTCCTTGTTAAAGTGTGCCAAGGAAGGAAGTCTTCTAATGGCAGGTGGGACAGAGTTCCAGATACTTGGAGCGGCCCCAGAGAAGGTCCGATTGTAGTTTTTTTTCTTGCAGAAGCGGGCTGGTTGCAGCACTAGATCTTTGGCAGATCGGGAGTTTCTGACTCCTCCTGATATCACAAGTTTATGGGCGAGAAAAGCAGGGGAATTGGAGTAGAGAGCTTTGTGAGTGATGCAGGCCAGTTTGAATTGGATTCTGGCCTCTAGGGGAAGCCAGTTCAGAGTTCTGAGGTGGGGAGAAATGTGGTCAAATTTTTTTGAGCCAGTTAGGAGTCTGGTGGCGGTGTTGAGGCAGGCTTTCAGTGGGGCCAGGGAGTTCTTAGGTAGCCCTGCGAGAGTGGAGCATCCATATTCTAGTCTGGAAATGACTAGAGCCTGGATTGCCGTTTTGAGGTCGGAAACCTCAAGGAAGGGCTTTAGGTTTCTTAGGTAGCTCAGGTGGAACCTGGCCGTCTTGGCCATCGAGTTTATATGGCCGCGCATGTTCAGGCTGCCGTCGAGGGTTATTGCAAGGGATTTTGCAGTCTACAATGGTGGGAGGGCAATTTAGTGCTGTGATGCTCTTGATCCATTCCTGGATCTCCGAGTTGGTTGTGCGTAGGGAGATTAGGAGAAATTCAGTTTTTATTTGCATTGAGTTTAAGCTGGTTGGCAGTGAGCCAATGCACTGTCAGCTTTAGTGACTCATTCAGGGAGCGAATGTCCTCAGGGGAGGAGATTTTGATATAGATCTGTGTATCGTCTGCGTACATAAGGTAGGAGATATTGGCAGAACGTAAAACCTTGGTGGGCGGTTTGAGGTAAAGATTGAAGAGGGTAGGGGAGAGGGTTGATCCTTGGGGAACTCCAACCGTGACCAGAGAGGGGGCGGAAAGATTGCCGTTGATGAGGACTCTCTAAGAGCGGTTTTTGAGGAAGGGTACCATCTAACCCCATCCTTAGTTTGAGTCGTTCAAGCAGGAATTCGTGGTTAACCGTATCAAAGGCAGAAGATAGGTCTAGGAGGATTAGGAGACAGGTTTTGGCCGAGGGCTTGGAGGGCGTCATCCACGATGTGGAGGAGGGTGGTTTCTGTGCTGTGTCCAGGTCTGAAACCAGATTGGAAGTCATCTAGCAGGTGGAAGGTATTAAGGTGTAGGCTCAGCTGCTGTTGTACACATGTTTCTAGAACTTTGGCAAGGAGTGGGATGTTGGATACGGGTCTGTAATTCTCAGCGGAAGCAGGGTCTAAGGTAGGTTTTTTTAGTATAGGGACAACTTGGCCAGCCTTGGGTGAGTCAGGAATAGAGCCCTGTTGGAGGGAGGCGTTGATTATTGAGGTCCAGGAGGGAATGATAGCCTGCAAGGCGGCTGCAAGGCAGTTAGTGGGGAGAGGATCATTGAAGTGGTTGTTCGGGTTTAAGGAGGAGAGAATTTCCGAGATAGAGTGTCTTCGTCATAGAATTTAAAGTTGACCAGTGCGCTAGATTTTTGGTTGAGGTTTGGGAAGATAGCGCTTGGAGAGGAGGTAGATCTGGTAGATTTTGATTTTGGCGGTGAGTTGCGGATTTAAGTTCATTTCCTAGGGCAGAGATTTTGTTGCAGAAGAAGGAAGAAAAATCCTCACTTGATATTAGGGATCTGGGTGTTTCCTTGGTGGTTTTCGCTAGTTTGTTGGATTGTTTTTTGACTAAATCGAATAGCTTGCGAGGTCGGTTTTTGGCACTCTCGAGTTCGGTTTTGAAGAATTCTTTTTTAGAGTTGAGTATTTTCTTGTTATAAGCATTTCTAGCGTGGCGGAGAAGTTTTAGATGGGCTGCTGATGGGTGTTGTTTCCAGTTTCGTTCAGTCTGTTGAAGGGATCTCCTCTCCTTGTTGAGGGATCCGCTGAACTAGGGATTCCTGTCCTTGATCTGGGTTCTTTTTAATCTCAGTGGTGCCAGGTCATCGAGAATGTCGGATATGGTTGAGGAGTAGTGATCCACTAGGTTGTCGACCGAGGTGCACTGAGGTGGGGTGGGGGGGGGAGGGAAAGATTGGTCTCATAATGCTCTGCTAGTTTCCCATGATCGAGGTTCTTGGTGTCTCTAACCCCACGTTTGGGAATCACGAGTTGCGGTGTCCATGCCTTGTGAGAGCTGGGCAGGAGGAATGTGATGGCGTGGCTGTCTGACCAAGCACACGGGTCAATAAAAATAATTTTGACCGCTGATTCCTTAGCAATGATCCAGTCTAGGGTGGCGCCTTTTGAGTGAGTAGGGAGAGAACAGGCTTGGGTAAGGGCTAGAACGGCCAAGAAGTCACTGATGGCATCGACCTGAGGGACCTTGGGATCGTTCCAGTGTAAGTTGAAGTCACAAAGGAAAATATCATTAGAGTTTGGAGAGACCTTGGCTGTGATGATTTCCATGAGGTGGTCCATGAAGGTGTCATTCTTGCCTGGGGGTGGTAAAATATGTGAAGTTTGCACAATTGAGAGGTGTTGTTGGAGACGGAGAGTGCAAGGTATTCGCAGGAGTCTGTAGGGACAACCGGCAGTTCCGTAACCAGGAGGTCAGAGCGGTGGATGCAGGCAATGCCACCCCCTTGTTTCTTTGAGTGCCTGTCCATCCTAACGATGTTGTAATTGGGTGGGACTAAGAGGTCTAGGTAGGGCGAGGAGGATTCCTTGAACCAAGACTCTGTCAGGATCGCTAAGTCCGATTTATGTCTAAGGATGAGGTCGGCGACATCAGATGCGTGCTTTACTGCTGATCGGCAGTTTATTAGGAGGCCAGTTAAGGAAGGGTAGGACTGAGTGTCATGGGTAGATGCAGAGATGGGGACTCTAGCTAGGTTGCTATTGACCACCCCTCAGACCCGGAGAGTGGCAAATCTATTGGGGTTGGTTGCCACCGAGCAGATAGGGTGTTCTTCTCTCAGGATTGAGGGGCATGGGGTTGTCAAGGCGGACTCATAGCTAATGAGGAGGTCAGCCACTTGTTTTTCCGTGAGGTCTGGCGGGATAAGCGGCCAGGGGTGGGTTTGTAGGTCTGGAGGAGCACAATGATTTCTTCCTCTGGGAGGTGGCAGGGTTGCTTGCGGGGGCGTAAGTGTCTTAGGGATAGTGGGAGAGGGTGAAGGAGTGGCTTGGAGGGAGGGATGAGGGTTGTGTTCTGCAAGAGCCAGAGATTTGAGAAGGAAAGTTCGGTGATGTGAAGGAGGTGCTTTAGGTCCAGTATGGACTTATGGATTCTGAGGGTTAATTTGGTGGCTCTGCGGTGGAGAATATCAATATCTCTAAGAGAGGTGGGTTCAGGCAGGCGGGGGGCCAGTTGTAAGGGAGCGATTCTGATAGGGTGTACTGGTGACTTGAGGGTGAGACGTGGCAGGCCATGGGTCGGTTTCAGATGAGCGGTTAGGTCAGAGTGTTGGGAGGTAGGTCGATCGCCCTCAAGAGAGGAAAGACCTTGCGGGCGGGGGGCCGAAAGGGTGGGAGCGATTCTGTCAGACTGGGTTGGTCGCTTAGCTTAACTAGTCCGTAGTTCAGGGCCCTATTGGACGTGTACAAGGAGGTGCTGTGGGCCCTCGTAGGCATTTCAACAGTCCGGAGTACGGGAGGATCACGCAGGCAGGATGGGGTTTGGGGGGGCTTCTGATAGCTAGTGCAGGATGAGTGATAGCGGGTCTAGATTGGTTTGAGATATGGGTGCTAGGGGGCGTTTAGGTAGCTGATGGTGGTACATTTGGCGGAAGGGGTAATAGGTGGAGCGGTGGGAGTGTGGATTTTGAAGGGTTGTGAGCATATTGTTTGAGGAGGGTAAAGAGGACCGCGAATTTGATGAGGTCTTTGGGAGGGCCTTGAATCAGGATAATGCCGCTGTTATATAAGGTGATGGTGAGGTCAGCACGCAGAATTTCCGATGGAGAGATGGTGAGTTTTTTTCTGTGAGGGATGTTCCTGGCTTTCTGTGCTTTGAGGAGGCTCAAGAAGGCAATACTCCAGAGCGACGTTTTCGTGGAGTGGAAGATGAGGTCGGACTGGGCCGGAACATGATCTCTATGATCATGGCTCCTTACCTCTCCCCGCAAGCTAGGGTTCGGGTCAACGGGCAGCTTACAGAATCCTTTTCCATTAACAGGGGTACGCGGCAGTGTTGCTCCCTGTCCCCTCTGCTGTTTGCTCTTGTGATAGACCCTCTAGCAGAGATGATCAGGCAGACTGCGGACATGCACGGCCTCTCTCTTGGAGGTCGACAGAACATGGTAGCACTCTTTGCAGATGATCTTATCCTCACACTATTGCGTCCACATATATCCCTTCCAGCGCTTCACTCTCTGCTACAATTCTTTGAGCGGGCTTCAGGCCTTAAAATTAACCATGGCAAATCCTGGGCTTTGAACCCTACAATCCCGGAAGAGGAGATACGAGTCTTGAAGACGCTCGCTCCTTATCAATGGGCCACTGATCATATCCGATATTTAGGGCTCCAACTGACTCCCTCTCTGGACACGTGGACCCAGGTAAATTGGTGGGAATGCAGGAGAACTGTCTTGGAAGACTTGAGAGGGTGGAAATCCCTGACTATCTCCTGGTTGAGTAGGGTTAACGCCGTCAAAATATCGATACTCCCTAAAATCTTGTATCTATTCCAATGTCTTCCCACCCCTATCCCGCAACACCAAATACAGGGCCTCCAACGAGATCTCACTAGCTTCATATGGGGCGGACGTAGACCATGATTTTCCCACAAGATCCTCATGCTCCCGTGAGACTGAGGAGGGTTAGCATGCCCCAACCTTCTGGAATATTATTGGGCCTCTCATCTCCTCTTTGTCTCGGAGTGGACAACCACTGAAAGCAAAAAGATATGGTACCATATGGACAGGCTGGTAACTGGGTGTAGTATCTGGGATCTTACGTGGCTCCACCGCACTGCCCGCTCACGCAGTGTCTATATTGCTGTGCCCACAAAAACGGTCCTAGATATATGGGACAAAGTGGCCTTGCGTAGGGGACTAACGACCTTTCCCTCCCCCAATACTCCCATTGCAGGTAACCCACTACTACCCCGGCCCTTCACACACAAACATTCGCCAAATGGTTACAGGGGGGATGCAGAGTGATTGGAGACCTGTACGAAGGGGGAACACTTAAGACATTTGCCCAGTGCAGGGAGGAATTTCACCTTCCACTGGGAGCGGGACTACAATATGCACAGCTGCGGCATTGGGTATCCTCACCAGAGATGCAACAGGCAGCTGTCTGGCCATTCACCCCCTTTGAGCGGCAAGTCCGCTTCTTCGACGAATCGAAGGGCCTTATCCCTCGGACATACCAGATCCTGTAGCACCCTCCGGTACTAACTGCACATGCATATCAACGTCAATGGCAGCTGATGTCATCCACGGAAATCACACCCGCACAGTGGAATCGCTTATGGAGGGACATTCCTAGGGTCTATCGTAGCATCTCACAGAGGGAAAATGCATACAAAATTATGACACAATGGTATTACACACCCACTCAATTGCACAAAATATTCCCTGCCACATCCCCTTTGTGCTGGAGGTGCTCAAATGCCTCTGGAGACTTCATTCACATTTGGTGGGACTGCCCGCTCCTGACCCTGCTCTGGAAGGAAGTCCTTAGTCATATTAAGGAGGTATTGGGCTTCCCCTGTATGAGTCCACAAACACAATCCTCTTGGGCCTTAAGCCTGACAGCCTAAAGGCACTTACCCCCAGCGATTGGATTATAGCACTTCACATGTTTGGGGCGGCTAAACAACTCATAGCATTAGATTGGAAAAAAGCAGAGGATCCCCCAATTGCCGCTTGGTTTGTGCGCTTATGGCATGTAATAACCATGGAACTTTTTACAGCGCAACTGCAAGAACGCGACATCCGCTTCACCGCTGTCTGGCGACCCCTAGTTAAATACCTCTGCAAAATAAAACATGCGCGCTATCTACCCTCCAAACTTAGAGCTTTACGACTCTTTGAAGATGCTATACTCCCGCCAGATCCTAACAGGCTACTCAAGTAATCAGATCAACTGTGCGCGCAGTCCGACCGGCAAGTATTAGGGCCTCCAATCTCAACAACATGCGCTGTTGCACCTCTCCTCCCGTCCGCCCGCGCGGCCTCTTTAGCTGCCGTCTACTTCTCTTTCCTACTGACTCTTCTCTTTTCGACACTTTCCTGTTCACTCACCACTAATTATTTTATGTGGGCCTCTCGCCCGTGTTCTCAATGTTGTTGTTTTTTTTAATTTTTTTAAAGGTCCTGAGATTTCCCACAATGGACTGATATTGCTCTATATAATATGTCACGCGGCCGGCCCAACAAGGGTTATAGGCGACATGCTGTGTTCAAGCTACTCCACTAATGCCTCTACATATATTTGGAGACCTTCTTATAATACGCGGCCGACCCTAAATGGGTTGTGGGCCTGACGCTGCTTAAGTCTGGACCTATGTTCTACTCATTATACAGAAAATAAAAACAGATTTCAAACAAAAAAGCACTGACTCGCATCTAATAAACATACCTCTTGCCTTCAGTTTTACCAGTGGGGCACACTGACAATTAACTTTTAAAACGTGAACGGAGGATTTAAACATGCTGCAAATGTAGTCTTTGTTCACTATGTTTCATGCAAAGCACTATTTTCTCTTCATGTCGAATTGTCCCACTGTCTTGACTCATTGACACGTAGAGAACTTTGACACCACATTTCGAGGTTATCAAGATAAGACTAAACCAAGAACCAAAAAAAATAAATATATAAAGAAATACCAGCAAACTAATGATGCCGTGTCCTTTAGCATAGAATGGCAAGCCTGGAGTCTTGAAGGCACATAGCTGTTTCTCTCAATGTAAATGTGTTCTGCCTCATGCCCCTTCATTAGAACTTGCTATTAAAAGAAGAAGCCTTACAGAAATCCAAAGTCTGGCCCCTCCAAGTCAGCAACGGTTGAGTTTATGGGGCTATTCATTTTGAAATAGGGACCTTTACAGCACGCACATTTAAAAAAAGACAAGCATCTCTTATAACGTGACATGACATCCTGTCACAGGCAGAGCTATTCATTCTTCAGGAATAGCCATGGCAATCCCTCAATGGAGAAGAATTCAGTCACACTGATGGTGGGGAACGGTGACCAATTGGGAGATGCAAATGAGATGCACTTCTTGCTAAACAGAATTGGCACACATAAGTAACACGCTGCGTGATAACACACTACAGTGCTGGAAAAGGAACACACTGACCGCTCAGAGAAGGCAGCATTTATACTGGCTAAGACGAGAAATTCAGGTTTTGTATATGGGACATTATGGTTTTGTGTGAGACTTTATATTTTCGTATAGTCTTACGCGAGAAGGGAGGTCAGCTGACCTGCTCACCATAATCCACTGTGCTCACCTTCATAAGCTCTTTGTCAGCCTCTGATGAATCCTCGTTGTTATAATGAACAAGCATTTCCTGCAGAAGTTTGACATTGTTGGTCACTTCCTCCAGAGTGTGCATGCGCACTGTTACTTTCTGCATTCGGACCTCATCCTGCATTGCCCCAAGAAAAAGAGGAAACATGAATTAATATAGACAGCTTTACGATTCTCCATTACTCAACTAGAGCAACAATTTATCAACCCACAGACATCTAATCAGCGGGTATAAACGGTAGTGAAAAAGGAGTCATTTAGAATATGGCTGGCTAGCTGCAAAATTACTAGGGTCGGGGTCAACCCCCCCATACTTAGAAATCCACTGCTCTGGCACAATCTTTTAGGTGAAAGCTTTCCTCCTGACCGGGCGGGAATATTTTTGACAAAAAATAACAATAGGTGAATAGCCATGTCACGGCTGCATGTTTGGCCAAGTTTTAATTTTTCAGAAACAAACTACTGAAGCAGGGATTTGTTTCTATAACACCAAAATGGTGGATAAGATTTATGGTATTTTCCTGCTTGAGAATGTGTGGCTAGCTTGGTAGGCTAGGGCAGGGATATTCGTCAGACTGCCTGCCCTGAAAGGTGCACCCTTTTGATGCACTGAAGGACAAGTTACTTACCTTCGGTAACGCCTTATCTGGCAGAGACATGATTTAGCCGCAGATTCCTTACCTTTGAACTTCCAGGCGTCAGGCTGGATCCGGAAGATTTTCCCCAGCAGTACCCCTGTGCGCTGGTAGATGGCGCCAGCCGACTCCACGTGACGTTGTCAGCGTCGTGTTCGTCGTCCTAATGATGTCCGCGTCATCAATATAACCACCACCCGGGTGCGCTGACATCAGTACGTTTCATGACTTTCTACGCCCAGAAGCACAAAGCCATGAAGTGACTTACCATGGTGTGTTAAAAAAAGAATAGCTTGGGCCCTGAAGAGGAACATTCCTGACACTTGAAACCAATTCCGCATTGCGGGGAAGTTGGGTGGGTGGGTAAGGAATCTGCGGCTAGATCATGTCTTTACCAGATAAGGCGTTACTGAAGGTAAGTAACTTGTCCATCAGAAAGAGACATCTAGCTGCAGATTCCTTACCTTTAAACAGATACCCAAGCAATACCATCCTCTGAGGAGGGACTGCGGAACGGCTTAGACGAGAAAATCCTGTCCAACAAAGCGACCATCAGGCCTTCCCTGCGAACCTGAGAATTCAGGCAGTAGTGTCTGGCGAACTTGTGCAGAGATGCCAAAGTGGCAGCCTGGCAGATATCCGAGACAGGAACACCAAGCTGGAAAGCCATGGTGGCAGCCTTTGCCCTGGTGTAATGGGCCCTTACCCCTTCAGGGGGATCCTTCCTCGCTAAGGCGTAAACCATTTTTATACAGAGGATGACCCATTGAAAATAGACCTCTTCTGTACAGCACGGCCCTTCTTTGCCTCTATGCATCCTATAATGAGTTGGTCAACCACCCAGAACTCTTTGGTTCGATCAAGGTAGAACGACAATGTTCTTTTTTGGGTCCAGACAATGGAGACGCTCTTCTTCCTTGGAAGGTTGCGGAGGTGCATAGAAGGTGGGCAGGGTAACCGACTGTCCCAGATGGAAGGGTGTTACCACCTTAGGCAGAAAGGATGCCCTAGTCCGGAGTATTACTTTGTCTGGAAAGACAGTCATGTAAGAAGGCTGTGAAGATAGTACCTGCAGTTCACTAACCCTCCTGGCAGAGGTTAGGGCCACCAAAAAAGCCTGTCTTGATGGTGAGCAACCGCAGAGGACAGTTATGCAGTGGCTCAAACAGTGCACACATCAGAAGAGAGAGATCCAAATTAAGGCCCCACTGTGGCATGATGAAAGGCGAAGGAGGAAACAAATGGGTTAACCCCTGCAAAAACCTCTGCACCAAAGGAGATTTGAACAGAGAGGGCTGATCAGGTAGCCGGAGAAAAGAAGAAAGGGCCGAAAGACAGCCCTTCAATATGCCCAGAGCAGAGCCCTGCTGGGCTAAAGCAAGTATGAACAATAGGACTTCACATAAGGGAGCAGATAGGGGGTCGATAGACCAGTGTGTACAATATTTACAAAATGTGTTCCATCGGCAGGCATATATCGATTTTGTGGAGGGACGCCTGGCTGCCAAGATAACCTCACAGATTTCGGGAGGGAGGTCAAAAGCTGTCAAATGTCGCCGCTCCACGCAAAGAGGTGGAGAGTAGACAGGTTCCAGTGGAGAACCCTCCCCTGCTACTGTGATAGAAGATCCTCCCGCAGAGGCAGCCTCACCAGAGAATCGATGCTCAAGTCTAGAAGCTCGGGATACCAAACTCTCCGTGCTCAGTCCAGAGCCACAAGAATAACTTAATCCTGGTTGCTCATGATCTTCTTGAGCACTCTGGGCTGGAGTGGAATGAGCGGGAAAGCATATATGAGGCCTGAGCTCCACTTGTGGCAAAAAGTGCTGCAGATCAAGAGCCGCCTTGGAAACTCCAACGCGCAGAACAGCTGACACTGCTTATTCTCTTTGGAGGCAAGCAGATCTAACCAAGGCTCTCCCCACCTCCGGATGGTGACGCCATTCGTGATCTGCAACGCACCTTCGACTAAGGTTGTCCGCGCTTTCGTTCAAAGAACCGGCCAGGTGTTGAACCACCTGGGAAATGCCCTGATGTTCCACTCAAGTCCAGAGACGCAGGACCTCATGACAAAGTGTCCACAACCAAACTACGACCTGTTTGTTGCAGTACCACATAGCGGTAGTGTTGTCCGTTAAACACCTGTACAAACCTTCCCTTTATTGACAGCAAAAAGGCTTTCTGTACCAGTAGGATCGCCCAAAGCTCCAACAGATTGATATGGAACTTAGCTTCCGCCAGAGACCAGAGTCCTCTGATCTATACCTCCCCCAGAATGCCACCCCTTCCCAGAAGGGACGCATCCGTCACTACTGTAAGATCTGGGCGGGAAAGAGAGAGGGGATCTGGGCTGGAAAGAGAGAGGGGTCTGCCCTTGAACCAATCGCAGTCCGTAAGCCACAACTGCAGGTCTTTCACAGTGCCCTCTGAAATCTGAACCATATTGGTGAGATTTCCTCAACGCTGTGCCCATTGGAACTTCAGGTCTCACTGCAGAGCCCGCATGTGCCACCGTGCATGGGTCACTAGCAGGATGCAGCCTCACAGTCATTCTCACCGAAATCCAAGATAGAGCTGAAACATCGGTATCATTGCCTGAATATCTTGGACTCGCCGTTCGGGAGGATAGGTCCAAAATTGCACCATGTCGAGAACCACCCCAATGAAAAGGAGCGTCTGAGATGGGGGGGGTCAGGTGTGATTTAGGAAAGTTGATAGTGAACCCTGGCAAATCCAGGAGGTTCGCCATAGCTTCGAGGTGGGAGACAATTGCTTGGGGCGAGCCCCCTTCAACAACCAGTCGTCGAGATAGGGGAAGACTGGAACCCCTGATCTCCGCAGATGGGCTGCGACCACCGCCATTACCTTTGTGAACACCCAAGGGGTACTGGTGAGGCCAAAGCAGAGCACTGCAAATTTCAAGTGCTCGTGACCCACCTTAAATCGCAGGTAGTGACGATGGGCAGGAGGGATGAGAATATGAAAATAGGCATCCTGCAAGTCCAGCGATACCATCCAGTCTTCTGGGTCCAAGGCAGACAGAACCTGAGCAAGGGTGTGCATCTTGAATTTCTCAGTTTTGAGGAAGTAGTTGAGTGCCCTGAGGTCTAGGATAGGACAAAGGCCTCCGTCCTTCTTTGGGACAGAAAGTAGGAGGAACAGCAACCACTGCCTACTTCGGGCCTGTGAACCCTCTCTATAGCTCCATTGGCCAAGACAGTTGTAACTTCCTCACGGAGCAAAGCAAGGAGAGGCAGTCTTGAAGGGGAGGGAGTAGCACCATAGACTATTTGCAACACCCACCTATCCAATGTAATGTAATATTTTGCCAGTGGTGGAGATGATAGCGTATTCTGCCACCGACTGGCCAAGAGTGATCCTGGGGATCAGACTAGGAAGGTTTTGTCGGTGGAAGAAGGGATGGTGGCTTGGCTCGACTTCTGGTTTCCTGAACCATGAGGCCTGGTGAACCGCGTCCACGGCCCGCAGAGCTTACTGAACTTGCAGGGTCCTCTAGCCAGAATAGGGTTGGCGCGGCTGGTAGCCCCTTCCGTAGTCACAAAACGAGCGAAAAGTGGATGAAGCCCTGGGGGCAGTGGCCCTGGCCCGCGAGTCTTTAAGGCTCTCAAGGGCAGCATCGCCTCATCTCCGAAGAGACGGGAGCCATCAAAGGGCATGTCCATGAGGCTAGCCTGGACATCCCCTGAAAAACCAGGCGTTCTAAACCAGGCGTATCAACTAAAGGCGGATGTACGTTGTTACAATGCATGCTTTTACTACGCATGCCTTTACAACGCAGGTTTTACAACGACTTGCCTTGGGGGGTGCTGGATAGTGAATAGTTTAATTTACTATTCCAACTCCAGTCCCCGTGGATAGTAGGGAAGGTGTTGGAAAGTAAATTAAACTATTACCTATCCTAGAGCGCCCCCCAGCGCAATTCGTTGTAATGACTTGCGTTGAAAAACCTGCGTTGTAGAGGCACTGCGTGGTAAAAGTTGCGTCGTAAAGGATGTTTCCCACTAAAGGCCACTGGCGTGGAAATCACTCTACCTAGCGAGTCAGTCGTGTCCAAGCCACATCTGATGGCGAACTTAGCTGTGTCCCTCCCATCTGAGATAGCTTGGGAGAGTAGAGCCCGGTCCTTCTCTGAATCTCTGGGCAGCAACTGCACTACTGTATCCCATATGGAATGGAAATAACAGTCCAACAGGCATTTAGTGTTTACCGACCACAATGCCAGACTGGCGGAATTAAAAGAATATTGGGCTGAAGTACTGCACTCTCTTGGATTCCCTGTCCGGGGGTGTGAAAGGGAATGCGCCACGAGAAGTGGAAGATTAGACCACCAAGCTTTGAGGGGTGGGGTGGGTGGTGAGGAAAAGTGGTCGCCTGGTGCATGGTAATGGCGGCCTGCAATCGTCCTGTTCACAGGAGCCCCTGTGTTGAGTTTGGACTAAGTAACCAGAAGGACGTCTGTTAAGGCCTCATTGAAGGGCAGTGGGGGTTCCGAACTCGAGACCCCAGGCTGCAGGACCTTTGTCAAGACATTAGTCTTGACCACCACTGTAGGAAGCTGCAGGTCGAGGACCTCCACAGCCCTACGCACTAGCATGGCAAAAGATGCTCCCTCCTCCGTAGCCAGGTTAGGAGGGGAAAGCATGCCAGAGTCTGGGGAGGTGTCCAGGCCATTGGAGTCTCCCAGTTCATCATACCCGTCCAGATCTTGTTGGTGCTGGATTTCTAAGGGATTCTGCTCCCCCTCCCAATCTTCCTCCATCCCTAACCCGTCAGAATTGAGCATGGAGAATGGTATGGAGCCGTACGGCTCTGTTGGCACCCGTTTTGGCCTCGGAGGACGCCGGACCGGCTTTGTGTCATTGGGAATGAGGATCGGGGAGGCGCCGCCGGTGACGCTCGGCGCTTGATGCAATGTCGGGGAAGGTCGCGGTGGAGGTGCGACCAGGATCGGTTCAGACCCGGGAATGGGTCCACTCGGAGGCCATGGTGCCGGGGGCAAAGCCACCGGCATGGGAACCACAGGTGCCCCTCCGTCCTCTGAGCCTGCGGGCCCGAAGCCACGCCTGCAGGGTCTGGCCGCTCAAATATGGCATGCATGGCACTATAAAATTCCTTCAGTTGGGCGTGGGTCGTTACAAACCCCGGAAAAGGGAGGGAAACGCGGACCCAACCCAAGCATCCGCTCTGTGGAGCGAGGCCTCGAACGCTGAGGTTCCTCCACCGCATCACGAGACGGGCAGGGTGAAGTCGAAGCATACTTCAACTTCTTTTGTTTCTTGTGGTGCCTCTTTCCTGACTTCGATGAAGAGGATTTCAATTCACTGGAGAGGTTCTCAGACCTAACTCTTAACCGAGACCTGGACCGCGACTGCCGAGGTGACCTCCGCGGTGCATGACACCGGGCCGCAAGCAGCTTTAGGGACCACTCCCTCAAAGCCTTCCGTGCCATGGCCCGGCAGTTGGAGCACGACTTGGGAGTCATGGTCGCGCTCCAGGCACCAAAGACAAACTAAATTGGAGTCTGTGACCAACATGGCGCGGTGACAGGCGACGCACGGCTTGAACCTCGAAGTCTTCTTACTTGACATGACTTCCTAACACACAGACCAAGTCGACAAAAAGTCAAAAAAAGTCTGTCAAAAAATGACAGGGGGTAGCTCTCTTCAATAGATCTGCGCTGATAGAGCGGAAAGAAAACAACTGACGTCAGTGCACTTTAGTGGCACTTCTATTGATGACGCGGACGTCACGACGATGACGACCAATGCCATCTATGGGCACGCAGGGGTACTGTTAGGAAAAATCTACTGGATCCAGCCTGACACCTGGAAGTTCAAAGGTAAGCAATCTGCAGATAGATGTCTCTATCAGATGCCTCCAGTGTACCCTTAGTCGGTTCCGCTGTTAGCAGTTCTCCAAACCGTAAATGAGTTGGAAAAACGTGAAATGGGGAAAATGTGACATTACAGCAAATGTCCCATTATCTCAAAATCACCCCATTCCAACAATAATCACTCCAGGTGAGCACTTTACTAACTGCTGATTCACACCCTGCCATGACTTCAGTTGTTGCTGGCACTACTTGCTGTTACAGTTACTCATAACTTAAGTCATTTTTCTTTTTTTACTTTACCAGACATCTAAGGCTTAGGTAACAGCAAACAACAGCAATATTTTCTATTGCCAAAGTCTTCCCACCGCTCCGTTCTCCTATCTGCTCCCAAAAAAGTCCTATTGACTGTGCTGAAGAACAAAAGGATCGGTTTACCCAAAGACAGAACAGACAGGTTACACAGATGAAGCCAGTAGACCACTCGCCCTCTGCTGGTAATAGGAAAATTGCCTGTCCCTTTCCAACTGCTGTTAATGTATGGCAAACCTGCAAGCAGACAGTTCTGACTGTTACTAAGGAAGGTACGTATGTCTGGGTCACACTTTATAACGACAGTGGACTTCAGCACACACACAGCATGGTTGTGCGTATAAAGGCCAAAACAACAGGTCTTAAATAGCAGAAGGTCACTGAAAACATGCAGGAGTCCTTCCTATCTCAACTATTACTCTTAAAAGAGGAGCTTCCAGATTATGCCAAGTGTCTTGGGGTTTAATATGGGACATGGGTGCAGGAGTATGCGGCAACTATGGGGATTTGGCGGGTGTGGCCAAGATAGCAACCATAGACAGTCGCTTGATAGCAAGCTCTGCCGTACCGCACAGTTATTGGGCATCCTGTAGGGTATCGTACCCCCAACACAGCTGGTTAAAGTGAACCAGATACATTGCAGACCCCTGATAGCTGCCTGTAGGGACTGTGGGTTTAAGTGCACACCCAACACTTCTTCCCTCCAGCCCACACATGGGTGCAGCCCAGTGCTGACTCAGAGACCGCGGTCTCTATTGTAAGGCATGCCCATCATCATCTAAGTGCCTTGGCGGCAGCGACTACACAGACCCACCGTGTCCGTCCGGCTCCTGGGTATGTAAAGAGGTGAGGCATGTCACAAAGACAGGGAATACAGCGGCAAGCCCGGTCAACCCTGGAGGGTTTATTTACTTATTGCAGTATGGAACCTGATTTGAGTGCTTGAGACTTTCCAGTCTGCCAATGATCTATATCCCGAATAGGCAGCCCTGGAACTCCCCAAAGATAGCCTGTTTATTTACCACGATAGAGACCACATTCTGCAAGTGGCCCGAGCCAAAGGCAGGTTGTGAACTGTAAAGTCAACCTTTTCGCCGATTATACCTTGGAGGTCCAGAAGCAGAGAGAATTTTTTACGAAGTCAAAAAGTGCCTATGGTTTGATGTTACCTGCCAATCTCAAGGTCTTGCACGGGGCTAGCACTATGTTTTTTACATCACCTGAGAAGGCTTAAACTTGGTTGGAGAGCAGGGGTGACAGAACACCCGTGGAATGGAGGATCAACAACAGCAACAAAAAACATGGAAAGGGCACTGATGGTGGCAGAGGTGGAGCAGCGCATTGACTCTGGGTCTGTGAGCAAGGGAGGGGTGTAAGCAGATTATAAAGATACTGAACTTGCCGTGGTTGAACTGGTCCTTCATGGTCGCCAGGACCTGACTGCAGACTCTGTGCTCTCAAGTTGTTATTTATTTTCTTACTTTCTCCTATACACAGAGGGCAGAGGCATGGCATATGGGTTTCTCCGTTGCACAGGAGCAGTACTTGGGATTAGCACTTACACCCACTGTTGATAGTATGTTGGGACAGTGACTAACTACGGGAAGGTGGTCACTTTTTGACTCCTACCGTGTATAAAAGCTTAGGGTTCTCAGGCGCACCCTCAGCCTCTCTCCATTGGTTGAAGAGAGACAGACTGTAGCAATATAATGCTGTTGCATGAGCATCCATTGGTGCACTGACCTGTGTTCTGGAGTTGGAGTGTTGTTTATGTGTTAGTTACCCTATGATACTTGTAGTTTCATTAGTGACAGCCTCGTTCATTGGCCTCAGAACTGGGGATCATATGGGATCAAAGCATTCGGGGGTTAATACTTCATGACATGAATTACGGCGACTTTGCTACTAATGGTATACACCCAATAATATCTTAACATGCAATGTAAGTGGCATGGCCAGTCATATTAAATGATATAAGGTTCACCTCTACCTATGGCATGGACATGCACACATTGACTGCAATGGACACACCTAACCCTGGTCAAACTATCAAAGCTGCGTATGATGTGGAGGGGTTCAGTGGTGGAAACCACCTATTCTAGATACTCGGATCACCCCTGGGGTTTCTTTCATAGGGAAACACCCCTCCAGAGACACACAGGGAAGATCTGCAGTATTCGAGGGGTTATAAAACAATGTCGCTGGTGGTGTTTTATACCCCCAAGCGTGAATCTCTCTACCTTTCTGGACATGCTCACACCCTCCAATCTTGCAAGAATCATTGCCTCATGCAACTAGTGTGGAAACTTTAATTGTGTTTCTGATACTGTCCTGGGCATGCCAACCCCACCCCACCTCACCTCTCTAGGGAACTCAAACGATGTCAACAACAAAACATCTTTAAGAATGGGAGTATCATGCTCAGGTATAGGAAATATGGTGGAACATGCACAGAGTGCCAAGGGAATACTCATTATTCAGGATTACATGACCAACACACAAGAACAGATATTTTCTATTGTTGCTCAGATGCAGGCACAAATGTGGTGGATACCGAAAAACTGGGACGTACGCCATTCAAACACGTTAACCCTTGGCTGGAGGGAGGGAGGCAGCCCAGCCACATCTCGGTGGCATCTCCATAAAGAGGGGCTCCCTGACACAGTGTTCCATTTATTGTTGGTGGATGATGTGGACAATTATTGGGTACAACTTCGGATTTACTCCTCAGGTGGAAAGTCTTCAAAGTGGTCCTTAAAAAGCTATGCATTTAATCAATCTAATGGAGCAGAAAGGTGCTTTGCAGAGAACTGACAGTGTTAGAACACGTAGGTTAGAAATAAGCTGTGTATCTTACCATACAGCCATCACTCATTTATCAAAAACGAAACTTGATCACAAGTCAGCCCTAGATACACTTTGAGCCATGGATTGCAGGGTGTCTGGCAACATATAGGGGAAGATAAAGCAGGGCGGCTGTTCGCCTCACTGATGCGCTCTGAAGCCCCTAGAACCTAAATAGCGGTTATACACAACCCACAGGGAGAGATAGTAAATACCCAAGCAGGCATCAATCAAACATTTGAGACGTAGTATAGCTTGATTTATGTGGCCCAGAGGGTGTGGATACCAGTTATAATGAGGGGTATCTAGACAACCGATACTTAACAACAATGACCCCGCTCCATCGCACGGATCTGGATGCCTCTCTGGCTGTAGAAGAGGTACATTTAGTTATACATCAAATGGCGAACTGTAAGACCCCTGGTACAGATGGATGTCCTGTAGAATTGTATGCCTTATTAGGCCAACAATTGGCCCAGGATTATTGGTGTACAAAACTGTGCAAGCAGGTGGGCGGCGTCCAGACACCATGAGGGAGGCATTACTCACGGTCCTTCCTAAGTCTGGCAGGGACCCATTGCTGGTAGGGTCATATCGTCCATTATTTCTACTGAACATGGATTATAAGATCCTGGGGAAAATACTGGCTAATAAACTGGTTCCTATAGCCCAAATACTAGTTGACCCTGACCAAAATGATTTCGGTGAGAAAAACTTTCCTAAATTTGCATTGCCTATTCATGTTTATGGATTGGGTGAGCTCTTTCGGAACCCACCAATGCATGGCATCATTGGATAGAGACTTTGACATTTGAGCCTAATGGGCGTTGTGCACCTGACTCTATTGCTGCCCAGCTCCAGTGTTTGGTGCACTGGTTACGTTTGAGTGTGGAACTAGGAAGGAAAATGCTACTTACCAGTATGCATCCGTTCTTGGCATGTAGAGCTGCAGAGTTACACACTACGCATAGATGGCCACCTAGTGTTGGGCCCGGATGTTTGCAGTTTGTTTTGTTGTAGAAAAGTCTTTGGAAGTCACGGGATAGGTGACTCCTCCTTTGGATGATACTGCGCATGGGCATCGGCTCCATCCCCAGATTGTTTTTCGCCATTAGGGAAGTGATGGAGCTGTACAAGAGGTAGTGATGTCCATGTGATTTGTATCTAATTAAGATAATACTCGAACAGATAAAGGTAGCCGGGGAGACGGGTGGGCCTGTGTAACTGTGTAGCTCTACATGCCAAGAACAGATGCATACTGGTAAGTAGCATTTTCTGTTCGAGGCATATGAGCTGCAGATTACATACTATGCATAGATTGTATAGCAGTACCCACCTTTAGCGGCGACCACCAGTATCTGTTGCAGTTGTTTGAAACAGAGTTTTTAGTACAGCCTGGCCTACAGTGGCTTGTTGTTTATTTTGCACATCTACACAGTAATGCTTTGTGAATGTGTGCGGTGTAGACATCTGGCTGCTTTGTATATATCATCTAGGGGAATGTTCCCTAAGAATGCCATTGAAGCCCCTATTTTCCTTGTAGAATGGGCTTTTGGAGGAATTGTAAATGTACGTTTGGCTTTGTGATAACATATTTGTATGCATTTAACAATATACCTAGCGATCCCTGATTTTGATATGGGATTGCCTTTATGTGGCGGTGAGAAAGACACAAAAGGCTGTTTTTTTTTACAAAAAGCTTGTGTCCTTTCGATATAGTACAGTAATGCTCTTTTTATTTTTTTTATTTTTTATTGTAACAGTAAGACAAGAGCAGGCAATACAGATATCAGGTGTGTCGCAGTAAAATACAGAACAGGGCCAGGCGGGGGAAATATACAAACAATAATCACTGTAAGAAGTAAAAGGCCCATCACGGGTACACATAACGGCAATAGGAAATAAGCAATCTATTAAGCAATCAAAGCAATCCCACCCGCGTGACCTCGTCCACAATGTTACAGGATAATTAAGCCAGCGAAGACACCCGGACAATAAAGGATTCGTGAAAAATAAACAGCCCATCTCTCGTAGAAGGAAAAAGAAAAGACAAAAGGGGCCATAGAACAAAAGAAGGCAAAATAAAAAAAACCACCCTGCACCCCTGCAATGGCTATGGCCTAACCCCACTAGCAGTGTGCCTGTCGCCCAAGAACTACCCTAAAGGAAGGGAAAAGAGAAAGCGGAGGAGGAGAAAGCAAACACACTCCCGGTCTCCCGTACCCCCCGCCAACAGCAACCACCCCGAGACATGGTAAAATCAATATTTAGCAATTATACAAACCAGTCAGGGGAGGATAAACAACAACCACCCAAGTCTCGTCACAATATAGGCACAACCCCGGCATCGCTAAAAGCTATTTTATCGGAACCCAGCGATAAAGTTCAGCCCTGGCCAGTACGGTCCGTCATAAGAGTCTTTGCCACTGAAGCCGCCATTTTGAAGGAAAAGGCAAAGCGTCCACAAAAGTTCTTGTCAGCACAGGAGGATCGAATACAGGATAAAAGTTCACGGCTCGAACGAGGAAAGGTGTTCAAAAACAGCGAGTATCCCAAACCATCACCAAGGAACTCGTAGCCACATGGAAGACCGTCTATAGATGCGTTAGGCGGCAGCAGGATCAGGCAAGAGACGCTAGCGAGAAGCTCGGGCTGGCTTGTCGGTAATAGGGGACCGTCAAGGTTCATGAACTCCGGGTTATGCACGGGGACCTCGACCTCTGATGTGCAATGCACCGCTGGTACCATCTCCAGCTGGAAACCAATCGAGGTGTCGTCCTCAGGTTCCAGGATACTGTCCACTTTCACCATCAGTGTCCGGAACACAGCGACTGTGTGCGAATGGAGCGCCCCAATGGCGGCCACAACGGCCTGCAGCGATGGCGCGCCTTCCGTCCGCTCCATCCCCTCTCAATAGGCGACAGAGCCGGACTTGAACCCTGGAGGCCGGCTGCTCCGGAGTCGCAGCCACGCAAATCTGATATCAAGTAATGGGCGCTCCTCGTCTTACAGAACACACCTTCGCCGTCAGAGAGGGCCCCAGCCCGTCGACCCCGGGAGGGCAGCAAGGTCTCCGGGCACCGGACCCCCACCACAGCAGCCGGCGTGACACGCTGGTGTGTCCTCGGTGTAGATCGTTCAAAGGATCATCACAAAAAGTCAACAATTCAGGCACTCTTCGGGAGACCGGGCTCAGTCCAGGTCTCACGGCCGATGTTGTTCAAGTCTGACCCGGGTAGTCTAGAAATCGAGGCCCCGGCTTCCACACGTTGTTAGGCCGAGAATGGAAACACGGCATATCTTCGTCAGCCGATGAGGTAGAAATCTCGGGATTGCACCTCTAGAAGCAGTAGACCTTCATAAACAAGGAAATCAGGTGTAAGGTCAGGATTGAAGACAGGATAATCGAGCTGCTGGCGGAGGTCAGCGGAGCCGGGAGCTTACGCGGCCATCTTGATTCGTAGAGTAGCTCCTTCCCCAGTAATGCTCTTTTGACATCTAAGGTATGTAGAGCTCTTTCTGCGACTGTTTGAGGCTGCGAGAAAAATACATGCAGCTCAACAGATTGATTTAGATGGAATGGTGAAATGACTTTAGGAAGGAACTTAGGGTTAGTATGAAGAACCACTTTGTTATGATGCATTTGGAGAAAGGTTTCTTGAATTGTAAATGCTTGTAGTTCACTAACTCTTCTGAGAGAAGTAATGGCTACTAGGAAAGCTACTTTCCAGGTTAGGAATTGCAATTCACATTTATGTAATGGTTCAAAGGGAGGTCCCATTAATCTTGTGAGAACTACGTTTAATTTCCACACGGGTGCAGGTGGCATCCTGGGAGGAATTATTCTTTTGAGTCCTTCCATAAAAGCTTTAATAGCTGGTACTCTAAAAAGAGATAGGTGTTGTCTATTTTGCATTTTGCAAGTATGCTGCGATGGCAGCGAGGTATAGCCTGATGGATGTGTAGGCTAAGTTACACTTTTGAAGGTGTAATAGATATCCTATGATGTGTTGAATAGACACGCCTAAAGGATTACTTTGGTTGTTTTGGCAGTATATGATGAACCGTTTCCACTTAGCGGCATAACATGCTCTAGTAGTGGGGCGTCTAGCTTCTTTGATAACGTTCATACATTCATGGGGAAGGTTGAGGTAACCAAACTCTTTGACCTCAGGAGCCAGATCGCTAGGTTGAGCTGAGCTGGGTCCGGGTGTCTGATCTCTCCATGATTCTATGTTAATAGGCATGGAGATAGGTTTAGTTTTTGGTGTGGTACTACAGACATCTGAAACAGCGTGGTGTACCACGGTTGCCTGGCCCAAGTTGGAGCGTCTAGGATGAGCGTTAGGGAATGTTGCTGTAGTTTGCGTACCACTATCGGAAGTAGTGGGAGAGGAGGAAAAGCGTACGCAAATAGTTCTGACCAATTCATCCATATCGCATTGCCTTTGGACAATGGGTGTGGGTATCTGGCGGCAAAGTTTGGGCATTTTGCGTTTCCGTGGGTGGCGAAGAGGTCTATCTGAGGTTGTGCCCACATTTGAAAGAACCGATGAAGAACTTGCGGATGAAGTTCCCACTCTTGGATCTGCTGTGTTTGACGACTTAGCAGATCTGCTATAGTGATTTGCACTCCTGGGAAGTGTTGGGCTAAGAGAAAGATGTTTAGTGGCATAGCCCATCTCCATATCTGCTGTGCTAACTGAGAGAGCTGCAGAGAGTGTGTCCCTCCTTGTTTGTTTAGGTAGTACATAGCTGTCATAGTGTCTGTGCGGACTAAGATAGCTTTGCCTGACACTTGAGTTTTAAATGCTTTTAGGGCTAGAAACACAGCTAGCAACTCTAAGTGGTTGATGTGGAGTAGCTTCTGTTACGGTGTCCACCTGCCTTGCATGGTGTGATGCAGTAGGTGAGCTCCCCAGCCGGAGAGCGATGCGTCCGCTGTCATGACTATTTGAAGAACTGGCTCTAGAAACGGTCGCCCATTGGAAAGGTTTTTGGTGTTCCACCATTGCAGAGAACAATGAGTCCGACCGTCTACCAACACTAGGTCTGTCAGTTGACCTTGAGCCTGGTTCCATTGGCGTGCTAGGCACTCTTGACGTGGACGCATTTGCAGTCTTGCGTGAGGTACTACAAATATGCAAGATGCCATCATTCCTATGAGATGCATGAACACTAGAGCTGGTAGTGAGTGTTGCGGTTTGAATTTTGTTAGGAGAGCTTTTACACTTGTTATCCTTGCTGGAGAGGGATAAGCTAGTGTTAGTTGGGTGTTTATTGTAGCGCCAAGATACTGTTGTATGTGCGAGGGTTGAAGATGCGATTTGGTGTGATTTACTGTGAATCCCAAGTCGTGGCGCTGAATAGTAGAGTGAGTGTGTTGTGTGGATGGGAATATGGAAGTAGGCGTCCTTGAGATCTAGAGTGACAAGGAAGTCGTTTAGTATCAGCAGTGGAAGGACTTGTTGGAGTGTGACCATATGAAAATGATCCGACTGTTTGTAAATGTTTAGAGGTCTGAGGTCTAGGATGGGTCTTAGAGATCCGTCCTTCTTTGGTATTAGGAAATATAGGGAGTATACTCCTTTGTTTTTGTGATGCTCTGGAACTACTTCTATTGCATTTTTCTGCAGGAGGGATATTACCTCCTGTCTGAGCAATGTTAAATGTTTCTGTGACATTGGGTGCTGATTGGGTGGTATGTTTGGGGGGTAGATGTTAGTTCAAGACAATAACCTGATTGAATTATTTGGAGCACCCACCTGTCTGATGTGATGTTTTCCCAGGCTGGCAGGTATTGTTGGAGTCTTTCCCCGACAGGAGTGGAATGGGACGGGGGAAGGGAGTCATTGGGCAGGGGTAGAGGCATAGCGGGAGTTGTTATTTTTACCTCTGCCTTTGTTAATGTTACCCCTGTAACCCCCCCCTTTGGTAGCCCTTGCTGTAAGTGGACTATGTAGGGGCTTTGTACGAGGTAGAAGCCGTGTCTGAAGTATATCCCCTGGTGGCACCTCGATAGGATGAGCGACGAAATGAACGTCAGGGAGCCTGCCACTGCAGGGCTCCCATAGATTTGGCGGTGTCTGTATCCTTTTTAGGGCTCGGCTATAACGCGCTGAAAGCGCGTTCTCGCCAGAGAACTATTGTCGGCGTCTCAGCAGTCTGAGACGCCGAAGGGAGACAAGACCTGGCCGCGCGCAGTGTTTTTCCATAGGATAACGTTGTGCGCGTGGCCAGGTCTTGTCTCCACGGCATGCATGGCAGGCCGGATCGCGTCGCGCGCCTCTGTGGAATGCAGGGGGAGTCTGCAGAGAGGCGCGCGGCGCTGATAACACGCTCCATGTGTTAGTTATTACAGCCCGCCCACTCACAGCGCTGATGCTTTGCACTGAAGCCAGCACGCGCTGCCCGCCCGCCCCGGCGTCTCGCGCGCCCTGATCTATTTCCAAGGCCTCCGTAAATGGTATCCATACCAGGTGAGCGTTTAATGTCAAATGTAATAGACTTCACAGTCCAATAAAGCTCGCTTAGATCTACTCGTGCTATGATTCAGTATTTCTGTGCATTATTAAGCATATGATAAATAAGCTCTTTTCTGCAGAGACATGTATACATTATATTTTTTACTGCAGGAAGAAGGAAACACCTCTTTCATGTTTTCATTGATTTAAGTTGTGTCTTTTATGTTCATTTAGAACAATCTTTAATTTTCAGGGTAAAACAATTATTTACCCTGCAGTTCATGGATAAGAAGCAGCACTGGGTACAATGGTGTCTTTACAAGTGCTCACCACTGTAAAATTCAGGGCAGAGTCTGGAAGGCTTCACAGTCGGGTGCTATGAACAGATCAACTGATTCTACTCCACTCATTCCGATGTTAAGATTGTAATGCACTGAGGTAGCTAAACACAAGACTATATCTAGGATCAATATTTTCTAGCATTCATTTGAGATATTAGCGTTGAATTCCCCAAACAGATCACAATATCGTGCAGGTAGGTGCTAATAACTCTGCTGGGCAGTACGGGAAATTAATTTTTTTACTAAATCGGGTCTCATTACTATCACTGCACAGGTCTTAATCAATTCCATTGCAAATGCACCCATCTCATTAAGGTCTAATGCTATTAACACCAAATGTTGGAGGGATTCCTCCAACGGATTGCGTATACGTAGAGACGAAACAGATTGGAGTGGTTTACTGGTGTTGAATTTGGCAGTACCGAACAACAAAGGGAATGCACTAATGCAAGTGACTAGATGGTGCTAGAAGATGGGTATTCACCCAGGGGTAGATAGGCCTGTATACTCCAGCCCTCCAGTTGTGGGCGATATATGGCTGCAGGACTTCCGATCCTTATACAAAACACGCCCCAGGTTAGAAGTTGGCCTGCTCACATGGGGGGACTTATTTATGGGTGGGATGCTCAAGACATCTGAGGATTTGATGGATGCCATGGGGTTGCCCCCTAGGAATGACCTCCTATACTTTGCACCAATGCATCTGCTTTATCTGACAAGATTTGTTATGCATCTTTAACATCCTTCTCCCTGCAGACTCTACTCACAAATGGAAAAGCGAGAAGTGCAGTGAAATGCCTTTGCAGTGGATTACAACAAAGCAGAGTTCTGCGCTTCCCTGCACTGAAAGTACAATGGGAGACCAATGTTGGACAAGAATTGACTGAAGCCCGATGTGCGCAATGCTTACATAGAGTTAAGAGTATCTCACTCAATACACACCTAAAATATTTAAAATTCAACTATATACACCACTTCTACCTTCTATATGACTCCACAGCAGCTAAGTTGCTTGTTCCCAGGCGCAAACCACACTTGCTCAAGGTGGGCCAGTGTGGAAGTCAACTTTTACTATATGGTGTGGCTTTGATCGATTATAATAGGGCTCTGGGAGGCAGTGATTGCACATCTATTAGATATTATGGGTAGGCAGGTCCCCACAGTGGCTACACACTACTTGTTGGGACTGATGAAATGTAAAAAATGTACCAAGAATATAAACAGATTTTTCGATCTTGCCTTAATACTCGCCAAATGGCGCATAGCCATGTCTTGGAAGTCCCACTCGGCCCCTCCACTAGGGAGCTGGTATAGACACCTACGGAAGGAAATGTATGTCGAGATTGATGCACTGACAAAATACAGCTGCGTTAACAAGAGATCCCCACAACCAGTAAATTTGGAAGGGTACACGAGAGAGGCAGGGGCTAAATCAGACAAAAGACCACCTTGTGCCACATATAGTGTGGCACAGAAGAAACACTAGCCAAGCGGGTTATACTTGTCACTACACCATACTTCCATATTTTGGCTTGTTGCCAGAACTGATCTTACTGTAACCATGCACTTCTTGCAAGCTTATAGCTGATTGTGAGGGCAAGCTGTGCATTCTACACACACACACTCACTCACTCATTTGACGGCCTAGTGTTTCTTTCAGATTGTCAAATGTCGATTTGTTATCCACATTCTTTACTAAGTTTGTGAACCCCCAGTGTTCTCATCAGCCTTTGCCTAGATGTATTGTTTTACACCTTGCAATCAGATAATTGGTTGTTAATTCTGTACTGACCAAATATGTTGTAGTTTAATGTCTCTGTCATGCATGATAAAAAAAATTAATAAAGAAATACTGTGGTTTAAAAAAGAAACTATGGAGCATAGGCCCTCTTTACTACTAAGAGGATCCATGCATGTTTGGTAATTTGGCTCCAGTAGTTTTAGTGGAGCAAATGTCCTTCCATCATGGGGTGGAGAGGACTCTCGGATATGTACCTAAGAGGAAGGCTGGTATATGAAGAGGCCACTGGGACTACGTGGCCTCAGTTGAGGCAGAGAAAGCCAGGATTGTTTTTCCCGTAGAAGCTTATATACTTTCCCCTTTCACCTGTATGAAACAGAGAAGCTTTAGAGGGTGCAGAATGCAGCTAGAGAATTGGTTCAAAAGGACACCTAGGGCCTTCTAAGACTGGAATGTTTTTTTCCAGCTGGGAAGGAGGATGATGTTTTAATGTTAATACATGGATGCCACTCAGCAATTTAGATATAATGGTGTCAGTCTAGTATAGCCCATATTAGGCTTGAATAATTTTATTTCATTGAATGGGAGAATGATAACTTTATCCTGGGCCTCTGGGTTTAGATCCAAGGACTAGAATCATGATAACCACCATATGAACAGTCCTGGCAGTATTTCAATGAGGTGGGTGGACATCATCAGTTTCTGTTCCTCTGCCTCCTTGCCCATGCTGAGCAAGAAACAATACTCTTTCAAGACACAGCATTCGAGTCACAGCAGTTGAACTTATGCAGAGATGTAGACCGTAGCTGCCCATGCGGAGACTGGCATTGGTCAGCTGCAGAAGAGTCCACTCACATGGAAGATCGTCTTTCAATAAGTCTTCAGACACTTTGGGCCTAATTTAGAGTTTGGAGGAGGTGGTATTCCATTACAAATGCAACAGAGTAATCTCTGCGCCAAACCCTCAGTCCACTCGCCTGATTTATAGGTGGGCAGACCTTAAGTATGTCAGCAACGGAGCCTACTCTGACACTGTCGTTGACATACTCCTCCGACAGACTACAGGCCTTCGGAGGTTTACACATAACACCATCAGTCAGATTTAAAGTGGGTGGTGTTATGTGTTTTTTCTGCTGCTCATACAGAGGGAGAACAGTAAAAAAAAAAAAAAAAAAAAACACCACACTATAGGAGAACCTTCCCGTGGTGTGGGGTTCATTAGTTTCCAATAGGCCTATAATACCTTGACTATGACCACTTAGTAGTATTTAGCTGGATATAGGCTCTCATAATTGCTAATAATGGTGTACTAGTGGTATCTTGCTCTCCCAGTTGGGACATCTTGGGATGAAGGATGTGGCAGGAGGTTCGAGGGATAAATGTTCTATACCACAAAAGAACACACAGGGGCAACCATTAATGAAGTCAGTGTCAGTATCTGGCTCAGAACTGATGGTGATGAGTCAAGCAAAAATGTGGGACAAAGATTGACCCTCCAACCTCAGAAGCTGCACCGTAGACTGTGGGAGCTGCTCCAGGGAATGTGGGCACTGCACAGGAATCAGGGGGTGCAGCAGTGGGACTTTTGGCAGACTATCTGTAGAAGTGTCCATCTTCAACTCTGCATTCAGACAAGCAAGGCGTCTGAAGGAAGAATGGAGGACAGCAAGGTGGTGAATCTTTCAGCTGAATTAACCAGATGCTGGTAGGGGTTCAGCATGTGCTCCAGTGGTGCCTGACCAAAAGAACATAAAGAATTCGACCTATCCAACACAGAATCATGTACCCTGTTATAGAAGTTCAGCTGCTGGGGGCTGTGTACTGTAAAAATCGGCTGTGGTACCAGGTTGACTCTTGTACGCTCAACTGCTGTGCCAAAGAACCTGGTGCAAAGCCCTGCACCTCAGGAAGTGAAGGTAGGTGGAAGAGTCAACAACTTCTGAGTAAACTGTACCTCTCTTATCAGCAGAACTTCCAACAAGAAGTAGACATCCAGCAAGACTGGGGCAGGCTTCCAACCCTTTATTCCTGGAGCCTCTTTTGCATACTCCTGACCAAATCACTTGCAACTCTCTCTTGGTCATATTACCAGATCCCTTTTCCATCATCTCATGTGATGCAAATAACGGCATAGTTTGCCTTTCATGGAAACCTAACAACATTTGTTGTGCCTCCTTATAAGATACCGCATCAAATCACTCATATCCCTTGTGCCTCTTTCCCAGGCACTCCACTAGCCCTTTTGCTCTCAACCACTCACATGGGAAGGTAACCCACATTCTTAAGCTCCTTTCGCAATCACTTCAGAAGATCTTCCTTGTTACCCTCCAGTGACTGAACACATAATTTGTTCGGCTTTACAGGGCACTTGACTAGTTCCCTTTACCTTTCATGTGTAGATGGTCAAGGTCGGAATGGGACAGAAAACAGGCGCTGGCACCAAAATAAAAGTAGTCCCTGTAGAAAGTATAATGAAGAGACTGAAGGAGGTTATTAAGTATAGGTTTATTAACACAGCCCCACACCTGGTGCGGTGCGTAGGAAAGGGAAAGAAAATCAGCAATGACAGTTTGGGCAGTTGGAGAGGAGCAAGAGGAAGGGTAGAATGTTGGGGAACCAATGGGAAGGGTGAGGGAACAATGGATGCTCTCAGCAGAAGAGATGGGTTGTCACCATCACGCGCAAGGGGCACGAGGAAATGCAGAACTGGAATACAACACATCTTCCTCTCTTGAGAGTTTAGACTAATAAACTACATTTTGTGAAGTAACAAACATTAATGTGAATTTAACTATGGACCTTTAGTCACAAACAAAGTCTTCATAGCGTTTCGGTTTATGGATGGTTCTCCCAAACCTTCCCGTTACCAAGCGTGGATCAGGAACACTTTCAGTGTCGGAGTGAGGTTCATTGCTGGTTCTACCGAACCTACCACTGAAGCTATGACCGTCAGACATGGCTTCAGAGTCAGAGTGTGAGTCACCGTAACAACTCCGACTGGGTATCGGAGTGCAGGGACTGACATCAACAGACTGGTCTGATGAGTGACAATCAGCAAAGTCAGTGACAGGTGGGAGATCGTGTGAAGTCTCATTTCTGGGCAAGCAACTTTGTTCTAAACTGGTCCTATCAACATCAACCCACAGATCTTTGCAATATGTATCGGGTTGCAGTTGATTGGGTACATTGACTCCATGATGATATCTGGCCAATGTACTCATGTGCCACACGTTCCCATTACTGAGTCTAGCAGCATTGTTATAAAGTTCATCAATGTGAAGAGGAGCGGTGAATCTGCTTTCTCCTTTTCTCACTTTTTTTCTAAACAAACTTTTACAAGATCCCCTACCTTAAATGAATGTTCTTTTGCACCATGTTTTGAGTCATACCATTCTTTGTAGTATTTTTGTGCCTTGATTATATTATTTCTGATGACATCAGGTGACCATTCAAGTTGTTTTGAAGTGGGCATCCAACCTAGGTCCATACTCAGGGGCTGTCTGCTTCTCATGAGAACAAATGGTGCATAGCGGGTGCTGGCACATGGAGATATCCTGAAGGCCCAGATGAGTTTGAACACTTCTTCTTCCCAGTTAAGGTTAGCATTTCTTGATAGTTGTATGTGCCCCTTCAAGACCCGGTTGAAACGTTCAGAGAGGCCATTACCTTCCGGATGGTATAATGAGGTAGTGTGGTGGGTGATACAATTCCTCTCAAGAAATGACTTGAACGCCTCAGAGCAAAATAGTGGAAAATTGTCAGTGAGTACATATTTGGGTAATCCTTCACTTAAGAACAACTTATCCAGGAAGGATATGACAGTTGAGCTGTCTATATCTGAGACAATTTCTATTTCAGGCCACTTTGAGAAGTGATCTATGACTACTAAAATACATTTGATCTCTCCGTCATGTCCTTCAATGGGTCCCGCGATGTCCATGCCTAATTTCTCCCATGCCATGAAGGGGGGTTGAAGTGGAGACTCATCCTCGACATCCCCCGACGCAGCCACATCACCGGACACCTGAGAGATCTGCACTGGCTCCCGGTCAACAAGAGAATCACCTTCCGGCTCCTCACCCACGCGCACAAAGCCCTACACGACCAAGGCCCGAGCTACCTCAACAACCGGATCAGCTTCTACACTCCCAAGCGCCTCCTCAGATCAACCAACCTCGCCCTCGCCGCCGTCCCCCGCATCCGAAGAGCGACAACAGGAGGAAGATCCTTCTCCTACCTGGCAGCCAAGACCTGGAACTCACTTCCGACCAATCTGCGCCTGACCCAAGACCACCTCTCCTTCAGGAAGAAGCTCAAGACCTGGCTGTTCGAGCAGTAGCGGCACCCCCCCCCCCTCCCAGCGCCTTGAGACCCTACGGGTGAGTAGTGCGCTCTACAAATGACCTGATTGATTGATTGATTGATTGAGAGAGAGAAACTTTGGAAGTTTTAAGGGTTTTATCTGAATCACTGCATTCAACACAGTTTCTTACCTGGATTTCAATTTGCTTGTCAATACCAAGCCACCAGTAACTGGTTCTGACTCTCTGCTTTGTCTTTGAAATACCCAGGTGACCTATGTGGCAGAGTTTTAGAATTTTGTCTCTGAGTGTGATGGGGGCTATGGCTTTGCCAATTCTGTACAACACTCCATTTTCCCAACTGAGTTCATTTCTTATTTCCCAATAAACTTTAACATTGTCGTGAAGATGGCGTTTCTCTGGCCAAGTGGTGTTGACGAATTTGCATACGTCTTGGAGTGTGGAATCCTGAGACATATGTTTTTCCCATTCTCCAGCAAAGATTCCATCAAAATCCGTGTTGAAAAGTAGAGCCACTTTTTCATCATCCTCTAGTGTGTTCATATTTTCATTGTGAGGAAGAGGTAGTCTGCTAAGGAAGTCTGCAATTTTGTTCTTGATTCCAGGCCAATATTCAGCTGTGTAGTTGTAGTCCAATAATTTGATAGACATTTTACTGAGTCGTGGTGAAGCATTTTGCAGACCTGAGGCAGACAAGATTTTAATTAAGGGTTTGTGGTCTGTGCGAAGATGTATATTGTATCCCCAAATATATATTCTCAAATAATTGAGCGCCCATGAACAGGCTAGCATCTCACGTTCGATTACTGAGTATTTCTCCTCAGCAGGGGTGAGCGATCATGAGGCAAAGGCCACAACCCATTCTTGGTTTGAAGTATCCTTCTGCGCTAGCACAGCACCCAGTCCTTTGTTGCTAGCATCAGTTGTTACAAAGATTTCAGCTTTGGGATCAAATGCTTTGAGAAAGGGTGCACCGCTGATTTCTTTTTTGATTGTCTCAAAGGTGTTCTGACATTTTGGGGACCACTCAAATTTTGGTCTATTTTTTAGTAATTGTCTTAAACTGTACATTTTTTCTGAAAAATTTCGAATGAATTTTGAGTAATACTCAGTTAAACCGAGAAAGGCTCCAACATCTTCTTTGCTGGATGAGCAGGGCACATTGAGAATGGCATCCACTAAACCTTGTTTTGGTTTGATACCATCGTGGCTAATAGTGTGCCCCAAATATACCACTTTGTCATGGGATATTTTACATTTGTCTAACTCAACAGTAAGTCCATGCATTTTCAGTTTGTTAAAAACCTGCTTTAGGCGTGTGTCATGTTCCAATTGGTTGCTGCCCATGACCAAGATATCGTCTTGGAAAAACCTGATACCATCAACGCCTTCAAAGATGGAAGTCATGGGGGCGTGGCTAAGCGGCCGTGAGGAATGGCCGCTGCTTGAACGGGCTCTTCCCGACCTGCGGCACTAAATTGCCCTGCAGCCTGCTGAACCGGACAACAGCTCTCCCACGGTGTCCGCCGAGATAGCTGACACCCCCGTGGTGGCTGTGAGGTGACTTTCTGGCGGGTGGCTCGCCGTTTCCTCAGCCTTCCTTGGCCGAGGAGGCGCCCGGACGGCGCAAGATGGCGGCCCGATGCGCTGAGCAGAGCGCGATCCTCCTGGCCCTTTGATGACCTCCTGGCGACTTACCCCCTCCACCAGGTGGGTCGTGGAGGGGAGCTTGGCCCCGGTGGGCACTGCGGGGGCTCCGTGTAAAAACTGGAGAGGTAGCGACCTGCTCATCGCTGCTGGTCGAGGCGGAGGTGCCGGCCCCAGAGCGGGGAGCAACTCTAGGCCCCGGCTTTGAGGCCTACCTACAGTCGGGCGGAGTGACGGCGGCGAGGCGCCGCGGTGGCGGGGGTGAGTGGCGGCACGGACCGCACTGCCCCCGCAGCCCACTTATCGCGCGACGGAGCCTGCATGGACCGGGACCTCCTGATGACCTTTGGGAGTGCTCCGTCAGGATTTGAACAGCGCTTGGGGTGACGACGCCTCGGCAGTGCCTGGGACATATTGCGACACTGGGAGACTACTGGGCCCCGCTGGACGACGGCCGGGACCCTTGTGTCGCCCTCTCCCTCCCCGCCTTGCTCAGGGCGGTCCCGGCTGGACTGCTTGGCTGCGGCCTGTTTGACCCCCTTCCCCCCCCCCCTCCTCAGTGGACTGTGCAGTGCTGGAGGCTGCGTCCTGCAACTTAAGGATCCGAGGGTGAGAGGTGTGCCTGCCGGCGATCTGTCAGAAGTGAGACGCGACGCATATCAATTGTTTCGGTACTGGATGCCGGTGGCAGCGCGCTGACGCATCTTCCTCGAAGCGTCTAGTCGGCTGGCCTGTCCCTGGGGGGTGGCAATGGCGACAGGAAACAGGAGCTCCAAGAATAACACCCAGGCAAGGCTGTCCAAGTATGCGTGGCAGCAGGGTGGAGACAAAGTCGACTCAACCAGAACGGACAAAGACGGAGCGAAGGGGTCATCTCCACAGCCGAAGGAGCCCACGCTCCATGATGTTCTGGCAGCCATCGGGGAAATGCGCACATCTATGGACTCTGTAACGACAGAGATTTCGTTACTCTGTGCTGATTTCAAGCAGACAAATTAAAAAGTGCGTGAACTCAAGGTGGTGATGGCGGCACTCCAGGAGGATACTTCCGAGCTCCAACGCCGAATGTCGGACATGGAAAAACGACAGGCTCGTATGGCACAGCAGCTCGATGACTATGAAGGGAGGGCCCGTCGCAATAATGTTCGGATTCTTGGGGTTCCGGAAAAAACGGAGGGACCGGCATCTGACCTTTATGTGGAGGAGTTAATCACGAAGCATTTGAAGCCCAAGTCGCTATCTGCATATTTCTCCATAGAACGGGCCCATAGAGTGCCGGGCGAGAGGCCTAAAGTCGAGGCCCCTCCCAGACCTATTATTGCCAGAGTCTTTAACTTTCAGGACCGTGACAATATTCTACAAACTGCCAGAGCGGGCCCCCCGCTAAAGATTGACAACTACGAGGTTTCCTTCTTCCCGGATTTCACGACTCAGGTCCAGGCGCAGCGACGCAGCTTCCAGGCGGTGAAACAAGAACGGCGGGGCAGAGACATCAAGTACGCGATGCTTTTTCCAGCGAAATTAAGAGTCGAAAGGGACGGTAAATCCTGGTTTTTCGACTCGCCGGAGGCAACCTGGGACTGGCTGGATGGATGGACTAAAGTCGGAGGCAAACCAGGTAGACGCCCGGCGCGCCAGAGCGGGGACCTGGAGATAAACCGGAATCAACAGCATTGGGAGAGGATCTGGGGGCAAGCGGCATCTCGGAACAGGAGTGAGAGGCACAAGAGACCTATAGGAGGACTGCCTTGATGGCCACTTGCAAGTATTGGGGGGGTCGGGCTGTTTACGGGGGGTGCCACTGGGAGTAGGTGTTTGACTTTAGTGATTCCGGGTGTATAATGTGGTGAACTGTATTTACTTAGACATGTTATGGCGATTCTGCGTAGGCAAATAGTCTTGATTGCGGGCTGCACTGTTATGACCTTTCATTAGATAATTAGGCCGTGGGACGGGGTCTTGGCTGATGTGATAATAAATGACAGTGCCCCGATTGTGGCTCCGGTACCCCCCTGACCCTGCTCACCTGGAATGTGCGCGGTTTGGGGGACAAAATCAAGAGGGGGCTGGTGTTGCAGTATGTGCGTAGGGCAGCCCCAACATTGGTACTACTTCAAGAAACGCATCTGGTGGGGTTGACATGTAAGGCTTTGGATCGATGGGGTTACACAATGGTGATACATTCTGAGTTCTCCTCCGGTTCTAGGGGGGTGGGAATCCTGATGCGTAAGAGTTCTTCCGTGATAGTGCAACAGGTGTGGAAGGATGCAGGCGGGCAATTTGCAGCAATCTCCTGCCTATGGGAGGGGAAAAGATTTAACGTGGTTTCGGTATACATTCCCCCTGCCTTGCACTCGATAGCTCTCTCCGCCCTCAGTGCACTTCTGCTCGCGCTCCCGGAGGGCGAGCTCATATTGGGCGGAGACTTTAATGCGATTCTTGATGTAGGTCTTGACCGCCACCCCAATACGATGACCGGGATGAACAAGGCGAGGCTGAAAGGCTATGTAGAAGCTATGGGTCTTACGGAGCAGTGGAGGTTCAGGCACCCCGGGGAGCGTGGTTACACCTTTTATTCTGGGGTACACAATAGTCTTTCTCGTATTGACCATTTCTTTGTTTCTACTGACAGTTTGTCACACATACTGGATGTAAAGATAGGCCCAAGGGGTATATCAGATCATTCCCCGCTTCTCATGGTATGCACCTCGCATGTAAAAATCCGGAGGCGTATTTTCCCGATCTCACCGCACTATTTGCAGATTTCCAAAATTAGACGGGACCTAGTTACGACTACAACAAGTTACTTCCAAGAGAATGTCAATTCCGTGATATCCCCTGGGGTCCTGTGGGAAGCATATAAAACGGTGCTAAGAGGCCAAGCGATAGCCTCTATAACAGGCCACAGGCGGACTGTACAGGAGGACCTGGTAACACTGGAGCGAGGCCTAGACTTTTTGCAGGCCCGACACGATCAAGATCCTACTGAGGCGGCATAGCGTCGACTACGCCTCAAACAGGCGGAATTCACGGAGTATCAGCAGGTGCAGATCAGACAACGGCTTCTGCGCACTCAGCATATTGTTTACGAAGTAGGCGATAAGGCAGGGAGGCTTCTAGCATGGCTTGAAAAGAAAGACAAGGCTAGGAGGACGATAGACTAAGAAAATCAAATGGGGGGAGTGAAGAGGTGGTGCCAATGGGCACCGAGGTGGGCACGTCCTCCTCTTATCAGGGATTCTATTAATCAAAAGGGTCCACCTAACGTTGGGTGGGTGTATGTCCAGATGTCAGTGGAATACACCTTTGTTAAAATACCCCTCACACACCAAAAGGGCCCTTGGTGTCATGCTTCATCATCGGGGTCTTCCCGTCCCGCTGCGGGGCGGGGCAGTGCTGCGACAAGCGACTACGCTGGAGCACCTTTAGATGGGGGTGCTATGTGTTAGGAGTGAGTGTCAGTGGGGTCAGGAGTGATATAAAGAGTGGGTTTAAAAAATACCTGGCCTGGTGGTAAAAAAAAATTTATTAGACACTGGCTGGTATTGTTAAAAGAAAAGTGAAGCGGAGAGATAGAGCTAGTTAATGGGCTCTCTCTCCTGTGTGGGTCAACATGTTTCGAGGCGTGAAGCCTCTTCGTCAGGACCTAGGGGAAGATCCCCCTGTCACTCACTAGTGTTACTCCACAAAGGTAGTTAAAAGTGTATATACAAAAAAGTGAAAAAAATGTAGTCTATCTATGTGTGTAGCTATAATTTATAATTACACATTTCGTACTACTGTCACACTAATGATGTAGTATGCTTATCATAGGAGGAGTCAATGCCTCATGAGCCAGTTCAAGACAGAAGGGTAATGTGGGGTCCCAATCAGCCCCCTGCACGGTTGTGCTTCCTCCTTCGTCTGCGGCTTCCGTGGATATGATGATGGATATCCACGGAAGCCGCAGACGAAGGAGGAAGCACAACTGTGCAGGGGGCTGATTGGGACCCCACATTATATTATTGGGAATCGCAACTTAAGATCGTGAAACCCTGGCTTCACGCCCCGCAGACAGAGCCTGCGTTCAAGGCGGACAGATATGACCTGGGGGTTGGGGGAGTGATGACCGCGCTCTATGATCCCCGGGGTGTAGCAGCCCTGATAGGCCCTACGGCCCATACGGTGAAGCTCTGGCATATGGCATCAGTGCGTCTCAAATGTCAGAACACGATCACGCAGATGACACCACTTTGGGCGTCACGCCGCCTCGGCCGTCTTTGTAATAGTAAGGGATTTGAGGCCTGGGACCGCATAGGTAATTCGACGATTGGAGACATTTATAGATGGGGCAAAGTCCTTACTTTTGATCAACTAGCGGCACCGTTCACCTTGGTGGAGACGGAACGTTTCCGTTACCTGCAAAACACTCATGCCCTGCGGTCAGTACTCCCGGCAGAGGGAAAACTACCTCAATCTACTCCCCTGGAGGATAGACTGCTTACGGAACACATGCTTCATAAGGCGACCTCACTGGTTTACCGTAAGCTAATTAATAATATGCCTGACCCTATGGATAGACTTAAAACCGCCTGGGAGACAGACCTAGGTGATCTCGACGAATCAGACTGGCAAACCGCGCTCTCCTCACCTCAGGAGGTTGCTGTACCATCACGGCTCAGACTGATACCATTAAAAGTCCTATACAGAGTATATTACACTAGGGTCACACTACATAAGATAGGCAGAGCCACACACCAATATTGCCTTAGAGGCTGCGGAGAAGAGGGGACGTTTTATCATACTATCTGGGAGTGCCCTGTGATTTCTAGTTATTGGACCAAGGTACTGCGAACTATATCACAGGTGGTTCATGTTTCGTTGCTCCCTGAGCCGCGACGGTGTCTATTGAACGTTTGGGAGCCGAATGACCTCAGTAACCCCTTGCAGGCTTGGGCAACGTTAGGTATTATGTACGCTAAACGAAATGTGGCCAAGGCCTGGGGATCCCCTGTGTCTCCAGCGCTCAGAGACTGGAGCAAGGATTTAGACTCCTCAATGGTTGCGGAAAAGATGGTGTATTTACATAGGAAATGTCCGCGAAAGTGGGGGGCACTTTGGGGAAACTGGAATGCATATAGAGAAAATATTTGTGAACCACCCCAGTTAGAAAGTGATAATGATTCGGATGGTTAGAGTAGAAAGATGGGGGTATTTCGGATTGAGGGGTTGCTGCTGCTGAGATGTGCTGATCGGGATGTTTGTTTTCTCTTGCGAGCTTATAGTGTGTCCACCACGTGTCATCATATTACTTATGAACGATTGCTAAGTACAATGTAACCCTTGAAACTGTCCAATGTTGTGGGGAGGAGCTTCGCGCGCATCCGAGATGGCCGCGTGAGCACAGGGCTCCCGAGGACCCTCGCTGCCTCCCGCATTTATCCTGGATATTATCCTGATTTGATGGAAGGTCTTTGAAGACACAACCCGGCTGATGTACTAGCATGTTTTTGGGTCAGAATCGGACACAGGGTCCCCGAGTTTTGCCGTCCTGAACTTTGCGGCCTTCTCCATGGAACAGCCTGGACCTTGAGTTGTAGCAGTGCCCAGGTCGTAATTCAACAACAACGGCCTGAGGGGATCAGACCACAGCCTCACTTCACTTTCGGTTTCGTTTCTACTGTGCACTGTCTCCTATCTGCGGTGTGTCTGTGGATCGGACGAGCTCCGATGTCAGCTCATCGAGCTTCGAGCTAGCGACTCTTTGGCTGTGGACTCAAATTGGCTCAACTTCGCCTCCTGTATTCTTGTGTGTGAATTTTAAGGAGCCATTTGGACCAGATCCCAAGCCTCCCTCCGGGGTACCCGGCTCGCCATGACGGGCAAGCCTGAGAGTGAGAAACGGAGAGTCAAGACCACCACCCGTGGAGGTCCAACCCAGACGAATGTCATGGATCGCTACACACTTTCTGAAGGATCCCCTGGTGGCGCGCCTAAGACCCGGGAGGAGGCTGTTGACGATCCTGCTGTATTGGCGGAATTAACGTTACAGGACGTGATGGGCGCCATTGCTGGTATTCAGTCTTCTATTGGCCAGCAATATGAAGCCTTGGCTCTGAAGTTGGACACGGTGGCTATTGATGTTAACCTCATTCGAACTGATTTGGCCAAGACGAACGAGAGGGTGAAGTCATTGGACCTAAAGACATCCAGCCTTACCACGGATGTGTCCGACTTGCAAACAGAAGTGCGCAACCTTAGATCTGCTAATTACTTTTTCGCTCGTCGCTTGGAGGATTTTGAAGGTCGTGCACGGCGTAACAACGTGCGTATTATTGGGGTCCTGGAAGATTCTAGTTCACTCGCCACTGATCTTCGAGTGGAGGACCTCATTCTTAATCATCTGGCACCCAAAGGCCTGAGCAAATTCTTTGCCATCGAACGTGCACACAGAGTGCCAGGGGGACAGGCGAAGCCCGGTTTTCCTCTCCGTCCGATTATTGCACGGATCTTCAACTTTAGAGATCGCGACGCCATTTTGCAGGCGGCATGGACGAGCGGCCCTACGCAGTTTGAGAACGCTGCTGTGAACTTTTATCCGGACTTTTCTCAATCGGTCCAGAAACAACGAATGGGGTTTCAAGGGGTGAAACGGCGACTAAGAGACATGGAACTAAAATACGCTATGTTATTCCCGGCCCGGCTACGTGTTGAATATGACAATCGAACATTCTTCTTTGTCAGGCCTGAGGAAGCGAGTGATTGGTTGGACACTTTGCCGGCTCGCCGTGCTGGCCAGGAACATGCTGGTGGTGCTGAAGGGGGACTGTTGGACCAAGTATGATTATGGTGCCTGTGTCCGGAACACTATTCCACGTGACCAGCTGAGGCTCACTGCCTTCTATGATCATTCGTATCTTGGGGGGTAGCGGGGCTGGCGGGACCCTTTCCTCCTCTGGGGTTTTCTTTGTGTAGATTAGTTCTTTGTTTGTAAGTGTTAGGGCGACAGGCACACTGCAAATTGGGGTGGCTTTTGAGTCGATGCAGGGGTCAGGGTGGGGGGGAGTTGTGTTGGGAACCTTGGGGGGAGGGAGGGACATGTTTTGGGATTGTTTGTCTTTTCTTTTTCAAGGCAAAGTACTTTCATTATCTTTGACATTGGTGTGATGCTCGTTTTGCGATGGAAGTTCATTGTGGATCTGGATGGGGGTAGAGGGTTGAGGGTATTATGCTGGAATGTGAATGGGTTGGGTGATCGGATAAAGAGAGGGGTCGTTATGCAGCTGTTGCGGCGCCTTTCGCCTGATGTCGTTTTGCTACAAGAGACTCACTTAATAGGAAATACTTGTCACGCTCTTAATAGACGGGGTTATCGTCTTGCTGCTCATTCCGGATATACATCTAGTTCTAGAGGAGTGGGTATTTTGCTTAGGGTTTCCCTCCCCCTCGAGATTGATGATGTGATCCTTGATGCCAGGGGTCGATATGTTGCACTTGTTGGGCGGTGGGAGGGAAAACCAATTTCGTTGGTGTCGGTGTATGTCCCCCCGGGCTTACAATCCTCGACATTTACGGACCTGGGGCGGATGGTTCTGGGTCTCCCGGAGGGTGTTTTGATATTGGGTGGTGATTTTAACTCCGTCATTTCTGGCAGAATAGACCGATCTCCGCCCGAGATCTTCCTGCTGCGCAAGCCTGGTTAGGTGACTTCCTGGAAACATTGGGACTTATAGATTGTTGGAGACTAATGCATCCAGAGCAAACTCAGTTTACTTTCCATTCGGGAGCTCATGGTAGTCTTTCTAGATTGGATTATATCCTGATACCGGCTGCCCTGTCCCCCTCGATTTGAGAGATTAGACACTTGGCCCGGGGTATATCAGACCATTCCCCTATTTGGTTTCATTTTAATCTTGGCATCGGCGCCGAAGTGAGGGTAGCCCCGATTAACCCCTGGTATCTTCTTAACCCTAAGACTCGCACTGAATTGATTAAATCATTTGATCTATACTTTACTGAGAATGCTGGTTCTGTATCCTCGCGTGTTTCGTTATGGGAAGCTTTTAAGACTGTGATCAGGGGACAGGCATTGTCTTTGGTGGGGTGTGCTAAGAAACGTAAGAATGAGGCAATTGTTCAGCTCGAGACTGAAATCACAGACCTGGAGACTACATTGGAGCGAGGGGCATCTCGAGAAGCATTACATATCCTCCGCCTTAAACAATTAGAATATAAAACTTTGGTTACTGATGCGGCAAAGACGATGAGTAGAGAACAGCAGGGACGGCTATATGATGTGGGTGATGAAGCAGGAAAATTGATTGCCTGGCGGGACAGAAGGGAGAGAGCGAGTCGAGTGGTTCCGGTGATTGAGACATGTGGGGGTGTGCGTGTGACGGACCCTGTTGAAATTGTTGAATGCTTTGCTGATTATTTTCGAGAGGTCTATACCTCGGTGTCCGACAGGCCCGAGGAGGATTTGCAGTTGTTGCTTCGAGATATAGCACTTCCATGTTTGTCGGAATCGGATCGTGACTGTTTGGACGCCACGCCCTCAGTGGATGAGGTGGCTCTCGCGCTGCGCTCCATTCGTTCCGGCAAGGCTCTGGGTCCCAATGGCCTTCCTGTTGAACTGTATAAATTACGCCCTGATACTCTCGCTCCCTATCTCTGCGATATGTTTTTGGCTGCGCGAAACAGTGGCTCCCTTCCCACAGATCAGCGTCTTGCGACTATTGTGGTGATCCATAAGGAGGGTAAACCACGGGATCGCTGCTCGTCTTATAGACCTATTTCGCTCTTAAATGCGGAGCCAAAGATCCTCGCCAAACTGCTTGCTAATCGTTTGATTGCGGTTATTGGCGACCTGATTCATCCGGATCAATCGGGTTTTATCCCGCACCGTAACACGGCATTAAATCTGCGACGTTTGCATGGTGTTCTCGCGAGGGCCCCGACGCTGCGTGAACCGGCCATCTTGGCGTCCTTGGACGCCACGATGGCCTTTGATACAATCGAATGGTCTTATCTTTGGGCGGTACTCGCCAAATTTGGATTCGCCGCTGGTTTTATTGGTTGGGTTAAACTCCTGTAAGAAACGCCACTGGCGCAGGTGGTGGTTATTGGCCGTGTATCCGTGCCTTTTACTCTTGGGAGGGGCACGCGGCAGGGTTGTCCGTTGTCCCCGCTCCTCTTTGCTTTGGCGTTGGAGCCACTCGCTGCTTGGCTACGGTGGGAGCCTTCGATGAAGGGTATTCGCTGGACGCCGGAATTCGAAGATCGCATTTCCTTATATGCGGATGATATTTTATTATACCTTACATCTCCCCAAAAATCGCTCAACGTATTGTTTGACGTACTTAACTCCTTCGGGAAGAACTCGGGCCTTATCATTAATTGGTCGAAATCCTACATTTATGTACTTGCGGGTGATGTCCCTCGTTTGCCGCGGGGCTGTCCCATCCAGTTGTCGCCGTCTGGCTTTAAGTACTTGGGTGTGTTTATCTCGTTGGATCCGGCAGTTCGCTATGAACGTAATTTACTCCCCCCACTCCATAGATTGCGCTCAGATGTAGCGCGTTGGCGTAAATTACCGTTATCTCCCCTAGGGCGCGCCGCCCTTTTTAAAATGATGTCCTTACCGCGGTTCCTATAAGCACTTCAGAATAGTTTTGATGTCATCCCGTCGAAATATTTTCGGGAAGTAGAATCGTTGCAGCGGCAATTAATATGGGACGGACGTTCACGCATCGCTCTTCCAAAATTGACACTTCCCTGGTATGATGGCGGTATAGCGCTCCCGGATATTCGTAGGTATTATTGGGCCTCCCACCTTGCAGCCATCAACCACGGGATGTATGGCCCGGCATTGAATCCAGCATTTGAAATGGATAAGTGGCTGCTACCGGGTGGTGATTACTACAGGGCGCTCTATTCGGGACCCTCCCGTACACAACTCTCGGGACCTACCGCCATAGCCGTGCGGGTATGACATAGCGCAACGGCAGCTATGGGCTGGAGTGATAAATTAACTGGTGCGACTCCGCTCTATGCCTCTGCGAAGTTGGGTGGCCTATGGAAGACGAAGGGATTTGATAAATGGGATACGATTGGTATTAGTAAAGTGTGTGATCTCTGGGTTAAAGGAGGGGTGAAGACCTTCTCGGATCTGCAAATAGAGTATAAGCTGAGTGACAGGGAAAAATTTAGTTATGTCCAGGTGCGCCATGCTCTGAACTCGGTGTTGCCAGTGGGTAGGGATATTCCGGATTGCTCCCCCTTCGAAGATCGTATACTAGACGGTTATGTGCCTGACAGTACTATCTCGCTGTTCTATAAGAAAATGATTAATGACCAATCGAGTCTGCTAGATCGCCTTCGTGAAGCCTGGATTGCTGATGGTATAGAACTGGATGACGAGGACTGGCAGTCCGCGATCTCCTCTTCCAGGGAGGTGGCGATTTCGGCCCGCCTCCGTCTGGTCCAACTCAAGATCCTCCACAGAATCTATGTCACCGGCCCCCGTCTGATCCATATGGGCTATTCCACGGACGGCATGTGTAGGCGTGGGTGTGGACTCCTGGGCACCTATCTCCATATCATATGGGAATGCCCTGAGGTGGTGCGATTTTGGAAACGTATACATGAAGTGATGGATGAAGTAACGGGTGTTGTGATGATGCCGGAAGCCCGACAATGTTTATTGAATGTGTGGGGTCCGAATGATTATGACGTGTCGCAGCTTCGGTGGGTGACTCTGGCCAATATGGTTGCGAAGAGGCATATTGCACAGTTGTGGGGGTCCCCGAGGCCGCCTACAGTGACTGCTTGGAAGGAGAGTCTGGACTGGTGCATGTTCAGAGAGAAGACAGTGTATATGGCAAGAGCAGGCCCAAAAAATGGGGGAAGATTTGGAACCCGTGAAACTCATACCGTGGAGATATCTGTACGCCCCCGCTCACTGCACTTCCTAGTCCTCCCCGGTCGCCCTGACCTACATTCCTTCTAGCTGTGGAGTGTTGTGCTGTTCATATGCAATTCTACCCTTGGCGCCCTCTCCTCATCTGTATTCAAAGAATCTTTTCTCCTGTGATTATGTATCTCCCGTCCTCCCTGAGCGCCAACCTAATGGCTGTATTATTACTGCATTGCCTTGATTGTATGTTTGATGTCTTGTTTCCTTTTGTTTTATAAAATAAAAAGTAAAAAAAAAAAAAAGAAACTGTCCAATGTTCACTTTAATTATCAATAAAAAGTTGTTTAAAAAAAAAAAAAAAAAAAGATGGAAGTCATGACCCTCTGGAAAAGCGCTGCGGCCGAGGCTAAATCAGTTCAACTTGAACATCATTTCTTACCGACACTGGTAAGTGTCTTACCTTGTGAATGCATGGGATGACCGAGTCTTTTAGTTCAATTTTATGTTCAAAACTGTTAAGGAGACCTACTTTACCAGAGAACACTTCTGGAAAATCTTTGTGGATAGTATTTTTACATGACTCATCAACTGACAAAACAGGATCAGCGCTATTTGGGTTGAGGATAATTCCAAGATCGGCTTGATCACTCCAGCCAAGAACCGATGGTCCCTTCTTAGCTACAAAAAGTTTACAACATGCTTTCCTGTTTTTGAATTCGAATTCTAACTCACGTGTTCCTAAAACTTCAATGTTGTTGCCGGTGTAACTTCTAGCAATGATATTAGATTTTTCTAGGGATGTACCAATTTTGTCAGTGAGCAGTTGTTTCCGTACATTCTCATTGATAATCGTGAAAGGAGAACCAGAATCAGCCATTAAGTTCACAATTACCCCACCCAATTTCACATCACACATGTTTTTTTTTTTTTTGTGGGTGTGAGTTCCAATACGTCATATCAAATGGAGAATACATAGTTGATGCTGTCAGAATCTGAGTACTCAGAATTTTCCTCAGAAGAGTCACTCTCTTCTTGAATGTGTTTGACATGTTTGCTTTGTTTGAAAGATCTTCTATTACAAGCTTTAGCAATGTGACCCGTCAAACCACATGACATGCACTTCTGATGTCTGGCTGGACATTTTGTGGAATGAGCTAAATGGTTGGGAGAACCACATCGAAAACACTTGAGTTCAGGGAGATAATTGTATTTCATACTGTGACTCTTCCCAGTTCTGTGTTTGGATTTGTATTGTTCACCTTTCTTGTGATAATCATGCGCAACTTCCTTATTGTCGACTCTTTGTCTCAGTTTGTTAGCATTGGATGAATTTATTGCTTTAACTACAACTGGCTCGTCTAAAACTGCTTTGGCACATCTGCCAGTAAGTTCTGCCTTTTTAACCAGAGCAACAACTTCCTTTAAAGAAGATTCTCCATTCACCCAGAGTTTGTCTTGGATATTTGGGTTGCTGGCATGCATGATAATTTGATCACGAACAAATTCCTCCTGTAATTGACCAAATCTGCAGGTTAACGCCAAATTGATCAAGGCCGCAACATAATCATCAATGCTCTCATCTTTACCTTGTTTTCTCCTAGAAAATTTGTAACGGTCAACAGCAACGCATACTATAGTTGAAAAATGAGCATCAAGATCATCTAAGGCATGTTGATAAACATTGTTGCCTTCTCTCACTTTTTTTTCTATGTTGTTGTAAGTTTTGACACCACCAGGACCTAAACAGTACAAAAGCACTTTCTTTTTCTTTTCAGCTGTGAAGTCCTCATCCGCAACAGTTTCAATATAATTTGTAAAATACTCTTTCCACTCCTTCCATGGCATACATGGAGCACCTTTGAGGGGTAGAAACGCTTGAGGCTGCGCAAGATTCAAAGAACTTGGAGCACACATGGCGAATTTAAGATAAATAATTAGTATTATTATTATTTGGAATTTTATATCGGCGCAGTTACCCTCGGGCATCCCAGTGCTTGTTCATAAATCAGGAGGGTAGGACTAGAAAAAAAAAGCAGCATTAAGCGGGGAACAGGTGGGTCTTAAGTAGCCTCCGGAACCGAATAGTACATAGTAAATAATAGTAAATAAGAAAATGAAACAACTTCCTGCTTTGCATGCAAAGGTGAAGATCAGCGTTGCAGTTGCTGTAAAACTAACATTGCTTTCCTTCTTCATTTACCATTTCAACACTCATTCATACAGTGGCCAACAATATGGAAATAATGTCTGGCTTGCCCTGGCTTTAAACTTCCTTCACAAGTAAGAGTACTTTCAATTGCAGAAGGCAACGACTTTCACCACACTTAAGTTATGAAGACATTGACAGTAAAAGCACCCACGAAATTTTCTATTTGAATTGTTTATCAATGTTTATAATTCGCAGAAGAAAACGTTTTATGTAGACAATGTTTTGTAATTATTCATATAGGTGTGCACATCACCGTGAATGTGCAAGAGTCGGAATCGAACTCACCAAAATCCCGAACCAGATAACACTAAGATGGCGCCTGACGCTGCGTTTCAGTGACGTAGTGCCATCCTGGGCATGCGCAGACGAAGCAAACAGAGAGGCGTCAGTAGGAGCGAAAATGCGCTGACAGGATATTGACGAAGTAAACACACGACTCAGCCAAAAGCCCCAGGGAGATGACTTGATGCGTAGGAAACACTGTACCTTTGACCCGGGGAGCCGGCAGCCGAGGAACACTCTGTGGCAAGGCTGAGTTCCTGAATTGAATGCGCAGTAGAATTAAAGGATACGTTGGATGAGAACACGTCCGTGGGCAGGAGTCAGACACGAGCCGACGCTCTTGATCAGCAGAGAATCACAACGCTTTGAAGGCTGAAACGAAACCAGGTGGGAAGCCAGTTCTTCCGTAACTCAGGTACAACGCTTTTCTTGTAGATGACCTTCAATCAATCAGGTACAACGCTTTCCTTGAAGATGACCTTAAATCAAGCTGGAATTCATAGGATCCGCGGTGAGGGGCTGTGGATCCCATCCTCGTCGCCACTTGTAGAAAGTATAATGAAGAGACTGAAGGAGGTTATTAAGTATAGGTTTCTTAACACAGCCCCACACCTGGTGAGGTGCGTAGGTAAGGGAAAGAAAATCAGCAATGACAGTTGGGGCAGTTGGGGCAGTTGGAGAGGAGCAAGAGGAAGGGTAGAATGTTGGGGAACCAATGGGAAGGGTGAGGGAACAATGGATGCTCTCGCGCAGGAGAGATGGGTTGTCACCATCACGCGCAAGGGGCACGAGGAAATGCAGAACTGGAATACAACAGTCCCTTTTTAGTTAATTAGATAGCGAACACGTGGCCCATCTTTGTCGATTGGGTCAATTTTGAACTTGTAAAGACACACTAAGTGCTTTGCAAAGTAAGCAAGGCTATATAGATTTGAGCTTGCTGCAGTTAGTTTTATTTGTATATCAAAGGAATCAACAATAAAAGCTGGCCCAGCAGACCACAAAACAGCCACTCCTCAAACAGCTTACAAACTGGCACACACACTGACCTATCAAACGGCCCTTCGGGCACTGACTGATTGCCATATAGGACAGTCCAAGCCCTGTAGATGGCCCACATTCTTCAAACCAACTTGTCGTCACTATGACAGGTTCTACCTCTCCCCTCAGGTAGCTATGTGAATAAATACTTAATGCACCTTTAATGGGAACCTTCCCAAGTCCCTATTGCTTATCCAATAAAAACATTATTAGAGCTTTTGTATTCTTCATATGGCCACATGCTCAGATCGAGTATGCATATGAATAGCTTGCTCAGGGCCAGATGTACGTACAATTTGCAACCATTATATCTGTGACCCGTGTGGTAATTTGTAAACCAAACTATGTACTAATAGGTTGGTTCACAAATTACAGATTCATAGTGAGTCACAATTCGATCTAACATACAGCGATGGTGGCCTGCTGGGGTCAGCAGACCACCACGTCTATGATTGCTTTTTAATAAAGCAATCTTTTTTAAAAATATTTTTATGTAGCTCATTTCCCAGGCACTGTGTTTAAAAAGAAAAGTTTCTTAGGGGTTTTTTTTAGGTTAAAAAGACGCAGTAGAACTGTAAACCACTACCGCCTCTTAAACAATTTTTTTTTTACATTCACAAAGAGAAAGAGGTCCTAAAGATCCCCTTCCTATTTACAAATCGGTTACCACCACGTTTGTAGTCAGTAAAGTATTAATGTTTTGCAAACGGAATTCGGGTGCAAAACATTAACACGTAGTATTCCAATTCTGTATTTCAAACATTCCTATATTCTACTCCTACTTGATGTTGATTTTGCATCTATGTCCTTCCACCCATCCTATTGTAAAGCGCTCTGATATCCCTCGGGATCTTGCTCGCACTATATAAACTTTATAAATAAATAAATAAAAATAAAGGGATGCCCTAAACACGCACCTTATAAATACCGAATCTGTATTTGGTTGCAAACTTAAATTGTGATTCAGTAATGTGTTACCGAATCGCAGTTTGGGTTTCATACATACCAAATAGGACGCTTCTACAAACCGACCCGTTTGCAAATTCAAAAAACTTAGCACATCTGGCCCAAAATTCTTTGTGCCCCTCGATAGACACTCAACCAGGTCCCTTGTGTCCCTAAAACTAGAGCATTATTGAAGGAAAAATGTAACTTTTGATCCAACTTTGGGCAAATGAACAGCTTAATAAGCACATCCTGCATGCGTCCCATTGCATCTAGGTTTCAAATGCTGCATACACTGCAGGGTCTCACCTCCTTCACCATGGTTTTGATCAGCTTGTTTGCCTCCAGTAGGTCATCAGGGTTCTTGCTTTTCAACAGCATAGCTAAAAGCTGCAAAATCGAAACATAATAGAAAGTACATTAGAAGAAGTTGCACAAGAGAGATCCATAGTCACACATCTGGTGCAGAGTGTACCAAAAGAAAATTTATTTAACCATAAAAGTAAATGTTATTTATCTCCATAAAATGTTATTTCTATGTTAGTGTCTCTCTACCTCTCCATTTTCCACAACATTTTTAAGGAATAAATTCCACGCTGAGTCAATATTGCATCCTCTGAAGAGAGGTTTTATTGCTTGTATTTCAGACTGCAGAAAATAGGCGCTCTGTGGACTACTGCAATAGGAGGTACTCCCAGAACCAGATACAAACCTCCCCCTTCACCAAGATCTGTAGGTCTAAGAACATATAAAAACCTAGAAGCGAACTCTTCACCTTACACATAGAACTGGCACAATTTTTTAGACACATCAAATTGCAGTGTTTCTTTTACAATCAGGATAGCCTTGTAGAAGGAGAACGAAACAGTGGTTTATGGAGAAAATCTTAAAAGATACAAAATAGTGGTCTGACCAGGGCACTGGAACAGGAGAGGCGACTGTTAAATCAGGGACATTGGAGATTACCACATGTGTGTAGCTGTTTCTACTAGTTGAGCCAATTGTAAGCTCTCTAGATCTGATAATAATCTCATTGTGCTCGAATTGCTTTAATCCTCCATATGAAGATTCAGGTCTCCAAGTATTATAATATGAGTTTTTTTAAGAAGCAAATTAGCCATTGCATTGGATGCTTCTTCTAAAAAGACCCCAAGGGAGCCTGGTAGTCAATAGATTAGTAGGCCTGAGAGCGTAAAGGTTGGGGACAAATGAATTGCAAATTGTGAACATTCACAGTCCTCCAAAATAAATTGTTCTGTGATACACTTGTATTCCACCTTCACAATAATAGCTAATCCTCCTCCTGTTTTGCCCACTCTATCTAATCTATGCAGTCCATAGCCTGGTGGCACCGCCATAACTATGTCAGTGGAGGAGTATTCTTTGAATAAGTTCATATATGACACTGAGTGGCTCCGCCTACTATCTGATGAGGAAAGTTAGGATATCCTTCATACCGACCCCACACTAAGATTTACCAACAAAATAAAATGTTGGTAATTCAGAACTGGATTACCAAACACGAGGAGGAATTCCTCACTGCGGGTAAACCACAGATCTCGAGATTCTACCCCTTACCGAAAAGTTATAAAAACAGAATGTCCCCTCTCGGGAGAGCAATAGTTTCAGGGATCGGATCACTCTTGGAACCTGTGTCACAATTATGTGACTGGTTCCTAAGACCAATAGTGAAAACACCTATTTCATATTTACGAGATACCAAGGATGTCCTGTTGTCTACTTCGCGATATTGAATCAATACCCCTGATGACAGGATTATAACATTGGACATTGAAGCACTATACCCCAAGACAAACCTTGAAGTGAACCCATTCTTCAGGAGATCGAATAAGACTTCATGACCCCAAGACACTTCATCATGGAATGTGCAGAAGTGGCACTAACGGATTTTTTTATTTTAATTTGAGGGATTGATATACCATCAAGTGCAGGGAACTTTCATGGGTAGTACCTTCGCCCCTAGTATGACCTGCCTGTATGCACAACAGTTTGAGGCAGACCATATATTGACCCTGGAAAACCCATACAAAGATCACATAAAACTGTGGCGCAGATACATTGATAATGTATTAATAATATGGCATGGCAATAAACAACTTGCTAGTGAATTCATAGAGTGGGTTAACACCAGGGACAGACATCTGAGATTTACGCACATTGTGTGCAAGGAGGAAGCAGTGTTTTTGGACCTAGTTAGTGATCACCATGGATCAGGGAGGCATCAGTACTACAGTCCACAATAAAATCACAGAAAAGAATAGCCTACTCCTGTATGAAAGTTTCCACCACAGATCATTATACCAGAACTTACCTGCAGGCCAATTTTTACGAGTCTGACGAAATTGCTACACACTGGAGACATTTGAGACAGAGACACAGGCTAATACTCTAGAAGAAAAGCTAGAGGCCCGCCACTATCCCATAAAAGTGGTGAAAAAAGAAAAACGCTAGAAAATATAATAGGGATGCCTTGTTGGAGAGTCACATAAAACCAGACAGTGATAGGGTTGTATTGTATGTGTCACTACATATACACCGATCTTGAATAAAGTCCAGAGTATCAGTAAAAGAAACTGGAAGACCTTAAATGGGGGAGCAAAACAATGGTCTCAACCACCCTTTGACTTCAAGAAGAATACCAATCTATGCGACAAAGTAGTTCACACTAAGACACCACCATCACAGACCAATCTACAGACAGCATCTTGACACAGCCAACCACCGGTGGGACACTATCCATGTGGCAACTGTGTATCAAGCACATTTATCAAAGCAACAAAAGAGGTGGATATAAAGACAGGGAGACCCTAGATTTTAAAACATTTGACCAACTGCGAAAATGTTGTATATTTGATCACTTGCCCATGTGGCTTATTCTATGTAGGGATGACCACACGAAAAATCAAAACTGCTAAATAATGAAACAAATATGATACGATGACCAGGTAAAGGGTAGGCGCACAACAAGATTAAGGCAATCAGTATATACTCCCTGTAAAGAAAATATGCTACAAAGCAAAGAAAAGGAAGGTCACCACTCTTCCTTACAACCCCAGAAGAATTCTTCCGGTTAGAAGATTCAAAGAAATTCTTTGCTGAGCAAAAAAGTATGTGCAACACTCTTTCATCAGTCCAAGACTATTTTAGCAATTGTCCACAGTACTTGGGTCTCAAAATGTCCAAGTTTGTATCCAAGGTAGTAGATTCGCCTTTATGACAACACCAAGGTACGTTGTTACAGCATCATTTCCACTTATTTCAATTTTCTGGTATTCATCAATCTAAAGTTAGCAGCCAACACGTGTTTCGTCTGGCATTAGTATCATGCCTTTCGACTTCTTCAGGGCAGAATAGGTATTCTTCAACTAAGATTTCCACTAATATAACCGTAAGTTGTACAATCGATTGTGATTCCAGATGGCGTAATCGCTGTACACTGGAGAATAATTACATGTTCCGCGTACCCGTGAGATTAAGGATAACACGGCTATCTTGCGAATGCATATAAAAAATATGGTTTTGTTTACCCCGTGGAGAGAATCATTTTAAATAAAGGAAGTGTTTGACGGGTTATACAACTGACTTATGATAGTGGATTTCAAAATTGAGGACTTTTCTTTTTACAAAACACATAGAAGAGCAGACCAGGTCTGGAAGCGGTGTGTAGCTACAACAGTGACCGTGAGGCACTAGTGGTGAGTGCGTGAGACAAAGGTATAAAGACTATCAGTCACAGAGAACTAAAGCAATTCACATCAGACCACCCATGTGGTGGAGTTTTCATCATGTGGGAATTGCTGATCTTACCATCCCAAAATCGACCATATAGTGTCGATGCGGGAATAGTTTATCAAGAGAATAGTCTTGATATGCATCCAAGAGTGATGTGAATAGAAACAGTGCAGTGCTCAAAACATAACAAAGGATAAAATTAACTACCAGGACTCAAAAAGACATTTAGATAAAAGTCCAAGTGTCAAAATTTAAAAACACGCCCAGTAGTAAGACTACTCAATGGCGCTGTGTAGTGCGGTCGACATGTTTCAGCCTATAGGGCATTTAGCCCGGCTTTCTTCAGGACCTTTGACAAAAAAAATTCAATATTTAATAAAGGCTACTGCAGCTACATGCGATATACTTAAATAAGCAATAACAAAAATGTGCTGATACAAAGTCACATATATACCAGGAACTTGAATACTTAAACGTCCACTGGAAAGAAAGAAAAATGTCTTCTTCCCAGCTTTGTGTGGGTGATGGCCTCACCTCACCCGGCAACCGCTTGGGAGTATGAGGCCCCGCTCTGTCCGTCGGTGCCCCCGGTATAGAGATGGTCGATTTTGGGATGGTAAGATCAGCAATTCCCACATGATGAAAACTCCACCACATGGGTGGTCTGATGTGAATTGCTTTAGTTCTCTGTGACTGATAGTCTTTATACCTTTGTCTCACGCACTCACCACTAGTGCCTCACGGTCACTGTTGTAGCTACACACCGCTTCCAGACCTGGTCTGCTCTTCTATGTGTTTTGTATCTTGATTTAGGGGAGTGAGCAGAAAGGTCATTAAATATTTCCCTTTGACCCTCCACACACCTGTTCTGTTTTCTCAGACTTTTCTTTTTATACTGGACTTCACGATTGTTGGAGGTCCAATTTACGGTTATATTAGTGGAAATCTTAGTTGAAGAATACCTATTCTGCCCTGAAGAAGTCGAAAGGCATGAGTGTTGCACATACTTTTTTGCTCAGCAAAGAATTTCTTTGAATGCTAAATAATGAAAACATAGGTAAGATATGATGAAATTGGAATAATACCAAACTGATGCACCACTACATTGACCAAAATCATAAGGATGTGGATATGACCTGGGTGGTCCTAGAGAAAGTTAACACTAAGCACTCAGACACCCAGAAGAAACTTTTGACCCATGAACAAAGATGGATGTACTGCCTGAGGTCATGGGAAAAAGGACTGAACAATGAGATCCTGTAGCTACAACGCACATAAAATGAAAGTAACATTAGTAAGAATATACAATCACAACTTTACTAAGCCACTTTACTGTGGGTCACAACCTGGCTGAATTTTCCACAAACTTGCATATGGCTTTGTCTGTCGTATGTCAGGTCTCCAAACAAGCAATGTGGCCCTGCAGCGGTTAATATGATATATGATAATACCAATCTATCATCAGCTTTTGGGTTCTATAGTTGTTTATCAGTCACACACAGACAGTAACCCATGTGGAGCCGAATGGCCCCATAAGAAACGTACAGTGTGCGTGTATATATAACACTACGTCTATATATCTAATCTCTCTCACCCTACGAGAGGATCAAGTAAAAAAGAGGAAATCAACAAACGCAGCCAACAGCACAAATCAGGAGCCTCCGCTAACCAATCTGAAGATCTTTATCCTCTGGAATGCCGGCTGGGAGAGAGTGACGACCGGGGACTTTGCGTCAATACACGCAACCCAGACATGCATCGATTGTAGACACTGGAAACATCAACAAGTGTCTAGAATGTGAGCGCACCGGCTTGAGATAATCAGCCCCTTCCTGCCACAGGTGCAGGGTATCCCGTACTCCCACGGAACAAGAGCAGCATAAAAACGCATACGCCTCTCTATTCAAATACCATCAGGAGGGCAGAGCAGACGCATGCAGGTTCACTGTGAGGGTCGCACCTTGAGGCGAGTAAGAGAGTGAACGAATGAAGGGAAACATTTCCTGGATATGTCCGACTGAGAATGAGAGTATGTGTGATTTGTTTAACCTTGAATCTCCTCAAAGCGTACTATCTCTAGAGTGTGACTACAGGGTCCCTGAGCCCTTCCTCCATGCGGCGTGGAAGATCTAAAAGTTGGGGTAAGGTTAAGAGCTAGTCTCCCAATTTGGTAGAGAAATGCTTTTTTACGATTGCCTCATGTGAGAAGTATCACAACATCACTTAAGAATGCGTATGATGCATGCTTATACATCATATATGCATTATAAATGTATCCCCCTTTTCAAAATGTTATTTAAGAAAGTTATTTATGTATTCACAGGTATCTAGGAATCAGATCATGTAAGAGACAGACTTAGGTCACACTTCCAACTAGGCAAATCTGAATATAAGATTATCTAATTAGGAGCCCGTTCTGAAGAATGCTGCGGACTCAGCTGAGCTACAAGGCAGAAACATGTCGACGGTAATAATGGTGTTGGGGTACTCGTTACCCTTCTCCCCACATTCTCTATTCAATACCAAGTGTCATGTCTAGTGAATAAATAGAATTTAGGATGCCACATTGTTTTTTTAATACACTTTCAACAAGGGTCCATTCTAAATTAGAAGTGTTTCCCTGTTTCCAGGTGTAGGCTCTCTCTGCATCAAACCGGGGTTTTGGAGAGTGTGGGTTGTCTTTTGATGAAGCATGACACCTGGAGGTGTGTGAGGACAAACCAATACATATTTGTGTATGTCTAGCACTCCTACTGAGTAGTGCTGAGAGGGATATTTTAACATATTTGGAAATATTCCTCGGGTAGCTCATTTTGTGTGCATATGGTCCAAGAAGATATCCTGCTCAGCCAATTAAAAGCTGGTCAGCCAATCCTGTATGTATGACTTATGCTAACTCTTCCTCTGGAAGGAGAAGTTCAACATGCTCATGCTTGCTCAGGTCTTGTCTGCCCTAGACCTGCAAGACTGGATGGTAGCATTGGACTTGCAGGTCGATTATTTTCATATCCCTGTCCTGCCGGCCCACCGGCGTTACCTGTAATTCACCATAGGCCACGAGCACTTTCAGTTCACCGTGCTCCCCTTTGGCCTTACCAGCGCCCCTTGGGTGTTCACGAAGGTGATGGCGGTGGTCGCAGCTCATCTGCGCAGATCAGGGGTTTCAGTCTTCGACTGGTTGTTGAAGGCGGGCTCACCCCAGACAGTCATCTCCCACCTCCAGAGTGCAGCCGACCTGCATTTGTTGGGGTTTTCCATAAACGTGCCGTAGAAGCACCTGATTCCCTCTCAGAAGCTCCTCTTCATCGGAGCAGTTCTGGACTCTGCACAATTTCAGGTTTATACTCCCGAACAGCGAGTCCGAGATATTCAGGCTCTGATTCCGATCTTTAAGCCTCTATCCCGGGTTTCGGTCAGGATGACGCTCTGACTCCTGGGCCTGATGGCATATGTGGGCTCTGCAGTGGAACCTGATGTTCCAGTGGGCACAGCATCAGGGCAACCTGTCCGATCACATCCAGTTCTCGGAGTGCACTGCATGACAATTACAGTGGTGGCTCACGAATAGGGATTGGCTCAATGGCAGCTCCCTCTCACTTCCCCAACCGGAACACACAGCTGTGAAGGACGCGTCCCTTCCGAACTGGGGCGGCCACATGGGAGAGGTGGAGATCAAAGGCCTCTGGTCTCCGGCAGAGTCCCGGCTCCATATCAACCTTCTGGAGCTTCAGGCGATTCGACTTGCACTGAAGGCATTCCTTCCCTCTGTTGTGGGGAGAGTAGGGCTGGGGTTCACAGACAACACCACCGCCATGTGGTACTACAACAAACAGGGCGTGGTGGGGTCCTGGAACCTATGTCAGGAGGCTCTGCGCCTCTGGACATGGCTGGAACATCAGAGCATGTCCCTGGTGGTTCAACACCTGGCAGGTTCCCTGAACACCAGGGCAGATAAACTCAACAGCCGGTGCATGATGGATCACGAATGGCGTCTGAACTCGGCCGTGGTGCAAGGTCTCTTTCAGCAGCGGTGAGAGCCTTGATTAGATCTTTTCACCACCGAAGAGAACGCTCAATGTCATCAGTTCTGCGTTTTGGAATTTTCAAGGCGGCACTCGCTAGGCGACGCTTTTTGTCACGAGTGGAGTTGCTGTCTACTAAACGCCTTTGCGCCTATACCACTTCTACCCAGAGTGCTGAAGAAGATCAAGCGCAACCGGGCCAAGTTATTCTTGTGGTTCCGGACTGGGCTTGAAGAGTATGGTATCCCGAGCTACTCAGCATGGCGATCGATCCCCCGCTCTTCGGGAGGATCTTCTGTCGCAGCAGCAGGGGAGGGTTCTCCACCCAAAACTGTCCAGTCTCCACCTCCTTGTGTGGAGATTGAGCGGCGGCAGTTGACGTCTTTCGACCAGCCTCCCAAGGTCTGTAATGTTATCTTGGCAGCCAGGCGTCCCTCCACTAAAATGGTATACTCCTGCAGGTGGAATAAATTTGTGGCATGGTGTACAGCAAAAGCTGTGGATCCCCTTTCTGCCCCTCTTTCAGAGGTCCTTCTATTTCTCCTCGACCCAGCAGGGCTCTGCTCTGGGAGCTATCAAGGGCTATCTCTCGGCCATTTCAGCCTTTTTACAGCTTCCAGATCAGCCGTCCCTTTTCAAGTCCCCCATTGTAAATAGATTCTTAAAAGACATTACTCATCTTTTCCCTCCTGTTCCTTTCATAATGCCTCAGTGTCACTTGAACCTAGTTCTGACTTATCTGATGTGTGCTCTCTTTGAGCCACTTCACAACTGTCCTCTTTGTCTTCTCACTTTAAAGACTGCCTTCCTGGTTGCCATAACCAGTGCCACAAGAGTGAGTGAGCGCCAGGCTCTTTCTTCTAAACCTCCTTTTCTCTCTGTCCAACCGGACAAAGTTGTTCTAAGGACTCGTCCATCTTTTCTGCCAAAGGTTGTCACTGCCTTTCACATCGGGCAGACCATCACTTTGCCTATCTTCTTTCTACCTCCGCATCCCTCGAAAGAGGAAGAGAGGCTCCTTCATCTAGACCCAAATGTGTGCTCTCATTCTACCTTAACCGCACACAACAGTTCCAGGTGGATGACCAGCTCTTTGTTAGCTACTTGGGCGCTAAGAAAGGTCAGGCCATGCACAAGCGGACCAACTCTTGATGGGTCATTCTGTGCATTAAGGCTTGTTATTCTTTGGCTAAAAAGAAGTCTCCAGCGGGGCTGCGCGCCCATTCTACCAGGGCGACGGCAGCCACTTCTGCTTAGGGATGGGGAGTCCCCTTGCATGACATCTGTCAGGCAGATACATGGGCTTCGCTGCACACGTTTACCAAGCATTACTGCCTGAACAGCCAAGTACGGAGAGATGGCTTCTTTGAAGTTATGTACTCCAGGACTTTCTGGTGTGATCGTGGTTCACAGACCAACCACCGGGGTTGGTATTGCTGGGGTATCTATTCTAAGGTAAGGAATCTATCACTACGTGTTTCTTTCAGATGCGCAAGTTACTTACCTTCGGTAATGATATATCTGTAAGAAACATTCGTAGTGATAGATTCCTTACCACCCCACCCATCCTCCCCATTCTGCGAACTGATTTCTAGGGTTAAGGTCATCCCTTTCAGGGCCTTAGTTTCATGGCACCAGTGGTCAGTTTCTTGCATGGCTCTGCATTCCTGTCGCGGAAAGTCGTGTACAGAACAAACGTCAGTGCACGTGGGCGCATCTAAGTAGCTTCAGCGACGTCATCCTGGCGCCAACGACACCGCCTACCGACGCCCAGGAGTACTGTTGACAAAAACTTTCCGGATCCAGTCTGAAGCCTGGGGGTAATTCTAAGGTAAGGAATCTATCACTACTAATGTTTCTTACAGATATATTGTTACGGTAAGTAACTTGTGCACCTACCTACCTCATTTATCGATGGGAGGACCCTAAGTTTTCTGTCAATAGAGCCTCCAATGTCTTTGTCGAGGGAAGACATCCTCCGACAGCCTAACAGAGTAGTAGCCACCAGAGGAAGGACATTACACCGACACACCAGAAAACACCGCGTGGTGAGGGCCAGGGAAAAAATGCCCCCCAAATTCTGGGAGAAAAGTCCTAGGGTGTGGGAGCCATTAGGTTTTTGATTTTCAGAAACATAATTCCGCTTTGGAAGTTTGTTTCTGAAAAACAAAAACTTTGAAAATTGTTTGGTAAAAGGCTCTCAAAACTGGCAGTGGCCATCCACCAAACATTTATACTTTGAAAGTAACGGTTGCAATGCCAGTTCTATCACTATACAGAGAAGACCATTGGGCCAATGGTCATATCTAAATTTGATGGATAGTGGTCCATCAGGATGGCGGCGAGTACTGTCCATCAAATCATAAATCAGGTGCTCTGTATGAAAGTCCGCAGGCATATGATAGTTCAGAAAATGGTGGGCCGGGTCACATGTGAACTCTGATTTCAAATTAACTCTTTTTATGAAATGTCAGTGTATGCCCTGATAATTTAGCTTGCTAGTCTGAGACAAACCATGGAGGGTGGCTTAAAAACTTTTAATCCTCATGTCTTTACAGGGATTAAGTTGTGAACATCTGAACAACATTTTCTTTTATGTTGCAGCATAATGAAAAGTGTCCATAGTAAACATAAGTCAATGAGTTGAGATCTTTCTCCCACTGTAGTGCCTATTTGACCTAGCTGGGTAAATTAACCTAAGCATACCTGCTTGTTCTTCTGTGGCCAAGAGGGCCGCAACTTCCTGCTGGAGAAGTGCCAAGTCATCCTCCGACATGCGGTGATACTGAGGTGGAATGGCTGGAGGGGTGGTCTCGAAAGAGAGGGAGTAACCCCTTCGGACAATTTGCAGCACCCACTTGTCCGAGGTGATGTTGCGCCAGTGCGGGAGATGATGGTGAGTTTTGCTGCCCACTGGCGTTAGATGGGCCTGAAATTCAGGACTAGGAAGGCTTTGCAGTGGATGCTGCAGGGGTGGAGGTGGACTGACCCGCCACTGGCCCCCTGAACCGCCTCGACGGTTCCCACGTCCACAGCCGTGCTGATGTGCCTGTTGCGGTGGCCTGTGGCTCTGGAGCGAACGTAGTGGGGCACCCCTTCCGTGGCCATAAAAGGAGCGAAAAGCAGAAGGCGGAGGAGGCCGAGTGGTCGACAGGCCCAAGGACTTGGTCGTAGCCCGGGAGTCCTTAAAGCGCTCCAACGCACTCTCTGCCTTATTGCCAAAGAGGCGAATGCCATCAAAGGGCATGTCAATCAGAGTGTTCTGGACATCCCCTGAGAAGCCAGTTGTCCTCAGCCAGGCGTGGCGCCTAAGCACCACCGTCATGGAAATCGCTCTGCCCAGCGAGTCGGCGGTGTGAAGCCCCCAACGTATGGTGAACTTAGCTGCGTCTCTCCCAGCAGCAATAGCTTGGGAGAGGACTGTCCGGGCCTCCTCCGGACAGTTAGGCAACACCTGCGCGCAACTGTGTCCCACACAGAGTGGGAATAACGGCCCAAGAGGCATGCCTTGTTCACCGACCGCAGCCTAAGCTGGCAGATGAAAACAGCTTCTTGCCAAGCTGCTCCAGCTTCTAGGATTCCCTATCCGGTGGGGCGGAAGGGAACGCGCTCTGGGAAGTAGAGGCTTGGACAACCAAGCTCTCAAGGATGGGGTGTTGAGAGAGAGAGGGGGGGTGGTCGCCCGGTGCCGGGCGATGGCGTCGGGCTATGCTCCTGTCCACGGGAGCCCCTGCTTTGGGCCTGGACTAGGTGCCCAAAAGAACGTCAGACAGTGCTTCATTAAAAGGCAGAAAGGGCTCCGAAGAGGTTGCCCTTCTTTCAGGAGGTTAGTCCTGATGGTCACTGTAGGGAGCTCAAGGTGGAGGGCCTTGGCTGGCCTAAGCAACACCACTGCGTAGCCACGGTAGGAGGAGACAGCATGCCAACGTCAGGTGAGGTTTCAAGACCACTGGCATCCCCCAAATCCTCTGCCCAGTCCGGATCATAAGCACACTCTTCTGCGAGAGAGTCCTCAGACCCCTTCCAGTCCTCCCCTTCCGCCGAAGTCTGCGGAACAGGCTGAAAGTAAGGAGGATGGACATAGGGCAAAAATGGCCCCTTCGGCATCGAATCTGGCACCGTGTCCAGTTCAGGGCTGAACTTGGGGACGTCGTCGTCCCGAGGAGCAGGCGACGTCGGTGGTGGTGCCGGTGGGGTCGACGTCGGTGGAGGTGTTATTAGGTCAACCGGCATAGACCGGGGTCTGATCCCGGGTCCCAGGGGGAGCCGCCGGTGATGGAAGGACAGGACCCCCAGGCCTGCGGGCCCGTAGGCGCTCTGGTGGGGCCAGACGGCCCAAAGAGTCGGCCATGGCAGCAAGAAACTCTTGCACCTGAGCAGGCATCGCCAGTGGACTCAGAAAGCGTGGGTAGGCCGGAGGCGACGTTGCAGGCTCCGCTGGAGGCGCGGGGTGGCACCACCCACACCCTCAGCCGCATCGCGCAATGGGCGCTGGGAAGTCGAGAAGCGACAACAGTTCTTCGACTTCTTTTTGGAAGGCTTCGACTTACCTGACCGCGAGTGCTATGACTTAGATCCAGAAGAAAGATGGTGATGGTTCCTCGACTGGTCCCTCGTCCTCCCACGGGACCGGGACCTTGAGCGGCGTGTAGCCGACTGCGGGACTTCCAGCAACTTTCGGGACCGCTCCCGCAAAGTCTTCGGCGCCATGGCCCGGCAGTCGGGGCACGACTTGGAGTCGTGTTCGCGCCCCAGGCAGTAGAGACACACGAGGTGTGGGTCCATCACCGACATCATGCGGTTACAGTCCCCACAGTTCTTGAAGCTGGGCATGCCTACGACACCAAGAGTCAATCGACTCGAGAAAATGAGACAAAAGACCTAAAAAAAAACTCAGTCAAAAAGTGACGGGGGGTACTAGCTCTTCTCAGATATGCGCTTGCTGGCATGGAAAAAGAAAGAACTGACGTCAGCTCGCGTGGGCGCATCTAAGTAGCTCCAGAGACGTCATCCCGACTCCAACTACGCACACGGAGCCGCACGACGACGCCTACAGACACGCAGGGGTACTGCTGACGAAAACTTTCCAGATCCAGTCTGCCGCCAGGGGGTAATTCTAAGGTAAGGAATCTATCAGTACGTGTTTCTTTCAGATAGCATATTTAGCAGGCAGGGTACTTTGACATTTCTGAGATGGAGTACCCTGTCCGCGAAACTCTAAATCAGGCCCATATTCTCTTCTCTCTTTAGAAAAGAAACTGAGAACGATCAAGTGTTCATCACAAAGGTGACTCACTTGTGCTTATTGATATGCCCCATCACCCTTCCCTCTCACTAGTGGAAATATTTGTATAGCACCCAAGACTACTTGAGGGTGGAGAAGGACAGTCTCCCATAACAAGGCTGGATGTCACTAGTCACCAACGGCTCAAAATGCAGAAAAACATACTTAACTTCCAAGGTAGAGTTGTTGTTATCAGCAGTATTGGCCATTTAAGATTTATACAAGTGAACTTGTATATGTCAATTTTCATATGTGGAAGAAAGAAAAGGCTTTACACACGACCGAAGATGAGGGAGGTACATTTTTTAACATAGCTCAATGGCAAAAGCTGGCACACTTACTCTTGTACTACCTGTAGGAAAGTAGGATCTGATTTCATGGTTACCCCCACTTTTTGCTGATGTTATTCTGTTTTATGACTAGTCTTACATGCATCCTACTAATCAGGACCACAGTCTCTGTGCTAATTTTGATAGTGGTAGGTACTTTGGTACCTTCCCAATTGGTTACTGGTGTACCCCTCTAAGTCCCTAGTAAACGGTACTAAGGTACCCAGGGCACAGGTACACCAGGGGTCTCCAATTGGCTGCAGCATGTAATATGCCACCCATGAGAGACCACTTAAACTGTGACAACAGGCTTGCATTTCAACCTCCTTATGTTGGTGCTGGCACCATTTACGAAAGATATAAGCTTCCTTATATCTGAGGTCACTGCACTTAAAACCAATAATTCACCCCTAAGTCTGGCCTTTCAATCCTGAAGACAGAGTGCTAGGTTGTAAGTGTGAGTGTGCCCTGAACGAGCAGAACACCCCCTACAAACCCCAGAGTCGATTCTTCAGCCTTTGTAAGTGCGGCCAGCTATTTTGATACATATAGTAGCAATGCATCATTACGCAATGGCTAACTATATATTGGCTGTGCAGAACCTGGGCATGTTTGGTATCAAACATGTTGGAATTGTACCCCAACACCATTACAGGTGTTAGAGGTATGATTCCATTCACTGGGGGGATCCTCTGGGAAGACCCCCGTACACCGGGTAACAGCCTTCCAGGGTCTGCCACCAAGCTAGTGCTGCTGCCGACCCCAGACACGATTCTGCCTTCATGCTGCTGAGCTGAGCTTGAGCAAGGGAAGGTAGAACAATAGGTTTCCTGACACAGAGACATGCGACCATCTCTCAGACAGAACTTAGTGTATTGGGCTGGGGGCACTTGCCAGCACCACCAGACTGCTTTGAAAGGCACATTTGGTGCCCTCCTTGCACACTCCAGTCAGAACCAGATCAGGGAGCCCTTGGCTCCTGCTTTGGCATGAAACTGGACGAAGGACATGGGAATATACTCCTTATCTGTCCAGCCTCTCCTCTGGGAGGAACTCTTGAATTGTTACAACCCTTTCCCTAGGGTACTTAAAGGCTTACCTGTGAGTGGCTCTTCAGATTTGTCGTGGAACAAGATTCAAACACGAAACCACTTCAACTTCGACCGTCTAGGCACCTTGGACTTTGCCTGGAACCAAGACTGCTCCAAGGAAGACTCCTGCTGCTCCTGGTCTCACTGTTCTGCAACTCTTCATCTATTCCTACCAAGATCTTCGTCCTCACCGCATCCTCTACACAGTGGTCCGGTATCTTTGGTGAGCTGCTCAAGGTGCTCTTGCAGCTCCTGTGCCTTCGGCCCGTGGGTCCTCTTGAGGGTCTTCTTTGGCTACCATGGGCTCCCCTGCTTGTTCGGGCCTGCTCTGACTCTCCTGCAATTGGTGAGTCCCTTGGGCTTGGATGGTACCAACGTTGCACATTTTTCGTCTACCATGTATGTTGTCGCTGCCAAGGCTTGTTGGTGCTCCCACTGGACACCGACCTTCTGGTGTGTCGACTTCTGACGTGGACAACTCGTAATTGGCTCCTGGTCTTCCACAGCGTTGCCTGGTCCCCACAGCTGCTGCAACAAGGTCACCGTCATCACTTCTGCGTCTTCGGTCATCGGTGGTCATTGTTCTTCCGTGCCTCTTGGTCACCTCTGAGTGGCATAGACTCTGTCCCCTCTGCTTGCAGGTTCTTCTCTTCAAGATTCCACCCTTGGATTCCACCAGACTCTTCCACCGTCTTCGCCAGCGGCATCTTTCCTGAAGTCCTCCATTGTGGTCTACGGCGGCTTTCAATGTCACTTCCGATCTATGCACCCAGCTTCCCTGGTGTGGCTGTCCTGGTTCATGGGGTATCCACGAGTGGGGTGACTTTCCATCCTTCTGTCTTCCACGGGGTTTCTTCAGGGGCCACTGGGAAAGGTCCTTCTTCTTGAAAGAGAGGTGATGGTGTGGAGGTACGCGGAGAGGCTGTTCCAGGTCTTTGCTGCGATCTGGGAGAAGGAGCATCATCCACTTCTGCTTCAGTAGATGCAGGGAGCATGGGTAAGTGAAAGGGAAACGGAGTGGTCATCTCCATGGGTGGTGGAATTTCAGGCGGTGGTTAATGTATGCAGGTCCTTCATTGTGTGGAGCCTTGTGTGCACGGGTCAACAGCTTAAATTGGCATCTCTTCTGTGCAGGGAGCCAGAAGAGTTGCCTGAGGTGGGGTGTGATGTGGTTTGTCGGGGATGGGTGAGAATGAGTCTGGCTGCTGCTTTCTGTATGGTCTAAAATCTCTGTAGGAGGTGTCCGGTGATTCCTATGTAGAGAGCGTTGCCGTAGTCCAGTCGGCCGGTGATGAGGGCCTATGTCACGGTGCGTCTATTGTGTTGGGGTAATCACTCGAAGATCTCACGTAGCATGTGCAGAGTGAGGAAGCAGATAGAGAAGACAGCATTGATCTGTGATTTCATGGCGAGCTTGTTGTGAATGATGATTTCGAGGCATGGTCGGAGGGAGTGGGTGAGGGTCCTAGGTCTGATAGCCACCAAGAGTCGTTCCATGTTTTGCTGCTGTTGCCAAAGATCAATACTTCTTTCTTGTCTGTGTTCAGCTGCAGTCTGTCATTCATCTGTGGAAGTTGGTTCTGGGGCTGGATGGGTCGTCGGTGAGTGAGAGGATGAGTTGGGTATTTTCTGAGTAGGAAATTATGGTGAGACAGTGGGACTGACGATGTTGGCAAGCAGAGTCATATATCCATTGAAGAGTGTAGGGCTGAGGGATGAGCCCTGGGGACCAGCCCAGAGTTTGGTGCACTCAGATGCTGTTTGGTCTAGTGAAAAAGGGTGGAACATTCAGCCTCTTTTTTCCACAGCCCTTAATTGAATTTACATTTAAACTTGAAATACATACCATAGTTGTATGTGATTTCATATAAAAACCATTTCATGGAATACTTTTACTGATGAAACAATTTCACCTCAAGTATTTAATGGAAATTTGGAGGATGAATGTAAATCACAATTTAATAAAAACTAATTCAGAGAACGCCTAAATTGGCATTTGCATGCTTTTTTTAAGGTGTGAATGCAACAGTTACAGGTCTTTCTTTCATCAACATTTTTGTCGGAGGTATTTATTTTAGTGCTTTACTTCAAGAGGCATTACTTCGGATTTTTATCATTTACACTGTCAAACAATTACTTTGGATGTTTTCAATTCATTGACTCCTAACTAACCCTACACACCATCCATAGCTGACCCCCTCACAATCCCTAAACACCATCCACCCCTACCCCTAAAATTCCCTCACCATGTCTAAACTCCACCCATCCATGTCCCCTAAACTGCATCGACCCCTGGACCCTATAAAACCCTTACTACCTCTAAACTCCACCCATTGCAGGATGCTAAAAACCCTTCCTACACCTAAACTCTACAAGGACCACGCACCAACTTAGCCAACGCCATTGGGGACTTTGTTGCACCTAGGCTTGGCAGTTCGGGCTGGACTGTACACGTGAGGCACATGGTCAAGACTGAATTGCATATAGCTGGGTCTGAACTGGGTGGCGAAGTGAACTAAAGAACGATGATGGATTCAACCCAGATCTGTGACTGGGGGTGAGTGTCTGAAAAGTTTCAGCGCTCCATTCATCTTCCCTCATCCTAATCTCCAGTGCCTATATCCTTCTCAGAGTCTAGAACTGTCACCTGAAAGACAGCGTCAGCCCATATTCCACCGGACACCTCCTGGACCAATTCTTAACCCCCTTCATCATCTCTGTCAAAAATCTCACACAAATCATCTGAACAGAACATGACCTCATCAAGTTCTCCATTCCCGTCACACACATCACACATCCGACCTCAGGAACTACCGCCCCATCTCGCTCCTCCCTTTTCCTGCCAAGGTCATCGAGAAGACCGTCAACAGACAGCTTGCCGCCTTCCTCGAGACGAACGGATCCCTCGACCACTCGCAGTCCGGCTTCCGAACCAACCACAGCACCGAGACCGCCCTCATCGCAGCCATAGACGACATCAGATCCCTGCTCGACAATGGGGAAACTGCGGCCCTCATTCTCCTGGACCTCTCCGCAGCGTTCGACACTGTCTGCCACCGCACCCTAGTACAACGCCTCAGCAACATCGGAATCCAAGAGAAGGCACTGGAATGGATCATCTCGTACCTCTCCGGAAGAACACAGAGAGTCCGGCTCCCCCCGTTCAGATCCAAGGCCTCCGAAGTCATCTGCGGCGTACCACAAGGATCATCACTCAGCCCCACCCTCTTCAATGTCTACATGAGCCCCCTCGCAGCCATCGCACGCCAACACAACCTCAACATCATCTCCTACGCCGACGACACCCAGCTGATCCTCTCCCTCACAAACGACCCCGCTACCGCCAGAACCAGCCTACACGAAGGGATGAAAGACGTCGCCGAGTGGATGAAGAACAGCCGCCTGAAACTGAACTCAGACAAGACGGAAGTCCTCATCCTGGGATCATCACCCTCCGCCTGGGACGACTCCTGGTGGCCTCCTGCCCTGGGCACCGCTCCCAAGCCAACGGACCACGCACGCATCCTGGACTCCTCCCTCTCGATGACCAGACAAGTCAACGCCATCTCATCTTCGTGCTTCAACACCCTGCGCATGCTCCGAAAGATCTTCCGGTGGATCCCCACCGAAACCAGGAAGACGGTCACCCAGGCACTCGTCACCAGCCGACTGGACTACGGAAACACCCTCTACGCCGGAACCACAGCCAAACTTCAGAAAAAACTCCAACGCATCCAGAACGCCTCCGCACGACTCATCCTGGACATCCCCCGACACAGCCACATCTCCGGACACCTGAGGGACCTGCACTGGCTCCCCGTCAGCAAGAGGATCACTTTCAGACTCCTCACCCACGCACACAAGGTCCTCCACGACCTGGGACCCAGGTACCTCAACAACCGCCTGACCTTCTACACTCCCACCCGCCAGCTACGCTCCGCCAGCCACGCCCTCGCCGCAGTTCCACGCATCCGCAGAGCCACCACCGGAGGAAGATCCTTCTCCTACCTGGCGGCCAAGACATGGAACTCCCTCCCCATCCACCTCCAGCTGACCCAGGACCACCTCTCCTTCAGGAAGCAACTCAAGACCTGGCTCTGAAAGCAGTAGCAGCCAAACCCCCAAATCCCCCCCCCCCCCCCCTCCCAACCCCTTGAGACCCTTCCGGCTGAGTAGCGCGCTATACAAATGCTATGATTGATTGATTGATTGATTGATTGATCCTTCACTCGATCACCCCCAGATCAGCACACCGTAACTGGAACAACATCAAGGAGTAAGATTGGATCAGCACACTCATGTCACACTGGCCGAAGCACAATAACTACCTATCAGGATCCATCAATAAATTCAGAAAGTGGATCACCACCTGTGCTGACACCCTGAGCACCCCCCCCCCCCCCAAGCCCGGGAAAGCAGCAAGAGCCAGACCCCAAGTCAGCCTGAGCATGGAGGAACTCAGGATTACCAAATGCCACTACTAGCAACTGGGGCACAGATAGAGATTGAGGCAAGATATCACAGACACAAACTAGTTCAAATCTGCCCTGAGATGCTTTCACAAAAGAGCCACACCACCAAATGCAGATGCAAACAACTCCAACAAAAGCAAAGAGATCTTAGTCCTCAAGAAAGATTTTACCTTACTAGCAACTGCCTTTAAAAGCATCACCCACTAACAGGATCTCTGTGAGCCATCTCATACTTTTTACAGCAAGATAACCACCAAATACAGCAACTTTGAACCGCCACCAGAATTCAACAGACCGCACAACTCAACTTCCTGTGGCGACCAAAGAAACAACCATGACTATGTGGACCACCATGGAAGAAACTGCGACCACAAAGTCCATCTACTCTGGGGCCCATCGCACCCTTGCCTCCACCATGCCTTCGCCAGAGGTCTCTAACAAATCAGTGAAGCACTCATGCTTATCATGAACAACTCCATCTCATCTGCCACCTTCCTGGAAACTTAAAGGCATGCCACAGTTCTCTCCTGCTAAAGAAAAACTCAGTGGGCCCTTTGACACTCAGCAACTACAGACTGATCTTTCTGCTCCCGTACCAGGCCAATATCAATAAATTGTCTCACCAAACTTCTCAGCTCCTCAACATCACACAGTCTGGCTTCAGACCTAACCACAGCACTGAAACTGCCCTTATCAGGATATCACAATTCATCGTCCTAGAGCGGTTGTTGAATGGTGCCCCTTTATAACCTGGTGTGTATACATCTCCACAGCCTTTCACCGTTCCACACTCAGTGCAGTCCATGAGATTCTCATTGCACTCCCCCAGGGGGAAACCCAAATTGGTGGGGACTTTAACGACATTATGGGACATGGGGATTGGTTCGGGCCACCGGGGGGCACTCGGCGATGCAGTCATGGCCTGTGGGAGTGGACTTCCAGCCTGGGACTACACGACGCATGGCGAGCCTGGCACCCTGATGTTCAGGAATACACTCTCATCATCAGTTCATGGGTCGCTGGCCCGTATTAACTACTGGTTTCACCCTACTGACAAACTATATGGCAGCTCAGGGTACAGATTTTGCCCAGAGGGATATCCGATCACGCTCCGGTCCTGCTTCATTCGAAGCTTCTCTCTCTGAGGCATGACGTCTCAATGCCTGGTTTCTCCAGAATGAAAAGTTTATTAACTATTTGGGAGAAGAACTGACCGCTTTCCTCAAAATAAAGGTAGGGTCCGTGGGCACTGTGTGGAAAACCCTTAAGGCATGCATACATGAGGGGGGAGGCTCGCTCCTTTCAAAAAGGCGCAGAGAGGGTCAAACTCAGATCAGTAACTGAATTGGAATCGTCCATACTAACCAAGGAGCAGGATGATCCCGGCTTGTGCTCTGAGTCTCAGAGGCACCAGTTGGAACTAGACAGAGCATTCTTACGTCAATTATGTACGGAGGAGGCTAAGAAGGGCTTAATGGCCTGACACGTATATGAGTGGGGGGACCAATTCAGCAAATTGTAACACTGGCTGGCTACTCATTGGGTGGCCTCCAATGTTGTTACCCGCATAAAGATCCTGTCAGAAGAGTGGATTGAGCACTCCATTCAGATTGCAGAGGCCTTTGCCCATTTCTATGAAACTTTATACGCCCCCCATTACCCCACCCGGCTGCAGAGCTGGAGTCCCCTCTGACTTAAGATTTGCCTTTGGTTCACCTTTGCCCTTCATCGTGATCAGCTCTAGATCAAGACATCTTAGCGATTGAGATAGGAGCGGCTATTTCAGAGTCTAACACAGGAAAGACTACAGGTTCCGAAGAGTACCCAATGGAGTTCTATTGCATGCCCTCCCTGTGCTGTTCTTGCCCCTAGTTTGGTTGTTCACTGTAGTGATAGTACGTAGCTGCTTGCCCTCCGGGGTTGATTGCAAAACTATTGTAGTTTTGTCCAAGCCAGCCCACCCTCAGACGACCTGTGCTTCCTTTCGTCCCATCTCCCTCATTAACAGTGACGTTAAAATCTACACCAAGCTCTTGGCCCACAGGCTACTCTCAGTCCTTCCCTTCCTGGTTCATCCCGACCAGTGCAGGTTAATTCCTTGTCAGGGTACTAGACATTGCAGTCGGCACATCCAGGTTGCTCTGTCTCGTATCAAGACCCTGGGAGGTTTAAAGGCCCTCCTCCTAATTGACTTCGCAAAGGCCTTTGACACGGTTAATTGGTATTTCATGGACGAAACTTTACAGGCCATGGCTTTTGGGCCAAGGTTCAGGGCGTACAGGAAGGTTTTATACGCCAGCCCGTGTGCTCAAGTGACCTTCAACGGCATCTTGTCTCACAAATGTTCTATTCCACAGGGTTGCCCTCTGTCCCTGCACAGGTATGGGGGTTTGACTGAGGCCTAGACACGGATGACTGCATTGCCTTAATGCTGATGACGTCCTGCTTTTTATGACCCGGCCAGCAGAAACTGGACCCAGGGTTCATCATATCCTATGACTATTCTGCAAAGCATCGGAGCTGTGTGTCAATTGGCCCTAGTCCCTGTTGGTCCCTTTGCAGGATGTAATCAACAAAAAAGAGTCCATCTGTGCTGTTTCTTGACTGTCTTTCCATTCTATTTAAAGAAAACAGAAAGTTATCTTAAAATAACTCTCACCCACAAAGAGAACCCTTGGTGGCATGCGTCATCATTGGATTCTTCCAGTCCAGTTGTCCAGTTGTGCTGCGATCAACGAAGACACAGGAGCACTTTTAGAAAATACTATGATGAGTTGATGGTATAAGAGTGGGAGGGTCTAGGTTAGAGTTAAAAATACCTAGCTAGATAGGAACAGAAAGAACATTTTTTATTCAGTCTTCCTGCTGGTATGGTTAAAAAGGGGATGTTTGAGAGACAGGCGTTAATGTGTGTGTATCTGAAGATCTACATGTTTCAAGCCTATACCCCAAGGTTTTTCTCAGGACCACAAGGATGATCCCTATAACCACTTCTAGTTCTGAGCAACAACCCCAAAAACGTGGTCTTTTGTGATAGATACCTAAGTAAAAATAAGTATGTAATACGATGCCTAATTGGTAATCTTATTTTCTTTAGATATGTTAAAACCCCAATTCCGGGCCCATGAGCGTTGCCAGGGAAGGGACGCTTGTAGTCAAACCATTGTCAAAGCTACTCCCTTGCTTTTTACAAAAGACCTGCCCACGGCTCAGATGATTTTATTTTAATCTGGTGAAGTATACAGTGGAGTAGTGCAGGGTAGAGTGGAGTGGTGTAGAGTAAAGTGCAGTGGTGTAGTGTGGTGTAGAATGCTGAGGCATTGAGTGCAGAGTTTGGGGAGGCGTGGCCAACAGCTGATGGAGTAGGAGCCTTCCTCGTGGGGCTCCGCCGGCCGATCCCCATTCAGTCCCATCCTGCAATTATATAGCCAGTGGGGTACCCATCACCAAGACCCCCCACTACACTGGGGTCACGGATCTGCTGTCTTTGACAAAACAGGGAGTGGGTATGTCCAAAAACAGAGCCCGCTAGAGCCGTCCGGCTTGCATCCAAGATGGCGGCGGTCCTCGGGAGATGAATCACTGAGAGGGCCTGGACGCTGATAAGAGGTGTATGGTGGCAGAAGTCTACTGAGGGAGAGATCCGGTCTCACGACTAAACAGCATAAGGCAGCGAGGTGCAGATTTGGGATTGGAACTGGGACTGGAGGATAATCCTGATGGACGACCTGCATCACTGGAGAGGAGAGAGAGAGAGGATTGCCATCAGCCTGAAAGCTCAAGGTGGATGGCTGAGACTGCCAGGGCCCGCAACGGGGATGATGAGGGGCTCGCGCTGCGCCCGCTGGAAGCAAGATACAGTAAGCGGGGAGCGGGGGTGGATCACTCTGGAGACTGCAGGCGATGGCAAGACCCTGGGCTTAGACTGACGAGGAGTCCTGTTAATCTTGGGGGACCCTGTAGGAGGAGGTGAACGGGCACGATGGGCGCAATATGGGAACGGCCCAACCGATTTCATTGAGGGGCAGTGAATGAACCTGGAAATAAAGCAGGAACACCAGGTCCCAGAAACACTACAAGGAGGGTTGAGAGTGAGTCACCGTAGTGCATTGCGCCCCCCCTCCCACATGAAAGGCCTAGGGGCAACATCCAGCGAGTCTCATGGTCTTTGTTAACGGTGATGTGACCCCGGGCACGAGACTATACTAACGAGGAAGCTCTGTTTCTATGGAGATTTGGGATCGCTAAAGGTTGCGGCGTGCCTGAGGGGCTGGGCTGGTGCCGTGGAGGCCCCGGGGCGCGGACTCCATATCCTAAAGAAATTCCAGGAGCATGGTCTTTGCAGTGCGGAAGGAGCACTACAGCAGTGGCTGAGAGCCCTCTAGCGAGAGATATTGCAAACCACCCGTAAGCGCACAGGAAAAGCCAGGGTTATATCTAGCAAGTCACAGAGCCCACTGATTGCCCCGGGTACAGCAGCACGATCTGGCTAGCCCTGGGAGAGGAGCCCACCCTAGAGATTAAGGAAGCTGGAAGAGTTTTTGACCCTTTGTAAGAATCAACCACAGATAGGTGGCTCAACATAGAGACTGGACTTAGAACAAATGCAGAACTGAGGCCCATGCCGGGCTCCTGGTCCGTGCGAAAATGGGAGGAAAAAAATCTTTTGAGGGACAAGAGGATTTGCATTGAGAGTGGAGTGAGTATCTGAGAGGGGGTCAAGTGGAGGGACGCACACGACTGACCCTTGTGTCTTACCTCAGTCTATTGAATATGAGAGAGCTGCCCGACTCGCGATTCAGGGGTGATGATCCCATATACAGTGAGCCAAAGATGGGCAAAATGAGCAAGCGCAGAGAGGTCGATCCTCCATCCCAAAGCATGACAGACTCTGAGGATAGCTCGGCCCCGGCCTCAACTTATGCGTCGCAGGTAGAAGAACCAGCAGCACCAACGCTCCAAGATATTCTCCAGGCCATAACTTCCTTGCAGTGGAGTATAAAATAGATACAGTTCTGGAAGAAATGGGCCTACTCAGAGTTGACCATCGGCGGTTGGCTGACAGAGTGACCACGGTCGAAATAGATATAGAGAGCTTGACACAAGTGGTACATACAGCTACAGACAGGCTAAAAGCGGTAGAGGCCCAGGTGAAGATATTATCAATGACATCGATCGCGCCGCAACAATCTGCGCCTTACCGAGCTGCCAGAGGAAGTTGAGGGACGGGACATGGTGTCCTTCCTGGAGAAATGGTTCATGGTGGAGGTGGCAACAGAAGGTTTGTCCCCCTTTTTCGCACTGGAGAGGGCGCATAGGGTCCATGCGAAGCCCCACCCCCCAGGAGACCACCACATCCTATAGTGGCATGATTATTATTTTACAAGGACAGAGACCATATACTCTGAAGAGGGAACCCCTAACAGTAGACAACAGCACGGTCAGGCTATTCCTGGATTCCTCCAGGGAAGTCCAACAACAAAGAGCGTCTTATCTGGCCGTTAAGAAGAAGCTGAGGCAAATGGTGATCCAGTATGCAATGATTTTCCCGGCCCGACTACAAATTTTGACCCCCATCGGGTTCTGTCTTCCTTAGTACCCCGCAGGAGGCATAAGACTGTACTAAAGGTCAGGCGAATGGGAGAACCTCACAAGAGCAACTGAAGAGAGGGGTCACCCAACCTCGGAGGGGCCACAGTAAATCCTTGGCTACCCCTTCCAGAGCTGAGAAGCAGCGAGAACGAGAACAGGTCATGGCAGCGGTAGCATCTTTGAGCACGTCCGGCTACAGTGGGGCCACTACCCCTGTGTGGGAGGGAACACGAACCTGGGATTCAGAACTCAGCACCAGCACGATGGAGGGGGCTAGTCAGGAGCTGCCAGTGGTCACTCCGGCCACAGCGAATGAAATAATTTGAAGATCACAAAACCACAAGAATTATTGAAGAAAGGAACTTGACAGTGGGAAAGGTCCCCATTGGCACTCAATAGTAGATTGGGGGGAAAGAGGGAGAGAGTAGGGTAGGGAACAGTACATTACCCGGCCGGGGGCAATGTACAGACTATTCAACCTACTGGATGGGTGAGTGTGTGGCGGGGCTACACATACGAATATACCATATGGAAGGAGGGTCTACTCCACCCCACTTTTTCCATTGTTGGATATGATTTTTGAAAGTTTGGATGAGGAGAGTTTGCCTGCTTGTCCTAGGGAATGGGAGTTGGGGTTGTTATGCATGTATGTTTAAGGGGGGTGCAGATTTCACAGTCCAGTCATTGATAAAGTGTGGACCAGCGCCTCCCTCCTGCCGGCAGAGGTCGGAGACAGGGACGCGACAGATCTGACTACACACCAAACATATAAGATAATTTCCTAGAACATAAGCGGAATGCATACTATGTCACAACGGTATAAAATTCACTCCTACTTGAATTGAAGGGGAGTCCATATTGCACTCCCACAGGAGTCCCATTTGACTGGGCGCGAGGGAGAGGCACTTCGGCGAAGATGGAGAGATCAATTATATTACACATGGTACTCCGACTTTGCTATAGGAGTTTTGATCTGGGTCAGAGCTGGGGTCCCGTTTCAATGCACTGGGGAGGTAATAGACCCAGAGAGGCGATATGTGGCAATAAAGGGCAGGCTAGATGGTTGTGACATAGCGATTGTGAGTGTATATGGTCCTAACACAGAGCAAGGGACATTCTTGTCCAAGTTCATGGGCATTCTGGCAACATCTCTATCAGGGTCTGTTATAGTTGATGAGGACTTTAACTGTATAGCGGACCCCCAGAGGGATCGGTCATGCCCACCGTTGAGACACTCCTGTAACTAAAGTGTCCAGGGCATTTCAGGGATGGCTGGACAGGTGGGACTTGGTTGACTCCAGGAGGTGCCTAAATCCAGAGGGCAGAGATTATTCTTTCTACTCGTCGGTCCACGACCTGCATGTTAGGTTTGATGCCTTTTTGTGTTCCCCGGATATACATGCTCAGATCCAGGCAGTGGAATACTTAACACGTACCCTATCCGATCATAATCGAACTCTACTCCACCTCAGGTGGGGACAAATGCGTCAGATACTCAAACCCGAGTCACTTGAAGATCGGGTTTTCCGAGAGGAGATCAGGGAGTACATAGGGAGTTATTATACAGCACATGCGAACACTACTAATTCTAGACTGACGGAATGGGACGCCTTTCAGGTGGTGCTAAGGGGCAAATGCATGGAGACTGTCATAGGAGAGAGATGCACTCTAGAAGCGGACCTTGAGATGGCAGACAGGGCATTGCGCACGCTAGAGAAACAAAGACCTGGGGGTCCAGAGTTGGGTACTGCCTTATTGGACGCTAAGGAGGAAGTAGCCAAACAAACAGAGAGACTGCGCAGTTCCGATTACTAGAGGTACATGGAGTGCACGCATGCGGAGAAGGATAGAACTGGTCCCCTGCTAACTTGGCTGGCCAATACGGCCCGGAGGGGTACCCCGGTCTTGGTTGTGGAGGACTCAGAAGGGCATGTACTATATAGGCAGGAGGACATCAACAGAAGATTCCTATAATTCTACACCATGCTATATAGATCCAGCGGGGGCAGGGGACTGACGCAATTAGGGAGTACTTGAATGCAAATTCCACTTGCTGCTTTGGATGTCGAGGAGGCTGAGACCTTAGGAGACCCCATTAATATACAGGAAATAAGGGCGGCAATTAAGTATCTTGCTAAAGGTTAACCACCTGGGACGGATGGGATCCCCAAAGAGCTATACGCAGTGTATGCTGAGGAATTGTCACCCTGATTGGAGGAAGCATACAAGGCAGCCCTGGAGGAAGGCCAACTTCGGGGTCCACCCGGGAAGCATTGATTGTCCCACTTCTTAAGCCCAGTAAGAGCCCCATGGAATGTGACGCCTACAGGCCATTAGCGATGTTAAATTTTGATTTTAAAATACTAAGTAAGATACTGGCCATGAGACTCCAACTGCATATGTCGACCCTAGTACATCAAGACCAGGCAGGATTAATCCCAGGTCGTGATACGGCACTTAACATCAGACGGCTCATAGCCCTTATGACTGGAGGAGGCATAGGAAGGTATGAAGAAGTGTTCTTCGCAGTAGATATGGAAAAGGCTGTTGACATTCTAGAGTGGGGATTTTTATACGGAGTCTTAGAAAAAACTGGGGATGGGATAGGGATTCTCTGCATGGGTCAAATTACTTTACTTGGGACCAAGGCTAGAATTAGGACAGGGTGAACAATCTCAGAGAGCTGCAAAGATGAGCGGGGGACTCCACAGGGATGACCCCTCTCACCGCTCCTCTTTGCCCTTGCCATGGAGCCTCTGGCCTCCCTGCCGCGCACAGGGGAGCAGTCTCAAGGGATACGTCTAAGGCCTAAAAAGCAATAAATTGGCTTCTACGCGGACGATCTATTGCTTTTTCTGGGTAATGCAGAGGAGGATAGATCAGGTGCTAAGGCGCTGATGGGTGAATTCAGAGAAATGTCCGGTTTAAAAATGAACTGGCATAAATCCAAATTGTTTCCGCTGATGGCTGCTGAGACCCCTGCGGGTGAGCTTAGAGCTCTCACCTGGGAAACCCACTGTCTTGAATGTCTGGGGGTGAAACTATACCATGTCCAAGCTGGCATATTTGAGGGAAATGTAGGTAAGGCTCTGAGGTCCTTAAAGACCAACATGGAATTCTGGAAGTGACTCCGACTGTCGCTAGCTGGCAGAACATTGCCAAGACTATTATACTTTTTCACGACACTGCAATATGGATACCCCCAAAATGGAACGCAGACTTGCACTCTATAATTACGTCTTTCCTGTGGGGCACAGGTCGGAGGCGGGCCGCACTTAGAACAATGCAATGATCGACAATGTTGGAGACGAGTTCTCCGAAAAACAAAGACCAAATTACCATACTCACCTGACCTCCCCATAACCGCACTCAGGGTACTTCCTCGTGGAGCAACATGTGTGGGAGTTGAAGACTGGGAAACAGCAGGAGTAACGAGAATAGGTGATCTGTACAGCATGCCATTTGAGGACCTCAGAGAGGGCTATGGTCTGCCCCAGGGACACTTCCTGCTGCACGCGGGGCTAGTGGTGGCGAATGGAGCACATTGGAGATTGGGACCCACTGAGCCCCCTCTGCATACCACTTGTGGGTACTTGGGCACTGGGGGAGGTAGAATCAAAGCAGTCACATGCCTATATGGGGCCCTAAGTAGAGATACAACACAAACATTGACTAAACTGCGGAATAGCTGGACGGAGGACCTGACTATCCTATAGATTACAAATCCTGGGACAACATATTGGGGAGATCCCCAAATCCTCGAGAAATGCCTGCTTCCGACTAATTAATGTTTTCATATTGCTCAGAGCCTACTTCAGAGGGATGATGCGAAATGCCCGAGATGTGGAGAGGCGGGTGTAGAACTACTTCACATGCTGTAGACATGCCCTGGATTGCAGGCCTTTCGGGAAGAAGTAATAAACACTATTGGGGGGACAATAGATCAACCGATCTCACCCACTCTTGCTCACTGCCTACTGGAATTGTTCCCACACAATGCTAAGAATAGGGTCACCAGCCGATTTCAGGATTTGGCACTAGCCCCTGCGAAGCGTGAGATCACGCCACATTGGAAATCCCTCGGGGATCAAAAAGCCTCGCATGGAAGGCTAAACTAGAGAAATAAACGGCCTGCGAGGGGAGGGTTCTCCTACGGAATGCCAAGAAAAGGATTGGGGCATTGGAGCCAGCTTGTGCCCTGACCAATAGCCTGAAGAAACCTGAATTAACTTTGGGGGAGACAACTCCGACGGGAGTGTCCCCACGAGGGACACCGGAACCACGGACGTTGAGGGAGGAAGACACAGGACTTTAGAGAAGGGCCTCTGATATACCCCTACACTGAAAGACAGCGGAGAATTGATTTGTTGAGGGGGGGCAGGGGAGTAGACGCGAAGATTAAACTCAACTTACAACCTACGGTTACCACAAATATAGGATGACTGCTGGAAATCTGCTAGGAGGTGGATGTTGGGGTAGATAAGAGGATGTGTATTAGCACTAGTGACCTGTAATCATAGCCATGAATATAGAATAAATGCAAAGATGGTCTGCAAGATGACATTCTATGATAATGTATTCAGAACTGAGATAAAGGAAATGTTCAGAACTGAGCCAAGGGAAACTGTAATTGAGTACTTGAAGAAGAACAACGGATCAGTCTCCAATCCGGGTACAGTCTGAGAAGCCTTCAAGGAAGTGCTATTGGGGAGTGCATTGCAAAATGTCATGGCATCTATATAAATAAAAATGTAACTGTTCGTTCGTGCAAAATCTCAAATCTTCGAAAGTTCTTCACCGATCGCTTTGAAATTTTGACACAACATTGCATTCGAATACGCAAGTGTTTTTATATACACAATGTTGGATTCGAATACGCGTGTGTTTTTAATCGAAAGCACAAACAGACACATAAAAATGTCAATGTGCGTTCGATTTGGTTGCTGCGCAACAAATACAAGGGACGCATATAGACAATAGTCTACATATATTAGGATGGACAGTTGGTGTCAGGATGACAGACCGGGAAGTGGGTGGAGGAGTTGGTTCACTTTGCAACATCAGCGTGTGTTTATATATACACAACCTTGGTTTCGAATACATGCGTGTCCAATACGCTCGTGTTTTTAAACAAAAGGTCGAACAGACCCAATTGATTTGGTAGCTGCGCAACAAATACAAGGGATGCATATAGACAATAGTCTACATATATTAGGATGGACAGTGAGTGTCAGGATGGCAGACCGGGAAGTGGGTGGAGGGAGGGGGGAGGAGTTGGTTCACTTTGCAACCCCAACCGACCCTATCGGTTTGGTTGCTGCACAACAAATACAAGGGACTCATATAGACAATAGTCTACATATATTAGGATGGACAAAAACATATTGTACACTCACAAGCATTGTGAAATTAAACATATTAGAAACGTGCGCTTACTCTTTTCTTTCTCTTCCATTTAACCAGACTGAGCCACAGCAACGCGTGGCCGGGTACAGCTAATACTTAAATATATTTGCAATTGAAAAGCAACATTAGAAACCCAACTCAAGGAGTTAGAAACCAACAGAGGAACCAACAACGACACAAATAGCCTTGCACACATAAATGAATCTTAAAACATAAAGAAGAGGCTGAGAGAGAGAAATAAAATTCTTGCTTCAAGGGCTGTTGCTAGAGTGTATGGAGAGGGGGCGAGGCTCATCAAGACATTAGCCAAACTAATTAAACACAATTGTGGGGTAAAGGGTAGAATCCACTCTAGACAATAATGATGAATTAATACATACGAAACAATAAATACTTGATACTTGACTTCAGACGCGCCCCGTCCCTGAACACCTTCAGGAAGATCCTCAAGACCTGGCTTTTCAGCTTAACAGATCTGCAGACACCCTCCCCACCCCCAAGCGCCTTGAGACCCTCGCGGGACAGTAGCGCGCTTACAATTCTCCTGATTGATTGATTCTTTTATAACTCTCTATAAGCCCCTTTATAATGATCATGCTATGATACACAGAGACAAGATTATAGAATTTTTTTGAGCCCCTAACCTTGAATTTGAATGAATTGAATGAATGAATTTAAAATGAATTTAAAATATTTATTGAGCGCAGCATTCACCAGCGGTTTCTTGGCGCTATGGAGGGCAGGATACCAGTGGGGGAGAGTGACCACCACACCTAAAAACTGATAGGCCTAAGGAGAAGTGAGAGCATATCACAAGGGAAAGGCCTGTTTAAAAAGAAATGTTTTAAGGTCCTTCCGAAAGGGAAGGTAGTGTGTTGCCAGTCTTAGGTGATCCGGTAGAGAGTTCCAAAAAGTGGGTGCCAGAGTAGAAAAGTTCGACTCACCCCACTTCTTGCGCTTAAAGCGGGGGACCACCAACAAGGACTGGGAAGAAGAGCGAAGCTCTCGAGTGGGGATATACTCCCTGATCATGGAAGAAATAAAGGCGGGAGCAGAGCCCCGCCGTGAATGAAAAACCATGCAACCCAACTTAAACAAGGCCCTCTCTTTAACCGGCAACCAATGAAGTGCCTTCAGAAGAGGAGTGCAATGATGCGAGCGAGAAAGGCCATGAATAAGTCGGGCTGCCTGGTTTTGAACCAACTGGAGTTTCCGTAGGCTGTACGCTGGAATGCCATTGTACAGGGCATTTGCGTAGTCCAGCCGGGAGACAACAAGAGCGGACATAATCAGCTTGAGTGCCAGAGGAGAGAAAAAGCGAGAAACAGTGTGAATAGTGCGGAGAGTGAGAAAACAAGAGGAAACAACATGACTAACTTGTGAGTGAAGAGTGAGTTGATTATTGAGTTTGACACCTAATGTCTTGACTGAGGCAGAAGGAGAAGGAGGGGGCCCAAAAGAAGAAGGCCAAAATAAAGAATTCCAGGGACTGGAGCAACCACCCGTAAGAACCAGCTCGGTCTTATCCGGGTTCAACTTTAGGTGGTTGTGATTCATCCAGTCCCTGATGAAAACCATAACTGACTGAAAATTAGAAATAGAATGAGGAGAGGAAGAGAGATTAAAAATAAGCTGGAGGTCATCCGCATAGTTAAAAACGGTGACCTCCAGCTGCTGGAGAGCAAAAATCAAAGGACAGATGTAGAGATTAAACAAAAGAGGAGAAAGAGAAGAACCCTGAGGAACACCACAAGTGACAGGTAATGAGGCAGCCGAAAAGTCTCCCAGCCGGACCGCCTGGGTGCGGTCCCTTAAAAAGGAGGAGAGCCAGACCAAGGCCGAGCCCCTGATTCCCGCCGCTCCGACACGGGACAACAAGATGGAATGGTCCACCGTGTCGAAGGCGGCGGAGAGATCGAGGAGCACCAAGGCCTGATGATGGTTTTGGTCTGCTCCCTCCCTAAGGTTGTTGAGGACCGACACCACAACGGACTCCGTGGAGTGTCTTGGCCGAAATCCTGCTTGTCGGGGTGCTAAGCCCCCATTCTCCTCAATGAAGGAGCTGAAAACCGTTGTTACATGCCGCTCCAGCACCTTGCCCAAATAGGGCAGCAGCGAAATTGGACGGTAATTGGCTGGAGCGGAAGGGTCAGCCCCCGCTTTCTTGAGGATAGGCACTATAGTAGCGGACTTTAGGGAGGGAGTCACCACCCCTTGTGTAAAGGATTTATTAAGAAAAATAAGGGGGGGCAAAGGACAGGCAGTGTAAATGTGTTTGAGGATGCGGGCTGGACAAACATCCATCGGGGAACCCGACTTAACTTTTGGGAGAATGGCCAGAAACGCATCCTCAGTGAGCGGTGGAATAGAAGTGAGGGAGGAACGGGCAGTAGGGGGAAAGGGATCGACAAAAGCCGGGGAAGGGAAAGGAATATTTAGTTTAATATTGGTTATTTTATCCAAAAAATAAGAGTTAAGGGAATCACATAGATGCTGAGTGGGCAGGGGTTTAGGGGATGCCCTGTCCGAGTAGGCCAGATCCTGGACTATGGAGAAAATCTTAGCTTGGTTAAAAAGAACAGAACAGCAACTGCTATCAGCTCCAATTAAACATTAGGAAATTGGAATAGCGGTAAAAAGCCTAACAGGTGGGAAGTCATCAGGGAAGAAAATTAGTTACTTACCTGTGACTATGGTTCCCCAGTATTTGTATCTTTCATAGATTTACATGCTTGAATCATCCCCGTCGTCGTAGTGGGAGTCCCACGGTATACATATAAAAGCAGTAGATAAAATTACCATAGGCTACCATGTAATGAACAGTCAGTGCAATAGCCTAGCTACCTTCTTTTGGGAAAAAAAAAGAACCAAACCCAACCAGGCAACGGCACCCTCTAGAACAATGCCAAGAGAGGCTAGGTTCCTAAGATTTTCCAGCACAAGTCTGCAATTATAAACCCTAGAGAATATAGGAATCTCTCCGGGGAGGAGGGTGGGTTCCATGTGAATCTATGAAAGATACCAATACTGGAGATCTGTAGTTATAGGTAAGTAACTCATTATCTTATCCAGTATTGGATTTTTCATAGATTCACATGCTTGAATCAGAGTAGCTAGCACTTTTGTAAACATGTATGTTTAGTAGTACTGTAATATAAACCTTGGTACCTTAGAGGATGGTGAGTTATAACATACATGCCAATAAAAAACCTTAATGAGATAGTATTTAACAACATATCAATCATATAAACATATATACGTATATATCTATATATCGCACCACTATGCCTGCCCTCTTGGGGATGTTGGCACTATGCTGTGGACGTGATTTTTTGCCTTTAATAAAGGTTTTCAAAAAAAAATAATATATATATATATATATATATATATATATATATATATATATATATATATATATATATATAGCTATATATATATATAGCTATATATATATCAGATAAGAAAGAATACCTCTAAAGTAGAGGCTTACCTTATTGAAATAGATGATGCAGGACTGCCTGTCCCACTGCTGCCTCGCTATAATTTGCCATATCCAGGCAATAGTGCCTCGTGAAGGTAGGAGCATTCTTCCAGGTAGCAGCACGGCAAATCTTGTCCAGCGGGACACCAGCAAAAAGAGCAGCCGAAGAAGACACTGCTCTTGTGGAATGTGCTTTGGTCTTGGTTGTAAGCGGTTTACCCGCCTTTGAATGGCACAATTGGATAGTGGCAGCAATCCATCGTGTAACAGTCCTTTTTGTAACAGCAGATCCTAGTTTAAAAGTTCCATATGATACTAGGAGTTGATCCATTCTGTGCAGATGCTTTGTCCTTTGCAAATAAAACTTACGGCACCTTTTTACATCTAAAGAGTGGAGCGATTTCTCCGCTGGAGATGAAGGATGCGGAAACAAAATTGTGCAGAATTACAGGTTCATTAAGGTGAAACTGGGATGGCACCTTTGGAATAAATGTAGGATTTGTACGCAACATTACATAATCCTCTGTGAAATGTAAGTAAGGTTCTTTAATGGTGAAGGCCTGAGTTTCACTCACTCTTCTGGCCGATGTAAGTGCGAGAAGTAAAGCTACCTTCCATGAGAGAAATTTTAGCTCTATCTTGTGGATCGGCTCAAAAGGTGGTTTCATTAATTGCGAAAGGACCACATTAAGACGCCATTCTGGTGGAGGAGGCCTAATAGGAGGGAAAGTTCTGAAAAGGCCTTTCATGACCTGTTTGATGATACGGGCAGAACAGAGAGAAGAGGCGTCAGACGTCCGTCAATATCGAGAAATGGCTGCAAGGTGTACCCTTATTGAAGCATACGCCAGACCTTATCTTGCCAGAGGTAAGAAATAACGCAGGATTTTTTCTGGGCGAGTATCATTGCTACGGCACCAAGACAAAAACATTTCCATTTCAGTCTATATGTTTCAGTAGTAGACTCAGCTTTGGCCCTGGACAAAATATCCTTACAATCTTGAGGGATATCTAAGTCCTTGTACTCATTGTACTCATGTTCCAGGCATGAAATTGAAGAGAAGCTGGGTGCAGATGCAGGATCTGTTCTTTGTTCATCGTCAGTAGGGTTGACAAAGGAAGGCGATAAGGTTTAGATAGCGAGAGTAGGAGCAGCTCCATGAATCAGTGCTGACGAGGCCAACGTGGAGCAAAGAGAATGAGTTGGCACGGTTCCCGTTTCATTTTCATCAACACTCTGGAGAGCAGAGGATATGGCGGAAAAGCGTAGGCAAATATTCCTGATCATCTTATCGAAAACGCATTCCCCTATGACCCTGTCTGAGGTTCCCTATTGGCAAAGAACCGGCATTTCTGGTTCCCCTGAGACGCAAACAGATCCAAGTTGGGTGTTCCCCATTTCTGGAAGATGTGGTTGAGAACTGATTGGTTGAGTTCCCACTCGTGATTCGATTGACTCAACCTGCTCAAAGAGTCTTCCAGGTTGTTTTTTATTCGTGGGAGATGCTCCGCTTTGATAGTTATATGATGCTGTAAAGTCCATTCCCATATATTTTGAGCTTCCCAAGATAGGATCGGAGATTTCGTTCCCCCCTGCTTGTTCAGATAATGCATGCAGGTGGTGTTGTCTGTGCGTATGAGGACTGAGGATGCTCTTATCATTGGGAGGAATGACTGGAGGGCTAGAGAAATTGCCTGAAGTTCCCAAAAATTGATATGCATTTTGGAGAGAGAGAGAGACTACAATTGCCACTTATTTGGAGGTCTTGCAGATGTGCTCCCAAACCTTCCAAAGATGCAACTGTTATCAGAACAAACTCGGGAAGAGGAGAAAGGAATGGCAGTCCCAGAGAGAGATTGTGAGGAGATTGCCACCAAAGGAGTGCATCCTTCGTGACTGGAGTTATTCGAACTATGTCCTCGAATGACCCTGATATTTGAAGACATTGGGCGTCCAACTGCTCTTGAAGTGGTCTCATTCATTGTCGAGCATGAGGTACCATGAGAATGGCGGAAGACATCATCCCGAGAAAGGATTTGAGGAGCCGTACAGAAGCGCACTTTCTTCTGTAAAGGTCGTGAGCAAGAGATAAGATGGTGTTCAGTCTTTCTGTTGACAAGTATACCTTGTCTTGCAGAGTGTATTAGTGCTCCTAGAAACGTTAGCCGAAGAGAAGGGGCTAGAAAGAATTTTCAAAGATTGGCTGCCAGCCCCAGAGAGCGGAATAGTTGCAGGCATAAAGAGAGGTCTCCTGAAGCCTGCTGAAGAGAAGGGGCTTTTACCAGCCAATCGTCGAGGTATGGGAAGATCTGTAGGCCTTTCAGCCTTAGGAATTCTGCAGCGGGAGCAAGGCACTTGGTGAAAACCAGTGGAGCTGAGCGAAGGCCGAAGGGAAGGACCTTGAACTGATAATGCGCACCTGCCACAGAGAAACATAGAACTTTTCGATGTTTGGGGTGGATAGGGATATGGAAGTATGCATCTTCCAAGTCCAAGTCTGCTAAACAATCCGAATGGTTCAGAAGATGTACAATCTCCTGAAGAGTGACCATGCAAAAGGATTTCTTCAGCAGGAATTTGTTGAGTTTTCTGAGGTATAAAATGGGAGGCAATTCCCCCAACTTCTTCTTTTTTATCAGGAAAAAGAGAGAGTAGAAACCCTTTCCTTTCTGAAAGCGTGGAACACGTTCTATTGCTCCTTTTTTGAAGCAAAATCAAAGCCTCCTTTTTAATAACTGAAGATGGGGTGGTGTTGATCTTTGAGGCGGGTGATGAGGTGGCATTGAGGTGAACTCTAAGGTATGGCCATACCTTATTATAGCTAGGACCCATTTGTCTGATGTTATTTCTTTCCATTGATACAGAAATTGAGAGAGAGGGGTTTTCTTCAAGGAAGACAGAGGAGCGGCAGGCGGTGATGTATAGTCACTGTTTATGACCCGAATCTCTGGACTGCACCTGTTGCTTCCGTCTAGGCTGTCTGGAGTAGGCAGCCTGTGGTGGTGCACGATATTGCTGTTACTGCTGGTAGAATGGCAGGTAAGAGGTGTAGGTTTGAGGCTGGTACCTTTGAAGTGTGGCTCAGGGGTTAGAGGCAGCAGACCCGGAAGCTGAGATCGGTCCTGGACCAGGGTTCAATTCCCCGCCTCGGCGGGTATTGGGCTAAAAATTCCACAGACTCGATAATTCTCGCCCCGGTGCCTCCTCGACTCACGGGTTCACACTCTGCGACTCTGGGCAATAGCTTGCTTAATCTCCACACGGCCCCTCGCGGCGGGATGCCTGACTTTCACCTTGTGGATACCCTGCTATCTCACAGGGGAATACCAGGAAGGGTTCCCTAAGCAAGCGCCGGGACACCCACTGCGGGTAGCTGTGCGCTATATAAGCTCAATTACATTTACATTTACATTTACATAACCTCCTCGAAACAAATAATTTCCCCTGCCTCGTGCTCCACGAAATGGGGTCTTTCTGTATTGAGGCGTGCCTAGAGCCTAAGCTGTGTCTGTATCTGTTTTGATGGTTTGCAAAGCGTCATTGATCTGCTTGCCAAAGAGTGTTTCACCATCAAACGGCATATTCAATATCTTATTTCATACTTCAGGGCGGAATTTCGTTGCTTTCAGCCAACCCTGGCGTCTGAGGACAGCGGAAAGCAAGCTGATGGAAAGCTAAATAAGCAATATCCATGGAAGCATCAATAATTTCGGATGTTGACCTTTATCCTGCAAGCAGGATTTTTCTAGCTTCCATCTTCTTGTCATCTGGAAGGAGATCTAAAAATTGGGCAATGTCCAACCACATTTGTCTATCGTACCTGGCCAAGATCACAAGAGCGTTGGGATAGTTGAAAATGTGATGCTGCTCTCTCAATTAAAGCATGAAAGCCCCCGATGTCTTCTGGCGGAGTTTCTATTGTTTGAGGAGAAGGAGACGCTGGTGTTTATATGACATATTCATCCCATTCATTTCCTGTTTGATCTACTTTCTGAGGCTGATTATCTTCAACTTCTCCCACATCAGAGGTATCTGGATGTTGTTGAGGCCCACTAGTATCTCCCACCGGGGAAGATGCAGACACAGGTACAGAGGTACAAGGTGGTGAAACTACAGGCAGTGGTGGCTGCTGAGGTGGAGGAACAGGTGCTGAAGGAAAACGTGTGCGATAGTCTCGCAAGAAATCCTGAAGATCTTGAACCATTGCAACAGGAAGGTGTACCATAGGTTCAGAAGCTGGCTCCATTTATTGCATTTTAGCATGATGAGGGTGGTATTCATGTTGATAATATCCTCCATAATCCTTGTCATCATCTTCCTGATATTTTACATGCAACTGGGAAGGACTATCAGCTGGTCCAAACATTCCATCATCATCAGATTCCTCCAAGAATGTTGAAGGAGGTTAAGGAGAAACTTTTGCAGGATTTTAAAAAAATTGTCTTGTCGACGGTGTCGTCGACGAGAACGTTGTCGGCGGATACAATTGATGAAAGCTTCAAGAAAGATGGACGCTTACGACCAGGCATGGGATACATCGTCGTCAGCTTCGTCAACGGCAACGGCGTCTGCGTCGTTGACGAGCACATGATAGAATAAGATGAAGCAGTCGTCTGTCTCTTCAACAAGATTATTGTCAACGCGGTTGTAGACAAAGTTGTCGACGGATCTACCGTCGTCGAGGATGCGTTTTACGTTGCTGTCGGCGATGAGGTGGAAGGCGGTACAGCAATCGTCGTCACTGGAAGCGTCGTCGGCGATGGAGATTTCTTTGATGATGAGGAAGGAGAAACTTGTTTAGAAGATGTTTTTTTTGTCGACGGTGATTCCCAAATTAACGCCGTTGGCGGTACAAGCTTTGAGACAGATATCTTCATAGAATGGAATGGATTGAAGAACATTTGTCTTTAACTTTCTAATGGCTTTTCTCCTCAGTAGGAAATGGAATCTCTCCTTTTTCTGAGGTAACTTCCTCCTCATGACGAGATCTCTTTGATGTCTTTTCCTTGGAAACTTCAGGAGATTCATGAGATCTCTCTCTCCTTTTAGGTGTTTCTTTTGAGGCCAGTGAGGTAGAGCTCTCTTCATCCTCTGAGAGAATATCAGATTTTGACTCAAATATTTGTAGCCAAATCAATAATCTACCCATCCTGTCCTTGAGGGTTTTTGTAGAGAAGGTTATACAGAGTTTGCAGTCTTTTACCTTGTGTTGAGGGTAAAGGCAGTAGATGCAGCTCTTATGTGGATCCTCAGCATGCAGCCTCTTTTTTTCCGCATGATTCACACGACCTGAAGAGACCTTTCTTTGAAGATTAAGACATTTTAGAGGATAATTGTGCTAGAAAACTTGACAAAACAGAAAAAACTGAGCAGAGCTCAGAGAGACTCCCTTTCACACGACGTGCAGTAGAAAATCTGAGGAACCTAGCCTCTCTTGGGATTGTTCTAGAGGGTGCCGTCGCCTGATTGGCTATTGGTTGGATTTTGTTCTTTTTTTACAAAAGAAGGTAGATAGGCTATTGCACTGACTGTTCATTGCATGGTAGCCTATGGTAATTGTATCTACTGCTTTTATATGTATACAGTGGGACTTCCACTACGACAACATGGATGATTCAAGCATGTGAATCCATGAAAGATCCAATACTGGAGAATGATAGCATCCCAAATAAATTTCACTCCAACAATATCAAGGCACTATTGCGCCACCCCTCGTACACCTCGGTGCTCAACATATAAGGGCACACGTCAGAAATGTTTCCTCTCAAGCCAGTTACATACAAGATAGAGCCTGCAATCCCTTTCAATTTTGGCAGGACACTACAGTAACATTTCTAACTTAAGCATATGCAGGGACCTAAAATCAACCTTAAGACAAAATTATGGCACACTATATACCATATCTGAGGCTCTAGTAGATCACTGTATAAGACTACAGTTGTCAATGGTGTGGAGAAATGCACTAATGAAATGGAAATGCTAACTAGACTAATTTCTCTCTACAGAAAGTGGGAAATATTTACGCTACCAAACAATAAAGTGGGGATGACAGTTCCATACGTAGAATTACATTATTACTGAGCTCAAGCACAACAAACATATACTGGGTCACGCCTCGCCTCACACACCTCACCTGATTGATTGTTCAAAGCAACATGATTGCTACAATGCTGTTAACATACAATGCAGCAAGGTTGTAAAATCCTCACTAAAGAACCCAACTTAATAAAAAACGAACTAAGTGGGCTGGAAGGAAGATTGGGGGGCGATAAGTATGCACACCAGCTATGCCACTCCATGATATTACACTTATCCCAATTATCTGACGAACAAAAACCCAAGATACAACTAACACAATTCACCGTGCATAAAATTGAGTACAATATGTTTATCCCTCTCCAAGATAATAAAGAAAAAAAATGTAAAATCATTAGATCTATTCCTAAGCAGTGTTTCTGATTTATCTCGCCGAGCCACTCCCAGTAGTACTCCTAGCATATATTTACTTCTGACAATAAGGCCAAATGGGTTTTTCAGATATATAATGTCCCAAATCTAAATACACAGTTCATGTGCTTGGGGGAAATATTTGGGCAGGTCTTTAACAAACCAAGAATGGTTGTTTTAGCTGCATACAGACCAAAAAACATTTCTATAAATGGTAAACATTACTTATTCCACCATGAATGCATTCATAGAGTATACTATACACCACAGTGCTTAAACCGCACAGTTTTAAGAAACAACTCGAGATGCGACAGATGTAGAACTGAGGCTGCGGATTTTCTCCAATTATCATGGACATGTTTGACAATACAAAAGTAAAAGCAGAAGATATTTCAAGAATTAACTAAAATGCTAAGTATTCCAATATAAGCATCAACCCAGATTGCGCTCCTGGGATATGCATGGATATGCCTTGCACAAAAGCATACACATACAGCTAGATTCATCAAAGACCCGTTTTGCGAGTCTTTAATAGCGATTCATAAGGAATCGCTATTAAGGACTTGCAAAACAGGATTCATGTAGGAATTGCAAAAAATATTGCGATTCCTACATCTTCCTTATTTGCGATTAGCAAATTGCTAATCGCAAATAAGGAATAACTCCCCATTCATTGCCCATAGGAACGAATGGGGACTTATTCCTTATTTGCGATTAGCAATTTGCTAATCGCAAATAAGGATGCGATTTCAAGGGTGCCAGGGGTGTCCAAGGGACACCCTGTAGCACCACTGAAAAGCAAATGTAGCCAGATGTTGCGCACACACATGTCCAAAGGACATGTGTGTGTGTGTAACATACCACTCAGAAAAATGCACTAAAGTGCATTTTTCTGAGTTTTCGCTATTTACCACGAAGTCTGACTTCGTGGTAAATGCGGCCAGGAATAGCGAATTCGCTAACAAAAAATGGTTAATGAATTGCATTTAAGGAATGTCAAATACAGATTCTTTAAATGCAATTCCTCACAAATATGCGATTTCGCAATTAGCGATTTTTGCATTTGGGATGATGAATCCCAAATGCAAAAATTGCACTCGCAAAGGGCCAGATTCTCAGAATCTGGCCCTTTGCGAGCCGATTTTTCTTTCATGAATCTGGCTGTATCTGCCTTAGTGATACCTTTAGCTAAAAGACAGATGGTGTTCAAATGGTGCAAAGGACTTTCTCCAAACATAGGTCAATGCACTCAAGACCAAATATTTTGCAGTGAGTATCCCTACAGCTGCTCGCAGCCAGACTCCGGAATGCAGGAGGCCCTCTATAGACATATCTGTCAGACCAACTGAATAAGCGGGTACAACAGTGCCTAACAAACACTCTGATGCAACCTCCAAGCTGATGAACATAAATTCCACAAAGAAAAAGGTATAATGGAATAATGCAATTTATGCTACAAAGACTAACCACAGGAGTAACCGATAATATTATCAGAACCCTTGGGTTATAATGAATTGCAGTATAATAACACATGATGCTGGGGAAAGGTTCAGGCAATTGATGATATGTAATGAGTATAGGAGGGTTAAATAATACTGTTGTGATGTACCAGCTTGTTCTTTGTTTTGCTGCTGTGCTAGTTAAGTAATTGTAACCTTTCACCTAAATTATAAATAAGGGTTAAAAAAAAGTTCTCACCATGTGTAATGGAAATCATATAATGAATGATTGGTTGTGACACTAAACGAATAATTATGTGAGGCATAGACGTCATATGCATAGCTATTGATTACTGCAAGTCGTTCATCAACCATAAACTTTCCTCAGACACGTAGTTAGTATTACATTAGCAAGCACGCTCTGGGCAGAGCATCACATTTGACCTATAAGTGAGAAAGAATAATGTGCAGATAGTTGTGCTCTCAAAAAGTCTATATGACATATTTTTAATCTTCAATGTACATTTCAAACACCACATGCTTATTGACAGTGGTTATGATAAGAGGTATATTGGAAAAAAAAAGACATCGAAGTACAGTCTCCCACCTTGGATTTCTCCTCATCATCAAAAACAGGGTTCTTGGGACGAGCTGGTGGGGATGGAATGAGAGTTCTGTCCACAGGCATCACAGGATCAGAATGAACAATGCCTGAAAGAGGAAACGATAACACAACACATGGTTATAAAGTGGTCAGCAGACATAATGTGAGGATATATAATCCAGAACTATCAGTAGGGAAGGAGCCAAGGGGAACAGATGACAAGAGATTCAACTCAGGATGAGGTTTGAGCAAGAGGCGGCTGAGAACTTGTTTAATAAATCTGTAGCCTTGAATGCCGCAAACCCCCATGAATATAACAAATTAACCATAAAAGATACAGATCTCGAATATTCCAAGCAATCAATAAAACATCTCTGTGTTTATCTCCCTTCAATCCATGAACAGCTTCATGATTACAACATACCACAAAACCTTGACACATTGTTTAGGCACCTACAGAGATGGGGGCAGGTAAAGACATCTTGCCTGGGGTGCACAGCTTGCACCAAAATTAACTTCATGCCTCATACCCCAGACAGTTCGTCTACGATTACCTACTCCAACAATACGTAAAAACCAAAACAAATTATTGGCCTCCTTGTTGGCCAATAAAGCCTCAAACGTACCTAAATCAATGCTAATGAAACATTAAAAATACAGTTTTTTCCAGTGTAGTCCTCCTAGATCACTGTGACAAGATTACCCATAAAGAGAAAATCAAAAAATTTACTTCACCTATGACACAAAAAGTGTTTAATAAAGACTTCACTCATGAATTGACGTATACAGGATTTAGGTCATGAAATCAGAATAACCTATCCTGCTGAAAGACCTATACAGCAATGGTGGAAAACTAATTGAAGAACCCTCCATCCAAGAATGTGATCTAGATCCAATAGATACCTTCACGCTAATTCAATTCCTACATTGTACTTTATCAGGTATCCGCAAGGTGAAAGCAGGGAACGATCTTAAAAAATAAGAGAGTTCCCCAGAAACCAGAAAGGACCGGGTGTCAACAGTATAAACAAGAAAAGATTCCTTTCTGTGCTAATAAACTTTCAATGGGTGACCGAAAGGCCTACACAAAAGTCATGGTTAACTTTTATACCATAATCATGACACAAATTATTTAGTATTACACAACACAAGCGATTACTATTTGTTTCTCTGATTTTATTTTCTTTAAAAGCATTTTTCTTTTCAACTTAAAAACATGAAAAAACAAAAATTCATGAAACATTCAAAATATATTGTGATTAGGATCATGTGCTCTGGTACATTTGAAAACAACCTTATCTAACAATTCCAATTTACGGTAACTATCTCAGAGTCACTGGTCCAGATGTTTTACACACAACTTTACTTCAGATCACAATTTAGTAGACAAACCCCAGAATTACAGTCAATTAAAACATGATTAAAAAAGTCCTTAGTCGACGCGTTTCGGTGCTTTTGTAGTGTTGTAACACCTTCATCAGGACAGACGAGTTTAAAAACAGGTATAGTCTTCTTTCTATGAAATGAATGCACATAATTAATTTGAGTTTATGAAAGAGAAACGTCTAGAGTAACAGGTTGCGTGTTGGTCATTGCCACTTTTTAGAAGATATAGTTATTTTAAAGACTGACGTGCTTACTTTGGTTAGTTGACTATTGGTCCTTCTTATCATTTACGACCAAGTGAGATTCAGATTAAAAACAGGAGCCACTCTAATGGATGCTCTCAGGATTTCTGTAATTCAAAGACCCCGATATTACAATGAGCTTTACTACCCTCGTTTGATCAAAATAGAGTCGAATTTTATGCCCACTTACTTAAAAACAGGGAGAATCGTGTTTACGGTGTCTATATTTTTATTGCGTCTTTCAATCTGCGCAAGACAACTGGTCCGCTTTCATACACCTGTCACCTGTGTGGGTTATTCAAACAGTATTATCAAAATCTTATGTTGGAATCTGCCTCAATTCCCCATCCGTGACTTCTAATTTATGTCACTACATACCTCTGAATTAAAGGTGTATCGCTTCCTCCAGCTGAATATCTTCTTGCATGGAGTCGCTTTCGTATTTGAGGTATCTCTCGTATTGGGTGCGACCTAAATGGTACAATTTAATTTGTTACTCATATTTCTATCGCTGGATTTACGAATTTTATTGTTAATTCTCTGGGCCCTAATATGGGGGACCCACAGACCTGTTTACATTTAACAGTCAAGAATTGATAGATTGTATTGTTTGTCAATATACACAGCCCTTTTATAACACTATATGTTAGAGAAATTCGCCCAAACAAATTTCAGTTTATAGGCTCCTAACTGCCTTTTGGGACATGAGCTGTTCCGAGGGTTAATCTATATATGATATGCTCACGTTTTTTCATATATTTCCTGTATACATATAAAAAAAATTGTTTGCTTGAATCCAGTGGCAAAGTGAGCAAGGGACTGACGTCTGAGCATCACCACCCCCTTTTGTACCGCTTTGGCTGCCATAAGTGTGGCAGGGTATGCTCAGACGTGAGTCCCTTGCTCACTTTGCCACTGGATTCAAGCAAGCCGGGCTGAAGACGGCTGGAATGCCAGAAACCGGTCCTCGGAAGCTTGTTTCCGGTCCAGGGAAGGCATGGCTTGGCAGTTCGGGCTGGACTGTTCCCATGAGGCACAGGGTCAGACTGATTTGCATATAGCCATGTCTGAACTGGGGTGGCAGAGTGGGCTAAAGAACGGTGATGGATCAAACCCAGATCTTTTGACTGGGTGTGAGTGTTTGATTGGTTCAGATGCTCCGTCCATTACCACCCCCTTTTGTACCACAGTACACAATAGCCTGGCAAAATGTGTAACCATTTGGGCACCCTTTTTAGATCTCGCCTACCAGACAACTTATGTGCTAGCTGTCGACATACTGATTGCTTACAGTGTGCTTTGAGCCCACCCATTGCTTACTGCTGGTTGGATTTCTTGCATTTCTCATTTACGTGCTTATTATCCATCAGCTTGTGTCAGCTTTCCTTTGGCTTCTTGTGTTTGTCCCTTCCCTGGAGCATGGACACAGTACTTGTCTCTTCACACTGCTAGCTTTCTAAGCACTATTTTTAGGTCGGGCCTGGGCAGTGCATGCGCTGCTCTGCGAGCCTTGCTGTATTGGAGAATGTACTTGAAGCCCCGCCCACTCACTGCCCATATTTGTCATTGGCTTGTGTCTTTGTCCTTCGTAAATGTGGGCTTCTGATTCATTATTAGGCTTGTTAGTCCCTCCTTAGTACCGCATTTTCTTCATTTATAACCTCCCATGAGGACTGGCCCTTTTACTTCAGTTGTTAAACGCTATGTCTTCTTTAGTCTGTCAGCATTATTTTCTTTAATGAGTTTCTCTTACTACACACACACATCCCTACAAAATTACTTGGCTGGCTGAATCAAAGGCTTCTTTTTCTTTTAGTTCTTCAGCCATGCTGCACAGCATTTAGAATGCTGTGCGGCTTGGCCATGAAAAACATTGGCAAAGTCAACAGGTCCCAAAGACAAGACCTACTGTCTTTGATAGTGCTTTTTAGGTAGAACCTAGCAGCGCGCATGCACTGCTCTGCGAGGCTTCTTGTGTCTACTCTGTGTGGGTCTGACTCCTCCCACACATTGGTTTGGCTTTTGCGTATGGCTTTCAATATTGAAAGCACGCAAATGGCTAAAGGCGGGTGCATGTCCCACCTCTTTTGTAATGTTCACTCCCACAGCGTTTTGCTCTCGGGAGCGAGCAGGGGCGAGCAAGGTGGCAGCTGCATTCCTCGTGGGTCAGGTTACTATCTCCATAACGCGCCGTGCTTTCACTTTCATCTGGGGGCGCCTGTTTCATGTCCTTAAAAGGGCAGCAGGGAGTTTTAAGCAGTTGAAATGTATCATTGTTGCAGTGCTTTTTTTTCAAGGCGTGTGTGAAGTTTTTCTCTTGCAAACTTCCGTGACAATTACGATTCCTAACTGGAATTATCACACTTTCCTATAAGTCTGTTTTTACCCTAAAATCTAGACTTTATTGACCCTTTTCAGTTATTTCGAGGGAAAAAAGAGCACTAACATCCATTAAGTTTCAATTTTGTGAATAAAGCTTTACATTTAACTTGCAATAAAACGCCTCATTCGGTTTCAGTCCCAGCCAGCAAAAATGTTTTTATCCACTTCCTTTCTGAATCTATCATGCAGTGCCTATGACCACCCAGGTGGTAGTTGCATACCTATGAGCTATATGAACATACAATTGAAGAACAACGACATTTCCAAGTAGATACAAGCCCTGCACGATGTCAGATAATTGTCTGTTTTGTAGGAAACACTAAATTTTAAATTGTTGGAATATTCCCGTGATTTTCCTCCTTAAGATGGCTGAACCACCGACAATGAATAGAAACGGCTATGATCTGTTCTTATGTGAACAGTTTATGAATATGTTGTTTTGGGGATTTCATGCTTGTCCTTTCAGAAGCGAGTGAAGGCAATCTTAAAAGCCTGAAGGATAAACATTTGTCAGTGAGCACTTCAGCTGAACTGGAGGACTATTTATCGAAGGCACAAGCCTTCTTTGTAACTCCACCGTCTGAAGGATGAGTGTCCTACGATGCGCGCCAAAAATGTACTTCCTTCCACTCTGAATTGTTAAGTCATTGGGGAAACAACAGAGAAATTGGACTAACTTTAAACTTTACTCTCAAGGGTCTAAAGTTTGCATTTTGAAAGCTGGCATATGTAAAATCTATAACTTTTAGCTCACATGATAAATTTTTTCAGGTTGAAAAAAATAGAGGTATGTTGATAGTTTTCTGATTTTTTATTTTATTTCTGGCACTCAGGACCCTCGGGAGCGAGCAGCGGCGTGCAGGGTGGCAGCTGCCTTCCTTGTGGGTTAGGTTCACATCTACACAACGCGCCGTGCTTTCGCTTTCGTCTGGGAACCGGCCGCTTTTGCACAGGTTATTTTTTTTTTTAGAGCGCTGTGCTTTTCACAAGCGCTACTATCTACTTGTTAACAGTAGTCCACTTATAAGGTCCCAAAGGCGAGACTTATTGGCTATGCCAATGCTTGTTACATGTTGATGATGTGGGTTAGGGCACATCAACTTTATCTACATGCCTAATGTTGTTAATAAATCACAAATATGCCACTTTTCACAGTCGAGAATTAAGGTATGACATATTGGTTCTCACATTTCTTTTACTTCCAGTTCTGTCATGTATGTATATCAGAAAAGGTATACTCTCCCATGCACAGTCCCCAAGTCCTGTTTCTCCTCAAAGTCCTTAATACATTTTCATGGGAGTCAGTGTCTGTGTTTTCATCCTTCTTTCTTTCTTTCTACCAAGGCCTCCTGATTTCACCGACCTAGTGAATTCCATTGGTAATGCGTTCTGTTGCCCTCTTGCTAGTCCTTTCTAAAAGCGAGCTTCCGGATTTTATGGGATAGCTGGATGGGGGTTCCTGGAAGGAGGAATTATCATCAGTGAATCCTTGATGGAATACATTGGGAACGTGATTTCCTTTTGGTTACTATGGACATCAATAGCCGTTCTGTACACATTCAGCTCGGGTGTCGCCCATAATCTGCGCCAGAACGTGAGGGGTTTCAGTCCTATTTCCTCCCCAATTGGTCTGATCCTCAGATCTAGCCGGAGTGGGGTGACAGGAGTGCTGGAAGGGAGACCCAAAATTTGCCTCATGAAACTGTTTTCTACTTTGCTTAGATCTTGACAGCAGCAGTGCCCCCATAGTTCGGCCCCGTATAGGGTCGCACCTTTGACTTGCATCTTGTAAATCTCTACAGCAGGGCCAGCAGGTTTAAAGGAGGAGTTACTTAATAATTTGATGATTCCCCCCGATTTCTGCGCTAGCTTAAGTTTCGATTTGCCAATTTGTGGGCCCCACTCCATGTTTTCCGTCAGGGTGACACCTATATATTCAAATACCGTCACCCTGTCCAGACTAATGCCATCTAAGTTGGGGTTAGGACGGAGTGTTTTAAGTGGATTAAAAACCATAAACTTGTTTTTTAGTGTATTTATCTCCAAACCCGGGTTATTACAAAAGGTGACAAAATAGTCCAGGATCCTTTGGATGCCCATCAGGAATTTGGACATTAGGAGGGTATCATCTGCAAACATGATTGCGGGGACCTTGGTGACTGCCAGTTTGGGTGCATCGTTTTTCCTTACCTCAATAGCAAATATACATGCATTAAACACGAACAGGGAGTGCAGGCATGCCAGTACTTTATGAGAGCAAGACCACTATTCCTTCTACTAAATTTTGAAATTATTTTAGATGTGATCACATACTGTCTGAATAACAACTTTTTGATTTTTAGCGAGATTTTTACAGACCGATACAAAGTACAGCCGTGGGCACCTGCTTTTTCCCCAGCTACGCAAATATACTCGTTAGCTGGTGGGAGGAACATGTGGTCCAGAACATAGCTGACTATGATGAACACATCATGCTTTGCCTAAGATACATCAACAACGTTTTCAGTATTTGGAAAGGTAACCGGCAATCTGCTCAACAATTTATTAAGAGACTGAATGAGAATGATTACAACAAAGTTCTCAGCCATGACCAGCAATAATGATATTGAGTTCCTTGATGTATAGGTTAATGTCTGTGGTGACAAAACATTTCAGTAAAAGTGCAGCTGGAAACTGCTTGCTCCATGCCTCCAATGCCCACCAACAAAGCCTCATATATTGCATTCCATATGGTGAACTAGTTAGAGCAAAAAGAATCATTTTCCAATCATGCGAGACAAGTCAGGGGCATTCTTACAAACAATGGAATGTGCCCAACACGGACAGTATATTGACTAAATATGTGGGAGAACATCCTAAGAACACTTTTAGGAAAAGTAAATCACTGAAAGACATCACATACCACAATCTCATTCGGGACAAAAAAGACACCAGAACTACAGGCACTATAAAACGATTTTACAGATGCTTACATTGTGAAGCATGCAAAAATAGTAGAAATGTCGCAACTTTCAAAGTCCCCAACACAGACAGTATTTTTTAGATCAGAAAACATTTAACTTGTAATTCTGATTATTGTGTTTACTGCATTAAGTGTCCATGTAACAAACTGTATTATTGGTAGCACAATCCATAGTCAGAAAAGGTATCCTTAAACATATGGTCATCCATCATAAGCCCAAGCAATAACTGAATAATGAACTGCTGGATTTATTTTGTCATTGCCAGAATTAGGAACAGTATTAGAGGGGGCAACAGAATGTATAATTTGCATAGATTGGAACCAAATATATTGACTTTGATCCCTGTTGGTTTAAGCTCTAGAGAAGAACTGGCTATTCACTTACGCTAAATACATAAGAGTACAATATTATTGATATGTAGCTTTCTCCAAAATGCTGCTTACAGTTTTGGAGGTTCTGCTGTTTTTAAATGTTTTTAAGACTATACTTTATTGTTTTGTTTTACTCACACAGGTGCTTCGGACACTCTGTATACCAGATCTTAGAGCTGTTTGAGCTAAGAAATGATTAGTCTTCGTGTTGTTCTGTGTATTTTCATTAACTACTTTTGTCGGTATGCTGTTTGATTATATTGCCTTATAGAATTTAAAAAGCAATGCATGCATGAAAAACCCAAAGGGGTTGCATAATATAAGGTTATTAAGAATGAACCATATTAAGCATGTAAGTAGGTATTGCCTACTTGGGCTCCATACCAGCTACAGCACCAATCAGCATGTTGTTGAACATGTTATATAGATATTAAGCATTAAACATGCTTTGCATGTATGTATTGCCTACTTGGACTCATTTTCACTTATAGTGCCAATCAGCATGTTGATTGTGTAGATCCTTTTATAGAGACCGAGTAGCCTTACATGTATGAGTGGTTATTGAGCATATCAGAAGATTGTTACTTATGTAGCCCACCTGGGCTTAATTGTAGAACATTTCAGGTCAAAATTTTCCGGCTAAAATTTTACAAATTATTGATGTCGTTAACAGACTATGAATGTCATGAAATTCACCCATGTAGGCTCAATGAGGTTTGTTTGATTAAAAAGATGGTTATCAGAAATAGAATTCACTTTGGGGATAGAAGACCATTTCCAAGATGGCAGACTTTCGTATAGCCATTCACTATGGTCGATGAAAGTGCCCAATTATGCCGTTCATTCAGAGATATATATATATATATATATAAGGGCAAAAGACTTTGTCCTTTTCTAGCTCGGCGCGGATGGCACTTTGCTAATCCTATGCTTAAAGACTTTGATAGAAAAACAGACATTTGAGGTGAGCAGATCTAGAGTGTCGTTGGTGTTGAGAGTGCTCTAACAGGAGCTGCTTTCCACCTAAATTGAGAACTACCCAGAGTTCTCTCCTTCTATATATACATATATATATATATATATACATACATACATATATATATATACATACATATATATACATACATATATACATACATACATACATATATATATATTTAACAACTTCTCCTTCTCCAGGAAAAAATGGGTCGCACACCCAGGGCAGTGCTTAATCTTAATTTATATATATATATATATATATATATATATATATATATATATATATATATATTCACTGAAAAAACCATAGGCTTCAGGCCTGATATAGTTAGGAATTAGCATTTAAAAAACCTTAGAAATTCATTGAAAAAAACCCATAGGTTTTAGGGGTGTTATAGTTAGCTGGACATTTCACTCATACAAAACCATTGAAATAATGCTCATGATGTCACATATTACATCATTCATGACATAGTCAGTGACATCACATCTCAAATTGCATCACTGATTACATCATCCAGTGAATGTGGTTTGCTTCGTTATTTAAATATGTATTATATATATAGCAATTTGCATTGAAGAATGTGTGGATATATAAATATAAATATCTGAATGGAGAATTTAGTAGCAGTGTAATTGACTGTTTACTTGACTAATTTAAAGTGTCTCACTAAATATATTGGATAGTGACTAAACTGTGTGAACATATGTATCACTTTGTCAGTTGTTGTGTAAACTGCTTCTCCCGTTGGTTACTAGCTATTTGAAGCTCTATATTAGTCATTGATTAGTTACCTGAGTATTCATATGGAAGAGTGAATGTGTGTGTGGTTCGATGGGGGGTGTGTGACTGCCCAAAGATGTGTGAATAGTTGATTCACTAGTATATGAAGTTAAAACTACATGGTATAACAGTTGTTTGGGTGAGTGAATATCTTTATAGGTGTGGGGATGAGCAAATATTTCTCTCAATGGTACATGTCCAACAAAGTAGAAAAATAAAAGGCAGTGTATGTGTCGGTTGTTGTTTATATATAAGTATACATAAGACTCAGTGATTGTATGCGTGACTGTAAGGATAAGTGTATACTTGTAAAAGTGATTTTATAACACACTAAGTTACTATCTATATGAATAGATAAAGTGGTGTTTGTATAAGTGTATAGCTAAGTTAAAGCAAGTATGATCCATTGTTTGCATAAGTGAATAGGATGACTTCATAAGTGAATAGGAAGTGTGCTGGTGTGTAATGTCGAGATAGGTTTATAAGCATATGTGATAGTGTTCTATTGATCATTGACTGCATGTATGAGTAAATCTATAGGTAAATGATTAGATGTGTGTATAGATCTAGGAATCACTAAGTGGGTTTTTAGAAACTTGTATTGGTGTGTCAATGGATTCAAATATGGTACTCTATTTTACAGTGAGTGATGAAAGGTTATACTACTGTATGATGAGGTGTATCTGATTGTCACGTGGATGATGTCATCAGTGATGTCATTTGAGATGTCATCAGTGATGTCTGACCATGTCATGAATGATGTAATATGTGACATCATAAGTAGTGGATTGCGGGCGCGCGAGATATAGTGAGTACAACTAAATATATCGGAGGAATTTCAATGGTTTTGTACGAGTGAAATGTCCAGCTAACTATAACACCCCTAATACCTATGTTTTTTTCAGTGAATTTCGAAGGTTTTGTAAATGACAATTTTTAAATGTATGAATTTTATATTTATTTTTTTTATACTGATTTACTACATTTTTAAAACTATTTATTTTTAGATATTTTATTTTTTAAATTACATTATAATTACATTATACATTACATTATAAAATATACTTTCTTAGAATGAATTACTTTAGTTTAAATACTTTGCAAATAGGCAATAGACTTTTAAGTACAGTAGTTACAGTTGTTGCAATGGGCAACACAATTTCAAACACAATGCAATATTGACCTCAATGTAAATTTCTAGTTAAATGCAATTAGTTACTTTATGGATTACTATTCTAACCACAGGACTGGATCCTAGATTCAGTCCTTGGACATCTACTGTAAACGGTTGAGTAAAAGTGTTTTAGTTACAGTAGTGTTTTAAGGAATATTATTGTATTTTAAAAATTGATACTTAGAACTTTTTTCACATAGAATCACCAATGTTATCCTATAGCAGGATATTCCTTTAGCAGGTAAGTAGTGCTATTGTCACTCTTTGTTACTCAGTGGTGGATCCTGGATCCAGCACTGGTGCATCTCCTGCAAACAGTTGAAAGAATGCAATTAAGTCATACAGGCGATTTTTAAGGAATATTTTTAGTTTGTGAAAATAGACACATAAACATTTCTGGTGAATACCAGACAATGGATTCCTATGGAAGGAAATACAAGTTACTGGTAAGTACGGTTAGAATTACTTTTCAGGGTCAGTGCTGGGCTAAAAGATGCAGCACTGGTTTCCTGATAAATCGGAATTCGTTGTTCGGATGATTTTAGAGGAATATTTGTACGTTTCAAAAATCGACACTTAGAAACTTTTCTGCTGAAAACCACACAATGGATTCCTATGGAAGGAAATACAAGTTACTGGTAAGTACGCTTAGAATTACTTTTCAGGGTCAGTGCTGTGCTAAAAGATGCAGCACTGGGTTCTCTCCTGATAACAGGTGAGTACATTGGAATTCGTAGTTCGGCTGATTTTAGAAGAATATTTGTACAATGGTGAAGGAAGGGGGCGAAGCCTGCAGTGACATGTGTGCAAACATGCCCTGTGGCGTGTTTTAAGTTGGGGGATTAAGTCCCCTTGAATCATGAGGTCCCCTGGCGGCCAACTAGCCCACCAGGTACCTCCAGTATGCGCCAGGGAGCTGCGTTGCAGGGAGGTGTAAAGAGGGGCGTGGCCTCAGAACACCTCTCTGCAACGCAGCTCCCTGGTGCATACTGGAGGTTCCTGGTGGGCTAGTTGGCCCCCAGTATTCAAGGGGAGTTTGTTCCCCCTCTGCAAACTCGCAAGGGGGCGCTTTTGCAGAGAGGTGGAAGGAGGGGGCGGGGCCTAGGGACGATCGCGTCTTTTAAAAAAAATAAAAATAATTGAAAGGGGGGCTGTGTGGCCCCCTTCTTTTTACATTTTTTGGGCCCTGGGGACCCCATCCCCAGGGCCTGTCCCCCAAATATAATATTTGTCTTTTTTATGGTAAGGGGGCCGCGTGGCCCCCCTCCCGTGGCCAATTCCATGCCCCGAGGACCCCATCCGCCGGGGCATGGCCAATTACCTTTATTTTTTTGTAATGGAGGGGGGCTGTATACCTCCCCTCCTAAGGCCACTTCAAGGCCCCGGGACCCCATACCCTGGGGCCGGCCTTTTTTTTGTTTTTAATGGGGAGGGGGGCCAGTTCATGATCAGTAACCGGACACCGACACAGTAGGCTAGAATATATCTCATTGCATGTTTTTATTTCTGGCTGTAACACGTTTCAGCAGTAGCTACTGCCTTGATAACACACTAGACACCATTACCTCCCATGTATTTAAAACAGGTCACATGGTTCCACAAACAATTGACATAGAAGACATGCGAAAAGGCAAATATGTTAAAACACAAGTGTTACTCACAATTTGTCCTTTTAACTTTTCCTCTTACTTTTGCCTTTTCTTTTCAACAAATTATTATTCTCTATTATTTACATTTTCTTTATTCATTTTGTACTTTTTATTTTTTGAGTTGCTTTTATGTTCATGTTACCCAAGTCAAATTACTATCAGGGTTTGACTTTTGTATTCAAATTAGTCATACTTGACCACATCTCAGATGTTTAACACAATCATATTGCACAAGTCCATTGTTGAAATTGAGGTAAAGTGCTTATGCATAAAATCAGTGCCAGCAAAGTTCATTATATGTATACTATTATGATATTAGAGATTCATTGAAATAAAGTGCAAGTGCATTAGGTAAACATAATCTTACTCTCTTAAATTGCAAGTGCCAAAGTTCATGTAGTCAAATGATTGCTAGTGTAAATATTCATATGGAAAAAAGAACTTCTTGGCAAGTGCCTTATTATAATGTATTTGGCGCGTCATGGGCTGTTATGTCTTGTAGTGTATTTGTAAATGTAGTATATTTTGTCAAGCGCACAGCTGCCCCAACGGGGCGTCCCGGCGCTGTATAACGCCGTGGAACCCTTCCTGGCTCTCCCTGTGAGAAGTCCTTCCTGGGCACCCCCAAGGTGAAGCCAGGCATCCCAGTGTTGTAGGGGCCGTTGTGGAGATTAAGCAAGCTATTGCCCAGAGTTGCAGCATGGGACCCAGATTAGAGTAGGCGCCGAGGCGAGAATTATCGAGTCCGCGGACATTGAGCTCAAGACCCTGCCGCGTCAGGACTTGAACCCTGGTCCCGGGCCCGATCTCGGCTTCAGAGTCTGCCGCTCTAACCAGTGAGCCACACTTCTCCACTTCTCTCCTTGTACCTTACTGCTCATAACACCTCTTTGCATACTGAAACTTTATATAGTGCTACCTTCCTATTTTATTGCAGACACAACTTAACAAAGCCTGAACAAAGTGCAAATACAAGTGCTTGTTTCTAAAATACCTTATCTTTTCACATTCTTTCTTGTGTTCTGAAATGTTGTTCTCCTTACAAAATGTGTTTATTATTTTCCACTCCCGTGTGATCTCATTTGGCTATTCAAGAGAGATGCAGAGAACACATCCTTATATATAAACATGCAGATCTTCATCAGAATTGGGGCCATGCAGAATTCTAATATTGAGCATTATGATATATCTTGATTCTAACTAGTTCTCGGTTGCCACCTCTACAATTTTTTGGAACAGAATCGATCAGATAGTAGAAGAGCTTATTTACATTTCCTCCATGTACCTCATTGATGTGTCTTGCGACAGGATAGCTTTTGTCACTGTTTTTTACCACCCTCAGGAATTCTCACATGTGCCATGTGGATAGTGCTCCCTACATAAAGTTTTGGGCAAGAGCATTAAATGATATAAACTACAAATTCACTTGTGCAGTTGTAAAAATTGTGAATTTTCCATGGACTCTTTAGTAAGGGTGAATAAATCTCTCGCTTATTAAGACCATGTTTACAGGCTTTGCATTTCTGACACTTAAAAGCCAGTATCGGCCCTCAACCAACTCTCCATATCGACCATCTCTGGGCTACTCACTACAAGATACTGTCTCTTGGATTTTGCCCTTCTGAATGTTAAAATAGGTCTATGTGGTTTAATACTGCCTAATTTAGGGTCACTCTTCAGTGTCAATGCCTATTCATGGATTATCACACTTTAGCATGATAAACATTGTACCCAGTGATCATACGTAGTTCAGCCTCGTCTTTACTTTTTTCAATTCCTCCGGTCTTACTTGAGAGCAATAAAGAATCTCTAGTAATTCTCTCCACCTTGATTTAGAACTTGGGTGCTATATCCCCTCTCTGTAAATCTCTCAATGAGTTTAGTCTGTGCTTCCCTCAAAGAGATGGACTCACTCCAGTTTCTTTTCATATGTAGATGTTCTGCGTGCGGAATACTTTGTTTCAGTTTCTGTGGATGAAAACTACGAGAGTGCAAGATCGATTTCCCTGCTGTAGGTTTCCTATGGGTCCTTGAATGTATTCTGTTGTTTTTTCAAACACCTCAAGGTCCAAGAAGCAAACTTCAGATTCGCTGATAGTGCTGGTGAAGTGTAATTTAAAGAGTTGTCATTTAGTGCCAACATAAATAGCCTTGCTGATTCCTGTGAACCTTTCCACAGGATGAACATGAACAAGTCAACTATGAATCTTGTCCAGAGAATTACATTTTCTGATCACTCACTGGCATATTTGACTGAGCACGTGCTCCTCCCACCAACCCATATGTAGGTTGGCATAACTTGGGGCAAAGCAGGAGCCCATAGCTGCACCCCATATCTGTCGGACTGTATATTTTCCAAACATGAAACCATCTAGCCATTACATTTAGCATTTCCGAATGTTCGTATAAGCTATTGGTGTACAGTCTAGAAGGTGTCCGAGATGCAGGTGTACAGCGAAGTTACATCAAGTGTTATCAGAACAAAAGATTCCTCACACACACTAAGGGGCCTATTCCGATGTCGGACGGACCTGAGCCCGTCCAACATCGGGCAGGAGCTGTAACCGACCGACCTGCTATCGTCGGTTACAGCCCTGCTAGTACGATGTGTCCGAACAGGGTTTGGTCGCATTCGTATACCTTACAATGCAAGCATGCTTTCCGACCGGAAAGCATGCTTGCAATGTAGAAAGCAGGGGGGCAGTTCATCCCTGCATCCTGTGGCCGGCACCCCAAGGTGCCAGCCACCGGGTGCAGGGATCAACGGAGGGGCACCATAGGTGCCCCCAGGCCACCATCTGGCGGCCTCACACCCATGGGGGCCCCCAGAGACTGCTTCCGACTGCCTTTGAAAAGCTGCCATTGTACTCCCTCGGTCGTACAGAGGCGACCGGGGGAGTACTGGAGGATTTCCGGACTGCAAACAGGATCTCCGAGCCTGTGGTCCGCAATCCGGAAATCTGAGACAGATTCCTTTCCGACCGAGCCCTTCGGAAAGGCTCGGTCGGAAAGGAATCTGGCCAGCAGTGATCGATTCAGTCGGAAGGGCTCTGAACATGGTTTGGAGCCCTGCCGGCCGAAATCGGAATCGGCCCCTAAGTCTTTATACATAAATGAGAAATACCTATATTCGCTTAGTAAAGGTATATGCGCGGTAAAATTTTGCGCGGTAAAGACTTGCGTGCTGTTAAGGATGAGTAGTAAAGATAATGCCCGCATTGTAAGGAAAATGCTACTTACCAGTATGCATCTGTTCTTGGCATGTAGGGCTGCAGAATTATATACTTTTACATAGATCACCATCTGGTGTTGGACTCGGATGTTTGCACTTTGTTAGTGTATTGGAGAAGTTCTTTGTAGTTACGAGTTAGGTGACTCCTCCTTAGGACGATAGTGCGCATGGGCATCGACTCCATAATCAGATTTTTTTTCGCCATAAAGGGTGATGATGGAGTTTGTGAGAAATAGAAAGAGATGTCCATGTGTGATGTATCTAAGTAAGATAGTACTGCAACAGATAAAGGTATCCGGGGAGGCGGGAGGGCGTATATAATTCTGCAGCTCTAAATGGCAAGAACAGGTGCATACTGGTAAGTAGCATTTTCCGTTCGAGGTATATGAGCTGCAGAATATATACTTTTGCATAGACTGTACAGCAGTACTCTCCCTAGCGGTGGCCACCTGTATCTTTTGCAGTGGTTTGAAAAAGTGTCCTTAGTACAGCCTGGCCCACACTAGCCTGTTGTTTTGCCTGCACATCTACACAATAGTGTTGTGTGAAAGTGTGTGGGGTAGACCATGTTGCAGCTTTTCAAATGTCATCCATGGGAATGTTCCCTAAGAATGCCATAGAAGCCCCTAGCTTGCGTGTGGAATGCGCTCTAGGGGGAATGGATAATGTACGCTTTGCTTTTTGATAGCATATCTGGATGCATTTAACGATCCACCTGCCAATTCGAGCTTTTGATATAGGATTGTCATTATGTGGTGGTGAGAAAGGTACAAAAAGTTGTTTTGTTTGTCCTTTCAATGTAGTAAAGAATAGCTCTTTTGAAGTCAAGCGTATGAAGAGCCCATTCTGCTACTGAGTCTGGTTGAGGAAAAAAGACTGGCAGCTCAACAGACTGGTTGAGGTGGAAGGCAGAAACGACTTTTGGTAAGGATTTAGGGTTTGTCCTAAGAACCACTTTGTTGTGGTGTATTTGTAAAAATGGTTCTTGTATGGTTAATGCCTGGAGTTCACTAACTCTTCTGGGAGATGTGATCACCATAAGGAAAGTCACTTTCCATGTGAGAAATTGTAGTTCACATGTATGTAAAGGTTCAAATGCGGGACCCATGAGGCTGGTAAGGACAACGTTTATATTCCACTCTGGAGAGGGTGAAACTGGGAGGAATTATTCTTTTAAGGCCTTCCATGAATGCTTTAATGGCAGGTACCCTAAACAATGACAAGTGTTGTCTGTTTTGTAGGTAAGCAGCTATAGCAGCAATGTAATCATATAAATGTGAATGCTAGATTACATTTTTGTAGATGCAAGAGATGACAAATGATGTTTTCAATTGAAGCATCTAGTGGACTGATTGTGTTGTTACTGCAGTAGATCACTAATCTTTTCCATTTAGCTGCATAGCATGCTCTAGTGGTAGGACGTCTAGCCTCCTTCATGACGTTTATACAGTCTGGGGGGAGATCGAGGTAACCAAACTCTAAGACTTCAGGAGCCAGATCGCTAGGTTTAGTTGAGCTGGATCTGGATGTCTTATCTCTCCATGGTTCTGCGTGAGAAGCTTTGGGGATAGGTACAACTTTAGATGTGGAACTACTGAGAGTTCCAGCAGGGCTGTGAACCATGGTTGCTGGGCCCATGTTGAAGCAACTAGGATCATTGTGAGAGATTGTTGTTTGAGTTTGCGCACCAGTAATGGAATGAGCAGGAGAGGCGGAAAAGAGTACGCAAATCTGCCTGACCAGTTCTTCCATATCGCATTGTCTTTGGACAATGGGTGTGGATACCTGGAGGCGAAACTTGGGCATTTTGTGTTTGAATGTGGGGCGAAGAGATCTATGTCTGGGTGGCCCCACATTTGAAAAAACGGATGAAGAACTTGCAGATGAAGTTCCCATTCGTGGATTTGTTGTTTCTGACGACTGAGCAGATCCACAATCGGATTGTGTACCCCTGGAAGATGTTCTGCTAAGAGGTATATTTTTTGAGGAATGGCCCATCTCCATATGCTTTTCGCTAGGCGTGAAAGCTGCAGAGAGTGTGTACCCCCCTGTTTTTGTACATAGTACATTGCTGTCATATGTTCCGTACGGACAATGACATTCTTAGTGTCCGAGATGTATTTGGAACGATGTTAATGCGAGAAAAATCGCCAGTAATTCGAGGTGATTGATGTGGAGCAGTTTCTGTTGATGGGTCCACATACCCTGAATGGTATGGTTTAAGAGATGAGCTCCCCAGCCGGTGAGCGATGTATCCGTTGTTAGCACTATTTGTGGAACCGGGTTTAGGAACTGCGGCCCTTTGTAGAGGTTTTGTGTGTTCCACCACTGCAGAGAGCAATGTGTGCGGCTGTAAACCAACACCAGATCTGTAAGTTGACCTGGGTTCCACTGTTGTGCTAAACATTCCTGTAAAGGACGCATTCGGAGTCTTCCATAAGGTACAATTAAAATGCAAGAGGCAATCATCCCAATTAGTTGCATAAACACTTGAGCTGGTAGTGAGCGTTGAGGTTGAAATTTTATTATGGGCGCTTACATGCTGGCTAGCCTGGCTAGATTGGGGAAAGCAAGGGCTTTTGAAGTATCTATTGTGGCGCCTAGATACTGTTCGGTGTGGAACGGTTGAAGATGTGACTTGGTGAGGTTATTGTGAAGTCGTGCAGCAGCTGAATTGTTCTGTGTGTGTAGGTCACACAATCGCTGCGTGATTTGGCTTTTATGAACAATGCATCCAGGTAAGGAAATACATGAATGTGTTGTCTTCGTAAGTGAGCTGCTACTACTGCGAGACATTTTGTGAAGACTCCGGGTGCTGTAGTCACTCCCAATGGGAGCACGTTGAACTGGTAGTGCTGACCATCCACTACAAACCTTAGATATTTCCTGTGAGCAGGGTGAATAGGAATGTGAAAGTAGGTGTCCTTGAGATGTAGAGTGGCAAGGAAATCGCCTTGTTGGAGCAATGGGAGGACCTGTTGGAGAGTGACTATGTGAAAGTGGTCGGATTGTATGTACAGGTTTCCCGTCCTTTTTTGGGATGAGGAAGTAAAGGGAGTAAACCCCTGTACCTTGATGGTGTATGGGAACCGGTTCTATTGCGTGTTTTTGCAAGAGAGAAAGAATCTCTTGTTTTAGAAGTGTGAGATGTTCTGTGGACATTGGACGTTGTTTGGGCGGTATGTGCGTAGGGGTAGAGGTGAGTTGCAGGCAGTAACTATACTAGATAATTTGTCTCACCCACCTGTCTGTGGTAATGGAATTCCAGACAGGTAGGAACTGTGATAGTCTTTCCCCGACCGGAGTGGAATGGTCTGGCGGGAGTGGAGGGAAGTCACTGTTTTTTGGTAGAGGGGGTGCTGGTGCTATTACCTTGGCCTCTTCCTTTGTTGTTATTTTCTCTTTAACCCCCTCTAAAATATCCCCTGTTAGAGGAAGTTTGAGTGGGGCTTTTGTAGAAGAAGCGTTGTCTGGCCCAATGGTTTTGGAGGTGCCCCTACACAAAGAGCGACGAAAGGAACTTCTAGTTGTTGGTGACTGTAAGGCCCCCATGGACTTAGCTGTGTCTGTGTCTTTTTTCATCTTCTCTAAAGATGTGTCTACAGTAGATCCAAACAAGTGTTCTTGATCAAAAGGCTGATTAAGAAATTGAGACTGCACCTCCTGCTTAAAGCCTGCGCAGCAAAATGCTTGCATTAACAGCACGAGATGCTGTGTCCACTGCATCAAGAGCACATTTGATAGAGGTGTTTGTAGTTAGCTTTCCCTCTTGTATGAGGTCATTAGCTTTAGCCATATATTGTTATGGAAGATGTTGCAGGAGTGTCTCAAGCTCATCATAATGCTCTCTATCATACCTGGCCAGCAAAGCTTGGGCATTGGCAATGCACCAGTAATTTGCCGCCTGTGACGCAACCCGTTTACCAGATGCATCCAATAATTTACATTGCAGCGCGCATGTTTGGGTGGAAGTGCCTTTTGGGTGTCTGGGTAGCCCCAGTTGTGATATATACGGCCATATAGTGGTTGTTTCTCACTCTATCAGCCCCTGCGCTGTTGTCATGTGTGTCGGGCAGGCAGAGACTTGCCCTGTGTTGTGGGCTCTGTCCGGCTGCACTAACAGCATCAACAGTGGGGACGGTGCCCACTGGACTGCCTGATCCCCGAATGTCGACAGCCAAACTTTGTTCCCCCTCAGAGGCACAACCTACGTTAAAGGTTGTTCTGCCAGTGTGTTCTCATTGCCAGGCCTCTGTGGGATGGATGAGTGTTTTGCCGGAACATGTTGAATTATCGAATAATTTTTTCACTAAGTAGGTACTGGGCTCCCAAGACCTCCCGTTTGTGAAACTAATTTTTCTGTCAACACATGTAAATGGGCATCCAGTTTCACATCCCATGCCTCACACCTGAGTCACTGCTTCTCTGCACTGCTGCGTACATTCACCGAGCACAAGGGGACCGTGCACGAGCCTTCACTGCTGAGCAAAGCACGTCGGCTCGTATGTTAAGGTTGTGTGTTGGGCAAGCAAAGTGCAGGCCGTGATGAATAATGCCGGCCCCCACTTCAGACGTGAAAGTTTTTACAGGTTTCTTGGCACATATTGTCAAATTAGTACATACCCAATAAAAACAACGTTACATCATATTTTAGGGAACATATTTTCTCGGGTCGACGATCTTTACATTTCCCTTCCTTTTGTGACAATTAGAGCAATTATGTTTTTTAGTGTAATCTGCCCTTTAGTCCCCTCCATAAGCGCACCTTCCAGCGGGGGCAACATCACTCTAAGGAGATGTCAGCAGGATATCTCAGTTAAACGCTTTCTGCTGAAGTCCGGGATGAACTTTAGATCACAGGTTTCGAGTCCTGGTAAGTTTGTTTCAGCGTTCTATCCTGCCACAATTCAGTACATTCAATGCCAATAAAAAGCGAGATAGTAGTTCTGTTACATGCAATGCTTAGATATGGAGGTAGCCCCCTATCAATAACCATCATTTTTTTTAAATAAAAGTCCTTTTTGTAAGTGGGAGATATTAATATCATTATAAACTGTCACTTGTTATTTTATTACAGGCGCAATATGATCTCTTAATGCACTAGCAATAAGAAAAATGTAACAATTCAGTTGTAATAAGGTATCAAAAGCAAGCAGTGACCTCAGTCCTGCTTCTCTTACTCCCTTGCCACTACTTTTGTTTGTGCCCCCCCCTTCTCCATGACCACACCCATGGAACGAGGGAGCCCGACACAGCTCTGACAACGGTTTGCGCCTGTACTGTACCACCTTCTGCTGCCTGTCTCAGTGTGACTCTCGCAGAAAAGAGGGCAGGCCTGTTGCCCGTGGATTGTCATTGCACATGATTCTTTTGCTCCTCACAGGGCAAACTACATTTTCTGCTTCCTCTTGGGACATACTTCATGGGAGGTTGCTGCCTGCTGCGACCAGCTGACATGCAGCATCAACAAAATGTTAGTTGGGTCTTCACGGAAAGCGCCTCCTCTTTCACTGCGTATTACATGGAATGACTAGGTTCTTGCCAATAGCTGTCTGTATGTTCCGTGTGTATTCAGTGTACATGCTCTCAGTTACTTCATGGTAGGTCCTTCACATTGCACTGTATATTATATGGAGTGACGAGGTGCATGCCTTGGAGTGCTTATATGTTCCATGTGCATGCTCACAGCGAGTTGATAACATGGTTCAATATATACGTTCCTTCATATTGCACTGTATATTCCACTCCGTTGTGCAGTGACTTCCTGCTATGGTTACACACAGTCTTATGACACCTTGTCAGTCTGATGCAGTCACTGTGCGTACCAATCACCAGTGTGCCACTCCTTGACTAAAAGGGCCTCTGGTGTTTAAAAATCTATCTGCTTCTTGAAAATTAACTGTCACCTTTTACATTCTAAGGCCCTTGCTAATTAACTGAATGCCATGCTCCTACTTTGGTGCAGCACCAAGAATTTCGAACCATCCTTGATGTAGAAAAGGAAAAACCAATCTTACTCCATCTTCAAATATGCTTTGCCAAAGCCAACAGGTCTGGCTTTAATATGTTCAAAGAGGAAGAGGGACGGCTTTAGCACTTTTGGCGCCTGGTGTGACAATCTTTGTTCGTGGTCAACCCAGTGACCTCCTTCTCCATGGATTACCTCACTACTACCCTCCGATGGTGCTCCCCATCGCATCTCACCCCCTCTCACATTTATTTTACTACTCATCCCAACATAGACTGCCATAGCCCTTTACATCAAAAAAACACTTTAGAGAGAGAGAGAATATGTCATATAGGTGTATAAATCAATGTATAGGAACTGTTGCTTCAAACAATGAGGACTATAAGGTTTAAGAGGCATATGTTGTATCCTCACAGTGCCCTAAAGCCGGAACAAATGCAAAGAGACTGTATCTCTTTGCAACGTGTCTCTTACTGTGCTTCATATGTCTGTGCCCTATGTTGTATTCCCCAAGCTTGGCAGCAGCATCACAGGTTTCAGAAATTGAAAACAGCAGCAGCTCAAGCTTAGGGAATAAAAACAAGCACTGGCATAGCCAATGTCTCGCCTGTGGGACCTTATAAGTGTTTAGCCATGCAACAGTTGATATTGTTGCACCAAAGATATTGTGCTGGATAACTAAACACTTATAAGGTCCCAAAGGCGAGACCTATTGGCTATGGCAATGCTTGTTTTAAATTGAGTTATTTCCACTGACACTAGGTCTAAAAATAATACCCTTTGGGAAACAGCGATAGCAGTCCAACGAGTCAATCATCACTTCCACACTCATACAACAGGAGAATGTAACAATAGCCAACAAATCAAATATATTCATTAAGTAAGTATAAATCATTAAAAATTGTTTAAAAAGAGTAATCATCTCTGATATACAGGAGTCTATTTAATTAACAGAGTCAAATGTCTAATGTGCATGTTTTTTCATACGTTTTTAGAATGTTTTGTTAAAAATTAAGAACCAATGTCTTAAGTATAAAATTGAAAACTGTTAAAATGTATTTGGTTTCATATGTATATGAGCACCCGGGACGAAGACTGAGCGGCGGCAGTGACATGCCGTTGTGAAAATTCATATGGCCGCCAGCCCCGAGGCTTTGGGAATTAAAACGTGGCTGTAGGATTTTGCAGCACGTGGTATTAAAGCAATTGGATTTAGCGGAGAAGACGGGAGAATCCATTCGGTGTCGGAGACGTGCCGTGGGACGGAGCTGTTGGGATCCCCAGCTGCCAACGCACCGGTGAGTGATTCTCGCTAACTTTTCTAAATACCATCAACAGGTTTCAAGCCTCAGTCCTCTGCAGACACCATCAGCTGAAGACCTCCCCCCGCGTTAACTTACAGAACTATGCACATTAATTGCAAAATGTCGAGCTTAAGTGAGAGAGAGGAAGCAGCTGTTGACATTTTCAAAACAGGGTCGGGAGCTCGCAACACGCAACACAGAAGTGAAGCAGCCAGTGGTTCTTCAGCGAGCAATTTCGCAATCCTGTACCAAACATTGGCGAAAGCCCATGAAAGAGAGCTGCGCAAGTGGTGGGAAGCCACCTCGTTGCAGAGGTATATCGATTGTGATAGAATCCCTTGGGGCTGCAAATGTTTACGGTCCCTTCATATGAACACCCCAACCCCGAACTCCTCAAAGATTGGGCAGAACACACTACTGAGTCAGCCAAAGGAATGGTAAGGATTCTTATTAAATACGCCTGGAGCGATCGTGAGAAACTATTAGCTGAAATCAAAAGACTGGAAGACCTGATTGGGAAAGAGAAAGATGCCAAACAGAGCGAGGAACTGAGAAATGGAATGACGAAACGCTTGAAAGATTATGAGACCATCATTCGAAAGCGCAAACAGACGAAGTTTCTCAGAGAAGAATTTGACTTTGGCAACAGGCCGCATCCTGACATTCGCTCGTAAATTCGATGGGCCAAGGAGAAAGATGAATCAGCAAGGTACAAGCAGCAGTGGTAATAAAGATACATCAGAGTCCGAAGTAGAAACTTCAGAAGGCGAGCAAGTCACAAATCCGAAGGAATGAAGTATGAACGTGGAATCTCCTTATTTCCAGGAGTATCAGTTAATAAGAGAAACCCGCCAGTGACCAACACCAAGAACCCATCTCCACCAGCAGATGTCATCACGAAACAAAAGAAATGTAAAACCAGGAGGAGTAACAAAAGCAGGAGAAGATGCCCCAACACAGAGAGTGACACGCAGCAGGGGGAAGAAGGGCAAATGGTAAAAGAGATGACTGTCCTAAATCTATCGGACAAGATACTCACACCTGAGCAAATCAAAGTATTACAACTGGGCCCTACCTTTTGCTCTACCTCAGGATTTGACTATGCATACACTTGAATTGACCTGTTTAAGTACATCAGGAAATTAAAACTACAGAAAATATATCTGCTCCATCCTCAAATTGCAAGGCCAATAGAAGCATCAGGAGGGATGCACAATGATCCTGATGTACTAATAGGACACGATCTTGAAGCTCTCATGACCATGCACACACTCAGTTCCACATCCACTCAAAGTGGAGAGACTAACCTGGATGAATGTCTGGCAAACGCAGGCATCAATCAAATAAGGGGCCTAAGCAATTTCAAGAGAAAATCTTGAGTGGTCCCCAAGACACCTTTCGATGCCATAGACGTCTTCAATGAGGCAATGATTCTTGATTTTTAAAAACTGGCTAATCGCAGGGACTTCAACAAATGCCAATACAACATCCCTAGGAAACACTGGGAGGCTATAAAATCCCTGGAGAAGGGTTAGACCATCGAAATCAAACCCTCAGACAAAGGGGGGAATATAGTCATTTTTAACAAAGATCAATATCAACAAGAAGCGATGCGACAGCTGATTGACAAATAGTGCTACATTCCAATACCAAGAAAGGACTACCTGGAGTGCATCAATGTTTACCATGACTTATTACAGCTTTGGAAAAACAATGGTTTACTGACACGAATATCTATTCTTGCATTGTGAAACACCTACAACTCTGACGTTTTATCACTTTCCAAAGGAACACAAGAACATGACCAATCCTCCAGGCAGGACAATAGTGGCATCCATTGATAGCCTCTTAGAGAACACATCTACATACACTGACTCTTTCCTAGCTCCCTTGGTTAGGGACTTGGCCTCATACATCAAGGCTACCCAGGACTTTCTAACATTAGTTGAGGGTGTGACCTGGGAACATCATATGCTTCTCATCACCCTGGACATTACCAGCCTATATACCTGTATTAATCATCAAGACGGTATTACAGCTGCTAAATGGTTTCTAAACAAAAGACCGATCAAATACCTTAAACATAATGAAATGTTTTTGCAAATGATCACCTTTTGTCTCACTAATAACATATTCATATTCGCAGGACAATTGTATCGCCAACTGCGTGGGACCACCATGGGCGCGTGCTTCGCCCCCAGCTACGCAAATCTTTTTATGGGCTGGTGGGAGAAGCACGTGACCTGGGGGGAATCCAACGATCATTGGATTGATAAAATCATTTTGTGGGCAAGATACATAGATGACCTCTTTATAGTCTGGAGCGATAGCTGCTCCTTGGCTGAGGAGTTTGTGGCTTCTCTAAACAGCAATGAACTAAATCTTAGGTTCACAGGTGAAATCCGGAACACTTCAGTCACCTATTTAGATCTTGAGGTCTACATTGATAATAACATACTATCAACCAGGTTGTTTAGAAAGCCTACAGCAGGCAATACGGTTCTGCATGGCGGTAGCCATCACCCAAGAAGTGTCATAAAAAAATATACCCTTTGGTGAACTTTTACGCCTGGATTGAAATTGTTCTAAAAATCAAGATTATGAACAGGTCAAAACTGGGGCCATTAAGAGATTCAAGGGTAGAGGATGTACCAATTCTGACCTCATCCTAACTGAAACAAAAATCAAAAAGATATACAGAAAAGATCTACTTGCAACGAAGGAACCTGCAAGATTAGAATGTAATGGCCCAGTTAGGATTATCACCAGTTTAAATGAGAAATCTAGGCAGATTGTGCAGATCTTTAAAAACTGCCACATCTTACAAACTGACAACATCCTCAGAAATAAACTACCTTCCTGTCCACAGGTTACATATAAGCGCAGCTTGTCAGTAGAGAACTACCTAATTCATAGTCCCCAGAGTAAAAAAACGAATAGGTATTTTGTTTTTTTCCCCTGTAAACACTGCAAGGCTTGTAAATTCAGTGACAAAGTAACAACTTTTCAAGGCAGACCCGGCAATCCCAGACCTATCCATCAGATCAAACAGCTACTCAATTGTAACTCGGACTTCACGGTCTACTGTCTAACCTGCCCATGCCCCAAGCGTTATATTGGGAGCACTATACACCCTACAAAAAAGCGCATCCTCGAGCATATGCGGGCCATTGCGAACAAGGACCCCACATATCTGGAAGCTAGTCACTTTGAACAATACCATCAGAGCAACCGTGATTTCTTGAAATTCCACTGTATTGATCAAGTGGACAAACTAGAAAGAGGGAGCGATAGGGTGCGCAAGCTTCGAAAATTGGAATCAATATACATACCCAATCTCCAAACTAAGGCTCCTGTAGTGTTAAATAATGACAAGGAACTCTGAGTTCACCTTCAGAGACACGTTAAAATAACTGGAAATGATAAGCAATAGTAATACCATCAGCGTGTCACTTAGCACCACAATCTCTTTCACTAGCTGTTCCAATGCCCATTCAGGGCTTAATAAACCAAAACAGGGGGCTACACACTAGTGATATGAATTAATGTGAATAGGATATCATTGATTTGATCAATCAATCAATCAGAATACTTGTAAAGCGCGCTACTTACCCGTGAAGGTCTCAAGGCGCTGAGGGGAGGGGGTGCCGCTACTGCTCGAAGAGCCAGGTCTTGAGGAGTCTTCTGAAGGCGAGTAGATCTTGGGTCTGCCGTAGGTGGGTAGGGAGGGTCTTGGCGGCGAGGTAGGAGAAGGATTTGCTGCCAGAGGGTGTTTGTTGGATGCGGGTGACAGCGGCGAGGGCGAGGCTGGCGGAGCGGAGCTGGCAGGTGGGGGTGTAGAAGCGGAGTCTGCTGTTCAGGTAGGCTGTTCCGGCGTTGTGGAGTGCTTTGTGTGCGTATGTGAGGAGCTTGAAGGTGATCCTCTTGTCGACGGGGAGCCAGTGTAGGTCTCTCAGGTGGGGGGGTGATGTGGCTGCAGCGGGGGACGTTGACGATCAGTCGGGTGGAGGCGTTTTGGATGTGCTGTAATCATCGTAGGTGTTTAGCTGGGATTCCTGCGTAGAGTGCGTCGCTGTAGTCCAGTCTGCTGCTGACGAGGGACTGTGTCACCGTTCTTCTTGTTTCGGTCGTGATCCACTTGTAGATCCTGCGGAGCATGCGGAGGGTGTTGTAGCAGGAGGAGGAGACGGCGTTGGCCTGTTTAGACATGGAGAGGGAGGAGTCGAGGATGAATCCTAGGTTGCGTGCATGGTCGGTGGGTGTCGGTGCTGTTCTCAGTGTGGTCGGCCACCAGTAGTCGTCCCAGGCTGATGGGGTAGGTCCGAGGATAAGTACCTCCGTCTTGTCCGAGTTCAGCTTCAGACGGCTGTTCCTTATCCTGTCGGCAACGGCTTTCATTCCCTCGTGGAGGTTGGTTTCGGCTGTGTGCGGGTCCTTGGTGAGGGAGAGGATGAGCTGGGTGTCATCGGTGTAGGAGATGATGTTGCGGTTGTGTTGGCGGGACACTTGTGCGAGGGGGGGCCATGTAGACATTGAACAGCATCGGGCTGAGGGATGAGCCCTGGGGGACCCGCAGATGATGTCGGTGGCCTCGGATCGGAAGGGCAGGAGGCGGACGCTCTGGGTTCTGCAGGAGAGGAAGGACGTGGTCCAGTCAAGGGCCTTCTCTTGGATTCCGGCTTCTAGGAGGTGTGTCTTTAGAGTGCGATGGCAGACCACGTCGAAGGCGGCTGACAGGTCCACGGGAATGAGGGCTGATATTTTGCCATTGTCTAGTTTATTTATTTATGCGTTTTTATATAGCGCGGACTTTACCCGAAGGTGTCAGAGCGCTTCACAATAGGAACAGAACTGATACATGAGAACATTACAAGTGAACAAATTACAAAAGCAAACGTTCCATTACATGAGGCAAATGTGACAATCTTGAGCAAACAAAATACAAGAGGTAGCAAACGGTGCATTACAGGAGGAAAAAGTGACATGTCTTCAGGTTACAAAAGCGTACAAAGTACAAGTAGAGGTATAATACTGCAATAAATGGAGGACACTCAAACACAAGAACAAACGTTACGTAGGCAATGGTGGCACTTGTGCAAGTATCGAAAGCAAACAAAATGTAAGAGGTAGCAAACAGTGTAATACAAGAGAAAAGTGACGTGTGCATGTTATAAAAGAGTACCAAACACAGGTAAAAGGGTAGTACTGCAATAAATGGCAGACTCTCAAACCACAAGAACACACTGGGAACGCACTTCCATAGTCATGGAGAATAGAAATGTTCAATACTAAAAGGTCTTCCTTCAGATAATAGAGAGGGCAAGAATTAACTTGGGAAGTGTCTTTGAAGGAGGAGAACTTTGAGGTCAGTTTTGAAGGCCTGGGAGGAGGTGGTGGTCCGGAGCTGAGGCGGAAGTGAGTTCCAGATTCTCACTGCGTTGCCTGAAAAGGATTGGGCCATCGATCTTTCCTTCTTGAAAGTGGGAGGTTCAAGCAGTAGATTGTCCGCATTACGTGATGGTCTAGAGCCTCCAGAGAGTTTCAGTTTTTATTTGCCAGATAGCGAGGAGAGGAGGAGTGCAAGGCTTTGTGGGTGATGCAGGCAGTCTTGTAGATAGATCTTGTCTCAATGGGAAGCCAGCGGAGGGTGAATAACATGGGTGTGATGTGGTCGCTTCTTTTGGCCCCATAAATGAAACGAGCTGCTGAATGGAGAACAGACTTAAGCGGGGACAGGTGGGATTTGGGGAGGCCAGTAAGAAGAGAATTGCAGTAGTCCAGTCTGGAGAGGACCAGCGATTGGACCAGGGTTTTAAGGTCATGCTCCTGGAAGAAGCGATGAATCCCCCAAAGAAGGCGCAGTTGGTATCGAGCAGACTTTGCAATTGAATTAATATGGGAGAGTAGATTGAGTTTGGTGTCGAGTATGACACCAAGGGATTTTGCGCTGTCGACAATGATAGGTTTAGTGTTCAGTAGATTCATCTGGTCCATGACATCCAGTTTTGAATGGAGTCCAGAGTAGAGCTTAGGACGGAGAGATCGTGAGTGGAGGCAACCTTGAGGTAGATTTGACTGTCGTCTGCATAGAGATGATAGTGGACCCCGGATTTACTTAGGAGATTTCCCAGTGGTTCCAAATAGAGATTGAACAATGTGGGTGCAAGTATAGAGCCTTGAGGAACACCTTGACCCACCGCCAAAGGAGATGAAAGACTGTCCGCTATTTTGATCATTTGGGATCTATCAGAGAGGAAGGAAGCAAACCATTTAAGCACAATGCCCTCCATGCCCATTCTCTGTTGAAGAGTGTTGAGGAGGGTGTTGTGATTGACAGTGTCAAAGGCTGCAGAAAGGCCAAGGAGAATTAGAAGACAAGACCCCCCCCCCCCGAATCGAGTATCCGCAGTGCGTCATCAATCACTTGCAGCAGGATCCAGACGGATTCGCAATGGACGAAGAGAACCTGGGCGGCCTTCGCTACTGGAGACGGCGGCGGAGAGGCGAGGGGTTTTGGAGGTGGTGTCCAATATATCGGGGTCACAAGATGCGCCCATGACGGAGGGCACGGAGTCTGGCAGAGGCGAGGACCACTCGGACACCGAGTACTCCGAGACTGACAGTATGCCCCTGCCTACGATCACCCCAGAGACGGCTGAAGGCATGTTGGATGGACAATGAACATTCTTGGCGACCTGCTCTGACTATGGAACGAACTCTGGAGAAATGCTTGTTATTTTCAGTGAGGGGGGATTGTTGGCCTGCTACTAGCCGGGTTGGGGGTGAAGCATTGAGCTGCCTATAAATCATTAGAGCTCGATCGCACATAGGAGCTTCGAGCGGTAGGCGGCTTCCCGCCGGTACTCGGCCCCCCCAATTTGCCCCTAAGGCAAGCCCGCGGTGACTACCGCCGGGATTATTGGACTGTTTGTTGGGGAGAGTGTTTGGATGGTAACTAGATTGTGTTCTTTGGGTCCTGTTCTGGGGAGGGTGGAGGGGTTTGGTAATGTTATTTTGTTGGGGGGTGGGCACGCCATCGGTGCAGGGGTTTTTCCATTATTTGAACCAAGTGGAAACTGAGTGGAGGGGAGGGTGCAGAGCGTTATGGGACAATGGGTGAATTATCTAACTTGAAATGTATTACCTGAAATGTACGGGGGCTACACACTAAGACACGACGACACAAAGTACATGCTTACGTAGTGCGCAGAGGGGTCCAAATAGCGTTACTGCAGGAAACACACCTGACAAAGACAGAAGGGTTAGCGTTACAACGCAGATGGAGAGGACAAGTATACAACACTACGTATTCAGCTTATGCTAGGGGCGCGCTAATTTGGATTAGGGCTGGAGTACCTTTCCAGATGGCCAAACAAGTAGTGGACCCTGAAGGGCGGTTTGTGGCCATAGCGGGCAAACTGGGAGGCAAGGACATAAATATTTGCAGCATTTACTCACCTAATGTGGACCAGTTGGCCTTTCTCGCGTCACTGTCGGGCTCCCTGGCCCACTTTTTAGGGGGACCACTTCTGATGGGAGGCGACTTCAACTCGGTGGTGGATGTGGCCCTTGATAGGTCGCACCCCCCGCTGCCAGACTCCCCAACGCACCGAATAGCCAAGGGCAGACTGGAGTGGCAGGCAGGGTGGGGTCTGACTGACATTTGGCGAGCCCAACATCCGACCACCCGAGATTACTCTTATTTCTCGGGACTGCATGAGCTCCATGTGCGGCTGGATGCGCTCTTGAGCTCTACGTTGCTGGCACCCACTATTACCAAAACTGAATATCTAACGAGGACGTTCTCGGATCACAATCCTCTACTAGCTGACGTGCGGTGGTTTCCGGGCGCCTCCTGTGTTCCTACCTGGAGATTGCTCCCCGAGATGCTGGAGGACCCACTGTTCCACAAGGAATTGGGAGAGAGGATCACTGACTACTTTGCAGAAAATGACGGCACGACTAGGGAGAGAGCGACGGAATGGGATGCCTTCAATGTACTTGTAAGAGGCTATTGTATAGCTAAAAAGGTGGGAATACGTAGAGTGCTTTTAGACGACCTAGGCAAAGCAGATAAGAAACTCCGAGAAATAGAGCTCCTGCGACCAGGACACCCTGAACTGCAACAACAGAGTGCAACAGCGAAAGAAGCGGTGGCAGTGGAAATCGAAAGGCTGTGTAGCTTCGACCACAAGACCTACATAACCAGGTCCCTCGCAGAAGGTGATAAATCGGGAGCACTGCTGGCCTGGTTGGCCAACCCCTTGAGACGCAGCTCCCCCACAGTAGCAATGCGCACTTCAGGGGGCGTGGAGGTATATACCCAACCTGAAATTCTTAATTGTTTCTCGAGTTATTACGAAACTCTATATCAGAGTAGATTGATAGCAGATACTTCGACCATAGACGGCTTTTTAGAAGGACTCCCCTTTCCGAAGTTGGAACCCGAGCAGGCGCAGGCCTTGGGTAAAGACATTGAAATAGGGGAAATCCGTTGCGCCATAAAACGGATGGCGCGCAACAAAACCCCAGGGCTGGACGGGCTACCCATCGAATTTTACGTTACTTACATTGACCTGTTGGCTCCGCGATTACTGGTAGTATATAAGGAGGCGAAACAACAAGGATATCTGCCAAGCACTATGCGCGAGGCGTTGGTGATCCCCCTGCTCAAACCCAATAAAGAGAGCAATGATACAGCGTCCTACAGACCGTTGTCGATGCGCACAACGGACTACAAAATCTTAAGTAGCATTCTAGCACCCAGGCTGCTGGAACACATGACCACACTGGTTCATGGGGCCCAAGCGGGTTTCATACCTACGCGCAACACCACTATGAACATACGCCGCCTGGTTCGCCTGTTAGAGGAGGACCACGAGGAGGCCCCCCACCCCATGATACTATCGGTCGACTTGGAAAAGGCGTTCGATAGCCTGGAATGGGAGTACCTCCGCAGGGCGCTCAGCTGTTACGGGGTGGGAGAGGGATACCTACAATGGACATCCGTAATCTATGCTTCAGCAGTGGCTAGAGTGAAGTCGGGTGCGCTGATCTCCCCACAATACCCGGTGGAAAGAGGTACGAGGCAGGGGTGTTTGCTATCCCCGTTGCTTTTTGCGCTGGCAGTGGAGCCCCTTGCGATGTCGATCCGCACGGGAGCCCATTATAGGGGACTGCGGACCTGGTCGGGGCAACAGTTCATCTCCCTATACGCTGATGACCTTTTGCTCTTCCTTGAAGATGCCGACAGGGCTCTGACTGGGGCCGACACCGTATTGACCACCTTTGGTGAAATATCTGGCCTCAGGGTGAACTGGTCTAAGACATGCTTATTTCCAGTACGCAAGGGAGAAATCCAGCCCACCACGACCAGGGCAATTAGATGGGAACCCAATTGCCTGAAATACTTGGGGGTTTATATCTATCATACCCCAGCTGATGTATTGGAAGGTAACACCTCCCGCAGCATTAGAGCGCTGAAGGGCTGTATGTCCTTTTGGGTCACCCTCCCGCTGTCGGTAGCGGGTCGAATAGCACTACTCAAGATGGTAGCTCTCCCAGACTCCTATATTATTTTCGGACGCTTCCGATTTGGATTCCTCCCGCTGTATTTCGGCACCTGAAATCGTTGATTGTGTCCTTCCTCTGGGGAACGGGCCGACGCAGAGTGGCACTTGCAACTCTGATGAGACCCAAAGCAAAGCAGAGGGGGGTTGGCTGTACCCGACTTCGAGGCGTATTATTTAGCAGCTCAATTACAGATATACACCCAAGAAATAGCACGAGAGTTCCGAGGACCTGAAGATACGCGAGGCCTGGGAATACCCAGACACATACTTTCCTACATAGCAATGCAGCAGAGACTAGCCCTTAGGGATCTTACGGAAGAAGAGTGTACACTTAGGCTATGTTGGAACCGTACACAACGTAGAGCAGGAGTGAATCATCCCTACGCCCCTGAGATTCCGCTGGGGATGCTCACAGCATTACCGCATGGTGGAGATTGGTCGCAACTGCAGAACTGGGAGGAGGCGGGGATCCAGGTCCTGGGCGATCTTTACGAGGACGGGGCGCTATTGTCGTTTTCGGCACTCTTAGACCATTTCGAAATACCTGGAGGCGACTTTCTGCTGCATGCGGCAATTACACGGGCAATACAGGCACACTGGAAGGGGGGACTGGAGGAGCCGAGGACGACAACGGCGTGCCAATATACCATGATGGCAGCTGGAACGGTGAAAGCAGTTACATGCCTATACACCAGGATACTTAACGAGGGGCTACCTCCACTGGAGACACTTAGAGGTAAATGGGAAGCGGACATAGGGAAGGAAATTCCTGAGACAACATGGGCACAACTGATGCGTCGGGCCTGGAAGAGTACGCGCAATGCGCGGTTTCAAGTAGTCCACTTCTACATTCTGCATCGGGCGTATCTGACCCCGGGCAGGATAAAAAAATACTTTTTTATAGATTCCGCGGCTTGCCCCAGATGTAGAGCAATTGGCGTGGAGCTTGGTCACATGTTATGGACCTGCCCTGTTTTGGCCCCCTATTGGAAATCAGTGGGGGATACTCTTAACGAGGTGACAGAGCGTACATTACAGTTTGATATGGCGGTTGGGGTCCTTCATTGGTTCCCACATACCTCCAAAAATAAAGTCACCAGCAAATTCATAGACATGGGGCTTATCCTAGCGAAACGAGAAATCACGCGGCACTGGAAGGCACGAACGGGTCCAACAGATGCTAAATGGCGCAATGAGTTCCTTAAATGGGCTGGGGGGGGGGGGGAGCACCTTAAGATTCCAACTGGCGCGGCGGCAGCAGAACGACAGAGCTTTAGAGACTGCGCATGCGTGGGAGACACTGGTGCAAGCTTTACGCGACTACGATATCAGAAGCGACACAGAAGACTGATACAAGGACCGGACCACGTCCCCGTAACACGACAGGTATATTGCATGATTCCCTAACTGACGACTATGATGCTCCGGACCCAAAACTACTGTCCCAACGACAATGCACCGATGGCGGGGATTGGGAGGGGGGGGATGTTAAATTTAATGTATATTATTTTAAGTGCCAAGGACACGGCGGATGGGACATGAAGCCTTCACGGGGCGGTAACCTGCCGGATAGGATCGCAGTGGAGACTAGTATTTAGCTTACAGCGTAACGGACTAATCCTTGTAAGGCGGGGAGGGGATGGGAATTGCTCCAATTGCTGTATCTTTGTGACAAAACTTAATAAAAATGTGTTTAAAAAAAAAAATCAATCACTTGCAGCAGGCTGTTTCAGTGCTGCAGTTTTGGATGAAGCTGGACTGAAAATTGTCAAGAAGATCATTGTCCTTGATATGACGAGAAAGTTGTTTCGGAACACATCTTTCTGTGATCTTCGCAAGAAAGGGTAGGTTAGTGATGGGGCGGAAGTTGTTGAGGTCATTCGCATCAGCAGTGGGTTTTTTAAGCAGAGGGGTGACCTGCCCAGTTTTGAAGGGACCAGGAAGGGAGCCTTGACAGAGGGAGAGGTTGAATAGAGTGGTCCAGTAGGGAAGAGAATGGGTATAGAAGTCAATGGCAATGGCACTAGGGATGGGGTCAAGAGAATGGTTGAAGGGCTTTGTTTCGAGGATGCACTTGAGGAGGACATCTTCAGAGATGGGGGTCGAAGTTCTGCCAAATGGTTAGTGATTTGCGCTCCTCTGGAGTGGTAGGATGAGCGACCTGATCCACAAGTGATTTCACTTTTTTGTCAAAGAATACAGCGAAATCCGCAGCTTTCTTTGTAGAATTCTCCAACTTGTCTGTGGCGGCGATGAGGGCTGTCTCGGTGCTGTGGTTTCGTCTGAATCCGGACTGGGACGGGTCCAAGATGTTGTAGTCTTCCAGGTGGTGGGCCAGTTGCATGTTGACGATTTTCTCGATGACCTTCGCCGGGAACGGGAGCATGGAGATGGGCCGGAAGTTTTTGAGGTCCTTGGGGTCCACCTTGGGCTTCTTGAGGAGGGCATTGATTTCGGTGTGTTTCCAGCTTTCCGGGAATATCGCTGTTTCAAAGGAGATGTTGATGACCTTCTGTAGTTGGGGTGCGATGGCAGCGTCTGCTTTGTTGAATACGTGGTGTGGGCACGGGACTGACGGAGAGCCTGAGTGGATGGAGTTCATGACCTTGCGTGTCTCGTCGTCGTTGACGTTGGACCAAGAGGTCCGGCGGTTGGCGCTGGTGGTGTTCAACGGGGTAGGCAGGGTCTGGCGTAGTCGTGGGGGTCATGGTGTTGAAGCTGTCATGGATGTCAGCGATCTTGCGGTGGAAGAAGATGGCTAGTGAGTTGCACAGTTCTTGTGAGGGCGGTATGTCGTTGGTGTTGGCGCTGCTCTTTGCTGTCGTGTGCGTTGTCATCCCAGCGGTCTTTGAAGGAGGATCTCTTGGCTAATCTGATGAGGTAGTGATGTCTGCGGGTGGCGTCCTTGTGGGCTGCGTGGTTGTCCGGTGTGCGTTCGTGGAGCCATATCTTCACCAGTTTCCGGCATGCGCGTTTGGAGGTCTGCAGCTCGTCGGTGAACCAGGTAGCTCTCTTGCTGGCGTGGTTGTTGGAGGGTTTCTTGAGGGGGGCGAGGGTGTTGGCACAGTCGTCGATCCACTGTCTGAGGTTGCGAGCTGCGGTGTCTGGGTTGGTGGGGTCGGTGGGTGGGTTTTGGGCGAGGGTGGTGATCAGCTAGTTTTCGGTGACTTTGCTCCAGCAGCGGCGAGGTAGCTGTTGGGTGAGGTGGTGCGTGGTTGGTTTATTGAAGGTGAAATGGATGCAGAGGTGGTCGGTCCAGTGGAGGTCCGTGGTGTGGTCGAAGGCGACGTGGGTGCCTGTGGAGAAGACGGGGTCCAGCGTGTGGCCAGTGGCATGGGTGGGTGCGGTGACGAGTTGTCTGAGGCCGAGATTGGCGAAGTTGTCGATCAGGGTGGCGGAGTTGGTGGTGGTGTTGTTCTCGAGGTGGAAATTCAGGTCCCCGAGGAGGATGTAGTCCGTGGAGGCGAGTGCGTGGGTGCTGGCGTGGTCGGCGACGGAGTCGCTGAATTAGGCTCGTGGTCCGGGGGGGGGTCTGTAGATGAGTGTTCCTCTGAGGGTGGTGCTGGGGTCGGTGTGGATCCGGAAGTGCAGGTGTTCGACGGTGTTGAGGGTGTCGTCTGCGTGGGTGGAGACCTTGAGGGTGGACTTGTGGACGATGGCTATTCCTCCACCGGTTCCGTTGGCGCGATCCCTGCGGGTGATCTTGTAGCCGTCTGGGATGGCTATGGCGATGTCGGGCGCCAAGGAGTCGTTCCACCAGGACTCGGTCAAGAAGGCCACGTCTGGGGCAGAGGTGTCGAGCAGATCCCAGAGCTCGACGGCGTGTTTGCGTGCGGAGCGGGTGTTGAGGAGTATGCAGCGGAGGTGGTTGGGCCCAGTCCTTGGAGGTTTGGTGGTTCTGTCGCAGGTGAAGCTGCAGGTGTGGCAGGAGAAAGGTCCGTGAGTCAGTTTCGGGCGGCTTAGAAGCAGGTGTGGTTTTGGCCAGAGTTTAGTGCGTGGAGGGTGCTGGCGTCATAGCGGAGTCTGGTGTTGTGGCGTTAGTGGGGTCCAGGGGTTCTGGCGCTGGGCGCGGTCGGGCACAGATGGGCTTGGCTTTGGTGCGCGCCAGCGGCGCTCCCGCTGCGCAGCCGCTGCACGGCCTCCATAAGAGGGGGATAGGGAGGGAGGAGCAGCTGGGAGGCGGGAGCAGGGTGGTCAATGGGGAGCAGGGGGCGGGGCCGCAGGGACGCAGCAGCGGGAAGGAGCGGGAAACGGCGGCAAAACAGGCGGGCGGCAGGGAGCAGGCCCGAGGCAGCTGGCGGCCGTGTGGTGGTGTGGGGAGCGACCTGCCTGCGAGCAGGGTCAGAGGTCGCTCCTACGCCACTGCGCGGTCTCCTTAAGAGGGGGATAGGGAGAGAGGAGTAGCTGGGAGGCGGGAGCGGGGTGGCCAATGGGCAGCCCAAAATGTGTGCCGAGATGAGTGTGTGTATATATATATATATATATATATATATATATATATATATATATATATATATATATATATATATATATATATATATATATATGATGTATATATTGTATATATGTTCATATATGAAACTCACAAAGATTTTCATTTCCCCTTTACGTTTGTTTATGTATACAATGAATGAGCTGCGTAATCCTGTTTTTAATCTGCACTATTGCACTTTATTTCACTTTGTTACACAGGGACAGCACTTGTAAATAAGATATTTTAAGATGGCCGCCATGTATTTTCCAACAGTGATGCTTAAGTCCGTCTTTAATTTTGATTATTGATCATGTGATCCATGTAAACCTTAAATGCCTCCATGGTAGCACTAAAAAAACTGACATTGATAAAGCCAGTAGGTGAAACGCGTCTGTCAGTGCTGGGGGGTCTGCACAATAAAGCATTCCGCTTTGAATTTCTTCGTGTGCTTTCCATTTGTAAACGTTATGGTGTTTTTGGTTGTTTCAAGATATACTGGAGGGTATAACAATGTTCCTAAAATGAAAGAATACGAAGAGCAACTCACTGTGAGTAATGACAGTTCTAAAATCAGAACAGAAAGTTCCATCATGCATTGTAAATATGGAGGCACAATGGGCAAAGCATTAAGCAAAGCCCACTGAGGGAAGCATATAAAAGACTGTCAGATTAGGATTTTGGAATCCGCTCACCGCATTTTTGGAATTGCCTATGAAAAAGAGGCAGAAGCCTTGAAACGCGTTGGCGAAGTAATTCAAATCGGGACACTAGCTGGTTTCCGTTATTAATAAATGCCTGTGGTGTTAGTTGGCTGGTGAGTGCATTTTTCAAAAGCTTTGGGCCATTGGTATACAACAGAATATACACAGCAGTCCTGCCATGGAAAAGTGCACCCTCCCGGACGAAGAGAGGCTGGGTGGCTAATGAACTGTGTGCGCAGCCGACTTGGGAACCATTTAAACCAGCAAAAGTGTTCAGAAACCCACTAGAGGGTAAAACAATGTTCCTAAAATTAAAGAATACAGAGAGCAACTCACTGTGAGTAATGACAGTTCTAAAATCAGAACAGCAAGTTCCATTATGGGAGCGTGGCTTGGAGCTTGGCAAGATGGCCGCACTGTAGTGCAGCTCTGCCAGCCGCCGAATAAAATCCTACAGTTATCCTGCCCTGACCCTGTAATTCAAATATATAGCCCTCGGAACTAACCTGCTGAGTCTCTGTGAACACCGGCGATACCCTTTCCGGAGTGTTCTAACCCAGGGATGCGGTCTGCAACAAGCCGCGTGTCCGCCAGAGGAGGGAGTTAATGGCGGCGCGCGGCATGGCTGGCATGTCCCTCTGAGGCTGAGAGGGCTCAGACGGCTAAGGAAGACTGCAGAAAACTTCCGTGAGTTGGAGCGGGCGGCGCGGTGTCCCAACACCGGCACGGACACTTGCGGAACAGGCTGCTGACAGCGGCAATAGGGGGCAGAATGACTGCGGTGGAGATCCGGGGAGTGAAATCACGAGAGCGCCCAACGCTGCGGTGTCGTGCAGGCCGTGCGGCAGAAGAACGCTGGGCGGAAGACTATCGGCCGGGGTGAACCCCCACCCCCCCCCGCTTCTTCATCCTCGGGGCTGAGTGACGAATGGCTGAGAGACGTCGCCCGCTCCACGCAGCCAATCCAGTGGAGCAGTGAATCATCGGTACAGCATACAGGCCCAACACAAGCGAGGCACGACCATTGCGGTAGCGTCGAGGGCCTACACCGGCTGGAAGACGGCTGTCAGGCCTCCTTTCACAGTGCAGGCAGACGGGTGAGTGATTGCACGAGCGCACTACGAGGGACGCCCAGACCGCATATCAGACTGTGTGGCCCCGTGCGGACTACCACTTTTAGCTCTTGTGGGATACATCGCGGACACGGTGCTGGCATCCATATTAGAGGGCTGAGAGCGGGGCGCACGTTTGAGGCTACATAACAAGACTGTTCGGGGTCTCCCCCCCCCAGAGGGCTCCTGATATCGATCGCCGCAACAGGACGCGGGGACATCTATAGCACTAGACCGGACATCATGGGGATCTCTAGCTAGACTTGTGATCTGGGCTGGACACCTCTGAGCCGCGCACCGGGTGGACTGCAAGGCCTACTTCTCCATACCCTGACTGGGTACTTGGCGCCCTTTCTGGAACAAGACTGCGGCAGGCAGCACAAACAACACAGAGCCGACAACGTGACGGGAACACAGACAGCACTACTGAGACCGGGATAACCGGGTCACTCTGAGACCGCCTGCATCTAGGGCGCACAAGGCTACTGTGGGACTTGAGTGTACGGTAGTGTGCGAGACATACCACTATATTGTGAATTACAGCAGCGCCAGCCCACTGCATTATGGGGAAACAGCATCAAACAACCAGAGGACGATGGCAGTGGCGGCTTGTGAAGGGGATTAGAATTCTCAGTTACTTCAAAACGCATGGGCATTTTAAGATACATCGCACTTTAGAGACGATTGTGACATTTGCAGAGCCAAGGAAAAATATTTAAAAAGGTGGTGTCCCCTCCACACCTGTATGAAGAACAAGTCAAATTTAGAGATTGCATTTGGTCGCCACCTGCCTGATTCTGACTTCTTATAAATCTTACAGCACCCAGCTGGCCCAATCACTTTAACAATAAGTAAGAGAAATCTGGTTCAATCGCTTTCGGTAAAATACCAGATTGTGTGACAGGGCATTACAAACCTGTAGAAATACCACTACATCTACGTTTGTCTCTCAGAAAGATCCGCACTCCAGGTTTAGAGTTCCTATATCGCACTGTATCTGATTGGTCCTGAAGAAGGTGGTCCGTACTCCTGTTCTTTCCACCGAAACGCGTCAACCATCTCCCCTTTTTCATATCTAATGACTCTGGTCACTAATTGGGCATCAGACCCAATGCTATAGGATACATTCTGTGTTGTTTTTGTGATGGAATGGATGTTTAGGAAGAATGTATGTGTTGTGCGTGTGCGGCTCTTTACCTGTTTTGTGCATAATTTATTGATTCAATTTGTTCATATGAATTTGAATAACTAAAGATATATTTGTATAGTTTCATTGTGGTGAAAAATATTCTTCCGAAGTCTCTGTGTGGAATGTATATATTTTTATAAGTGTTATATTTGTAAAATGATGATAAAAAGAAAAAAGATTTTTTACTGAAAAATGAAATAAAATGAGAAAAATTTACATTTGGTGTAGATATTGTTGGTGTATGCCCTGTGTTTGAGAGATATTTCCTACCACAAAAGTATTTATAGGTCAAGAGGGAGCGTCTTTCATTTGTCTTGTTATTTCTTCCCCTCTACTCCCTGACCTGAAAGTAACTCCTAGAGGGGGTCCCTCCTTTTTCACTTTCTGAAACCCTAAAAAAACAACTGTGCCTTACGTTCGACCGGCGCAAGGGTGGCAAGCAAGGACAAAACGCGACATCTGACTCAGAATAGGACTTACCAACACCAGCTCCCACGGCCATTGAGAAGTCACTAGCTGCCATTCAGGCTAGTCTCCAGGCAATTGACGGGACGATTGAGGCCTTGAATGGGAGGATGGATCACTTTTCAACAAAACTCGACAAGCAGGCTGTGCGTATAGGCGAAGCAGAACAACGCATCACAGACACGGAAGACGGGCTCCAACAAGTGGCGGAGAAAACGTCGGACATGGCCAAACTGTTGGCAGTCATCCAGGCTAAAAACGAGGACATCGAAGCCCGGTCCCGCCGCAATAATATCCGTGTCCTGGGACTACCGGAATCCACAAACGTGGGGAGATTAGAAGATTCCGTGAAATCAATGCTCCAAGAAATTTGAGGCAAGGATGAACTCTCACCCCTCTTTGCGGTCGAACGAGCGCACAGATCCCTTGCTGCGCGCCCCCCAGGATCTCCTCCAAGACCAATCATAGCCCGCCTGCTCAATTTTCGATATCGGGATTCAGTTCTACGTATCACCAGGCTGAAGGGTTTGGTCACTTACCAGGGAAATGCGCTATCATTTTATCCAGATTTCACAGCTTCTGTGCAGGCAGCTCGTAAGGAGTTCCAGAATGTCAAGAAGTTATTGCAAAAAGAGCAGATCCCGTATGCAATGCTCTACCCCGCACGCCTGCGGGTTGGCACTATGGAGAGCGGAAAGATCTTTACCAATCCCAAACACGCTATGGAATATGCTCGTACACTGCGACGTCAACGACAGCGGGCCTCTTCATCTCCGACATCGGACATTGACGAATGAACAGTAAGAGGGCGCCTACTGGGCAGAGGGTAGGACAGGCTATAAGCCTCACCACGGGACAGGATGAGGTGGTGATTTGCGAGGGTGGTTCCTGTGGGTCGCTTAACTTTGTACCTTTCTATGCATTGGTATTCCAATATGGGATGCCACACTATGCAGGGTTAGTGGATGTGATGGTCTATCGGTGGCTCGTCTCCCCACCATAGACTGGGAGAGGCTGCTGCCTCTACGACCTCCGATGGGTGATCCCTGATGGAAATTGTGTTCACTACAGTTGGGGGTTCTACTGGGAGTTACAAGAGGGCCTCGCGTACCATAGACGCAAATTCAAAGTATACTGCTCATCACATCCTTTACATTCCTCTCCCACCAACCTATTTGACAGTAGCCACATATGCCAAAACTGCTCTGGTGGTGGATCCTTCTCTTTTTTCGCAGCTAAGCTTTGGAACACTCTACCTAATGACATATGAAGTATCAACTGACACATGCTAACTAGAAAAAGGATGACAAACACTATTTTTAAATAGTTGAATTCATTAATCTACTATATCTGTAACAACAAGTAAAAAAATGTAGGATGAGAGTATGAGGTATGATTTTAGGCATTCTCAAATGTTCAATGGAATGATATCTCACACTACTTTTTCAGTGGTTTGAAAATACAAATTCATTGCATTCCTTAAGTTACAGGACATGTAGAATGATAGGAAGATGACCCACCAAAATCAGCAGTAAATTTCTTTTCAGCATACATCCTTCAATGGGCTAACTGCCAGTTATCTCTACTGAAACATGCACCAAACATTCCAATGCATAATCACCCTTCCGGATGGAGCAAACCAAATGGGAACACACAACATAAAGAAACAGCAAACTCCCATGCTATTCAGCAACAAGGACGAGGGCACGATAAGAACAATTCTCCCTCTTTTACAACAAGATGAAGGAAAACAATCGGGATGGGAGAAACACAGGAAACAAGCAATTCTTAGAACACTCTCATCACATTTGTGGTGGATGTGGAATGCGAAGTGAGAAGAGTCTGTGTGCCCAAAGCATATCTGTGTTTGCATCTCATGTGGATAATATTTACTATCTTTACATGTAACTTGCAAATAAGAGAAGAAATTACCATTTTCTTTCTACAAGAGTTCAACAGCAATCCATACTAATATTATCAAGAGAGAGCCCAAACCTTTGAGGCGGGTAATCTCAGTAACCACAGCACCAAACACAACACCCAATACAGCGTTGGAAAGGGCAGTTGCAGCAGAAGGACATAGGCTATGCAGACGGCCACCATATATATATTTTTTTGCAGTTTTATATAGCGCGAACTTGACCCAAACTGAATCAGGTATCAGGGCGCTTTACATAGCACCAGTTACGTTACATGAGGACACACATTCATTTTTGTTAGGCACGGGGAGATTAAGTGATTTGCCCAGAATCACAGGATGTTTGGCGTTGTTACCAAGGCTCGAACCCAGATCCCCAGGTCCGAGGCCGAGCGCCTTAGCCATTAGGCCAATTCCTCTATACATTTAAAAGGTAAAAGAACCGTGCCAGCAAAGTAGTCCCTTGTGGGCGTGGCTGCATTGTGCTGTGGGCGTGTGCTGGGGGCGTGTGCTGGGGGCGTGACAAACGCTGGGGGTGTGACAAACCCTGGGGGCGTGTGTCCGCCCTTCATGCCATGTGAGTCGTACATACAAGCGCCAATTACGTTGCTGCGCAGCATCAAGGGGCACGCTGGGGGCGTGAGACACGCTGGGGGCGTGTGTCCGGCCATCATGCCATGTGAACGCAATTGCGCCGCATCAAGGGGCACGTTTACCGTGAGATTTTAAAATAAATTGCCCTTGCCAAATACACACATTACACACATTCTATTCATACCTGGACAACGTCGGGACGGGCTGCTAGTTTTATTATATTTGTAGAGATACCAGTGTAGAAAAGATCATGCATTAATGGTGCCTGTGCTAATGTAAAGTGCCTATGAAAAGAAATAGTCTTTTAAAATGATGCGATTTCTGATATTTCGTATGCATTGCAACTATGCATGTAACATAGCTTACAATAGTAAATTTTTGCAATTGAAAATAGGCTTTTTGGAGCAGGTAATTTTCAAAATATGAATGAAGTGAGCAATTTTCGAATTCTGCAACCAAGAAATGTCGAACTGCCTTTCTAGGGATTAATCTAGGTGGAGATTGGATGACCCATATAAAACATCTTAGATGAGATCAGCCCAGGCCTTAGTTCCCTAGTTGTGCCAGTAAGATGAGTTACTGACAAAATTAGCAATTATTTGTGCGTTGGCGAAGCTGCTGCTCTCGCTTGTTTCTCCTGAACGTTTCATCTGCTAAAAGTATTTTAAAAATGAATATGAAATGGAGGAAATACTTATTTGTGCCTTTTATTATTCGTTTATAAGCGCACAACGCTCAATGGTCCAATTCTTCACAATAGTTTTCAAATGTTGACTTCACTAAACTTCCTTTCACCAATCAAAAGAATTTAAGGGTGTGTTGTAGCCGTAAGAAATTGACAAGAGCTTGTGATACATAGCATCAGTATTCTAGAGACATTAACTGCGGAGTTGACGTTTATGAATCGAGTATGCATTGTACAGTTGTTTACGTAGTGCTACTCTCGGTCTTAAACTGTAAACTTTTAAAGGCTTTGTGATTTTCCATGGACATTTTGATTTTTTTTGGGGGGGGGGATCTCAAAGGAGGGCAATTCACCAACACCATCCCCAGCCCACCTCTTGACTTCTTCCACCCTCCAACAACTCAGAGAGGATCTCCTACAAGTCAAAAAGGATCTCCACGCAATCAAAGAACTTCTCTCCTCTCAGCCCAGTCAACCTCCCACCGCGTCCCACTACCCTACAAACGACGCACCCTCCCCACACATTTTCGCCCTCAACGATCCCCGCGTTGGCCGACTATCCCCGCTCGCAATAACTCCCACCGCCCCTGTCGTGTCCTCAACTCCCTGTCGGACCGCGACTTATGCTCCCTCCTTCGCTCTTATGGCCCAGGTCCGATAAAACACATATCCATCACGCACATCCCCATACCCACAATTCTCACAAATCCACTGAGGCTCCCAACACTAAGCAACAGAGGTTCCGTCCCTAACAATCTCAGAATAGTCCCCCTCTCTCTAGAAGGCACGACCACCCTTCTCATTCCCAAACTCAAATGCATCCTACTCAATTGCAGATCGGCCCAGAGACACTCCTCAGACATCGCTGATCTCGTCTCTACAATGGATGTAGACCTAGCCATTCTGACTGAAACGTGGCTAACCGAAGCCTCTACACCGATAATGGACATACTAGTCCCCCCTAATTACCACATCATTAGACTGGACAGGCCTGTCAAGACGGGCGGGGGAATTGCTTGCATCTTCAGGAGCAACCTCTCCGTCACTAAAGCCACCTCCCCCTCCCTTACTTCCTGTGAACTCCTCTGCCTCGACATCGCCAGCGAGGGCAAACAAGTTTGTGCCTTACATCTCATCTACCATCCGCCTGGTGACAACCTCACATTCACTCAACAACTCATGGACACGATCACATCCAATGCCGGTCGGCAGACCAGCTAAGTCTACCTGGGTGATTTTAATCTCCACTGGAACGATCAGAAAGACGCAGTGGTGAATAGCCTCAAAACTTTCCTTAATGCGCTTGACCTCACTCAAATATGCGATAGACCAACACATGACAAAGGCTCGATACTTGATCTCATCATCGCCAAAGAGGACTCTACCCAACTGGAGGCGATCCAACCCTGTGACTGGTCAGACCACCACATTATCACCTTCTTTATCAACAAAAAAGTTAAACTTAACGCGGCTCAACCTACCAAATCCAAAACCTGGAAAAGGGACATGAAGAATCTTAACCCCAATTCCCTGCCTCCCCATATCGGCAGTCTCCTCCTTCCCCCGTCAGGTGCCTCGGATGTTCAATCATTGACCGATCACTACCTTGATTCTATGAATTCAATAGTCAACGAAGCCGCCCCACTGCAACTGAAGAGAATCTCCACCAAGATCTCCAACCCTTGGTATGACGGCAGACTCAATGATGACAGGCGTGCTATGCGAATGGCAGAGCGCACCTGGAGATCCGACCCCTCATCACTGCATCTCAAAACCCTTAAGAACAAGAGAAATGCCTACTTTAGGAAAATAAAGCGTGCAAAGTCTGACTTCTTTAGCCGCCAGCTGGACCAAGCAAAAAACAGGCCAAAAAAGCTGTTCGAACTAATCAAAACTCAAACAAAGACACAACCCTTACAACCAAACAGCACAACAAGCGATACCCCACACTGTGAAGCCTTTTCTGCTTTCTTTAAGCTAAAGACCGACAACATAAGAAATGACCTCATCATGGATATAAGCCGATTCCCCAGTCACACCAGAATGACTAACACTCAACCTAAAAATAATGCATCATGGTCGTCCTTCGACACCTACTCGGAAGAAGCAATACACAAACTGCTCGGCACCCTGAAGCCCTCTAATCACCACATAGACCCCCTACCTGCCAATGCTGTAAAAGACTTCATCCCCCTGCTCCTCCCACTCTGGACCAAAATCATTAACAGCTCCCTTCAACAAGGTCTCATCCCAGACTCCCTCAAGGTGGGGCAAGTCACGCCTATACTCAAGAAGCCTACAGCTGACCCGTCTGACCTGAACAATTACCGCCCTATCACTAATATTCCCACCCTGGCCAAACTGCTGGAAAAATGTGTCCAACTCCAACTAACAAAACACATTGACCAATATGACCTCCTCAACGCTCATCAATCAGGCTTCCGAGCGAATCATAGCACGGAAACGGCCATGACGCACATAATCGATGACGCCCTCCAAATTCTAGATCGCAATGAATCCTGCCTCCTCATCCTTCTTGACCTCTCTTCAGCATTTGACACGGTCAAACACGAGAACTCACTGGAGCTGCTAAGCACTAGAATGGGTCTATCGGGAACTGTTCTCAAATGGTTTACTTCCTTCCTCTATAACCGGACTCAGAAGTTCAAGATTGACAATGTGTTATCTACACCTGTGCCAGCAGATCTAGGTGTCCCACAAGGATCATCCCTCTCCCCCACACTCTTCAACCTCGTCATGGAACCGCTCGCCACCTTGCTCCAAGCATCCAATGTTCAATTCCATATGTACGCCGATGACACACAACTTTACCTAAAGCTACGATCCCCGGAAGATATCAAACTTCTGAATTCCTCACTTAGTAACACTCAATCCTGGTTGGCCGTTAATCACCTCAAACTAAATGCTCTGAAAACTGAGTTTCTACTCATCTCACCTCCGGCGAAAATTACCACCACCCAAACCTGGCTCAATAACCTAACAGCACTCAATGTCCAACCTACCATCGTGGACTCTGCGAAATCCCTAGGCATCACACTCGACGCCAAGCTCAACATGCAACAGCACGTTAGCAAAGCAACAAAAGGAGCTAATTTCCAAATCAACACACTGAGGAAACTTAAACCCTTCCTCCCAGCCAAGGACTTCCAAACGGCTGTACAAGCGTTAGTCATCCCTCGCATAGACTATGGAATTGTGGCCCTCAGCGGACTCCCGTTAGCCACAACAACACCCCTAAGAGCCTCCCTGAACGCTGCCGCGAGACTCATCACTGGCTCACGAAAACATTCGCATATATCCCCAGACTTAAAATCGCTAAAATGGCTACCTTTTGAAGCCAGAATACAGCTAAAAATTGCCGTTATGACACACTCGGCCGTGCACCACAAGTCACCCAACTACCTTGCTCAAAAGTTGTCTATATCAGGTGGCTCGAGAACCAATAGAAGTACAAAAAACCTACTCCTGAAACCTCGTAGATTCCGGAAGGAAAAAACATACAAGCGCTCCTTTTCAGGAATGGCACCCAGGATCTGGAATGCACTCCCTCCTGAAACCAGGCTTATCCCCTCCACTGCATTCTTCAAGAAAGAGGTGAAAACCATCCTCATGGCCAAGTTCACCTGAACTTTACAGGTGATGGATCAGAGTCTCTGCATCGCTGTGTATTGTTGAACTTTTGATCTCCTGATTGCCTCTTGACACTATACTCTTATATGATTGTGACACTATTATGCTACTCTACTACTACCGATCACTATATGATACACTTTAGTTTGTTGATTCACCCTCATATTGCCCTCACCCCTTTGTTCGCTCTATCCTTAGAATTTGGTATAAGCCATCCCTACATCCAAAGTTTACCTGAACTATGTGGTAGCGTGATCAATGTTTTTGCGCCGTCTTATACTACTTGTTACCTGGATGTATATTGGTATGTGCTCTGTACACTACTGTTTTCCTTTTATGTTTAGTGACTATTATATTGTTCCCATTAGTTCTGTTCAGCCATGTTGCCCCTACCCCTCTCTCTGTGAAGCGCTCTGATATCTGTAAAGATCTTGTTCGCGCTATATAAAACTTTGAATAAATAAATAAAATCTAAATAGGAACAAATTATTGTTGGGCACCAAATAAAAACAGATCATACGGATACAATGTGGTAAGCCTAAAGCTATGATCAGTAGACTTTGAAAAAAAGAAATAACATGAGGGATCTGCGGAGCTGCTCACAGATGCCAGCTTACTGAAAACAATAAATTGTACGCCTATCTCTCAAACGTCTTCATTCATCACACTGCTAAGTGCTGTGTTCCATAACAAGTTAACCACACCCTGGTGGTCATCAAGCATTAAATGTAAGCCCTTCCTACATAGGTTCAAAACAAGCACAACATCATCCCACCCACACAACCAGCAGAGATTTACCTATGTAGGCAAGGACTTCAGCAACCCACATAATGGTAGTAAGTGCTACATAAACTATGCAATACAATACAGTGTTTAAGTGTTTAAGCAACATAAATGAACAGCCATGAACAGTATGTGACACAACCAATCAAACTACAACATGGTTGGGAGCGTCAAGAATATTTTCACATTCCGAGAATTTTAAGAGATCTTAGAGAGTCAAGATTTTCTAATCTATTTTAGCTAAAAGTGTGATCAGCGTTTTACACCTCACACCAAATATAATTTGCTTACGTATGCATATACAACAATTTCATTCATAGTTCTGGGGTCGTTTTCCAGCCTTTTCCTTGAGGGCACTTTGATCACTTTGAGAGAGGTCTGCTTAGTAGTTGATCATCATTTTTTCTAAGGGCGAGACTCCTGAGGAAATAACATACTCTATATTTCATGCATTTTGTACCTTACATCTAGCAATCTAATTAAATGCAAATCACACTTATGTAATACATCGATAAGCTGCTATTTGCCAAAAGAATGATGGTAATGGGAGCTATAGATGCAGCATTAACTCTACTCAGAAAAGTTTAGAACCCAAATCCTAAATTAGCACTACCCAGAATATGTTGCAGTTTTATACCCGGACATTTTCTGAATATATCATATGGCACAGTGTATGTACATTGTGTTTCTTCTTTTTAGTTGTCGCAGATGAACATTTATAACAGATCGCAAATAAGCAATGTCTCATCTGGTCGTTTGTAATGGATAACTGATCAACATCTTTAAGGGAAGTAAGAGGGTAACAGTTCATGACAGCTAGTCAATAAAAACAGTAACCAATAACAGGAAAGATTTCAGGGAACTATGGTCAATGACAAAGGGAAAGGAAAGACAATAAGGAGCAGAACGTCAATGTAGTGAGACAAATAGGATGACCAAGAGACATAAAGATAAATGTATTTTACTATAGAGACACAAATGTTAAATGAAGAAAATGGGGCATAAAAAGGGTTAACAATGTCAAGAGCTGGTTAAAGACAGAAGGGTCAATATAAGGGAATCAAAGTGAGAGATAGGTGGTGAAAAACAGAAAAGTTAACACTGCGCAGTAGATGGCCAGTGAGAGTGGATCGATGGGCAACAGGATAGAGATACCCGATGGAAGATGTTCTTACCTTGCCTCTTTAGCATCTGATAGGCATCTTTGATTTTGGACTCCTCTGGCAAAGCCAATGTCCAGCTGTAAAGAAGCTCCACCACCTTGGACTTCACTTTCTCAGAAACTCTGTCACCCAGGTACTATGAGAGAAAGAAAACAACATGAAAGATCAAAGAAGACAAGATTGAGGTGCTCTACAAGGCCAGCTACAGAGAGACAGACTACCTTCAGTGCACTGTGCTGCTCAACACCAATTTCTGAAGACTGTCTGGCAGTATACAATAATGAGCCCTATTGCCTTCGATCTCTCACTTACACAAATCATTGGTGGCCATATTTAGGAGGTGATGCACGATCACAGGGAAGCAACAGCATCCCACTAGTATCAAAGCCAGACTGGGAACTAAACATTGCCATAACAAAAACTTGAGGTAACAAGGAAGCAAGCCAGTGGTGTTTTAGTGGAGTCTATCCCACACCCTTCAAGAAAATGTTCAGAAAAAACAGCGTCAGGCTAAGCATTTTACTGAATATTTATTCAAACATATTGCCAAAAAATGCCATTGGTTTTACATCGAAACTCCGAGGTTGAACTAATAACACAATCCTATACCCGGGAATCAAAGAGAAATATTTCTCCATTACAGATTAACCTAGCCATCATTTCTGACTTTTCTTTCCCTACGCTGTCTTTGCCTCTCTGTCATTCATCTATCAATGTCTTTTCCTACACCCTTTCAGTCGTTAAGTCAGCCTTTTCTTTTCTTTTTTGAAATTTCTTTATTGGTATTTGTTATGTAAATTGTACATACAGCGTGTTCCATTAGCATTTTAACTGTGCATATCAGAACTATAACAACGCAAACAACAGGTACGGTCAATATCATTTCCCCATGTCTGCCACCTTCAGCCCCGCCAACAATCCCATAGCAGATTGGGGAGGAACCATTATCTCATTAGCATCGACATTTATTACATATTTCGTACATTTTACATTTAATTCACACTCCCAGGGAACAGCGCTCTGGGTCGCTTTAGTCAGCCTTTTTTAACTTTTCTCGCCCTCCTATTTTTCATGTAATACCTCTTCGCTTTCTATCACATCTCGAATTTTGGAACCGACATTGTTGCACTTGTCACCGATAGGGTGTTTTAACTACTGTGAATTACTGTGTGCCTGCTTTTTAAAAATCTTTGCTGCTGCTATCATGTGTTTTACGTGGCGGGGCATTTTTAAAATAACTGGTGTGGGGAATTGAGTTGAAGCTCTTCATTGTGAGAATTGTGGGGAATTGTTTTTTATTTTTTGGACTCTCTGTGGCTGGGGGCACCGGAACGCTAGTATATTCTGTAGTGTCGCACTCAAGTCGTTACGCGTGAGCGTGATGACGTGGAGCGCGGCCGCCATTTTATGCGCACATTGAGCGCCGATATCGGAGCGATCCAGACGCGTTTCCCGGCGCTCTCCTGCATTAATTAATAAATGCACTTGTGAACACCAGTACAGAGTGTGCCTCCTCATAGGGATATACTAGCACCATTACAGTGGCGACGAGGGTAGGATCTGAGCAGGAAGCAACACCAGGGCCCACTAAAGAGCACACAGGAGGCCAGGAGGTGCAGTGGCCTGGGGGGGCAGTGCACAGCAGGAGAGCGTGGCAGAAGACTACACCACAACAGGCAAGCACCCAGATAAGAAGCAGCCAAGAGCAGGGGGAGCTTGCATACCTTTTAATAAAGAAAGAACGCACCCAATTCCACTATAGGGGCAGACGTAGAACCCCGGGAACAAACATACCCAGCACACCCCAGGAGTAAAGGAACGTGCTGAAGAGGGAAGCAAGCCACAGAGAGGGACCACCCACGATGGAGGGCACCGACGTCCCATCAGGCGCAGCGTCACCCAACAGAAGCACCTACTAGGTAGCTAGGGCCCTGGTGGAACAAGCGCAGCACGGATAGGAGGGTGCCTTGGAGCCCCAACAAGATCAAATGCACCACAGAAGCACAAGCGTGCCGGGCAGTCCACGGGGAGAAGAGACAGCGCCGCCGGATAGACGAGCAGAAATGTGTGCACAGGTGTCTTCGCTTACAACTCCAATTCCATTCCTACCCAAACCGGGCGAGCCCCTGATGAAATGGGAGGACTGGAGAGAATACTTCATGAACTACTTAGAAGCTCTAGAGGGTGAGAATGGAGAGGCATTTCCCAGCCAGAGGAGGAAGAGAATCTCACTCCTCAACTTAGGCCCAGAAGGAATCAGGGTCTTCCAGAATCTGGTCCCTGCACAACGGCAAGCCGCTGATGACGACGTGTTTCGGCACGCGATAGAAGACCTAAACAACCATTACAGACTGGCGGTGTGCACTTCTATAGACAGATACAATTTCCAGCAGAGGAAACAAGCGACGGGTGAGTCCATCGATGACTACGTGGCGGCATTGAAGAAACTAGGGATCACATGCAAATTCGGGGCCTTGCATGACGAGTTTATCAAAGACCAAATAGTCATGCACACGACAAACGCAGCGATCCAGGACAAGCTATGGGTGAATGGGGATGCCACCCTGAAGGAGGTTATAGCTATGGTGAAAAAGGCTGAGCTATCAAAAAGATGTGCGGATGCTGCGAAGAGAGAGAACACCGCGAGGCCCATAGTCAATAGAGTTGTCGAAGCAGAACCATCGGAAAGGGGCAAAACAACGGCGGCAGAAGGGAAAGTGAAAGGCAAATGGACTCCACGTCCCACACAGGCAAAGAAACCGAACTAGGAGGGCACTAACACGTGCTACAGGTGCGGGAGCCCATCCCATGCAGCATATGATAAACGTTGCCCTGCTTCCGGGCGAAATGCATGTATTGCGGAATTGTAGGACAATTTGAAAAAGTGTGTCGTCGCAAAATGAAAAAGCCAATAGTTAAGTACATAGCGCAAGGCAAGGGAGTTGACGAAGAAGGGGAAGACGAAGACGACAATGTATTGTGTGTTGAAGAACAAGTGCTGGGCATTGACTACAGGCGCTCCAGGAACCCACAATGTGACATGGTTATAGGAGGGATACCTGTCAAGATGGTAGCGGACTCTGGTTCTCCGTACACCATAGTACAACGGACAGTACGGAGTGAAAGTTTTGAGCCTAGCCTGGGATCACACCTTGAACCTCCAGACATACGTCCCGTCACGTTTACGGTCGAACCCATTCCGATTGTTGGATATCGAGTCCTGAAGTTTGAGTTTAAAGAACGCAGTGCCAAGTGCAAACTATACATGGCTGAGAAAGGTCTCTTGGTACTGGGATGGATCGACCAAGGCGACTTGGGCATACAATTGAACCCAGGAGGTGACACGCAAGTCTTGATGACCAGCACAGAGCATCAGCCAAACTTCACGAAAATGAAAAGCGAGTTCCCCACGGTGTTTGGAGGAAAAGTCGGAAGACTAACAAAATTCACACACAGAATCGATCTTAAGGAGAACGTCACACCCGTGGCTCACAAGGTGAGTAATATTCCCATAGCAATCAGAGAAGCGGTGTAACAAGAGCTGCAGAGATTGGAAGACAACGGGATCATTGAACCGATAAATTGTTCAGAATGGCTGGCCCCGTTGGTGGTGGTGACGAAACCCAACAGCAAGGTTCGTCTGTGTGTGGACTTATGGGAGCTGAACAAATGCATAATTGTGGAGAAATTCACTTTACCGAGAATTGAGGAAATGCTAGCAAAAACAAAGGGGATAAAGTGGTACTCCACCATTGATATCACGTCTGCATACCACCAGATAGCCCTGCATCACACGAGCCGAAAACTGACATCTTTTATCACGCCCGTCGGATGTTACCAGTTCCGCCGGATGCCATTCGGCCTGGCGTCAGCAGTGGCGGTGTTCCAAAAACTGATGCACAAACTATTTAGAGACATAGAGGGAGTACAATATTTCCAAGATGACATCTTGGTGATGGGCAAGGATAAAACTGACCATGACCGGAAGCTGGCAAGTGTGCTGCAAGTACAGGAAAGAAATGGCCTGACAGCGGAATGGTACAAGTGCAGGTTCGGAATGGAGTCAGTGACCTACTTAGGACACAAGATAGGTGAGCAAGGCATCACGCCCAAACACGCTAATGTCAAGGCGATATGTGAAGCACCCGCACCAAAGAACAAGGAAGAAGTGAGATCATTCTTAGGGATGGCCGAATATTACAGTAAGTTCGCACAGCATTTCGCCACCAAGACACACCACCTGAGGCTGCTCATACGAGACAAAACAGCCTTTAAATGTACAGGAGAGGCGCAAGGAGAATTTGAGAGAATCAAGGAAGACATCAGCAGAGCAGTCCCTCTACAAGGGTATGATCCACAAGGACAATCCATATTGACCACTGCAGGAACTAGGAGCAGTCCTCATGCAAGAAAGGAAGAATGGAGAGATGGCGACCGTCAGCTTTGCGTCCAGGTCATTGTCACCGACAGAACAGTAATTCAGCGTAATAGAAAAAGAGATACTCACTTCCCACGGTCATGCAAGCGGTACACCCTGCACCGCCAAGATGACGCTGAAGTTGCTAGATTACAGATATGATGCCTCGGACCTGGGGATCTGGGTTAGAGTCTCGGTAACAACGCCAAAACCTCCTGTGATTCTGGGCAAATCACTTAATCTCTCCATGCCTAAAATGAATGTGTGTCCTCATGTAACGTAACTGGTGTTATGTAAAGCAGATACACGAATCGGTTCGGGTCTAGTTCGCGCTATATAAAACTTTGCAAAAAAAAAGGTGGCAATTATCTCAGCCGAGCCTCGGCGATGGAGGAAGCACCCACTGGCGCTGACGAAGATGAAGTCAGAGTAGCTTTTGCAGAAGACCCGAAGAGAGTGATAAGCGGTCAGGAATGGACACAGGCGTATGACAACGACAAAGATATCAAGGAAATCAAAAGCTTCCTACTGCAAGGATGGCCGGAGAAAAGACACCTGAAGGCGGAACTCAGAAAATTATTTGAGGTGCGGGAGGAATTGTCCATTGGAGACATGGGGACATTCCTGTTTAGAGGAGACAAAGTAGTCCCTCCAGCGTCACTGATACCACACTTGCTAGCGGTGTTGCATGAAGGGCACTTAGGCATTGGGAACACCAAGTTAAGAACCAAGCAGGTGTACTGGTGGCCGGCAATGGACATCCAGATCGAGAGACAAGTACGCGAATGTGACCAGTGCCGAAGAGCGGACAAATCTCAGACCCTACTACGGCCGTCGTTGGGGAAGTTCGACAACCCTGCCAACCCTTGGGAGGAATTGTCTTTAGACATTCTTGGGCAAGTACTGGATGCACAGGGAACCCCAAAGTACGTGTGTGTTCTCATTCATCGATTTTCAAAGTGGCTAGAGATAGACATGCAGGAGGAGATGGACACAGAAACAGTTCTCAGATTTCTCACTGCCACCTTCCTTAGAGAAGGCATCCCCCGCTCCATTCTGAGTGATAATGGGCCTCAATTTACATCGGAAAAGTGGTATCAGTACATGACAAGGAATGGCATCAAGGTGAAACACACGTCGGTCTACCACCCAGCAGGCAATGGACTAGCCGAAATGTTTAATCGTGTCATAAAGGGCTCCATACAGGCAGCCATAGCGATGGGCAAGGACTGGGAAAAGGAAGCATGGACTACGCTGTGGGCCTACCGCATTACACCCGTTACTACTAGATACAGTCCGTTCCAAATTCTGAGAGGACGTGACCCGTTCACCAAGGATAATCTGGTGTGGAAGGAGAAGACGGTCACAAGGAAATGGTCACCGGCCAACACAACACGAACTAGAGAGAGCAAAGAAAATATACACTGAGCACTACAATAAGAGGCAAAATGTGAAGGATACCCTGTTGGAAAAAAGAGAGTGGGTACGAATCAAACTGGCCCAGTTGAGAAGAAAAGGAGAGAGCAAATATAGCTTGCCCATGCAAGTAAAGGAGGTGTATGACAGAGCGGCATTGCTGAGCGACGGAAATGTGTAGTCGCAGGATTTGCATGGCAAAGTGCAACAAGATAATACAGTGGTCCCGAGAAGATGGGTCCCGGACACAAGAGAACCAAAGTTGACCCACAGACAGCCTATCACCGAGCGAAGGGAGGAAAGAGTTAGATGCAGAAAGAAGTGGAGTCGATCATGAAGAGGAAGACAACCCCATCGCAGAGGAACATCCGGAGAAGACTGACAAGACTCCTGAGGTGGGAAGTCCCATGGGAACAGGAAGGAGACAGGCAAACATGGCAGAGGACAGTGAGAAGGGCCTCACCTCCACCCCGGTAAGGCGTGCAGGAAGAAGTGTGGCTCACTGGTTAGAGCGGCAGTCTCTGAAGCAGAGATCAGGCCCGGGACCAGGGTTCAAGTCCCGACGCTGCAGGGTCTTGAGCTCAATGTCCGCAGACTCGATAATTCTCGCCTCGGCGCCTACTCTAATCATGAGTCCCACGCTGCAACTCTGGGCAATAGCTTGCTTAATCTCCACAACGGCCCCTACAACACTGGGATGCCTGGCTTCACCTTGGGGGTGCCCAGGAGGGGCATCTCACAGGGAGAGCCAGGAAGGGTTCCACAGCGTTATACAGCGCCGGGACGCCCTGTTGGGGCAGCTGTGCGCTTTACAAAATACACTACTACTACAAGAAACATAGCGAGACCTGCCAAATACCGAGACTATGAGCTGGGTGAAGTGAAGTAACTTTTGCCATGGAGACTCAGAGACTCATTGTATGTTTGTTGTTGTTGTTATAAAGAAGGGAGATATGTAGTGTCGCGCTCCAGTCGTTACGCGTGAGCGTGATGATGTAGAGCGCGGCCGCCATTTTGTGTGCGCATTGAGCGCCGATATCGGAGCGATCCGGACACGTTTCCCGGCGCACTTCTGCATTAATTAATAAATGCACTTGTGAACACCAGTACAGTGTGTGCCTCATCATAGGGATATACTAGCACCATTACACATTCCTGTCGTGCCCGAGTCTGCCATTTTTACTTCAAGCGCGGTCTAGTTGTCAAGACCTGGTGCTTACAAATCGAGATGCGGCGCAAGCGCGCCCGATCTCAAATTTTGAAACTGACATTGTTGCACTTGCCACCGATAGGGTGTTTGAACTACTGTGAATTACTGTGTGCCTGCTTTTAAAAATCTTTGCTGCTGCTATAGTGTGTTTTACGTGGCGGGGCATTTTAAAATAACTGGTGTGGGGAATTGAGTTGAGGCTCTTCATTGTGGGATTTGCGGGGAATTGTTTTTTTTTATTTGGACTTTCTGTGGCTGGGGTCACCGGAATGCTAGTACACTCCTGTCGTGGCATTTTTACTTCAAGCGCAGTCTAGTTGTCAAGACCTTGAGCTTACAAAATGAGACGCGATGCGAGCGCGCAGCGGACGCGCCGTAGGCTGCCTGAGGCAAGCCCGTCTGCGCCTGTCAGTGTCCCGGAGGAGTCCAGAGCCGGGAATGCTGCCGGTGATCAGGTCCAACCAGGGAATTCGGTTGTGTATAGAAAAGCTGGACTCCTGGACATCAGAGACCAGGTAAATAGATGCTGCCAGAATGGCGCGAAGAGCAGGATTGAAACCTCGTGGTCAAGCCACAGGTGCAACTGGGTAGCGGACTTTTCTGGTACTAAACTGAAGGGTAGCAGTGCGATCATGGTGAGTAAGGACAGTTCTGGGTCTGGGCCCATTAGAGAACAACTCGCTAAATGTTCTTCTCCTTAATACCCGCTATATAAAAAAACATGAAGCTCAATTGCATGATTTATTAGTGGAGTCGGCCCTGATGTCATGTTTGTAACCAAAACGTGGCTGAATGACGGCTCTAATCCATCAATAGCAGGGGCAATCCCATCGGGCTACCAGATTCTGAGGAAGGATCGACCTGTAGGAAAAGGGGGGGAATTGGTATAATTTTCAAATCTGCATTTTCCTGCTTTATTCTTCCAGCTCAGGAGATCACCGAGGCTAAAAGCCTCAGTTTCGTGATTAGTATATCGGACCATCAATCCGTCGCGGGCATTTTGGTGTATAGGCCACCTGGTCCGGTGGGCACGTTTACTGAGTCACTCACCCAAGTTATGTCTCCCATCTCAGTTAAATACTGGCACTGTCTCCTGCTAGGTGATTTTAATGTCCATATGGATGTGCCCTCTGATTCTGAGGCGATTCGGCTGAGGGAATCTCTAGCGATCCTTGGCCTGGCCCCTTATATTCACCGTCCTACTCATGTTAAGGGTCATACTTTAGACCAAGTACTCTCTAGCGTGAGTATGGAAACCGAGGCTCCCCATCCATTGGTATGGTCGGATCACTTTCTCCTGAGTTTTAAATTTCCAAAGTTTGCAGCCCAAGCTCAACATAGGGAGGTGCTCGCCCTGTTACTTTTAGATCTTTTAATCAGGTTACATCTGACAGCCTAGAGAGAGCCTTGGGGAAGCACCCAATTCCCATTAGTGGAAACCCTGAAATGGATGCTCCTGGTCTAGAGCAATGGCTTGAAGAACAGGTCAGGGTATTAGCGCCGTATACTACGCAGAAAGCCACAAGCAACCGTGCTTCCGCACCGTGGTTTACTGTGACACTTAGGGAAAGCAGAAGTGCCTGCAAACGTCTAGAGAGAGTCTGGCGAACCAAGTACAATCCCAAGGACCGAGTTATTTAAAAGCAAGCGTTGAAGGCTTATTTTAACGAGGTCCGGGCCGAAAAGAAAACATTTTTTACCTTAAAAATACAAGGGGCCGCGAATCAAAATGAAGCAATATTTAAAATTGTTAAGGATTTTACATCTCCCAGCGCTGTAAGTAAGGTTTTCGCTCCCACCTTTAGTTGGGTCCATCAGATGGCATGCTTTTTCCACGACAAAATCCACCTGATTCAACAATTGTTTGCCCCTTTGGACATACCCGATGTGGATACGATACCAGTGGCCCGATGTAGGTAATCCCAGATTACCGATTCTTAAATACTGAATCATACCGATTCGGTATTTAAGAACTGGTAATCCCAGATTACCGATTCTTAAATACCGAATCATACCGATTCGGTATTTAAGAACTGGCAATCGGGATGTAGGTATTTTTACCGATTCAATTACCGAATCGGTAAAAATCGGTAATTACCGAATCGGTATTTACAGATTCGGTAATTGACATTGATTCCTATGGGCCTTGAGGCCCATTGGAATCAATGGCAAATACCGAATCGGTATTTACCGAATTTACAAGGGGGTCAGGGGGTCACTTTGACACCCTGTTGCACCCCAGATTCTGGCTTGTGTGCAATGTGACACACATACATGCCCTTAGAGCATGCATGTGTGCCACATGGCACTGGTGTACATGCACAGATGTGCATGTACACAGAAATTCATAATTTACCACCAAATATTATTTGGTGGTAAATTATGAATCGGTAATGGCCCGTGGCACTGTTTAAAGTGCCACTTACATCTTGATTTACCGATTCGGCAACTGTACCGATTCGGTATTTTACCGAATCGGTAAATTTACCGAATCGGTACAATTCAGGCCACCTACATGTCCAATCCCAAATACCGGTCGGTAACGGCCGAAACATTATCACTCAGCATCAACCCAGCACAACTCAAGGAGGAAAAGTAGCTATGATTATGCTGGACCTCTTCGCGGCTTTTGATACGGTCCATCATGCACTGCTGATGGACCGGCTGCGAGAGATTGGAGTACAGGGCTTGGCATGGAAACTACTTAAATCTTTTCTGTCAGACAGACGACAGACAGTCACCCTAGGTGAATTCTCAACCAAACCGTACTCTCTGCCCTGTGGGGTCCCTCAGGGATCATCCCTGAGTCCGACACTTTTTAACATTTATGTCTCGCTACTGGCCCCCCTGATTGAATCATTTGGTTTCAATTTAACATCATATCCAGATGACACCCAAATTGTGGTGTCATTAAGGCCAGGAGAATTGCAGGGAACGGCGTTCAGATTTCATGACTGCATGATAGCGGTGGGTAACTAGATGGCCCAAAACTGTCTCAAACTGAACTCTAGTAAAACAGAGGTGGTTTTATTCAGTAATGATGTCAACTTTTGGACCCCGGAATGGTGGCCAGATACATTGGGTCCCCTTCCTTCTCCATTAAGAAAGGCAAAAAATCTGTTAGTCTGGATAGACTATAAACTGAGCCTTAGACACCAGGTGAATGCAGTGGTTTCCTCCACTTCCTACATTCTAAAAGCCTGTAAGAAAATCCTGCCAGTCCTGCCTAAAGATAGTCATCAGTCAATTATCACGGCTTTAGTAATGTCCAGACTGGACTATTGCAACAGTTTATATGTCAATATCCAGGAAGGACTAATGAACAAACTGCAACTTCTGCAGAATGCAGCAGCCAGACTCCTGACTGGCACTCCCAAACATGCCTCCATTACCGCAGGGATCAGAAGGCTCCACTGGTTGCCAGTGCGAAAACGGGTATACAGTTTAAGGCCATGTGCACTGTACACAATGCACTTCATACAACTGGGCCCAACCCTCTTAAAACGCAATTCCAATGGTATACACCAACTAGATGTCTACGCTCTTCAGATGCTAAACTGGTGCCTGTGCCTTTTGCAAAAAAAGCCAACTGGGGGGGGGGAGAAGCGTTGTGGTTGGTGCAGCCAAGGCATGGAACTGCCTTCCGATGCATCTCAGAGCCCTGCCAAGTCTGCTTGCCTTTAGAAAGGCTTTGAAGACCTGGCTCCTTACTGTTTAGGCTCAGATTCTGGTTGACACCTCTCCTGCTCAAGACCCAAGTAGGACCTCATGTAGTGCCAGGACAACTTCGACAGCAGTTCGTGCTTTAGAAATGTCAATAACATTAACATTAAGATGATGCAATCAAGACCAAGCCTTGTGCTTTGCAACTGCAACAGATGCTGCTATTACCGGCGAAGCAGAATGTGCTCTATCGAGAAAAGGCTTTTATTTGCCAGTCGCCAGAGGATGTATGCAGTGGTTAGAAAAATTCCCTCAGCTCAAGACGATGTGAGAACGTCCACATCCATTGACAGGGCTGCAGGACATGGGAGCATGGCCTAAACTTTGGCAAACATTGAAGAGAAAGAAAAAGCGGAGCAGAATGGGCAGTGTACGAGACACACTTGGGGGGAGTGATTTGTGGAGGTGGTCTGATTTGGGGGGTGCCCAGGGGCAGGGTGACGGAACGACAGACTCGGAGGGGGGCGAACCACAACAGGTGCGTCAGACCTCATGGAGGAGACCGGAGATGCCAAGGCTTAGCATGGGCCAGATGCCAGAAACATTCAAATTTCGGATACAGCCGCAGTGACACCTGTAATGGAAGGCAGATCCTCAGATGAGCATGTCGAACTCTAGCATCGGTGTATACTGTATGGGACCTCAGTGGTTCAGTTAAATGGATGACTGGACTGTCTCTGCATTTCTTTTTAGGCGAGGATGTTTCCCCCCGCAGCACCTGGACTTGGCTGAGGTAGCTGGGTCTCCCTGTTGGTAAGGTGGTGCGAGGGCGCCTAAGAGGATGACCTCCTCCCCGATCTTCCTCTATAGAAATTGAAGTAGTAGTTCTTATTTGTTGGGAGGGTGGGCTACAGACATCTCTGACCCTGCTTGCGATTCCATAATGAGGTTGTACACTCGTGTGGGATGGTGGAAGGTGGGGAGTTAAGACAGGAGATTAGTTGTTGTATGTTCATTCTTTTTTGTGTTTTATATTGTTCATGGAGGTAGGAGGGTGGACTGGATGCAACACACTTGAACCCTATACTCAGTATTAACATGGACTGCCAATGGTTTAGGGAAGAAGGTTAAGCGGGTTTGGTGGTTGAATACATCGGGCGATTGAAGCTGGAGAAAGTTCTGCTTCAGGAAACGCACTCTCTGGGGACCCAATTTCACTTTGTGGGTCCCCAGGGGAGCAGCCACAACACAGCTAAAATGCAGGTTTTACCTTGGGATCCAGAGGTGCAGCTATATTGATAAAAAAAGGATCACCCCTCCCAGGTTTTGCGCATATGGATTGACCCCAGGGCACAAACGTGGGGCTCCAGGGCTTTTGAGGTAGACATAATATGACTTTGCTGAGTGTGTATGCGCTTCCCTTCATTGCAAGCACCCACACTGGAGAAGGGGTCAACCATACTCCTATAGATTGATTCCTCCATGAATATTGATGTTTTGGCCCCTGTCCTGGGCCGTTCTGGATCTAATATGGTGCCTGAGTGAGTTACCCCTCTCATGAGATTTGCAGCACACTAGGTCGTCTGGATCTGTGGCAGCACCACCAGTCGGAAGATAGATGCTACTCATAATTATTTTTCGGGACTACACTGGATCTTCTCCAACCCGGCTGGGGAGATAGACCAAGTAGACAGGGCTGAGAATCTGGTGCAGGTTCTGCCTGATCACTCCCACCTCTGAATCTTAGTCGGCTGGATGGGTAGAAGGCTGGGCTCTGGGTGGAAATTGAATCCTTGGGCACTTAAGTTCATAGACGCCGAGGGAGAACCGACAATCATGTCTGTCAGCATAACGTCAGACCGCCCACCCCTTCAAAGTCTGAAGGGGGTGGGCGGGGTGGCATCATGTTGACTGACATGATTGTCACCAGGGGCAGCAGGCAGCACCACAAGTGCGCATGAGTGGGGACCGAGGGCGAATTTTTAGCCTGTGCTCAGTCATGCGCACTTGTATTTGCACTTGTTTGCACATGCCCATTAGGAGCCCTTCTGTCTCCTAATGGGCGTGCGGCGGGCAAAGAGAAACCGTGCCCTAAACCAATCTTGTCGCTGCTCGCAGCGCTAGGATTGGATGAGAGGGGCCCGGGCTGCTAGTCCACTCCAGGGCCGTTCGTGAAGGCGCCAAGCCAGTGGAGCAGAGGTGGCGCGGATCGGCTATAAGGTAAGTTCCCCCCCCACCCCGTGACAACCCCCCTCCCGCGACCCCCTCCCCCAACGAATAGAGTGGGTGTGTCTTCCAAAATATGCTCTCAACTTGAGATTACCTGCTCCAATTTATGTCTATTATATTACAATTCATTATCAGGGGCTGCGTTCGGTGGTGCGCTCGGTTTGGCCGCAGTGCCCGGAGATACCCCCGATGACTAACACATTACATATCCTGCTATCCTGTGGCAAAGGACGCAGGCTGATCACTTTATTATATGCGCCTATGAAGCGTGATTCCACTCCACCGGTTCCGCCGGCGTGGGCGGCCTGGGAGGTGGACCTGGGGGCTCCTCTGGACCAGGGACAACGCAGGCGAATAGGGCTCTTGACGCGGCGGGTGTCTTGTAACGCTCGCTTCAAGCTCATTCACTTCAACTTTATGCACCGCACCTACCTTACTCCGAAATCGCTGTGTCGGTTTGAAATGACAGGAGGGACAATTGCCCCAGATGTGGAGAGGAGGTTGCGGGATTCTTACACCTGGCATGGGAGTGTCCGCTGGTGGGGAGTTTCTGGTCTGAGGTAGTTGTTCGTATAGCGGCAGTGACGGGCCTTCGCATTGACCTGTCCCCCCTGCACTGCCTGTTGGACTTGGTACCCAAACCCAGACGGAAGAAGCTTCCCTTTAAATTGTTACAGCTCCTGTTGGTGCTGGCTCGGCATAGAATGGCCATCACTTGGATGGGGCAGAGGGCCCCTGGGGTGGACGCTTGGCTTCGGGACGCGAGGGAGTGGACACTGGCCGAGGAAACGCACATGCAGGCCACCCGGAAGGATGAGAAACTGCAGGAGGATCTGCTAGCATGGCGCATTATGTGCATAGCGGCATTTAATACTGATGAACACTTCTCACATAGTGATTCGGAGGGAACTAGTGGTGAATTGTTCTCCGCCCCGGGGTCTGAGTCGGAGGGGGAAGGTTGGAGGGAGCGTGGGGAAGGGGCCTGAAGCGGGTACAGTTTGGGGCATGCCTAATCTACCTTCACACTGTCTGTATTCCTTGAATTCATGCTATAATTGCTTTTTTGCTGTTTCTGGTGATGTCCAGCCCTGTATGGTGCCATGTTGACCCTATCGAACTGTGACCAAATGTTATGTATGATGCCTAGGGGGGTGGGGGGAGGCGGGGTGGAATAGCTGTGTATGTTTTTAGTGTCATTAAAACTGAAAATAAAGTTTAAAAAAAAAATGTATATTACAATTAAGAGCTGTCTGTGTTGTTACCCTTAGTGGTGTGGGCTGTCGTGCACACTTAAGTGCTGGGTTCGTCGTCACCTCCTAGCAATAGTGACACCTTTACAGGCAAGGGATGGGGTATTTTCACCTCCTCGTTGTGTGGGTATTCATTCAGTTAAGGACTGGAGTATTTATTTATCCCCACTTAGTGATGTGAGTGTCCTCCCAGGTGAGTGTGGAAATGGTTCTTTCCTGCCGGTAATTTGTGTTTGTGGCACGTGAAGGGTGGCTCAGTGGTCCCCTTATAATGAGGTTATCTCACAGATAGACTGCAGTATTTGTCATCTATTGGTGAGGGGTCTCTTAAAAGTGGGGGCTGGTGTGGTTGTCATCTTCTAGTGATGTTCCCTCCCGGATGTAGTTGTTACCTCCTAGTGATTTTTTTGCTCTCTGGCCGCTGAGGACTGGAGTAATTGTAGCCTCCTAGTGATTTCGCTCTCTACAGCTGAGTGCTGAAGACGTCACACCAGTTTTTTCGGCTATAAACAGGAATATGCTGACGTCGTTGTGCTGTATTCTGACGTAAAAGGTGAAAACACAGTACTGTAACTTTTCGTCCGGGTAAACCTCTCCCGCACTGTACAGGAATCGACTCCCCGCTCCCACTTGACTTTTAACCTCCCAGCGCCCAGAAGCGGCACAAAGCGATACAAAAGGGGATGATGGACGGAACGTTTGAGCAAATCAAACACTCACCCCCAGTCAACTGATCTGGGTTTAATCCATCACCATTCTTTAGCCCACTCAGCCACCCCATTTCAGACATGGCTATATGCAAATCAGTCTGACCCTGTGCCTCATGGGAACAGTCCAGCCCGAACTGCAAAGACATGTCTTCCATGGACCGGAAACAAGCATCCTGGGACCGGTTTCGGATTCATAATCCTCATCAGCCAGGCTATCTTGAATCCAGTGGCCAAGTGAGCAAGGGACTCACGTCTGAGCATACCCTGCCACACTTAGGGCGAACAAAGCGATACAGAACGGTGATGGATCAAACCCAGATCTTTTGACTGGGTGTGAGTGTTTGATTGGTTCAGATGCTCCGTCCATCACCACCCCCTTTTGTACCGCTTTTGGCCGCCATAAGTGTGGCAGGGTATGCTCAGACGTGAGTCCCTTGCTCACTTTGCCACTGGATTCAAGCAAGCCGGGCTGAAGACGGCTGGAATGCCAAAAACCGGTCCTCTGAAGCTTGTTTCCGGTCCAGGGAAGGCATGGCTTGGCAGTTCGGGCTGGACTGTTCCCATGAGGCACAGGGTCAGACTGATTTGCATATAGCCATGTCTGAACTGGGGTGGCAGAGTGGGCTAAAGAACGGTGATGGATCAAACCCAGATCTTTTGACTGGGTGTGAGTGTTTGATTGGTTCAGATGCTCCGTCCATCACCACCCCCTTTTGTACCGCTTTTGGCAGCCATAAGTGTGGCAGGGTATGCTCAGACGTGAGTCCCTTGCTCACTTTGCCACTGGATTCAAGCAAGCCGGGCTGAAGACGACTGGAATGCCAGAAACCGGTCCTCGGAAGCTTGTTTCCGGTCCAGGGAAGGCATGGCTTGGCAGTTCGGGCTGGACTGTTCCCATGAGGCACAGGGTCAGACTGATTTGCATATAGCCATGTCTGAACTGGGGAGGCAGAGTGGGCTAAAGAACGGTGATGGATCAAACCCAGATCTTTTGACTGGGTGTGAGTGTTTGATTGGTTCAGATGCTCCGTCCATCACCACCCCCTTTTGTACCGCAGAAGCGGCACAAGGCGAGGTGCTAGATAACATCAAAGAAACCAACGTACGTCAGTCCTCAGAAACAGAAAATTCCTAGACAGTCCAGACACCACGATGGGTGGTTGTGCAATGTCTTGGGTAGGGCTTGGGGAGGGAAGGCGACTCCGGGAATTCCTTTGTAATACCAGAGCAGGGAGTCGTCGGCAGTGTTTTTATTTGCCTCACCAGTTGCACCTTGGATGAGCTGAGAGATGTCAGAGGTTATCAGTGAGGTAGAGTCCATCCAGTTGAATGACAGCTGACCATGCACGAGCTTTTCTAGCCTTCCTACTGGTGCCAGTCCCGGAGGTCCGGGTCCAGGGCTGATTTCAGGCGAACCACTCATTGTGTAAATCCGAACCATTTGTAGTCATTGAATACCAAGCCAGGGGAGCAGAGGTGGCGCGGACCGGCTATAAGGTAAGTTTTCCTTTTCATATTTAATTCCCTGGCACCCACCCCCGCGCGACAACAACCCCCGCGCGACAACCCCTGCCCCGTGACCCTCCTCCCGCGAATCCCTCCCCCCGCGAGCCGCGACTGAACTTGTAATTCAGTGGCACAGTTATTCATAGGAATCCAGACTAAAGCTACCACAATGCAGTATGTTTGTGAATTAAAACCTCAGGACTAGAGCGTCTCTTCGTTTGTGGCGTGCAGTCATTTGGTCACTTTAATAACGTGTGAGTCCATGTTGCATGCTTAAATACAAATCGTTTACATTTTGTTAGTACAATACTAACTTTTTTACTTGAGACACCACAGTAGTCACCACGTTTTGCTCCGATTTAGAAAACTATAAATGCTTGGCTGCCAACAATTCTCACGTCACGAGGTTCACAAAAGCCAGGACTGGTGTTTGTCTTCTGGGAAAATGTACAATATGCTGTATGTTACCCCATTGTTGTGTGAGGGCAGGGCCAACTAATCACGAGAGGCCACGCCTCGAGTGGGTAATGACATCATTCCGCCCCCTCGCAGTGAACACATAGTGCGACCCAGGAAGTGAGTTCAGTTAACCTGCCGTGCGGTGAGTGAGTACATCAATTATTGAAGAAGACAGCTTTGAGTGAGGCTGTTGTTGAGCGAGTACAATCAGAGAGCATGATATGGAGTGAGTCCAGTGGTGAGTGAGCATGGCACTGAGTGAGCACATAGCGTGAGCCTGCAAGTGAGCGAACCTGTCAGCGAGTGAGTGCAGGCATTAATGATCCAGTCCGGAGTTAGGGCACTAGCGGGTTGAGGCAGCAGTTAATGAAACCCCAGTGGAGTGTGTTGGCTCTCTGTGTGGAAGCCCAGTGCTGCTTTTACTATGTTAAATGCATTTTCATGTGTTACTTAAAATGTGCAATTACTTTATTGAAAGATGGTGCATGGTCTTTTTTGCAGATGATTTGTGGTGTTTGGTGACCTTCTTATTGCTTCCATGTTTTCTTTGTACTTTTATTCATCTGTATTACCTGTATGGAAATCCTTTTTGTGGATTTTGCTAATTTCTTTGATCTATTTGGCACCTAGTCACACTTAGTGAACCTAGTCTACTTTCTAGAGCAGGCAAACAACCGGATAGGACGATTACTGTTGGCATGTGAACCTATTTATAAGCAAGTAGCCTGTTCCAGATCATAAACGTTTAACCGAGATCTGTAACTGGGGTTGAATGCTGATTTGTTCAGCATGAAGACTGGTGGGGGGGAGCTGGTTACTGGCGTGTTAAACATGTAATACTCCCTGTGTTTGGTTTCCAGTTCCCTGGGCGAGGCAGGTATGCCCGTTAAACATGTGGGTGCTGCTGAGCTTGTATTCTGGACTGGGTAGCTGATGTTCCAGGCTATTTTTCAGCACCTTGATCCTTTTTCATGTTTCCATATTGCCACTTGGAGTCTTGGTACATCACTGTGGCTAATAAAAAAAAGGCTTCCTTTGATATTACTCAGCAATGCAATGTTGTTCGGGCTCCCTCGCTACGCTCGCGCACTGCGGTGCCGTATGACAATAGTTGCACGCCTCACCACTTTCAAATGTCACCAGCCGCCCCTGGAAAAAGCCCTTGCTTGCCAACTCCAATTGTCTTGCAGCACCCTAAGGCCCCACTCCTTAGATGCCAGGCTGCCACGGTACTACTGAAAAATGACATGGAGATCTCTGCCGAGCACCGTGGTAGTACCACATTAAAGCGACAGAAAAAATATCTTTTTAATTTGACCCCAGCGAGTGTCCTTCTGGGATCCACTTCCCCCACAAGAGCAAGGGATTTAGGGTACCGCTTATTGTTTATTTTTACTTCTTTTTGACGACAACTGGACGGCATTCCCGAATAATAAAATGGCAACCACAACTTTCTCTTCATGTTGCCACCAGCCAATCAGATCATCAGATTGTTTGTTTTGAGCTCACAGTACTCCGCGGTGGTATTGTGTCACTAGGTATCTATACATTTTGAACCTGTATTTCTCAAAACCTAGTTAACAAATTTACACCCGATCACAAAACGCACACTTTCTGGATCAAGATCTAACTATATGCCAAGTTTGGTACAAATCTGGTCAGCCGTTTTGTCCGTATCTAAATTTCCTATGAGAGACTTCATGAGGGAAAACGTGTTTTAGGACCCCTCCCTTCTTTTCTCAGCCCCCATTTGACAGATCACCTAGAAACTCTGCAGGAAAGAGCTGAGGTAGATAAATCTTTGATTTCGAAATTTTCGTGAAGATTTTTCAAACGTTGCCAAAGTCATTAGCAAACAAACAAATTACACTTCTTCTAATTGTGGTCCTAACTATAAATATACGGCAGTGACTGCAATTATGTAATATATTGTGAATTTGCGGCAAAAAAAACAAGCCCTAATCGTTGAGGGATGAAGCTCTCTTGGATGCTGTTGATCCTTGGGAGACACAAACCCCTCCTGTTAACACTAGTAAGTTCCAAACAGTGCGACTGCTGAGACCTCGGCGGACACCCAGCTCCTTTTCTCAACCACTATGCAAACGGGACTCTTGAGGCACTACTGGCAGAGTGATATATGTATGTGTATAACTGCCCAATAATTCTCAAAATTTGCTAATTTGCAGCAATAAAAAACCAAGCACTACTCGTTGGGGGATATAGTTACCCTGGCTGCTTAGGGTTGTTGGGGCCCAAGACCCCCTATTGTTACCACAAGTAAGTCCTACACAGCTGGACTGCTGAGACCTTGTCAGAGGCCCCGCCCCCTCCCTCAATCCTCTGCAAACGGATCACTGGGGTACTACTGGTTGGGGGATGAAGTCCCCTTGGCTGCTGAGGGTCGTTGGGGGCCAAGAACCCCTAATGTTAGCACCAACAAGTCCCACACAGCAGGAATGCTGAGATCTTATCAGAGCTCCCACCCCCTTTCTCAATCACTCTACAAACGGGCCTCCTGGCGCACTTGTGGTTGGGGGATGAAGTCCTCTTGGCTGCTGAGGATCGCTGGGGGCCAGGAGAAACAAGCAGGAAAGGGCAAAATAAAGGTGAGAAACGAGCAGCAAGAGTCAAAACAGAGATCTGAAACGAGCAGCAAGAGGCACAATAAAGGTCAGGAGTGAGCAGAAAGCGGCAAAGTAACAGGCAGAAAGAGCACAAAAGAGGCAAAATAGAAGGCAGGAGCGAGTAGGGAAGAGACAGAAAAACTAGTTGAAAACGAGCAGAGGCGACAAAACCGTAGGCAGTTGAGGGTTGCGAAGTGCGGGCAAGCTGGACAGGGGGACAGTCACAGGGGGGAGCTGGCACTAGGACCTGCTCCTATGTGCCCCCTCCTTTTTTTTCACCACATACCCACTAACAGACCCACTCACTCACCCACTCAGAGACTCATCCATCCACTCTCAAATTTTCACTCTTGCACACACTCACAGACCCAGTTAGATACTCATGCACCCACTCACACACCCACTGATACACTCATGAACCCACTCACAAATCCACACAGGCACTCATACATCCACTTACACAGCAATATACACACCCATAAAGTCACTCACACACCCACTCAGACCCATACAGCCACTCACATACCCACTCACCTACCTATACAGCCACTCACACACCCACTATCAAAGGATACAAGTAACAGTTAGGAAATAATTTTTTTTTAAACATTGAACTTCACTGTAAACACCAAAGGTTACAAGGACGTTATAGTTAGTCTCAGATTTCAGTCATACCAAACCAGTGAAGTTCAGCAGTAATAGTTATCGGAGCTTACTTCAACTTACGCCCCCACAATGCCATGCTTATGACCTCACATGATGCATCATTTATGACATGATCAGTGACATCATTGATGACATCTCAAATATTATCACTGATGACATCATCCACACAACCACCTACACAATCACTCACTCATAAAGCCATTCACACATCCATTCACTCATCCACAAAACTACTTACATACCTATTCACACATCAATACAATCACTTATGCGCCCACTCATTCATCTATACAGCCACTCACACAAATATGCACTGTGCAAAACAGCCACTCATACACTTACCCATAAACCGAAGTCAAACAGCCACTCACCCATACATCCACTTACATACCCAGTTACTCACCCATAAAGTCATTCACATAGCCACTCGGTCCCCCATGCAGCCACTCACAAACACACTCAACTACCAATAGAGCCTCTCACACACACTCACCCACCCATACAGCCACTCACAGTCACTCACTTACCCAGCTAGTCACATACCAACTTATTCACCAATACAGCCACTCGCACACCCATACCGCCACTCAGACAGCCACTTCCACACTTATACAGTCACAAAGCCACTCAGATTACATATATTAGAAACCGTACCACTCATTAGAAGTACAAAAAGTATAGTAATTTAACATATGCAGTAGCTTAGTATATCTCTTTAATTTTCAGAAACGTTTACCTACACTCAGTGGATGATGGGATCAGTGATGTCACTAACCATGTCATAAATGATGTAATATGTGTGGTCATAAGCAGTGCATTGCGGGAGCGTAAGTAATAGTTAAATGAGTAATAGTTAGCTCATAACTGCTGAATTTCACTGGCTTTGTACAAGTGAAATCTGAGCCTCACTATAATGTTCTTGTGCAACTTCTACAGGACAAGCATAGTCATCGTGGGCTGCAATCTAACACGGCGAATGCAGGCAGCGAAACCGCTATGTCTCGGGATGGGCACCCTGTGACATAGCATATGAGCTGGCCCTGGGGGATGGGATACCCAGGGACAATAATGACCCAGGTGTAGTGCTAGAGGTACTCTTGTGGTCGGACACCCTGTGATGACCTTTGACTATCATTATTTTAATTGACTTTGGTGTATTATTTTATCCTAGCCTGAATGTACGACGTCCTGCATATGCCTTGTTCCTCTTAAAGGTTTCTATCTTGTAATCTTGCAGTCTTTCAGTGGGAGTTGTCACGGAGTAGAACAGCTTTGCCAAGAACAGAACATGTGGATGTGCATTTGACAGAATGAGAGAGAGAGAGAGAGAGAGAGGTGTGGAATGTAAATTTTGGTCTCCAGGTGCAATGTTATGAGCAGTGCTGCACAAATGTGCACTGTGTTGTACATTGAGAGATGAAGCACGCTCTAAGCAGTAGTGCACAAATGTGCATTGTGTTGTACATTGGTAGTATTACTAATTTCTTACTATTGGCTTTGACATGGCCTCATGGCATCCTGAATTCTGACTCTGCCTGGCTTGAGCTTTACCTGCATGCACAGCCACGCTTGCAAGTTGTTTGGGTTAATCACGTTCAAGGATTGCTTTGTGATAGATTGTTTAATGTACCCTGGGAGATTTTCGTGAGCTTCGTTAAGATAAAGGCTGGAACATGTGAGAATGTAGAGGGGACATGGAAACTCCTTCCTGCCATGGAGTGCTTGCTTGGAAGCTGGCCAGTCCTAGTAACATTCCTTTGGCGCAGGAAGGAAACTCTCGAACCTTCTAGTGTGTGTTTTGAGACTATAAAGCTGAGGTTTGTTGACAGCTGAGTTGGGTGCTCACTTACAGAGTAGACATACTGCTGTAAGACAAACAGAACTTGAGTCCCGGCCGAGAGTCCAAGCTAGCTGTGAATGGGCCCCCCAGCGAGAATTGGCAAGGATGTTGAGTGAACGATCGGGTGAGTTGATTTGTTTATGACTAGTGCCTTTGTGATGCGTAGTTCCAGTGGCTCTGGTCATTTGAGGTGTTTGAGTTTTGATTATTTCTATTGTGATGTGTGGCCAGGGGCTTTGATCATTTGAGTTTTTTTATTTGTGATGTGTGAATGAGTGAGGGGCACATCCAAAGTAATAATTTGATGTATCTAGTGTATATCTATATATATCTTTCTGATCTCTTGCAGGATATCCCATATTATATCTTCTTGAGTGTTATCTCGTATTATTTGCTGCTTGTTTATTCTTGGTATTTTTCATGCATTTAACTGTGGCATATGTGTTATTATTTCTTGCATATAAATATATTTATCTCTATGTGCATGTAAATGTTGTGCATTTGGCATCTGGGAAAGCCTTTCTGTTAGTGAGCATTGTATAAATAAACCCCAAGCCTTATTCTAAAAAGAGAGTCTTTGCATTTTGTAAAATAAAACCTTTTTCTAGGTGCTGTTGTGTTTATGTCACCTGCTTCGCTGTGTGTTTTGAGTCACCGTGTGGGAGGTTCTGTATTATATGAAAGGCAAAGCAAGACATTTGGCGTCACTCAAGGATTCGAAAAAGTGCAATTTTTAAAGGAGAATATGCTCTCTAAAATGCCTATGTTTTCAGTTACAGAGTCCTAGATGCCAACTGAGTTATTTGAGTGGGAGATGGCCTCTCTTAAAGAGGAAAAACAACTTGGTATTTCAGACAGAAATAGTGGCGTTATTTTGAATGCATTGTTTAGCAAGTATAAAAAATGTGAACAATTGTGAAAAGAACATAGTGAGCGGAAAAGAGAGTTAGCGGACGCTCAGTTTGAAAACGACTCTTTGAAAAAAAGAGTTAAACATGTACCAAGCTCCGAAGTCGTTTACTTTGCCAGGCTGTTCAGATAGCCAGCGTGGTTCATTCGTGAAAAATGTGGACGTAGAGATGCTGCCAGTTAATCTGCAGGTTTCACAGGAGGTTTTAATGAATTCTTTTGAGGACGTTTCTAGGTCAGAAATTAATTTGAACCGAGAAAATGTAAACGTGCAGGAAGACAAACAAACCAGTCTGTTAGAATTAGCGATCATTGGTTGCACTTATAAATCAGACATGTCAGTGAATGACAAACCTTGCTTTACATGGAGAGACGCTAATTTGAAAAAAGAAATACAGCAATGTGCTTTTGAGTCTGCAAAGGAGATTGTGCAATTAGTTTTAAACGTGTGGTCAATACAGGAAGGTGACATTACATTTTATATGACAGTTTAGGGGCAGTGTGCTACTTTTAGTAATTGTGAAAAACAGGGAAAGAAGAGTATGCTTTTAGACTTGTGCACCGAAAAATTTACAAATGCTGCTGAATATTTTGGTTGCACTGTGACAGATACAGGGCAAACACTGCTGATTTTGACTAGTGCTCTGATAGATACAGGACAGATACAGATACTTTTGTGCTTCTGCACGCTGACTGACACTGGGCAGATGACAATAAGAGATAATGTGATTTTGACTTTTGAATTTTCTCAAATGCAATGGCAAGAAGCAAACGTGATCAAGTGATACATACAGACAGAAACTGCAGTTTTGCATGAACAGTTGGTGCAGGTCCCAATAGAAAGCCCAGGGGTGGTGCCTGAGGTGCCTGAGACACAGGATTCCCCAGTGCAGTGGAAAATTGTACTGCAAATCACAGCTACTGTGTATGCTCATGGTCTTATACATTCACTAGACAACAGAACCTTTAATTCCCTTACAGATGAAAAGGCTAAAATCTTGGAGACAGAGGTGGTGACACACAATTCTGATTTGGTGTGCATGACTAAGTGCGAGCACCTAGGATAGAAAGACCATACAAACAGGTGGGCAGAGAATGAAGGGATGCATATCACCCTAGATGTACTTAGTACTGTGATTCCTGTCTGTCAGTATGCACAGCACAGACCAGTCCCACAGAAGGTGGGGAGCCAGTTGAAGAAAGGAAAATTACCAGAGCAGATGGATTGCCTTGTGCTCATGCCAAATGATAAAGAATGCATGCATTCAGCAGTGAGTGGAGAAATAGTTAGGAAGGAGACTGCCCCAGCCCTTCTTACTGTGCAGGGAAAAGGAGAGTTTCACTCCAATACCAAGAATTCAGAGGCCATAGTGTGGGTAGAATTCTCAGATGATTCCCCAGAGCAAGTAGAAAACCGTGCAGACAGAAATGATAATATTTTGCCATCAGACACAAAACAGAAAAAGGAAAACTTGCGCTTTTTGAAAAAAATGTTTTTGCAAGGAGAGCGATGCTTGTTTCTTTTCCAGATCATACTGCAACGTGTTGGTTTAACTGATGGCCCTGTCCTGCAAGTGGGTGCCCATGTCTGAGTGTGCCCGTGACAGTGTAGGACCCCTCCCCTTGCTCAACCATGGAGTGATCACCAGATGATGCAAGCTGACATCCTTTGGCTGAACAAACTAGACAAACTTACCAAGCCAAGAATCATGAAGGATAAGTTACTTACCAGTAATCCTAGTTCTCTTCCAGGGGTAAACTCATCAAAGTCATAAGCACTGAATAGTCCCGCCCACGTGCGAGGACCCCGGAGCAATAGCCAATAATATGCATATATCTACATATATTCCAACAAACAGGAACCCTTTTAAAGGAAACGCCACCCAAAGGTCATACTTGCTCGCTTTATTCAGTGGATAGTCTGCCAGCAGTAACCCATCACGAACAGCATAAAACAATAAATGCCAACGCCAGACGCGTTTCAGGTCAACACCTTTCTTCAGTGGCTCGATTGGCATCCAGACTTCGAGCATTGCTGCAAATGCGCATTTATGTTCCAGCAACAACCATAAGGCCATGAGGATGGCCACGCCCACATGGGAAGTTGCTGGAACATAAATGCACATTCGCAGCAATGCTCGAAGTCTGGATGCCAATCGAGCCACTGAAGAAAGGTGTTGACCTGAAACGTGTCTGGGGTTGGGGTTTATTCTTTTATGCTGTCCGTGATGGGTTACTGCTGACAGACTATCCACTGAATGAAGCGAGCAAGTATGACCGTAGGGTGGCGTTTCCTTTAAAAGAGTTCCTGTTTGTTGGAACATCTACATACATATATATATATATATATATATATATATATATATATATATAGATATATAGATAGATAATATGCATATACAAATACATATGCAGCCTGAAAACATATTACTAGGCTCAAAACTGCCATCATTGCATTGTAAATCTTTTACATTTGAAAAAGTAAAGACATATAAGCCATAATATACATATGATATATATAAAGAAAACTGCCCTGAGTTTGCTTTAAAAAAACACAACCTTTATTTTCAAATGTAAAAAGGCAAGATCAGAGAGGCAGATTAGCCTATTAAGGCTGCATAGAAAGACATCCAGGACCCCCCATGCTCCCATCATGCACCACAGTTGACAGTTAGGTCAGTTCTTTTGGACGGCGTAAAACAGTGTAATCACAGTATGAGTAACAGGAACATATATATATATTGCCATGGTATTCGTCCGGGGAGGAGGGAGGGTTACCTAGGAGATTGAGGAGTATACCCCTGGAAGAGAACTAGGATTACAGGTAAGTAACTTATCCTTCTCTTCCAGGGGATACTCATCAATAGTCATAAGCACAGAATAGAGTAGCAAGCCCATCCCCGTACTCTGCGGACGAATACCAGCATATCAAAACCATTTTACCAACATATATTACCCAAACAAATTTCTCAAGGATGCTTGACCGAACTGAGCATCCGAGTGTCAGAATCAAGGCAGTAATGGCGTAAGAAAGTATGGACCGAACGCCATGTGGGTGCTTTACAAATTTCTTGAATAGGTACATTCCTAAGCATCGCTATCGTAGCAGCTTTACCTCTTGTAGAATGCGCTCTTGGCTTGCCCAGGAGCTGTTTATGTGCCATTTGATAAGATAACATTATATATGACACTGCATCTAGAAATGGACATTTTAGAGGCAGGGAAACCAGTGTTTAACAGACCATAATTCACAAACAGTTGGTCAGACTTTCGTACACTTTTTCTTTTATCAAGATAGAACTTTAACACTCTTTTCAGATCTAGAGAGTACAGAGCTCTCTCAGCAGAAGTGACAGGGTTTGCAAAGAAAGTAGGAACAGTAACTGACTGGTTGATGTGAAAATCTGAGACCACCGTAGGAAGGAACCTCGGGTGAGTACGTAACACCACTCTGTTCACATGGAAAATGAGATAAGGCTCTATAGAGCATAAGGCTTGTATCTCGCTTACCCTGCGGGCAGATGTGATTGCCACGAGAAAAGCAGTCTTCCACAAAAGATGTTGAAGGGAAGCTTTGTGAATGTGTTCGAATGGGGGACCCATTAATTTAGAGAGGACTACATTCAGCTCTCAGGGAGGAGATGGAGCCCTAACGGGAGGATAGACCTTCTTGAGACCCTCCAGGAAATCTTTAACAACTGGCATTTGAAAGAACGAAGCCTGAGTGGGAGACTTTCTGTATGCTGTTATCGCTGCCAGGTGTACCTTTATGGAGGAGTATTGCAAATCTGCTTTGGCCAAATACAGTAAGTATGGTAACAGTACTGTTCCTGACCTCAAATAGGGTCGTGACCTTCAGCAGTACACCACATGTAAAAACGCTTCCACTTAAAAGCGTAAGACTTCCTCGTAGAAGGTCTCCTAGCCTCCTTCAAGTTCTGCATGCAGTTTTGAGAGAGACCTAAATGTCCATATTGGATGAACTCAGGAGCCATGCTGCTAACCTCAGGGACGGCAGGTTGGGATGGAACATCTTTCCGCCCGCCCTGGTCAGCAGATCCGGATGACATGGCAACCTCCTGGGTGGTACTTTGGACAGGTGAAGAAGGTCCAGGTACCACCACTGGCGAGGCCACTCTGGAGCAACCAGGATCATCGCGGTCTTGGAATTGTACAGTTTCCTGATCACCATTGGAATGAGGGGAATTGGTGGAAAGGCGTAGAGTAATGACTCTGACCAGTCTATCAACAGAGAATTCCTCTTGGAACCTGGTTGCGGGAACCTGGGGGCGAAGGTAAGTGAATCGCAGAGATTTTCATGTCTCGTGCCAGAAGCCACTTGCAAAGCGCCTGTGCTTCCAGAGACAGGAGTCTGGACCTGGTGCCCCCCTACTTGTCCAGGTAGTACATTGTTGTTGTATTGTCCGTCTGAACAAGCAGAGTAGTCGATTTGATGAAAGGAAAAATCGCCTTGAGAGCCAGATGTACCGCTCTGAGTTCCAGCATGTTTATGTGGTATAGATGCTCTTTCTCTGACCACATTCATTGGATCTGTAGTGGTCCCACATGAGTGCCCCATCCCTGAAGGGACGCATCCGTCACCAGAGTCTGCTTGGGAAGTTCCTGTTGAATGGGGACTCCTACGATGAGATGAGTCAGTCGCATCCACCATCTGATGGAGAGCCGGACAGACAGAGGTAGAGTTAAAGTGTCCTCCCAACGATTGGAGATTTGGGTCCACTGATCCTCCAGAGTCTGCTGTAGAGGTCTCATGTGAAGTCTGGCGTTTGGAACTAGAAAAATGCACGAGACCATCAAACCCAGCAGAGATGAGATCTGCCTGGCCATGGCCGGAGGTATCTTCAGGAGAGTTTGACACTTGTGGAGAATGGATGATAGTCTCTCCTCAAAAGGATACACTCTTGCGTTTAATGTGTCCAAAGTTGCGCCCAGGTAGTGTATCCTCTGTGTTGGATTGAGGATGGATTTTTTTTAATTTATGTGTAGACCGAGCCGATGTAGTTGTTGAATGCAGTACGCGAGGTGCTGCTGTAGAAGAGTTGGAGACGCACTCTTGAGAAGCCAGTCGTCTAGGTAAGGGTAGAAGAAAATGTGCTTTTTCCTCAAGAAAGCAGCTACTACTGCCATGCACTTTGAGAATGTGCGAGGAGCCAACTTCAGACCGAAGGGCAGGACAGTGAACTGGAGGTGGTCTGACTGGGTGCGAAACCTTAAAAACCTCCGATGCTTTGGAGAGATTGGGATGTGGAATCAGGCATCTTGAAGATCTATGGAACACATCCAGTCCCCTTGATGTAGATGCAAGATTATTTGATGTAATGCCAGCATTCTGAACCTCTCTCTCAGAATTAACTTGTTGAGACACCCGAGATCTAGTATAGACCTGAACTCCTTGTTTGGACATTTCTTTGGGACCAAAAAATATCGGGAGTAGATCCCCAGCCGACGTTGATGCCATGGGACCTCCTCGATGGCCTCCTTTAGGAGTAGAGCGGACACCTCTTCTCTCAGAAGATTTATGAGATGGATGACAGTCTTTTGAGATGGAATAGAAGGTGGAAGGGATTTGAACCTGATGGAATACCCATTTCTCACAATATTCAGCACCCACTTGTCTAGTGTGATTTTGGTCCACTCTTCCAGGTAGAAACAGACATTTACCCCCACCAGAGTAGGTAACGGAGTTAGGGGAAGCAAGCACTCACTGCTTCCGTTGTTACTCAGTCGCTGGTGTTGACTGTCTGGAGTTCCCTCCTCGTCCCCTACCAGGACGACGCTGGTACGATTGTGATCTTCCTTTATTTTGCTGGGAGGACAACTGAGGGGTTTGAACCCTCTGCTGGTATTGTCGCCAATCGTAAGGGCGGTAGCGTCGCTTGAAGTCCCTCTTCTCGAGCCCAACCGCCTTAACTGTATCCAGTTCGGGCTCCCTCCTGGACATTTCGTCATCAGCATGAGAGCCGAAGAGCGATGTGCCTTTGAAGGGGAGATTGAGAATGAGATGTTGCGCCTCTGGCTTTAAACCCGTCAATCTCAGCCAGGCAGAGCGACGTGCATAAATCCCATGTGCATAATCATGGGCAGCAAGATTAGAGGCATCAGTCGCTACACTGATAACTTGATTGGCTACCAAGCCACCTTCATGCAGTATTTCCAGGAAATCTTGCTTGTCTTCTTTTTGGAGCTTCTCAGTGAAGCGTGAATGAGAGTCCCACAAAGAACGGTCATACCGACCCAGTAAGGCTGAAGCGCTTGCTACCCTCATGTAAGAGGATGAGGTAGTGCACATTCTCTTGCTGACAGAATCCATGGCCTTACTGTCTCTATCTGGGGGTACCGCTGACGATGTTACCCCTGTCTGATTCTTCCATGCAGCTGAAACAATAACAGAGACCGGTGGAGGGTCAGGCCTCAGAAAGAGGGGGTCGTTCTCAGGAGTCTTATACTTTTTAGTGATCCGAGATGGGGCCGCCCCCACCGATGCCAGAGTAAGAAATTTTTGAAGAGCAGGCTCCAGCAAGCCAGGCACTAAAGGAAGCAATGGTCTAGAGGAAGACCGTTGGTGTAATGTTTCAAAGATGCCTGATGTCTTGGTGGTGGAGACAGGCATTTCAAAGTGAGGTTTCGCAGCCCCTCGACAGAGAACCTCATTGAAGATCAGGATATCATCAATGGGCGATATTCTACTCTCAGGACAGGAGGAAAGAGTAGGAGAATAATCAGCCTTGGAGTCTGAAGACCACGAAGAAGATCTATGGCTCTGTCTTCTAGGAGAGCGGTGTCGATATCTGGATGCCTGACTCCTAGGAGAATGTGATGAGCGCCTTCTTAAAGATGGGGACCTTTGTGGAGTGGCATGCCGCTCATGTCTTTCAGAAGAGTGTACTGACTGAATTACAGGCGATCTGGATCTTGTAGGGGAACGTAGCAGATTAATCCTGCAGATCTTCCACTCTCTTATGTCCCCTAGCCACCTCGGTGAGATATTAGTCAGAGGAGCTGGAGACGGTACTGATGAGGGTTCAGGAGTGACTTGCAATACTGAAGTCCTGGAGAGGAAGAAGAACTCCTTGACGTCACCACTTGGGCGTCCCATGTCGAACGGTCTCTCGACATCGCCCTAGGTCTCTTTGCATGCGGAGACCCATGATTTGAGTGTGATCTCCTCGACGTCGACCTAAATCACGATCTTCTTCTAGACACAGAGGGCGTTTTTTTAGATGAGTCGAAGTTATGTGTCTCAACGGCGAATGCCTGTGTCTCTCCGGTGTCGAAGCCCTAGGTGTTTGGCTCGACGTCGATGCAATTGGACCTCTTGATGTCGGCGGTGATCACGGCGTCTCTACGGTCCCTCTCGGCGGCGGGCTTCGACGCTGATGGTTCGACGTCAAGCCCCGGCCTCTTGAAGTCGTAGGCGAGCCAGACATGGACCGCTTAAGCGTTGCTGTCAACTTCGTCTTATGGGTCTTCTGCCCTAGTTTCGACGGCGAAGGACGTCTCGAGATCGATTTCGACGCCGACTCGGAGCCCAAATGTATTTTGGATGTCGATCTGTCCCTCGACGGCATATGAGACCGATGTCTCCTTTTCTCGCCTTTTTTTTGCGCTCCAACCTAGTTTGAGAGGAGGGCTTCCTTGAGGGATGTTCTTCTCGCCCACTTGCTGTTTCTTTTCCTCTCTCCTGCATGGAGTGCAGCTTAATCTTCTCCCTTTCCCTAAGGGTTCTTTTTGAAAATTACTACAGTGGTAACACTGGTCTGGCTTGTGAGATGACGGTAGACAAGCAATACAGACCGAGCAAGGGTCTGGCTTCGCCATCTTTTTTCCACAGGCCGGGCACTTATTAAATAATGCCGGCATTTTGACAGGAAAAAATAGCCAAAAGTCAGAAAATAAAATTGTAGTATTAGTAAGCTAAGTACTAGAGATGTCGAGTGAAACTAAAAAAGTTCCCTTTAAACCAGAAAAAAGTGATAAAAAAAACACTAACTGGCGAGCTCAATGCTCCAGGAGCCTCACAGAAGGAGCCGGAAAAAAGAAGGCCTGTCACCTGTGGTGCATGATGGGAGCTTGGGGGTTCCTGGAGGTCTTAAAGGCACGGCACCAATTTTTCCAATTGTTTCTGTGCAGCCTTTCTATGCTAATCTGCGTCTATGATCTTGCCTTTTTACCTCTGAAAATAAAGGTTGTGTGTTTCAAAGCAAACTCAGGGCAGTTTTCTTTATACATATCATATGTATATTATGGCTTATAAGTCTTTACTTTTTCAAATGTAAAAGATTTACAATGCAATGATAGCAGTTTTGAGCCTAGTAATATGTTTTCAGGCTGCATAATCAATCAATCATATTATTTGTAGAGCGCGCTACTTACCCGTGAGGGTTTCAAGGCGCTGAGGGGAGGGGGGTGCTTCTACTGTTCGAATAGCCAGGTCTTGAGGAGTCTCCTGAAGGTCAGTAGATACTGTGTCTGCCGTAGGTGGAGGGGGAGGGTGTTCCATGTCTTGGCTGAGAGGTGGGAGAAGGATCTACAGCCGGTGGTTGCTCTTTGGATGTGGGGGACGGTGGCGAGGGCGTGGTCTGCGGAGCAGAGCTGGCAGGTGGGGGAAGGTGGGGCAAGTTGAGGCGGCAGTTGAGGTACGCTGGTCTGGTGTAGGGGAGTGCTTTGTGTGCGTGGGTGAGGAGCTTGAAGGTCTTTCAGGCAGGGTGTGATGTGGCTGCGGCTCGGGATGTCGAGGATCAGACGTGCTGAAGCGTTCTGGATGCGTTGGAGCCGTTTGAGGAGCTTCGTCGAGGCTCCGGCGTAGAGGGCGTTTCCGTAATCCAGTCTACTGCTGATGAGAGCTTGGGTGACTGTCCTTCTGGTTTCGGTGGGGATCCACTTGTAGATCTTGCGAAGCATACGGAGGGTGTTGAAGCAGGAGGAGGACACGGCGTTGACCTGCTTGGTCATGGAAAGGGTGGAATGGAGGACGACCCCTAGGTTGCATGCGTGGTCGGTGGGTGTGGGGGCCGTTCCTAGCGAGGAGGGCCACCAGGAGTTGTCCCAAGCCGAGGGGGTGGTCTCGAGGATGAGGACCTCCGTTTTGTCTGAGTTCAGCTTCAGCCGGCTGTTTCTCATCCAGTCGGCAGTCTTTCCCTCGTGGAGGTTGGCTTTGGCTGTGTGAGGGTCTTTGGTGAGGGAGAGGATCAGCTGGGTGTCGTCGGCGTAGGAGATGATGTTGAGGTTGTGCAGTCTGGCGATGGGGGCTAGCTGGGCCATGTAAACGTTGAACAGCGTGGGGCTGAGGGAAGAGCCCTGGGGTACGCCGCAGATGATCTCGGTGGCTTCGGAGCGGAAGGGAGGAAGGCGGACGCTCTGTGTTCTACCGGAGAGGAAGGAGGTGGTCCAGTCCAGAGCCTTCTATTGAATCCCTGCGTCATGGAGGCGTGCACGTAGGGTGTGGTGGCAGACTGTGTCGAAGGCGGCCGACAGGTCCAGGAGGATGGGGCCGCGGTTTCACCATTGTCTAGCATGGTTCTGATGTCGTCGGTGGCGGCTAGGAGGGCTGTCTCGGTGCTGTGGTTGCTGCGAAATCCGAACTGGGACGAGTCCAGGATGCTGTTTTCCTCGAGGAACCTGGTTAGTTGTATGTTGACGGGCTTCTCGATGACCTTCGCCAGGAACGGGAGCAGGGAGATCGGTAGGAAGTTTGAGGTCCTTGGGGTCAGCCGGTGGTTTCGTCAGTAGGGCGTTGATCTCTGCGTGCTTCAAGTCCTCAGGGAAGGTCGCTGTCTCGAGGGAGCTGCTGATGGCCTTCCGGAGGTGGGGTGCGATGACGGTGCTGGCCCTGCTGAAGATGTGGTGAGGGCATGGATCTGTCGGGGATCCGGAGTGTACGGAGTTCATGATCTTGATGGTGTCGTTGTTGTCTATGTTGGTCCAGGAGGTCAGGCTGTTGGTGCGAGTGGTGGTCGTGGGTGTCTCGGTGGTTGCCAAGGTGGTCGCAGTGTTGAAGCTGTTGGTGGTTGCCGGGGCAGTCACGGTGTTGAAGCTGTCGTGGATGTCCGTGATCTTGCACACAGTTCTTGCGAGGGTGGGATGTCGTTGGCGCTGGAGTTGGGGTTGGAGAGTTCTTTCACGATGTTGAAGAGCTCTTTGCTGTTGTGTGCGTTGTTGTCTAGGCGGTCTTTGAAGGAGGTTCTCTTGGCGGATCTGATGAGGTGGTGGTGGTTGCGGGTGGCGTCCTTGTGAGCTGCGCAGCTTTCCAGGGTTTGTTCGCGGGTCCAGTTCTTCTCTAACTTACGGCAGGTTTTCTTGAATACTAAAACAACACACGGGGGTACTAGTGGTCTGGAAAGGGTTAATAAGACTAATGCTTACTCAAGAAATGTTCAAAAAAGTTGTGTGCGTGTGAGAAGACTACTAGGTGAAGAAAACCCATCAGCCCACCCGTTGGCGGAGCTTCATCATTTGGGATTTTTAGTGTAAACTGGTATCCACCAGGTACCTTGCTTTCAGGGATTGCAAGGGAACTACTGGTTGGGGATCCACCAGTGATGAGCAGCCAAAGAGATGTTGTGGTAGGGGACTGTGGGAAAAGTGTTGCAGTGCTCAAAACAAAGTGTATGGTGGTGATGTGATGTTAAAATTGCCTATCAAGGTGCCAAACAGGAAACTTTATTAAGAGGGCCACCAAGTCGGCAAAATTAAAAGCAGAGTATAGATAGCATTACAAACAAATATTACTATCTGATGGTCGATGTACTGGTCAACATGTTTCAGCCATTAATGGCTTTCTTCAGGACCTATAATTATTACTACTGCAACTGTGGTAACAAAAGTGAATTCAAATATCCCAAATACCATGCAACAACATTTTTTGGGACATACCATGAAGTGATACTAAATGGTAAGGAATGAAGTCATGGTTGGAGGGGATCTTCTCCTAGAACAAAAAATAGGCAAACAAACAATCATAAACAATGTAAGACAAAAAGTACATGATACTTTAACATGTACCAACCCAGGAGCGCTGGCTCTAAACGAAGAATGTTTTTTTTTTTTTCCTTTTTTTTGAACCTTTATTTGTAGCAAATCAGAGTACAGAGATGGGCCTACAACCAACACGGCCGGCCGCTAGTAAAGTCAAAACATTGCAAGCGAGAAGCATTGTGGCAACAATTCAAAGCACAGGATAATACAGCAACAGTACAGAATTCGGATGCGGCATAGCAGCTCGAGTAAGGATATGAAAGGTTCATTTTACTAAGAAGGAGCAAAAAGAAGCGTCACGCATTCACAAGCATTCCCACGATAGTGCGTAAATCAGGATAGATGAAACAGTGCCAATACGATGAGGGGGGCCCCAGGGGACAAAATATACATAACAGGAGAAACAAAGGCACAGCCCCAGCATACAACAGGTCCGAACCCACCCTTCAGCGCCATACACACCGCAAGAAACACAGGCAACGACGACAACTGAGAAAAAGAAAGACTAAAGGGCCATAATAACGAACACAAACATACGCCCCGCCCGCAACCCCCCACCCTGCACACCCGCAGAAGGTCATGGCCTACCCCGCAGCCGCGTGCCTGTCGCCCTAATAGAACCCGAAATATAGAAAGATAGAAAAGAAGGAAAACAAAAAGAAAAAGAGAGAAATGGAGGAGGACCCCCAATGCGCCGCTCGGCCCCGCCCTGCACCCCAACACCACGAAAATCCCAAAAAGGAGTCAATACCACAAGGAAAATCAATAGAGCCTGGGGACAGGAACAAAAAAATTACAATCACAAATATCCACGACACCGCCCGTCAATAAGAAAGCAAACAGATGACAGGCCACCTCAGCCCTGACCCCGTCTGATAAGAATACTGCCTGAAGTTCTATCAATAAGCAATGGGAAGCACAGTCTCGAAGGTCCGAACAGGATAGGTGGGCCCGGACGGAACAAGGCCATAAAAAAGCATAATAATTCAAAGCCACCCAAATACAGACAGTAACGATAAAGCAACCACAGCGCCGGTCCCATGAACTTCCAAAAGCTGACACAAAAGAACAGCATCCAGGAGGAGAAAGTCAAACAGTCCGGCCATGGCCGCGAACCCCCGGGGCCAGTCCAAGAAGGAAAACAGCGCTCCACTCCCAGCCGCCAGTCAGACATGTGCCCCAGGGATAAAGTCATACAGGCGATCAAGAAGGCCAGCACGGGCAAAGAAGTCCGGACCCCATGCGGCCCGAGGAGCTTCCGAGGAACCAAAACCTTCCCCACAGAAGCAGCAGCATGGTCAGCGGCCGAGTCCCGGAGTAGGACCATGGTCGTCATAGGTAGCGAAACAGCGATGGCATCCAATCTTGTACCCAGGACTCGGGCGTAGCAATCAACAGTCTCCTGCAAAGCCATTAAGGCAGCCAACACATCACGGGGTGTGAACTCCGTCGTGCGATGCGGGCATCCCTGTCCCATCTCTGCAACAGCCGCCCGGCCCGGACGTGAGCCGCAAAGAAAGGCGCCAGCCGCCATCTTGAGCCGATCGGCGCCGGTCCCCTGCACAGATCCAGGGAGCGGGCCGCACCGTGGGGACACCGCAGGATGCATCTCCAGGACAAACAAATTGTGGGGCAGGGTCCAGAAAGGAGAGCCACCAAAAGGCTAAAGTCCCGCCGGGCCCCGGGAGGCGCCCACCTATATCAGAGCGATCTCCGGTTATGCCTGGGCAACAAACGTTGGGGAGGGGGCAGGAGTCAGGCGCCCCCTCCGATCCCACGCCGCCACTCTGTCCCACGAGGGTCCACGTCGATCAGTCCGTGCCGTTACCGCTGGCAGCGGTCGTTCATAACATCGGCCCCCACCGGCGAGGCGCCGCTCCACCCTCGACGGCCGTCGATGTTGCGGCCGAGGCCGGAGGCCCCGCCTAATCAACGCCCCGGTCCCACCATCGCACGGGCCGCAAAGCAGACGGGGAGATTTCCCAGGATCGGCGGCACATAGACGCTCCGGAAGCAGACGGTAGGTGTTCGCTTTCTCTCCGTAGGCAAAGGAGGGCACTTTGGGTCAGGATATTCGACAGGATAGTCGTGTGGGGCGAATGGACTCGCGGAGCCGAGCGACTATGCGGCCATTTCAGATGGCTGCTTGGCTCCTCCGACGAAGAATGTTTTTAAATCACTCACCCACGTTCTGCTTGGGAGTAGCCTCACCTCGCCTGGCACTCGCTCAGGAAAAAAGAGGCCCCGCTCTGAGGAGATGGAAAGCAAAATGAAATCCACCAATTCCATCAAGAATACAATGGTATATAAACCATCTCCTGGTATCAACTCTAATGTCTGGGTGGTTAGGAAAGGACTACAGACTGTCCTAGCCCCGTACAGATGTGAACAATACTAAAAGAACGTCGTTTGTTGATGTTTTTTTTTTTTTTTTTGCAGAGTTTTATATAGCGCGAACTAGAACCGAACCGAATCAGTTATCAGAGCGCTTTACATAGCACCAGTTACGTTACATGAGGACCCACTTTCATTTTTTTTTTTAGGCACGGGGAGATTAAGTGATTTGCCCAGAATCACAGGGGGTTTTTGGCGTCGTTACCGAGACTTGAACCCAGATCCCCAGGTCCGAGGTCGAGCGCCTTAGCCGTTAGGCCAACCCCTCTCCCCCTCTGTCACAAAGATGTAAACTTTCTGTAATTATCCAGACGAACAGTTATGGAGGCGCTATGTGGTAACTATAGCATCTCAACTCCTCGAGTGGAATAATACAGTTAATTGTAAAAAGCACAGTTGTGAACAGTAAACATCACATGGTTTTCAAAAATGAATGACTAGAAAACCTCCAAAGAAAAGTATGTGAACCTGTGAGTATCACTGGAAGGAAGCGCCAGAAAGGAACACAGCGCTAGCTATTCACATAGAGTACTAATATGAACAACAGTTGCTTAAATCAATATTAAAGCAAACTTATGTTTAGAAGAACTCTGGTAAAGAAACGGTAACTAGGAAACCTCTAACTTGCAATCAGTATACAAGAGAGATTAAAAACATGCATTTTCGATCAGAAAGCCCAGACCCACCTGTCCGTCGGTACCTCCAAACCCCTACTGAGCCGAGGGGAAGGTAGCGTACCAGACAGCGTGGCCGGGTTTATAATGTGCACTAGCGGACCAGAGTGAGAACTGCGACCAAAAAGTCACTGATTGGTTGAACCGTTGACCAATCATTGAGTCTGCCTCTGCTTTCAGGTGTAGTGAACCGCACTCGGAAAAAAGGAAGAAGCTCGAGCCGCGGAAACTCAACACTGAAGGAGGCATTTCATTGGTAGTCTAGGTCAGTAATGCTCACCCATTGGTCGATGTGGGAGCCAATGGGATAGAGTAAACACTGGAAGAAAAGGCTCGTGTAGATAGAATACGAGCACTATGCTGGTTACCGGTACGACTTAATTAAAGATAGAACCTGATTGTCAAAATACTACCAATGTAGTACATGCGGCAGTGTCGCCAAACCGCAAGGAAACATCGTGGTAATTAACGGTGTGAGATCGTGCTGCAAAAACCACCTTCCTGAACAAACGTCATAGGACGGAGAAAAAAAGGGGGCGGCGGGCGCGCGGGTGCAGGGTGCGCGCCATGCCCGGCGGGCCAAAAAGATGTTAAATAATTGCATCCGATAGACACACTAGTTAGACCTAAATGCCGCTTATGGTTCCACAGTAAAAGAAAATGAATCAAATAATACCCCAATGGGTGGTCAGTATCAGTGTCCTTTACATAGTGTGTATACAACTGGAGAGTCTTACAGTGTATACCAGGTACACTAGTCTCGAATCAGCGTGTAGTGTTTGATGCTGTCACAATCTAAAGAAGAAAACAAATTTAAGAATTTTTTTTTTTCTAAAACCGTGGAATTCCACAAGTGGTGTCATGAAAAAAGAATGTCATCCAAATAAGTGGTGACAGCAGGAAATGTATAGACCATAGCAGAAGCAGTGACAGCAATGAATGGAAGGACATTGATGACTTAAAATTCCGATTGTCACAACCACAATGCAACTGAGCGAGGAGGAGGATTTCAGATTTGGACCCAAGGGATCTCGTCATTCAATCCCACCGTGTCGCACTTTAATCTGAAAATCCATTTTTGCTCTTTAATGAAGTAGCGAGAGACGTCGCTGACGTGTTGTGGAACAAAAGGTTGCTCGAGTACTATCCACTTTATATCGTCAGCGGTATGTCTCATGGTCAAAAAATGGTTGGTCATGCGAGTAGCCTGTCGGTTGCATCTAATCGTGCTCTTGTGGTCTTGGATCCTGAGCTTGACTTTCCTCGTAGTCATGCCAACATAGCAAAGGGAACATGGGCAAGTTATCAAGTAAATTACCCTTTCGCTATTGCAGTTGGTATGGCGTTTCAGGAGCCAAGGGCGCTCCGTACCAATGTCCACAGTCTTGGTCTTTTCTGTCTGAGGACATACCGAGCACGAACCGCAAGGATAATGTCCCTGTACTGGTGGAAGGTCCCATAAGGTAGTGATAGAATCTTGCTGTGTGGAGCGAGGTCTAGAGTGTACTAGGTTGTCCCGTAGACTATAACTTCTCTTGAAGGCAAAAAGCGGGGATGGAATAGTAACCCCAGCAGTATTTAAGATACGCCAGTGCCTTCGAATGATTTTTTGTACCTTCGTAGAAGCTGTACTAAATGTAGTGACAAAGGTCAATTTCTCTAAAGGAGGTTTCTCAACTGGTGGACCAAGTAGAGCATCGCGATGGTTGTTCGAAGCCCTTTTACGTGCCTTACGAATTAAAGCACTAGGATAGTGACGATGTCTGAGCTTGGTGCTTAGATCACGGGATATCTCTTCATAGTCACTTCTCTCCGAGCAATTCCTACGGACCCTTAAGAATTGCCCAAAGGGCAAGTTTTCTCGCAGGGAACGCGGATGATGACTATCAAATAGGAGGAGGGAGTTTCTTGACATTGGTTTGCGATACAGCTTGCTCGCTAAGTGACCATCCTTCGGGAAAATGAGTAGATTGAGAAAAGGAAGTTCTGTTGCACTGTACTCCACTGTAAATTTGAGGAATTGATTCTGAGTATTTAACCAGTTCTGAAAGGCAAGGATAGTGGTTATATCACCACGCCAGACAACCAGGACATCGTCGATGTATCTGTTCCACAACATATTATGATGGTAAAATGGATTGTTGTGGTCGAGTACAGACTGTGTCTCAAATTGATGGACATATAGGTTAGCCAGGCTGGGGGCGAACACGCTCCCCATCGAGGTCCCCGAGATTTGAAGGTACAAAAAGTCCTCAAACTGGAAGTAATTTTCAGTCATCGCTAGCCTAGCTAGTTCCATGATAAAGTTTATCGGAGTGATGCTCGCATGATCTTGAGCCTCCAAGAGATCCCTCACTGTCTGCAGTGTTTCTTCCTGCGGAATACATGTGTACAGGGATTCAACGTCGAAACTGACAAGGTAGTCAGTTTCCACGTTGAACCCTACCTCAGGGAGAAGGCGAAGAACGTCCTTCGTATCCCGAAGGTAGGTAGGCATTCTCCGGGCCAAAGGTCGCAAGAAAAAATCTACAAAAGTAGAAAGTGGCTCTAGAAGGGAATGCCTGGAGGTCTTGGGAGAACCAGCTCGCTTTCTTCCTGGTGTGGCTGGTGGAGGGTTTCTTGATTGGGGCAAGGGCGTTGGCGCAGTCTTCGATCCATTGTCTGAGGTTGTGGGCTGCGGCGTCCGGGTTGGTTGGGTCTGCGGGTGGGCTTTGGGCGAGGGTGGTGGTTAGCTGGTCATCTGTGACTTTGCTCCAGCAGCGGTGTGGCATCTGTTGGGTGCGGTGGGGTGTGACGGGTTTCCGAAAGGTGAAGTGGTTGCAGCTGTGGTCGGTCCAGTGGAGTTCGGTGGTGTGGTTGAAGCAGACATGGGTGCTTTCTGAGAAAATGGGGTCCAGCGTGTGGCCGGTGGAGTGGGTGGGTGTCGTGATGAGTTGTCTGAGTCCGAAGTTGGGGAGGTTATCGATCAGGGGGAGGAGTTGGGAGTCGTTGTTGTTCTCGGGGTGGAAGTTCGGTTCCCCGAGGAGGATGTAGTCCGTGGAGGCGAGGGCGTGCGTGCTGACTAGGTCGGCGATGGGAGTCGCAGAACTGTGGTCGGGGTCCGGGGGGTCTGTAGAAGAGTGTTACTCTGAGGGTGGTGTTGGGGTCGGTGTGGATCTGGAAGGGCAGGTGTTCGGCGGTGCAGAGTGTGTCAGCATCGTTAGTCGAGATGTTGAGGGTGTTCTTGTGGATGATGGCGATTCCTCCTCCTACTCCGTTGGTGCAGTCCTTGCGGATGACCTGGTAGCCTTCCGGGATGGCTATGGCAATGTCGGGTGCTGAGGAGGAGTTGAGCCAGGTCTCGGTCAGGAATGCGACGTCAGGGGTGTGGTTGTCGAGTAGGTCCCAGAGTTCGACAGCGTGTTTCCTGGCGGAGCAGGTATTAGGAGGATGCAGTGAAGGTGGTTGGATTGATTGGCAGATGGGTTGGTGGGCAGGATGCTGGTGTAGCTGCAGATTCGGCAGGTGAAGGTTCCTTGGGTGCGTTTTGGGGCGGCCAGGTAGCAGGTGCTTGATCGTCCGGTGTTGAGTACGTGGAGGGTTCCGGTGGCATAGTGGAGACGGGTGTTGTGGCGTATGCGGGGGCCAGGGGCTCTAGCGCTGGGCGCAGTCCCGGCACGGACAGGCGCAGACGGGGCTGCCTTAGGCGCGCCTTTGGCGCGCCCGCTGCACGGCCATTCGCGGTCTGCATAAGAGCGTTGATTGCAGGGAGGAGCAGCTGGGTGGCGGGAGCGGGCAGCGAATGGGCTGTCAGGGGGGCGGGGCCCAGGGAGGCAGCAGCGGGAAGAGTGCAGCGAAGGTGACCGGCCCAGCAGCGGCTGGGACCGGGGACAGGCAGAGGCAGCAAGCGGGCAGGCCAAGTCAGCTGGCAGCAGGAGACAGCAGCAGGAGGCCAGGGTGAGCAGGCGGCAGCGGCGTGGGGGCGACCTAACCTGTAGGCAGGGTCAGAGGTCGCATGTGTATTTGTATATGCATATTATCTATATATATGGGTATTTATGTATATATATATATATATATATATATATATATATATATATATATATATATATATATATATATATATATATATGCATATTATTGGCTATTGCTCCGGGGTTCCCGCATGTGGGCGGGATTATTCAGTGCTTATGACTTGATGAGTATCCCCTGGAAGAGAACTAAAATCGTGAAGCTGAAGTAAAATGATCACAGTTCTAATATTAAATGCAAGAAAGCTGTGTGTCTTTCACACAGAGGGCATTATTAGCACTGCAAATGCTGGTCAATTTGAAGAGAAAAAAAATGCTGTGAAATAAATCGAAATCGAAGAAGATGTTTTTTCAGTTTAAAGATGTTGATGTTGCCTTTATTTTTTAGCACATAATACATATGTTTGGCTGCTTCACTACTAGAAGTTCCAGAATTAGCCATTTGTGGCATTAGGAGCATTACTGAGTTCATATGCTTGATTGTATTTGTGCATTTATTTTGTGTATTCATCATACATATGTTCTTGTTGAGTATCTAGATATGCATGAGTTTTTTAAAATGATTGTTACATGCTTTTATGATTTCACTATTTTAGTATGTGTTTCATTGATATTTGTGCTTTCAGTTCAGCACATGAGTTTATAATGTAACTGTTTTAACATGTGCTTCAATTATAGTTGTGCTTTCAGTAAAAAAGTTCAATTTTTGATACATGTATGTTATGATCGTCAAAGGTCATGGGATGGAATGTAGTGCTGGAGGCACTCTTGTGGTCAGACACCCTGTGATGACCTTTGACTACCATTATTTTAATTGACTTTGGTATGTTATTTTATCCTAGCCTGAATGTACGACGTCCTGCATATGCCTTGTTTCTCTTAAAGGTTTCTTTCTTGTAATCTTGCAGTCTTTCAGGGGGAGATGTCACGGAGTAGAACAGCCTTGCCAGGAACGGAGTGTGTGGGATGGGCATTTGAAAGAATGACAGAGGTGTGGAATGTACTTTTTGGTCTCGAAGTGCATTGTTACGAGCAGTGGGGCACAAATGTGCACTGTGTTGTACATTGAGAAATTAATCATGTGATGCTATAAGCAGTGGTGCACAAATGTGCATTGTGTTGTACATTGGTAGTATTATTAATTTCGTACTATTGGCTTTGGCATGGCCTCATGTCATCCTGAATTCTGACTCTGCCTGGCTTGAGCTTTATCTGTTTGCACAGTCACGCTTGCAAGTTGGCTGGGTTAATCACATCCAATCTAGCTGCGAACGGGCCCCCCCAGCGAGAATTGGCAAGGAAGTTGTTATTTGAGCTGTTTGACCTTTGATTATTGCCATTGTGATGTGTGGCCAGTGGCTTCGATCTTTCGAGTTGTTTTATTTGTGAAGTGTGAATGAGTGAGGTGCACATCCAAATTAAGAGAGAGAGAGATAGAGAGAGAGAGCGAGCGGGAGAGAGTGTGTGTGTGTGTCTTTCTGATCTATTGCAGTACGTCCCATATTACATTTTCTTGAGTGATATCTAATATTATTTGCTGCTTGTTTATTCATGGTATTATTCATGCATTTACCTGTTGTATTTACCAAGTGTGTTATTATTGCTTGCATATAAATATATATATATATATATCTATGTGTATTTGAATGTTGTGCATTTGGCATCTGGGAAAGCCTTTCTGTTAGAGAGCATTGTATAAATAAACCCCAAGCCTTAATCTAAAAAGAGTCTTTGCATTTTGTAAAATAAAACCCTTTTCTGGTTGTTGTGTTTATGTCTCCTGCTTCGCCATGTGTTTTGAGCCACCGTGTGGGAGATTCTGTATTATCTGAAAGGCAAAGCAAGACAACAGGGAGGGAGGCTAAGCGGCCTCCCTCCTCTTTACATATATGTCCTGGCCCCGGGGGAAGGGGCCACATGACCCTTCCCCTTTTCTGCACAGCCACGCTCTGGGAAATAGGGTCCCCAGGGCCAAAATTGGCCTAAAGAGAGGGACTGCGTACACCCTTCCCCTTCACTGAATGGCTGGGCCCTAGACAAAAAAGGCATTTCCTAGGGAAACATAATCCTAACTATAACTAACCAGAAGCGACTGGGTAATGCAAAATATATTTCCTTTCTTTAATACATTTTAGGAATCCAACAAACACAACTGCAACAGTGCTTAATTATTGCGTTTAACACCCGAGTGTCAATTCATAAACATATAGTCCAGCAAGAAAACATACTCAAAATATGCCTTGAAGCTAAATTCCATCTGGAGTATTAGTGCCCTCGCATCTTCTTTTATTGTTCAAATAAAGGAGAGCAACAAAATGTATAGCTCCTTTAAAGACCTTTCAAAGACAGATCTGTCAATATTTCAGGACTAATTAGGAGTCACCTTCATCAGGACCACAATTAAATTAATTCACATTCTGATTATGGTAAATATGCCGTACCATCCAGAACCTAAAATAAATTAATCATAACACTTATCCCTCACAATGTGACCTTCTAAAGCATACAAACATGTGCCAATATAATGTTTACATTAAAATGTACCTACATATTCCTAAACCCCACCATCAATGTCCAAAATCCTAATAAATCAGTAATTGATAACTCAGTAATGTATATAAATTATATCCAGCTTTTCTAGGGGAACCCAAATTGTGTAAAGTTTGATTCTTTAACGAACAGGTGACAGAACTCAATAGGCAAAGGGGGTCAAAGCACTGTTTGTCTTCCTCTACTTTCACTAGCTGGAGGTCAGGGGGTCATGAAGGAGACTGTGTCAGATACGTTTTCATTAAGGGTACATTTGACCAAAGAGGTCATGGCTTCCAAAGCTTCTTGTTAGGATACAGACTAGAAGATATCATGAGGGCCCTGGATTGATCAACAGAGTTGATAATTATTTTAAACCAATTACAGAGCTTAATTCATTAGTGAGAACATATGAAGTAGTAAACTGTTTGCATCTATTGTGAAGGATTCTACCCAAGTTGGCAAAAGAAGGAGTATCCCTCAGTTGCTGAAATTGTGAGCTGGATGCAAAGTGCATTCCGAAGGGGTTGATGCACTTGTTTTGTTTATACCAAAGTTGGACTGGCAACAGTCTTATGAAGATCACGATTTGTAAGCAACCTTTATGCAATGAAATGTTTTACACGTTGGCTTCACTGTAAAGAAAGAAGCAAAAGTGACAATGACAGACAAGGTCTCGGGCTGTGTGATGTTGAACAACAGCTGGTTTTTCTCACATGGTTTATGCTGTTCATTTCCCCGTAGTTCTCAGGAATGTTGTTCAGTTATTGCTGGGTGTAGGAGAGTAGGGTCTGCAATCCTATGATCACCCAGATTTTTTGCTTTTTGCTGCACTGGTTTACGACTTTCCCTGGCTGTGGGCCTGCTAATCAGACCCACAGCCTAGCTGTTCTCTCTATCCAAATTGTACTCAGGTACTGAATTGGCACTGGGCCCTCTCTAAGTCCCTGTACCCAGGGCTGAGGTGCACCCAGACGTCTCCCAGGGGCTGAAGCATGTATTGTGCCACCCCTGGGCTGACTAACTAAACTGACACAACTGGCTGCACGACAGCTGGGGCAAGGTGGTGTAATCACCCTTTGCTTTAGATATAGTATACCTATATCTAACCCTAAAATGGACACACAGATCTCCTATCAGTCACTCCTATGGCAGGCCTTAACAATCCTGAAGGCAGAGTGCTTGGAATCGTGTGAGATGGTGCTCTGGCATGAGCTGAGCCTGTCTGCGGCTTTCGGGATCCATCCCTTAGCCGTTTCCATGATATCGCATACCATATACTCTTAAGTGCATTATAATCCTCGCGGTTATGTGGCAACTCTGGTATCGCTTTATCAAAACATGTCGAGTAAGGTGTCATACGAATTGGAATACTAACCCCTCGCCAATTCTGGCGACGGGGTTAGCATTCCACCCTTCTAGAGGGACACGACATGTATGTAACCTGTAACCCCGGTTAAAGTCAGACAGAGCCTTAGCATCCACAAAATGGATGCTGCCACCGAGACACAAGTCTGCCCTCCTGCTGCTGGGAGTCCTCCCAGAGCAGGAGGCAAGGACAAAGGGTTTCCTGCCAGGGGCGGTGCCAGCACTGTCCCAGACAGGGTTTTGTGTATTCCAGGTAGGCAGGGCTACAGAGGAAGGTGACTGCAAGTGGCACCCCGGTGCTCACTGTGCATAGGCCGGCTGAAACCAGTTCCAGGGGCACTCCAGCCCCTGGCCTAGGGAAAGCCCGCCAAAGGAGAGGGGTGTAACCACCCCCCTCCTGGTCCCACCCATAGGGCAGGACTTAGTCGCGTGCCAGCCCCCTTTTCCCAGATAAAGGTAGGAGCAGGCTCCCTTCCAAATTAGATCATCTTTGGAATCAAGACACGACTTTCTGCGAAAGGACCTCAAGATTTCTTCTTCAAGATTCTCCCTTGTGACTAAGGAGTAGTCACCCTGCATCCGCAGGCACCATCCTAAGAACACTGCGGTCTGCTGTAAGTCCTTCCTCCGGAATCCGACTGCCCAGCTCGACAAGACCCGGCTTCCCTGGCCCCTCCGACCTCTACTCACCTCTACAGCCAAGCTGAGAACCGTGAGTGCGACGAGACCTCAAGGGACCGACTATTGCCAAGACTGCACGACTTCTTCACAGCAAGCCCGCCGAGTAATCTCCTGGCGAGTGCTTTGGGGTCCGAGAAGCCCCAACCCTGAGCAGCTCCAGCACCGAAGTTCAGCCTCCCAGCATCTCCACGATCTGCGTGGGGCCCTTCTGCTTTTTGCTGCTCACCGCGTTGTTTGGCTACTAGCCCGCTGGCTTGTGGCCTTCTGAACGATGCCCGACGACATCACTGCTGCTGGTCTGGTTGCTCCAGACTGGCTCTTGCTCCCTTCCAGAAGAGGAGCACCCCGGACCCTCCTGGTCCACTCAAGACGCCATTTTGAGTCCACCGCGTGGGCTTGAACTAGCCAAGGCTTTGTTGCCCAATCCTGGGTTCTTCGACGCCGACAGCTTCATCCATCGTGGGACAGCTCGCCCCTCCATCCTGGTCGCCGACAACGCCTCCTGGTCCGTGAGATCTGCAGAGCCCAGCGTCGCCCACTCACCTAGCCGAGGTGACTACCATCCGGTGCCCTCCTGGTGCCACCTGACTACTGGCTAGTAGTCACGAACTTGGTCCCCTCTGCTTTGAGGTGTCATCCATCTTCAAGATCCAGGCTTGGATCAACTCGAACTCTCTTCACTGGTCGCCTGCCAGCATCCTTCTTCCAGGCTCCTGGTTCGTCTACGAGGATTCCCGACGTCTTTTGAGACCTATGCAGCTGCAGCCCCTGGGCTAGGTAACTTCGGCATTTCGGTGCCCCAGCATAGCCTCACTATCCAAGGGTCAGGATCCACTGTCGTTTTCTTCCTACCAGGTCGGGTTCGCCCGTGAACACTAACTTTAACTTTACTAGCTATCATAGACTTTGTCCCGCATCCCGCGTGAGAGTGCACACTCTGCACCCGAGTCCCCTGGGCCTCCTAGAAGTAATCTAACGATTCTATAGTCAAGTCCTAGCGATTCCAAAGCCTATTAGTACTGTACTTACCTGCTAGTAATTTCGCATTCCACTTTTTGAGTATATGGTTTCCCGTGCCCCTCGGGCATTTGTATATACTGTGCTAACTTAAGTATTTTTATAAGAGTTTTGTTGTGTGCTTAGCTCCCTGTCTCATAAAGAGCCAGGGTAGTCTTGTTATAAATAAATACACTGTTTATTTTCATAACAACTTGTGTGGTGTCCTTTCACTGGGTGTTCAAGGGGTAATGTGATGGTAAAACAGCTGGCTTAACACGCCCTCTAGAGTCTTAGCCTTAGACTGCTCGTATCCATGCTACTAGGATAGCTGGTCTATAAGGTTGACTTACAACCAATCATCAATAAGGGTTGTTTGGACTGATACATAGTGATCACTAGAATAGTGAGCACTGCATATCAGGCCAACTTCTCACACTGGGCATAGGCTATTACTTTTTTTTTTTTTAAATCTTTTTATTAACTGCAGAAAACAGTAGTGTACATCACAATCATGCAGTTAAAGACTTACAGTTGTACCGTAGGAAAGTCAAAGCAAAGCAAAGAAAGGAGATTGCGTACCATTTGATATTACTCAATACAGTTCATCATCATATATTCAACAGTGCGAGTGGTTCGTCAACCCGGGAAATCTGGGGGGGTTTGCAAATGTGACCCCTATATTCATTCCATCTGGACCAGATACCGACCCATTTCTGTGGGCATCCCCTGGCTACATAAACTGTCTTCTCCTGGAGCATGCACCAGTCCATGTCTGTTTTCCAGGGACCAAGTTTCGGAGGCCCCTCAGCCCCCCACAACCTAACAATGTTCCTTTTCGTGATTGCGAAGCCCAGTGTGGCCCAGGTCCTCCCACGGGGTGACAGATCATTGGGCTCCCATATATTCAATTGACACCTCTTTGCCTCAACCCGTAGCTCCACCTCCCAAACCACCCGCATGCAGTGGTGTATCGGTTGGCAATAAACCTGGAGCAACGGGCACTCCCATATAATGTGGAAGAATGTTCCTACCTCTCCACATCCCCTCCGGCAAAGCCCGTCCGCACTGCGGCCCATCAGTCGCAATCTTGTCCCTGAAATGTAAACTCGATGGAGAATTGTCAGCTGGATCAGGCGAAGTCTGGCTGATATGGCCACTTCCTTAGGGGACGCTAGTGCACTTTTCCACTCTTCCTCGTCTATTTCCAACCCATCGGACTCCCACCTTCTTTTAAGGGATTGTAATAAATCTGGGGAGTTGTTAATAATTTTTTTATATGTGAGGGAGATGGCATGGTCGGGGAGGTGGCCGTCCAGTAATCTGTCCTCCAGGGGTGATGAGGCTGGGGGAAGCGTCCCTGGCGAAATGTTGGATTGAAGGGAATGCCGGACCTGTAGGTAACAGTAATGTTCGGTTTGTGCAAGCTCATATGTTTGTTGGAGGGAGGCGAAGGACACAACACCCCCGGAACCCAAGAGGTCTTTTATGTGGGAGATCCCGATCAGGTCCAGTTGTGGAACCCCTTGGTGTGGCTCAGGGTACCCAGTCTTTCGGAAGCCCATAACGGGGTAGCCATAGTCAGTGTGTCGGCCCAGCCCAAGTCACGTTGCACTAAGTGCCAGATTTGTACTGAGTGTTTGGTGGGCCCGGAAAGCGAATATCTACCAGGCCTAGAGTACAGCGTTGCCTCATAGTTCCCGCCGGGTAAAAGCCACCGGTCCATTCCGAACCCCGGATCATTACCATCGCAGTACGTGCCCTGATTAATGGCCGCAAGGTGCGCAGCCCAATAGTATTTACAGATGTCCGGGAGCGCAATGCCGCCATCAAACCAGCCTAACGTCAGCTTCTGGAGGGAGATGCGAGTCGCCCCGGCCCACAGCAGCTCTCTGGGCATGGTTTCGAGGGATGCAAAATATGACTGCGGCACCAGGTCGGGGTAGTTCTGTAGGGCGTATAAACATCTCGGCAGTGCCATCATTTTAAAGAGTGATGCCCTGCACAGCAGGGACAACGGGAGCTTCTGCCAGGAGGCAGAGTCCCTCTTGAGCAGTTGCATGGGTGGCAGGAGATTCTTCTCATACCGAGTGGCCGGGTCTTTGGAGACAAAAATCCCAAGCTATTTACCCCTTGGCTGCTTCCGCTTTTTTGCAGGCGGGGTCGCGTCGGCCATTGGCCGACGGCAGCACCAGCGAGGTAGTGCTGCCGTCGGCCAATGGCCGACGGCAGCAGCCAACGGGTTAAACCCGTTGTGGCGATCTTAATCGGGCAATTACGGGGGACCGTCGGAGGGTCGCCATGGAGGACATACATTACAGACTTGCCCCAGTTTATACTGTATCCGGAGTTCTTCACTAAACTAGTAAAAATGTCCATGGCCGCCATAAGTGACTTGCGAGGGTTCGCGAGGTACAGAAGGATGTCATCCGCGTAAAGCGATATCCTGTCCTCCCAGCCGTCTGCCCATCGGAGCCCCTTTATGGAAAGGTCTTGTCTGATCCAGGCAGCTAGTGGCTCCAGAGACAGGGCAAAAAGCAGAGGTGAGAGGGGACACCCCTGTCGTGTCCCCCTCTCCAAACCAAAGACCTCGGAAATGTTGTTGTTAACAGTGACCTGGGCCAGGGGCTCTGAGTAGAGGAGACGCACCCACCCTATGAATTCGGGACCAAAGCCCAATTTCCGAAGGACCGCCATCATATATGGCCATTCCAGGATATCAAACGCCATGGCGGCATCAAGCGATACCACCACTGCATCCTCCCGAATGGTGTGGCAGCGCCCCAGCACGCCGTGTACCCGGCAGAGATTGAGTGCAGTATTGCGGTGTGGTATAAAGCCCGACTGGTCCGGATGAACCAGCGTGGGCAGGACTGGCTGGAGTCTATTGGCGAGAACCTTAGCCAGGATCTTGGGCTCCGCATTCAGCAAAGAGATAGGCCTATAGGAGGCACAGGAGTCCCTGGGTTTGCCATCCTTCGGGATGGCTACAATGGTGGCTATTCATTGGTCTCTCGGCAACACTCCCTGCCTCTTGCTTTCCTCAAACATCCTTTTAAGATAAGGGCTGAGGCCGTCAGATTTGAGCTTGTAAAGTTCAATGGGAAGCCCGTTAGGTCCCATGGCTTTTCCTGAACGAATGTCGCAGATAGCTCGACCCAGCTCCTCAGCCGAAAGGGGAGCCTGCAAGATTTCTCGCTCTGCCTCTGTGAGGGCAGGCAGACGGATGTCTGCCAGCAAGTCAACAGAGTCCTCCTCAGGCCGGTCCGACCCTCTGCTATAGACCTTTCGGTAGTGCCGCTCAAACTCCTTTACAACCTCACGAGGTTCGGTAATGACTGCTCCCGTCTCGGTCTTAAGTTCCGCCAACACCTTCTGCACCTGTTGCTTTTTATCCAACCATGCTATGAGCTTGCCTGCCTTGTCTCCCTGGTCGTAAATCCTACCCTCTCTATCTCTAATAACGGTTTTGGCGGCATCATTGGCTAGCGCCTTATACTCAGCCCTTTTGAGTTGCATCTGGTGGGTTATCTCCGAATATCCCTCGGCAAGCACCGCCTCCTCCAGGTCCCGCAAATCTCCCTCCATTTTGACCATCTGCCCCTCCCGCTCCTTACGACGGCCCGCAATCGTCGAGAGGGCCTCCCCTCTAAGTACGGTTTTAAATGCCTCCCATAACACCACCGAGGAGTCTACCGAACCATCGTTATCCTCAAAGTATCGGTCAATCGCCAGCGTAAGAGCTTTACGTGTGTCTGCATTACGGAGATACCAGGCATTGATCGGCGCTATACTTCCCTCCTGTTTGTCTCCGATAGTGAGATGGACCAACAGAGGGGAGTGGTCCGAGATACCCCGCGCTAAGTGTGTGGCTTCCTGAACGGCGGTGCCGGGCTGTTGGGGTGTGAATATGTAGTCTAAGCAGGAGAATGAACGATGAGGACCTGAAAAGAAGGTGTGCTGATTGTCGTTAGGGTGTTTGAAACGCCAGAGGTCGGTAAGACCAAATGTCTCAATGAAGTCAGCTAACCATGTCTGACCGGAAGGTATGTCCCTTGGAGGATGTCTGTCCCAGTGCCCTGAGATCACAGCGTTAAAATCGCCCCCCACAAAAAGCTGCCCGTCTGGAAGGGAGAGGAGCAACTTTCCTAGATCCTGAAAAGATTGGGTCTGAAGCCCGGGCGGGATGTAACTAATAACCATGCTCACCCTACGGCCCTCCCATTTAGGCAGCATGACGACCCAGTGTGTCTGAATCTGTATGGTCTATGACTAAGGGGAAGCTACGTCGTACCATGATACCCACCCCGGGGGACTCCGAAGTAAAGCCAGCATGAATCACAAGGGAGTACCCCAATCTGTTAAGCGCATTGCAAGTGTTTCCCAGTAGATGGGTCTCCTGCAGGAGCACTACGTCCGGTAGGTGTCGTCTAATAAATTGCAGCACTGTGGTTCTCTTGAGTTTATCCCCCAGCCCGTTGATGTTCCAACTCAGAACCCTGAGGCTTTTATCCCACCTCATTGCGGTACACATTTCGAACAGCGCTAAAAGCCCTGAAGCTCCTCGTACATTGCTTAAAACTACCCACATCCCCAATTAGCAGAGTGCCTTTCGCTCAATACCCCAATCTAGAGTGGGAAACAAATCCCCCCTCCTGAAAAACTTGTCCTAAGAGGAGTGTGCACCGGCCCCAGCTCCAGCTCCAGCCGCCATTCACTCCCACCCTTAACCGCATGCGTGCGGGCGGAATTCCGCCCGTACGCTGGGTTTTTAAAAATCGCACTTTACGTGACGAGCTGGGCTCGTCATGAGCGTGCGAGGAGGCTACGCCATGACGAGCCCAGCTCGTCATGAGCGTCGAAGGGGTTAAGTGTAGTACTATGCACCACTGAAACCATGACTCCCAAAATACGTAATGCAAATCAATACCCGTCTCAGCCCTTCTGTACTGTGATAATGTCTCAGCCCATCACGGGGCAAAATACATCAGAGAGCTACAGTGGAGAAGGGGGGGCCTTGCTGACCATGTCCACCATTTGAAGCTAATCACTGACTTTCTGTGGGAGAGCCTAGCTGCGTCCCTCAGCCCGTTTCCCCCAGCGAAGGCCCCACTCCCATATCTAGTCCCCGCAATACATTACCAAGACGTCTCCTGGCGGGGAGGGTGAAAGCCCCCACTACTAGAAGGCAGCGTCTCAGCTTTGATGCCAGTGAGGCATGTGGCCTCAATATGAGGAGGCCATGCGTCATAGCAGCAAAAAGAGAGAAAGAGCAATGATATGCGAGAAGGAGGAAGCACAGTGCTCACCTGGGGCGTGTGGAGAGCTCCTGCTGCAGCAACAGGGATATTGCTAGTTTGAAAGACAAGTTCACTTGAAAGGGAAAGCAGACACAGGGGAGTCACAGTGAAGATCATCAAGATCAAGAAACCCTCATAGAGCGATAACGAAGGCAGCAAAGCAAGGGAGTGATGAATGAGCAGCCTATAGGAGGTAAAGTGCAGACGCTTGGTCCAATGGGCAAGCAACATAGTCAGACTGATTGGAGTTGCATATAAGAAAACGGTCTACGTGATAAAAAGCCAAGAAACCAAACCTTTGTTTAGTTCTCCTGGAGATAACAAACCACAATTATGGAGACGAGCAAATAGGACCTGTACAAAGCATGAGTGAAATGGCTAAACAGGGACCCCATATTTAAAAACACTCTTGATAATCAAAGACTTTAAGGGTGCCGGGTTATTGATCGGTGGAAAGCTGACAAGACACTTGGCTAAAGTTGCACGAATGACACCCTAGCAGCGTGAATAGTAAAAGCATACAAGATGCGAGACCGAACCATGATGCAAAGAAGGAGAATCTTAAAACTGACGCTGAATATGTTGGTGGCAGAGTAAAGAAACTGGAAGCCAGATAACACGGTGACTGTCAAAATGGCCGTGAGGAAACACTGGCAGATCTAAAGACAACACATGAACTTGCCATTATGAAGTACAAAAACACAAAAAACGATCACACGGAAAAACTATACGGATTAGAGGCTGAAGAAAGGGTCAGAAGTGACGAATCTTGTAACTGCTGTTGTGATGACAGCTCTCTACATTAGTAGGTCAATGATGACCACAGGTCACACCAGATGAAATGCAGAGAATGACAGAAATGCCCTTCCAACGATCAAACATTTTGAAAAATGTCACTACTTTACTGTGAAAGAAGTAGTCACAATAGAGAGGACTGGAGGGGAAGCCACCTTCTAAGATTTTAATTTCACATTGTTCCACAATATCTCCACTGCCACCATACAAAGAAGGCTCACGTTTAAACCTCTTACTGACAAACTCAGGTAAGAGGGAATCAGAAAAATGTGGATGTTTCCCTTTGGAACAGTCTTTGGTATGGAGAACCCCATCATTTTATAGATAGGGCTGAATCAGCCAAAATACAACATATCACATTGTAGGACGAAATGTATAAAGAAGGAATACGTAATTCAGTCTCCTGAGTCACAGAATAAATCTGGGTCAAGATGGAAGATGAGAGAGACCAAGAAGCCACATGACATGAGCCTCTAAAGAAGTAGACAAGACAAAGGCAGCTGGGAAAGACTGATAAGAGGGCAAGACAATTATACATTATTAGACACTTTTAAATTTGATATCCAACTTATGGTCTGACAAAAAACAGTTAAGCTAGGAGTCTAATGTCTGTGAGGGGGCTCGGCCAAGATTGTTCGGTTGGAGGTTACAGAAGTTATGACGTAATGGATATTCAAATTAGTTCTACAGGATGCAAGGCTGCAGGAGAACATCCAAGGGCACTAAGCATCCACATTACATCCACATCATGGTACAAACAAGCAGACGTAACCAGTACATAAGAGCTTACCTGCTTAGTGAGGAGATTATCACCCCTAGATCTGCGATTAGTTCTCATGAAAGAGCACCATTAATGCTAAGTGAAATATAGAATGAATGTTTTATTCTTGGTTTTCGTTATATGGGATAGGATGGAGAAGGAGGGGATCTGTGTTCCAAGGGAATTGTACACCTTCACCCACATTATGTACGCTGGTGTAAATACTCTTCATGGTCAGGTTGTAGGAGGGATAGGACAGACAACAGGAAGCTTAACATAAACAGATAACAAAGGTTAGAGTCATATTCCTTATTGTGAAGGGCTTTAGTGCCCCCTTCAAATGCAAATCAATTTAGGAATGCATGTGAGACTCCAGCCCAGACATTATCAGACCAGAATGAGAAATAAGAAATACCCTACTGTTTTTTATTCATCTTCCCACACTTAACACAATGGGGCTGGAATCTTTCTTGCAGAAGTCTCGAATTCCACATTTCTGAGAATAAGAAAGAGAAAGTAGGGAGATAATTGGTTCTGAGGAGGGCGGTAGAGGTTTGGTTTAAGACCTAAGTGACCATTATTCTGCCTAACATGGCACAACATGTATGTCTGCAGGAATTTCTCATGGCCCATGCTGAATTTGCGATAGGAAATATTACATTAACTGGTGACCTCAATGCAGTATGGCACAGTATACAGAAAAGACCAAAGCACATACAGAAAATGCCTTCTTTAGTGGCAAGGCCTACAACACCTGGGTCTGTAGGATGAACCATGTGGTGAGAAAATAATCCAGAAGCAAAATAATATACCCATTTCTCCCGTGTCTACAGATCACTTTCCCAAATAGATTATATACTAGTCTGTAACAGCTTGGTTTCTTTGGTCAGAGGTAAAGATAGGTCTCATAGAAATGTATGATCATGCCAAAATCTCGATGAACCTGAAGACAGGGTTCCATCAGATAAGAACTCAAATATAGCATCTCTTTACTGCTTTTATTTTAGATAGGATATTAGAGCCAGATATATGAAAGGTTACTGAATCGTTAATCATTCCCAACTGGGTTTATAACTGGCAAAAGTGTTGTTTGCAATGTACTATGGGTTTTTAAATAGGAATTGCTTAATTTTGTACACCAACCCGACTAAATAACAAATCACTATTTACAGAATGATTTTATCGAACTGCAACACAGAAAACTGAAATATGAAATCGGTAATGATATGCAAAATGCATTTTTTAATATCGACTCTTAAAAGAAGCAGCATTTTGCACTCGTTAAATACCATGGAATGCATCACAATGATAAAAAATAAGTATTGAAGAAAGGATTACAAATTAGTTTAAATGATCTTTATTCAAAATTCTTTAAAAAAAAAAGTACAACCTATATATCTACACACACACAAATATATATATATATATATGTACACACACACACACAAGTATAGAAAAATATATACAATATATACAATATTAAACTATAAAAATATATGTAAAAAATATAAATACATTTCATTATCATTTATATTCACAACATATGCAATATTAATATAAATGACAATAAAATGTATTTATATTTTCCTAGATTTTGAAATAAATAAATCAGAAATGCATAACCGTATGAGGTATATCATATGAATAGATTTTACTTCTGATAATTCTGTGATTTTATAAACATGTTATGTTAGCAATATCTTATATAGCGAACGTACACCAGAAGGTTTCATGGCGCTAGCTCTAGAGTGTGCCGGGACCAATGGAAGGAGTTAGAAATCGGCCTGCGTGAACAACCATGTCTTGAGCATTTTCCTGAAGCTCAGCAGGTTAGTGCATGACCGGATCTCTAGTGGAAAGGAATTCCTTAGTCTGGGAGCCAAGGCAGCGAACCTAAAACATCCCTGATGTTTTAGCTTGAAGGTAGGGGTGGTTAGAAGTTGAAGGTGGGCGTAACGTAGGTTGCGGGAAGGGGTGTACCTGGGTAAGAGACATTTGATAAATTTGGGGCTCCGGCTGTGGAGGAATTTGAAGATGATACAACCAATCTTGAAGGCCGCGCGTTGGGGAATGGGGAGCCAGTGAAGTTTTTTTAAAAGGGGTCTGGCAGATTGCCATTTAGGTTGCTGATGGATCAGTCTTGCCGCTTGGTTCTGAACCAGCTGGAGCAGTTTAATTAGAAAAAGTGGCATGCCAAGGTATATAGAGTTGGCATAATCTAGGTGTGATAATACCAAGGCAATCACAACCTGGATCAGTGCTAAATGAGTGAGCAAGCGGCTGATCTTCCTAATCTTACGGAACTGGACGAAGCAGGTAGAGACCACTGTGCCCACTTGTGTTTTCAGTGATAAGTCATTGTTAATGATTACCCATGGCTCTTGACAGAGTCGGATGGTTCTGGGGGGGAGGGGGGAGCCAAGTTCCGCCGGCCAGTAATGAGGGCCCCAGAATGTCTGACTTGGATTCAGTTTTAAGTGGTTTTGGTCCATCCAATGGTGTATATGGAGCATAGTAGCCTGGAATTCCAGGACTGAATCGGGGGAGTGATCTATAGTAAAGATTAGCTGTAGGTCATCCTTATAGTTGAAAGTGATGGCCTTTCGTTCTTTCAAGGACTGGATCAGGTGGAGGAGATACAGATTAAACAGATGGAGGGAGAGTGAAGATCCCTGTGGGACCCCACACGTGGTAGTTAACTTGGGTGCAGTGAATGGGGCTAAGCGTACCGCTTGGGTGCGGCCCTTGAGAAAGGACCCAATCCAGCTAAGGGCTGAGCCCATGATGCCGGCCTGTTTGACACGGTCCATTAAGATGACATGGTCGACCGTGTCAAATGCGGCTGAGAGGTCTAGAAGCACCAAGGCCTGAGGGATGCCTTTATCTGCTTTTTCCCCTAGGGTATCCAGTACAGCTAGGATCACTGTCTCTGTGGCGTGAGCAGGGCGAAATCCAGCCTGATGAGGGTCTAAGTATTCATACTGTTTCATAAAATTGGACAGGCACTTTGCCACATGGGCTTCAAGAATCTTGCCCAAGTAGGGGAGCAGGGAGATGGGCCGATAGTTGGATACATTCTGTGGGTCAGCTCCAGGTTTTTTTAGGAGAGGGACCACGACTGCGTCCTTGAATGCTTTGGGGACCTTGCCTTGCGAGAGTGATTCATTCAGGAGGGTCATGGCTGGGTGAGGTAGGGTGGAAAAGGTATCTTTTAGGATGTGAGGTGGACAGCCAGTCCTTGGGGGAGCCAGATTTGATCCTGGACAGAACGTCCCGGAGGGACTCGATATTGATAACGGGGAAGTTGTCTAAGGTGAAAGGATTTGTTATCATGGGGGAGGGCCCGGCCTGGGTCTGGAGATAGGAATACTGGCTTTCATGTTGGAGATTTTTTCCAAAAAGTAGTTATTTGGGGAGTCACAAAAATCTTGAGTGGGTATGGGTTTAAGTAGAACTCTCTCAGCATTGGATAGTTTGTTGACGAGGGCGAAGATATCTTTCGATCTATTGTTGGAGTTTACGATTCTTGCAGAGAAATGGGCAGCCTTAGCTGACATGATGGCATTTTTATATTCTTTGCAGGCATTCAGGTAGTAGTGTTTTCCTTCAGGAGTGTAGGTGAGTCTCCACTTCCTTTCCTTTTGGTGGAGAGCCAGTTTTTGAGCTCTTAACTCAGTAGAGAATCATTTCTGGGCATCGGAACGGCGAGCTTGTCTGAGTTTTTTAAGCAGGGCGTGTTTATGGCTGGCCGCCAGTAGCCAGCCTGAGATGTTAGCTTCAAGGAGATCCACATCGGTTTCGAGCTGGCCAGGCTGTCCTGAAATTCCTTTTTATTGAGGGCACTCCATTTCCTAATCATGCCCCCCTTGACCGTGGGGGAGTTACTGCCAATAGGGATTGTTGCCGTGAATTTTATTAGATGATGGTCGGACCAAATACATGGAACGATTATGGGCGTGGACACGGTGAGGTTGATAGTCCAGACCTGGTCCAGTATGTGTCCTTTGATGTGTGTAGCTGAGGATATGTGGTGGGTGAAACTGAGATTAGTTAGTAAATCAGTCAGTTCATTAGAATGGAGCCCACCTTGTTTGTCGTTACACCAGTAATTTAAGTCACATATTAACAGTATTTTGGCATAGTCCATGGCAAGATTAGCCAATTGTTCGCTCAGAGAGAAGGGGAATAGAGGCATGTGTTGTGGAGGCCAGTATATCAGGACGCAGATGAGTGGCCCAGCCGTAGTATCGAACTTGATGGCTATGTTATCTGTAGCAGGGAGACTTAGGGAAGACATGGATATGAATTTGTGATCTTTATGGATGATTGCAGCTACTCCGCCACCCATTTTTCCTGGTTGTCGGTTTACATGGAGGATATAGTAGTCCTGGGGTAGAGCAGCCAGTATATCAGGGGAGGAGTCAGTGTTTAACAATGTCTCTGTGACAAGGAAAATGTCAGGTTTGTCAGACAGTAGGAGAAGGAAGATATCTAGCTAATGCTTAATTAGGGAGTGCGTGCTGAGGTAATGTATATGTAGTGCAGTGTGTTCGGCGTGGCCAGGAGGCAGTGCCCGGAACTGGTGAAGGATGGGATTCAAGATCTCTTGAAAAGAACTTAATTCTTTAAGGATTCCAGTGTGATTAAGGCGTGCGCGTATGACAGGGCAAAGAGAGAACGCCGTCTGGTGGAGTTTCCTGAGTTTCTCAGATGAGTAAGTAAAGATTTGGGCATAGTTTATGGCTCCTGGACCCGTCCGGGCGCAGACGGGCTTGCCTTTGATTGGCTAGAGCCGAGGGGTGTGCTGAGGAGCACACGAGGGAGCCAGCGCCGATAGGGAGACGCGACCGAAGGTATTTTTAGTCGTTAATCACTTAAAATACACAATCTATTCAATTTCATTCAGAATTTTTAAAAGTTTTCTAAAAAAGGATCTTAGCGCAAGCACCAGCAGTCCGCCAGGTAGAGGCACGGTATCTAGAGTGCCCGCTCCCGCGTTGCGTGGGACATAAAGATAAGTTACTTAACTGTAATCCTAGTTCTCTTCCAGGGGATCCTCATCAATAGTCATAAGCACTGAATATTCCCACCCACGTGTGGGAACCCCAGAAACAATATAAAAATCTATATGTAAATCACATATAAACAGCCCCACATACGTGTATGCACATATATCATTTTTTCTCACACCAATGCAGCCCCAAAACTAAGGCTAAACAATGTAATTACTCATACATACACTGAAATTAGTAAGTAAATAAAAGACACATTAGATCAAATAGCCCTTGAACTTTGTGTTTTAATGAGCAAAAACACTCATAACTCCTGAAAATTGCTAATAAATAGACATGGTTAGCCACAGGCTGCATTGAAAAGCAATAGCATAGAAAATGAAAGCATTTTCAACAAAAACTGGGACCGTGCCTTTAAGGCAGCCATGACCCCTGGGTTCCCATCATGCCTCAGGGGTGACAGTTAGGTCAGTTGTTCTTTGTATAACCCTGATGTCAGGGCTCAACCATATGCCAGAAACACTAAAATCTCATTTACCAGGGAGGAGGGTGGGTTGCTTATGACTTTGATGAGGATAACCCGGGAAGAGAACTAGGATTACAGGTAAGTAACTTATCCTTCTCTTCCAGGGGATCCTCATCAATAGTCATAAGCACTGAATAGAATAGCAAGCCCATCTACCACCTGCAGGTAAATGAGAAATACATGACCCAACCAAAACAAGCGTAACAGCCAAGAAACTCAGCGGTTAAACAGATTACGCAAGGAGGCCTGGCCTACCTGGGTATCTGCTCTAGTGTCAGAATCAAGACAGTAATGTCTGGTAAATGTATGGACGGCCCTCCAGGTCGCCGCCTTACAGATCTCATACATGGGCACATTATGGAGAAAAGCAGCAGTCGCAGCTCTACCTCTGGTGGAATGTGCCTCGGGAGAAAACCCTAGAGTCTTCTGCGCCAATTGGTAGGCAAGCTTGATACACAAAACTATCCATCTTGAAATAGAACGTTCCGAGGCTGCACAACCTGGTCTGATCGATCCATAATTGACAAATAGTTGATCAGACTTACGTATAGACTTGGACCTATCCAGATAGAATTTTAATACCCTTTTCAGGTCCAAAGAATGCAAAGCCCTCTCAGCTGGAGTAGAGGGATTGGGAAAGAAGGTGGGCAGAGAAATGGTCTGATTTACATGAAAATCTGACACCACCTTAGGAAGAAAAGACGGATGTGTCCTCAGTACTACTCTATTCAAGTGAAACACAGTATAGGGTTCCTTAGAACAGAGAGCTTGAATTTCACTCACCCTACGAGCCAACGTGATTGCTACCAAAAAAGCAGCTTTCCAGGAAATATGCTGCAAAGTAGCTTTATGAATGGGCTCAAAAGGGGGGCCCATTAATTTTGATAGCACCAGGTTCAGCTCCCAGGGCGGAGAAGGAGGGCGCACTGGAGGGTACACTTTTTTCAACCCTTGCAGGACGTTCTTTACAGCTGGCAGCTGAAAAAAAGAAGGTTGTGAAGGTGATCGGCTACAAGCTGTTATAGCAGCTAAATGCACCTTAATAGAATTAAACTTTAGACCTGCTTTAGCTAGATATAATAAATAAGGAAGAACAACTACTTCCTGACCCTTAATAGGATGATGAGCATTCTGCATACACCACATATAGAAGCGCTTCCATTTACAGGCATAGGAATGTCTGGTGGAAGGACGTTTCGCTTCCTTCAGGATGGACAGGAAGTCCTGAGGCAATCCTAGATGGCCGTATTGTATGACCTCAGGAGCCATGCTGCCAAGCTCAGTGACGGAAGGTTGGGATGATGAATCCTCCCGTTCATTTTGGATAACAGGTCCGGTCTGCATGGCAGCCTCTTGTGAGGAGTCACTGACAGGTGAAGCAGGCCCGTGTGCCACCATTGTCTAGGCCAGTCAGGGGCAATGAGGATCATCATTGTGCACGAGTGTGTCAGCTTGCTCACCACCTTCGGGTTCAACAGAAGGGGTGGAAAGGCGTACACAAATTCCCCTGACCAGTCTATCAAAAGGGCATTCCCTTTCGATCCTGGATGGTAAAATCTGGAGGCGAAGTCTCAGTATTTGGTGTTTTCGTCGTCCGCGAACAGATCTATGGTGGGACGACCCCAAGACTGGAAGATGCTTTGCACTACCTCGTCAGTGAGAACCCAGTCTTCTCTGTCTTCGAAGTGCCGACTTAACGCGTCCGCCCTCACATTCTGCTCTCCTGGGAGGTGGACTGCTGTGACTGACAACTTGCAAGCCAGAAGCCAATGCCAGATGTGCTGGGCTTCCAATGAAAGAGTCCGTGAGCGTTTTCCCCCCTGCTTGTTCAAGTAGTACATCGTGGGGGTGTTGTCCGTTTGTACTAATACTGATGTTTCTTGAATTGAGGGCAGGAACGCTTTGAGAGCTGGGTGGACTGCTCTCAACTCCAACATGTTGATGTGGTAAGTACATTCCTTGGGGGACCACAGACCTTGCACCTGGAGATGACCCATGTGCGCCCCCCAGCCTTGCAGAGAACCGTCGGTGATCAACGTGTGTGCAGGAGGAGGTTGATGGAACAGAACTCCCACCTGCATATTCTGCTTCTTTGTCCACCACGGAATAGAGGCTCGAGCGGTTTCTGACAGAGTAATCTGGTCGTCCCAGCGAGCTGACTGTTGGTCCCACTTGTCCTCCAGATCCTGCTGAAGAGGACGCATCCGAAGGCTGGCATTCAGGACCAGAAAAATGCAAGACGCCATCGACCCTAGAAGGGAGGCAATTGTTTGCACTTTCTGAACCTTGTTGCGGAGAAGCAGCTGACACTTCTGAGTTATAGAACACTGTCTCTCCACCGAAGGAAACACTTTTCCTACCATGGAGTCTAGCAGAGCTCCTAGGGAGTGAATCTTCTGGGTGGGCTGAGAGACTGACTTGCTGAAGTTGACATTGTGAGAAGTTGGCCTGATATGCAGTGCTCACTATTCTAGTGATCACTATGTATCAGTCCAGACAACCCTTATTGATGATTGGTTGTAAGTCAACCTTATAGACCAGCTATCCTAGTAGCATGGATACGAGCAGTCTAAGGCTAAGACTCTAGAGGGCGTGTTATGCCAGCTGTTTTACCATCACATATACCCCTTGAACACCAAGTGAAAGGACACCACACAAGTTGTTATGAAAATAAACGTGTATTTATTTCTAACAAGACTACCCTGGCTCTTTATGAGACAGGGAGCTAAGCACACAACAAAACTCTTACGAAAATACTTAAAGTCGCACAATTTACAAAAATGCCCGAGGGGCACGAAAAACCATATACTATACAAGTGGAATGCGAATTACTAGCAGGTAAGTAACTATTCTCATAGGCTTTAGAATCGCTAAGACTGGACTACTGAACCTTTAGATTACAAGCAGGAGGCCTAGGGACGTCGTGTGCAGAGTGGGAACTCTCACGCGTTTCTCGGGAAAAAGTCTATGGAGGCTAGTAAAAGCAAAGTTACTGTTCTCGGGCGAACCAGACTAGGTGGGTCAAAAACAAGAGTGGATCCGAACACTTAGAGTGTTGGACTATGCTGGAGCACCGGAGTACTCGGTTTACCTAGCCCAGGGGCTGCGGCTGCATAGGGTTCAAGTGGCGTCGGAAACCCTCGTTGACGAACCAGGAGCCTGAGGAAAAGAAGTTGCTGGCAGGCGACCAGTGAAGAAGTTCTTGGGGATCCAAGCCTGGATCGGAGAAGAGGAAGACCTGTAAGCAGAGGGGACCAAGTTCTGAATCACTAGCCAGTGATTTAGGTGGGCACCAGAGTGGCACCGGGCGAAGTCACCTCAACCTGGTGAGTGGGCGCTGCTGGGCTCTGCAGTCTCTCGGACCAGGAGGCGTTGTCGGCGACCAGGATGGAGGTGCGAGCTGTCCCACGAAGATATCTGCTGTCGACGTCGCTGGACCCAGGATTGGGGCAACAAGTCTTGGCAAATGCAAGCCCACGCGGTGGACTAAAAAATGGCGTCTGGAGTGGACCAGGAGGGTCCGGGGTGCTCCTCTGTTGGAGGGGAGCAAGGGCCAGTCTGGAGCAACCAGACCAGCGGTGTTTGTCGTCGAAGTTCGTCGTCAGAGGGCCGCTAGCCAACGGGCAAGTGACCTGGACAACGCGGTGAGCAGCAAAAAGCAGAAGGGCCCCACGCAGATCTCGTGGATGCAAGGGGGCTGAACTTCGGTGCTGGAGCTGCTCAGGGTTGGGGCTTCTCTTACCCCAAAGCACTCGGTCGAGGGTCACTCGGGAGTCGTGCTGGTCAAGCGTCGTGCAGTCTTGGAAGATGGCCGGTCCCTCGAGGTCTCGTCACACCCAAGAATCACAGCTGGGCTGATGATGCAGGTAGAGGTCAGAGGTGCCAGTGAAGCCGGTTCTCGTCGAGCTGGGCAGTCTTGATCCGGTGAGGAGACTTACAGCAGACCGCGATGCTTGGTTGGTGCCTGCTGCTGCAGGGTGACTACTCCTTAGTCACAAGGGAGGAATCTTAGGAAGAAGTCTTGAGTTCCTTTCGTGGAAAGTAGTTTCAGGATTCAAAGATGATCTAATTTGGAAGGGGGCCTGCTCCTACCTTTATCCTGCAAAAGGGGGCTGGCACGCGACTAAGTCCTGCCCTATGGGTGGGACCAGGAGGGGGGTGGTTACACCCCTCTCCTTTGCCGGGCTTTTCCCCAGATCAGGGGCTGGAGTGCCCCTGGAACTGGTTCAAGCCGGCCTATGCATAGTGAGCACCGGGGTGCCACTTGCAGTCACCTTCCTCTAAAGCCCTGCCTACCTAGGATACACAAAATCCTGTCTGGGACGGTGCTGGCACCGCCCCTGGCAGGAAACCCTTTGTCCTTGCCTCCTGTGCTGGGAGGACTCCCAGCAGCAGGAGGGCAGACTTGTGTCTCGGTGGCAGCATCCATCTTGTGGAGCTGAGGCTATGTCTGACTTTAACCGGGGTTACAGGTTACCAACATGTCGTGTCCCTCTAGAAGGGTGGAATGCTAACCCCGTCACCAGAATTGGTGAGGGGTTAGTATTCCAATTCGTATGACACCTTACTCGACATGTTTTGATAATGTTATACCAAAGTTAGCATATGACCGCAAGGTACATAATGCACTTAAGAGTATATGGTATAGCGTTATCATGGAACAGCTATTAGGACTTGGTTCCGCAAGCTGCAAACGGGCTCAGCTCATGCCAGAGCACCATTTCACATTATTCCACGCACTCTGCCTTCAGGATTGTTAAGGCCTGCCATAGGAGTGACTGATAGGAATATATGTGTCCATTTTAGGTTTAGATATAGGAATACTATATCTAAAGCAAAGGGTGATTACACCACCTTGCCCCAGCTGTCAAGCAGCCAGTTGTGTCTGATTTAGTTAGTCAACTCAGGGGTGGCATAATACATGCTGCAGCCCCTGGGAGACTTCTGGGTGCACCTCAGCCCTGAGTACAGGGACTTGGAGAGGGCCCAGTGCCAATTCAGTACCTGGGTACAATTTGGAGTAGAGAGAACAGCTAGGCTGTGGGTCTGATTAGCAGGCCCACAGCCAGGGAAAGTCGTAAAGCAGTGAAGCAAAAAGCAAAAAATCTGGCTGATCATAGGATTGCAGACCCTACTCTCCTACATGGCCCCCCCCCAAACCTTGGGACAATAAGCTAACCTTGACCAGGTGAGTCTTCTTGCTCTAAGTGGAAATACCTGGAGAGCCCATCAGCATTGCCATGATCAGTACCAGGTCTATGCTCCACTGTAAAATCCATCCCCTGTAGGGAAATGGACCACCTAAGTAGTTTGGGGTTTTCACCCTTCATCTGATTTAGCCATAAGAGGGGCTTATGGTCGGTCTGAATCTTAAAGTGAGTGCCAAACAAGTATGACCTCAACTTTTTCAGGGCCCACACCACAGCAAAGGCCTCCCTCTCAATAGCTGGCCAATTTTTCTCTGTGGGGGTCAGCCTTCTGCTAATAAAAGCAATGGGCTGGTCGTTACCATCAAAATTCAGCTGAGATAGAACAGCTCCCACACCCAACTCAGAAGCATCTGTTTGGACAATGAAGGTCTTGGAGTAATCTGGACTCTTTAGGATAGGTGCTGTGCACATGGCCTGCTTTAGGTCATTGAATGCTTTCTGACAGCTTGCTGTCCACTGAACTTTCTTTGGCATCTTTTTACTTGTCAGGTCATTAAGTGGAGTCACAATGGACCCATAATTCTTGACAAATTTCCTATAGTACCCAGTCAGGCCCAAGAAAGCTCGAACCTGAGTCTGGGTGGTTGGAGGAGCCCAGTCCTTGATGGCCTGTATCTTGCTCTCCAAGGGTTGAACCTGGCCTCCACCTACAAGGTGGCCCAGGTATACAACCTGGGTCTGCCCTATCTGGCACTTAGTGGCCTTGATAGTGAGACCTGCCTTTTGCAGTGCCTCTAACGCTTTCCTCAGGTGGACCAGGTGATCCTCCCAGGTGGAACTAAAGACAGCTATATCATCAAGATATGCTGCACAGAAGTCATCCAACCCAGTGAGAACTTGATTCACCAGCCTTTGGAAGGTGGCAGGTGCATTTTTCAAACCAAAGGGCATTACCACAAATTGATAATGCCCACCAGGGGTAGAAAATGCTGTCTTGGGCTTGGCCTCCTCAGCTAACCTGATTTGCCAATACCCAGCTGTCAGGTCAAATGTACTTAAGTAGTTGGCAGAAGCCAATCTATCTATAAGTTCATCTCCTCTTGGTATTGGGTGGGCATCAGTCTTAGTGACTGCATTGAGTCCTCTGTAGTCTACGCAAAACCTCATCTCTTTCTTACCACCCTGGGTGTGAGGCTTTGGCACTAGAACTACTGGGCTAGCCCAAGGGCTATCTGAGGGCTCAATGACTCCCAGCTCCAACATTTTCTGCACTTCTGTCTTGATGCAGTCTCTGACATGATCAGGCTGTCTGTAGATTTTACTCTTGACAGGCAGACTGTCTCCAGTGTCAACTTCATGGGTACACCAATCAGTTTGACTGGGTGTCAGAGAGAACATATGTCTAAAGGATTGCAGAACTTGCCTACAATCCTGTTGCTGATGTTCAGAGAGGCTGCCACAAAAGACAACACCATCTACTGATCCATCATCAGGATTCTGAGTGAGCAGGTCTGGGAGAGGGTCACTCTCTTCCTCCTGTCCCTCATCTGTGGCCATGAGCAAGCTCATGTCCTTCCTGTCGACATATGCCTTGAGCCTGTTCACATGGAGCACCCTGAGGGGGCTCCTGGGAGTTCCAAGGTCCACCAGGTAGGTGACCTCTCCCTTTTGCTCAATGATGGTGTGGGGCCCAGACCATTTGTCTTTGAGTGCTGCTGGAGCCACTGGCTCCAGCACCCACACCTTCTGTCCAGGCTTGTACACAGTCAGGACAGCCTTCTGGTCATGCCAAGCTTTTTGGAGTTCTTGGCTGGCCTCAAGGTTTTTAGATGCCTTCTCCATGTATTCAGCCATCCTGGATCGGAGACCAAGTACATAGTCCACTATGTTGGTTGCAGGCTTTTTGAGAGGTCTCTCCCATCCTTCCTTCACCAAACACAGGGGTCCTCTTACAGGATGCCCATACAGAAGTTTAAAAGGGCTGTAGCCAACCCCCTTCTGTGGGACCTCTCTGTAAGCAAACAAGAGGCAGGGTATCAGGACATCCCATCTACGCCTGAGCTTTTCAGGTAGTCCATGAATCATCCCTTTGAGGGTCCTGTTGAATCTTTCAACAAGCCCATTGCACTGTAGATGATAGGGTGTGGTAAACTTGTAGTTGACACCACATTCCTTGCACATTGCAGTCAGATATCCTGACATGAAGTTTGCACCTCTGTCAGAAACAACCTCCTTAGGGAAGCCCACTCTGGAGAACACTCCAACTAGGGCCCTTGCCACTACAGGTGCTGTAGTGGTCCTAAGTGGAATAGCTTCAGGATACCTGGTGGCCTGGTCCACCACCACCAGTATAAACTTGTGCCCTGATGCTGTCTGGGGTTCCATTGGACCAACAATGTCAATCCCCACTCTTTCAAAGGGAACCCCCACCACAGGTAGTGGTATGAGGGGGGCCTTGGTTGTGCCACCTGACTTACCACTGGCTTGGCAAGTGACACAGGAGCGACAAAACTCCTTGGTATTCTCATTCATGTGAGGCCAGTGAAAGTGTGAGACAAGTCTGTCCCAAGTCTTTGTCTGGCCTAAGTGACCTGCAAGGGGAATCTCATGGGCCAAGGTGAGAAGGAACCCCCTCTGAGACAAGGGGATGACCAGCCTCCTGGTTGCACCAGGCTTGGGGTCTCTTGACTCAGAGTACAGGAGTCCATCTTCCCAGTATACCCTGTGGGCACCTGTGGCGTTCCCTGCAGCCTCAGCAGCAGCCTGCTGTCTGAGGGGTTCAAGGGAAGGGCAGTCTAACTGTGCCTTCCCCAGGTCTTCCCTGGAGGGTCCCCCTGAGCCCAGAAACTCAACTTGATCAAGTTCAAGCTCTTTAGGCTCAGTTTCCCTCAGCTCTCTCAGATCAGCCTCCTCAGAGACTTGATCCTCAACCTGGGGCAAGGGGGAAGGCAATGCCTTAACCCTACTGCTCTTCTTCTTGGAAGGTGTCTGGTCCATTGTTCCAGGATCCAGCACCTGTTCAGTGGGGCATCTTCTGGCCTGTGACCTAGTCACAGCAAGCACATGTGCTGGCAAGCCTAACATTTCCATGTGAGTCCTCTGCTCCACTTCTGACCATAGTGATGACTCCAAATCATTGCCCAACAAACAATCCACTGGGAGGTCTGAACTAACCACAACTTTCTTTTGGCCACTTACCCCTCCCCAGGAGAAAGCAACAATCGCCATACTATGACTGGTAGTGACGTTGCTGGCATTGGTCACCAGGAAATCTGTACCTGGCATGATCTGTCCAGGGTCCACAAAGTTAGGTGTCACCATGGTGACACTGGCACAAGTGTCCCTATAGGCCTGAGCCATTTTGCCATTTATCAAAGGTGTCTGCCTGTATTTGCCCAAAGTATTGGGACTGACATCAGGGGACATATCCATATCCCCTGTACAGACAAGGACAGCCTGAGTGAGTGAGCCAACTAAGTTGTCAGACCCCTCAGTTCCCAAGGTTAACCCAACTATTCCCTTGGGAGGTGCACTACCACTACTGACTGTACTAGGGTGTGCAGCTGCCTTAGGGGCTGTAGTGGTAGGAGATTGCCCTCCTCTTTTGGTGCACTCACTAAACCAGTGAGATTTACTTTTACAGTATTGGCACCACCTTTTTGACTGGCCTTCTTGAGTCTTCTTTTTCTGCTGTGAAGCCTGACCCCCACTCTCTTTGGGTTGTTGGGGACCTGTTGAAGACTTCTGGTCATTTTGTTCATTCTTGTTATTACCCTTCTGGTCTGCTTTCTTCTGACCACCCTGGTTCTGAGTCTGGTTTTGCTTGATCCTTGTTCTGACCCATTTGTCTGCCTTCTTTCCCAATTCTTGGGGAGAGGTCAGATCTGAATCAACAAGGTGCTGGTGCAACAACTGGTTCTGACAGTTATTTAAAATCTGTTCTCTCATCATGAGATTATACAACCCTGTGTAATCAGTAACCTTGCTACCCAGCAACCAGCCTTCCAAAGCCTTAGTGGCACAATCCACAAAGTCAGACCAGTCCTGAGACTGAGTTTTCTGGGTGTCTCTGAACAGCAACCTGTTGCTCAGTGGTTAAGCCAAACCCATCAACCAGTGTATTTTTCAGGACCTGGTAATTGTTAGCATCCTCAACTCTAGTAGTGTAGTGAGGAGCTTATCTCTACCTTTGCCTTCAAAGGAGAGCCACAGTATAGCTGCCCACTGACTTTGGGGGATGCACTGGACAGTGCAGGCCCTCTCCAAAGCAGCCATCCATTTCTGGATGTCATCCCCTTGTTTAAAGGGGGGCACTATCTTAGTCAGGTGTTTAGTATCTAAACCCCTTTCCTTATCTCTTGGGAGATTGCTGCCACCAGTGGGAACTGTCCCACTCATCTGCTGCTCTCTAGCAAAGGCAAGCTTCTCTTTGGCCAGGGCAAGTTCTTCCCTTTCAATCCTCAGATTAGCCTGTCTCATCCTTGCTTCATGCTCTATTCTCTGAGGGGAAGTCAGTCTCCTCTGGGGAGAATTCCTCCTCCTCTGAGAAGAGGCATTAGAGTGCAGAGATCTATTGGAGTCCCTAGAATGAGATCTATCTCTCCTAACTCCAAGGTTAGGCCTCATTAAGGTCAGCACTGGGGGTCCCCCAGCTCCTTCCCTAAGTAGGTCTAAGTTGGCCCTAGTAAGTCTGCTGACTAACTCAGACCTCTTGTCTGCCTCATCACCAGAGAGTTCCTCTTGATCCTCCTCCTCAACTGCATTTTCAGTGTCAAGGAGGTCTGGATCACCACTGGTACCCTCTAAGGCTGGCATATTCCCATCTATATGAGAGGCTTTTCTAGCATCATATGTCTCTAAGAGACCTATCAGAAAGGGAATGGTGGGGTTAGACCCCTGTTTCAGTTTCCTGGAGGTACACACCTGTCTCATCTCCTGGAAACTGAGAGCTGCATATCTTGATTTGACCTGTGGAGGGTCACTAGCCACAAGGGGAGTCTCAGTAGACTCTCCCTGGGTAGACATGCTTTTCTAGTGAGGTGTAAGTGGTGCACTTACCTACACTATTTGTTTACCTACTGATCCCTTGCTAGAGTTGTAGTTTAGGGTGTGCTAGGCCCTAGGAGCTACAACAGCTGGTTCAGTAGAACTCAGAGTATTCTAAGCTAAGTTATATGTACCTTAGTACTTATGTGATCTTTCAAATGATATTCTTAGGATACGTGTGGTAAAACAACAGCAAGCTCAAATCCCAACTGCTGCTCACCAATGTGAGAAGTTGGCCTGATATGCAGTGCTCACTATTCTAGTGATCACTATGTATCAGTCCAGACAACCCTTATTGATGATTGGTTGTAAGTCAACCTTATAGACCAGCTATCCTAGTATCATGGATACGAGCAGTCTAAGGCTAAGACTCTAGAGGGCGTGTTAAGCCAGCTGTTTTACCATCACATATACCCCTTGAACACCAAGTGAAAGGACACCACACAAGTTGTTATGAAAATAAACGTGTATTTATTTCTAACAAGACTACCCTGGCTCTTTATGAGACAGGGAGCTAAGCACACAACAAAACTCTTACGAAAATACTTAAAGTCGCACAATTTACACAAATGCCCGAGGGGCACGAAAAACCATATACTATACAAGTGGAATGCGAATTACTAGCAGGTAAGTAACTATTCTCATAGGCTTTAGAATCACTAGGACTGGACTACTGAACCTTTAGATTACAAGCAGGAGGCCTAGGGACGTCGTGTGCAGAGTGGGAACTCTCACGCGTAAGGCGGGAAAAAGTCTATGGAGGCTAGTAAAAGCAAAGTTACTGTTCTCGGGCGAACCCGACTAGGTGGGTCGAAAACAAGAGTGGATCCGAACACTTAGAGTGTTGGACTATGCTGGAGCACCGGAGTACTCGGTTTACCTAGCCCAGGGGCTGCGGCTGCATAGGGTTCAAGTGGCGTCGGAAACCCTCGTTGACGAACCAGGAGCCTGAGGAAAAGAAGTTGCTGGCAGGCGACCAGTGAAGAAGTTCTTGGGGATCCAAGCCTGGATCGGAGAAGAGGAAGACCTGTAAGCAGAGGGGACCAAGTTCTGAATCACTAGCCAGTGATTTAGGTGGGCACCAGAGTGGCACCGGGCGAAGTCACCTCAACCAGGTGAGTGGGCGCTGCTGGGCTCTGCAGTCTCTCGCACCAGGAGGCGTTGTCGGCGACCAGGATGGAGGTGCGAGCTGTCCCACGAAGATATCTGCTGTCGACGTCGCTGGACCCAGGATTGGGGCAACAAGTCTTGGCAAATGCAAGCCCACGCGGTGGACTAAAAAATGGCGTCTGGAGTGGACCAGGAGGGTCCGGGGTGCTCCTCTGTTGGAGGGGAGCAAGGGCCAGTCTGGAGCAACCAGACCAGCGGTGTTTGTCGTCGAAGTTCGTCGTCAGAGGGCCACTAGCCAACGGGCAAGTGACCTGGACAACGCGGTGAGCAGCAAAAAGCAGAAGGGCCCCACGCAGATCTCGTGGATGCAAGGGGGCTGAACTTCGGTGCTGGAGCTGCTCAGGGTTGGGGCTTCTCTTACCCCAAAGCACTCGGTCGAGGGTCACTCGGGAGTCATGCTGGTCAAGCGTCGTGCAGTCTTGGAAGATGGCCGGTCCCTCGAGGTCTCGTCACACCCACGAATCACAGCTGGGCTGATGATGCAGGTAGAGGTCAGAGGTGCCAGGGAAGCCGGTTCTCGTCGAGCTGGGCAGTCTTGATCCGGTGAGGAGACTTACAGCAGACCGCGATGCTTGGTTGGTGCCTGCTGCTGCAGGTTGACTACTCCTTAGTCACAAGGGAGAAATCTTAGGAAGAAGTCTTGAGTTCCTTTCGTGGAAAGTAGTTTCAGGATTCAAAGATGATCTAATTTGGAAGGGGGCCTGCTCCTACCTTTATCCTGCAAAAGGGGGCTGGCACGCGACTAAGTCCTGCCCTATGGGTGGGACTAGGAGGGGGGTGGTTACACCCCTCTCCTTTGCCGGGCTTTTCCCCAGATCAGGGGCTGGAGTGCCCCTGGAACTGGTTCAAGCCGGCCTATGCATAGTGAGCACCGGGGTGCCACTTGCAGTCACCTTCCTCTAAAGCCCTGCCTACCTAGGATACACAAAATCCTGTCTGGGACGGTGCTGGCACCGCCCCTGGCAGGAAACCCTTTGTCCTTGCCTCCTGTGCTGGGAGGACTCCCAGCAGCAGGAGGGCAGACTTGTGTCTCGGTGGCAGCATCCATCTTGTGGAGCTGAGGCTATGTCTGACTTTAACCGGGGTTACAGGTTACCAACATGTCGTGTCCCTCTAGAAGGGTGGAATGCTAACCCCGTCGCCAGAATTGGCGAGGGGTTAGTATTCCAATTCGTATGACACCTTACTCGACATGTTTTGATAATGTTATACCAAAGTTAGCATATGACCGCGAGTATATGGTATAGCGTTATCATGGAACAGCTATTAGGACTTGGTTCCGCAAGCTGCAAACGGGCTCAGCTCATGCCAGAGCACCATTTCACATTATTCCACGCACTCTGCCTTCAGGATTGTTAAGGCCTGCCATAGGAGTGACTGATAGGAATATATGTGTCCATTTTAGGTTTAGATATAGGAATACTATATCTAAAGCAAAGGGTGATTACACCACCTTGCCCCAGCTGTCAAGCAGCCAGTTGTGTCTGATTTAGTTAGTCAACTCAGGGGTGGCATAATACATGCTGCAGCCCCTGGGAGACTTCTGGGTGCACCTCAGCCCTGAGTACAGGGACTTGGAGAGGGCCCAGTGCCAATTCAGTACCTGGGTACAATTTGGAGTAGAGAGAACAGCTAGGCTGTGGGTCTGATTAGCAGGCCCACAGCCAGGGAAAGTCGTAAACCAGTGAAGCAAAAAGCAAAAAATCTGGGTGATCATAGGATTGCAGACCCTACTCTCCTACAGACATGTAATCCAAACCGCTGACAGAGTTCGATGCAGGTCTGGAATTGATTTCTTACACTGCCTGGAGAAGGACCTTTCAATAGCCAATCGTCCAGATATGGGTAAACAAAGACCCCCCTGCGGCGTAGTGTAGCCGCTACTACTCCGACACACTTTGTGAACACTCGGGGAGCTGACTTCAACCCAAACGGAAGGACCTTGAACTGGTAGTGAGAGGTCCCCACCCGGAACCGCAGGAATCTTCTGTGTTTGTGGTGTATCGGGACATGAAAGTAGGCATCTTGTAGGTCCAGCGAACACATCCAATCTCCCCTCCTGAAATGTGGATATATTTGATGAAGCCCCAACATGCGAAACCTTTCTTTCTTGATATGCAGGTTGAGTGCTCTCAAGTCCAGAATGGGTCTGTATTCTGCCTTTTGGCCCTTTTTCTGACCAGAAAATATCGGGAGTACACTCCTTTCCCCCTTTGAGCGATTGGCACCCTCTCTATGGCTGACTTCTCGAGGAGGATAGCTACTTCCTTTTTCAAAAGGTTTAGCTGATGATTTGATGTTGGCATTGGAGGAACGGGTGGAGGCAGGTGTTTGAAATGAAGACAGTATCCATTCTGAAGTGTAGTCAACACCCATTGGACTTTTTAATTAAAAAAAAAATTAATTATGTGCTTATATAGCGCTGGAATCACTCCCGAAGGGGTACCTCCGCGCTTCGACCGCTGCGAAACCCTTCCTGGCTTCCCTGTGAGATGGTCCCTTAATGGGTATCTCCAGGGTGAGACCAGGCATCCCCGGCGGTCTGGTGGGGCCGTTAGTGAAGATGAGGCAAGCTAGTGCCCAGAGTTGCCGAGTGTGATCGCTGATCAGAGTGGGCACCGAGGCTAGAGAATTATCGAGTCCGCTGACCCTGGTCCAGAAACCTGCCGCGTCGGGAATCGAACCCTGGTCCCGGGCCGTCCTCTGCTCTCGGGTCTGCCGCCTCTAACCAGTGAGCCACACTACTCAACTTGTGTGATGCTTTGGCACTCTGTCATATGATGCGCAACGCTTCCCTCCACTGGAGTGGTCAACGGTGCTGGGGGAAGGAAGGACTCATTGCTTGGACTGGGACTTGTTGGAATTGTTGCCCTGGCGCTGATTTCCACCTCCTCTGGAATTGTGCTTGCCTCTGAACTGACACTTCTGCTGCCCCTGCTGGTCCTGACCATTCTGCCAGTGAGGGGTTTGAACCCTCTGTTTAGAAAAACCCTTATTGTAGGAGCGATACTTCCCCCGAAATTCTTTCTTCTTCTCAAGCCCTACGGCTTTAAGAGTGTCCAACTCTGACTTCATTCGCTGCATTTCCTCGTCAGTACGTGCCCCAAACAAAGATGTCCCTGAAAAAGGCAAGTTCAGGATTCTAGCCTGAGCCTCTGGTTTTAAGGCTGTAAGGCGCAGCCAGGAGGACCTTCTGGCAGATATCCCATGCGCATAGCCATGCGCTGCGAGGGTAGCGCCGTCCGCTGCGGCGCCGATGATATGATTGGAGATCTGACTCCCCTCCAAGAGAATCTCCTCAAATTCTTTTCGGTCGTCTTGCGGCAGTTTTTCGACAAAACGCTGCAGAGAATCCCACGGGGATCTGTCATAACGCCCTAGGAGGGCTTCCGCATTCGAGACCTTGAGAAATGAGGCTGAGGTGTTACAGACTCTTCTCCCCCACGAATCCTGAGATTTACTTTCCTTATCCGGAGGCACTGTGGAGGAGGAAGCTACCATACTGGATTTTCTCGCCGCCGCTATAATCACTGAGTCTGGTGGTGGATCAGCCCTGAGGAAAAGAGGGTCCCCTTCAGCGAGCGGTACTTTTTGAGAATCCTCGCTGGGGCGGCCTTGATCGTCGCTGGAGTGAGGAATACCTCAATCACGGGTTCTATAATCCAGGGTACCAAAGGTAACAGAGGCTTGGGTGCAGATCTGTGATGCAACGTTTCAAAGATCACCGAGATTTTGACTTGAAGAGTTGTCATGGGCACCCCCAGTTTCTGAGCACCTCTGCCCAAAATATCTTGAAAAGTGAAAATATCGTCTATTGGAGATATTCGATGGAGGACTGTCCGACAAGGTCGGAGAATAATCTCTATGAGAGCGGGTCGGGGTAGACGAAGAAGTAGTTGGAGATCAGTGTTCCTGTCTCCTGCTCCTAGACCTTGACCGTCGTCTACTGGTGTGCACCTGGGAGCGTGATCGTTCCCAGGGCTGCAAAACTTGCCTACCTTGATCCGCTTGCAACCTGGCTGCTGTTTCCTTGTCTGGAGCCCAGTGATGAAGAGGCCTATTCCATTAGAGATGGGAGGCGACTTCTGTGTGTGCTCTGCCGGTGGTGGTAAATCCGCCTGCTCATGCCGCGAAAGTGCAGGAGAATGCCTTGACCTCTCACTGTCGGAGGAATAGATGACCACATCTGGCGATCTATTACGGGGAGAAGAACGAGAGCTTGAAGAGGATGATGACAGGCTCACTGGAGACGTGTTTCCTCTCGAAGGGTGCTTAGAAGGAGATCTTGTGTGGCTCCGAGAAGCACGATTCTCTGATACTCTCTTTCTTTTAGCCGCCTGGCTCATAGTCACTGGAGAATGTTCTATCGATCTAGACCTCCCTGAGAAGGATTCTCCTTCCGCAGCTGAAGCCGACCTTGGAGACCTCTGTTGTGACCGAGGCCTATGACCTGGCGACGGAGTTGGCAAACTCGACGTCGTGGTAAGCTTAGACGCTGTAGATTGGGACTGCGCCGAGGGTTTATGAATTCCCTCCGGAGCCTTGTGTCCCAAAGACGACCTCCTCTGGGAACGTGAGGGAGAGACTTGCTTCGACGACAGATGCGTCGACGTCGAACGTCGGTGGTGCGATGTCGACGGAAATCTTCTTGACATCGAGCGCCGGTGACTGGGCGACGACGGAGTTTGCTTCGACGACGAACGACGATGGAGTGACGTCGACGGACACTTTCTCGACATCGAACATCGATGGCGTGACGTCGACGGAGACTTTCTCGACGTGGATCGCCGGTGACTGGGCGACGACGGAGGTTGCCTCGACGTTGAGCACCGGACGCCGATGGAGGATGCCTCGACGTCGAACACCGATGACTGGGCGTCGACGTAGGAAGCTGCGACGTCGAAGACTGATGATGAGGCTTCGACGACGGCTGTCTCGATGTCGAGCTCCTATGCTCAAACGGAGACCTCTCTCTCAAAGCTGCATGTCGCCCTGTTGACGGCAGCGGAGGTACCTTGTCTCTCGACGCTAAAGTCTTCGTCGTCAAAGGAAGGTGACTCGTCTTCGCCATCTTCGACGCCGATCCCGACGCCGAAGGAGAACAAGTCGGGACTTCTCTCGACGTCGACCGCGTCTTTCGTTTTTTCTGTCTCTTAGGAGACCTACCCCTCTCAGAGAGTCCATAAATCCTTATCCTCTCTCTGTCTTTGAGAGTTGTTCTGGACAAAGTCCTGCAGTGTTCACAGGTATCTGCAGAGTGTGTCTCAGGGAGACAGAGGATACACACAGGATTTGTATCAGTCTTGGCCTTCTTCTTCCCACAGAAAGGGCAGTTGTCAAAAAGAGAAGGCATTTTGACAAAAATTATCCTCTTTTGAAGCTCAAAAAAGGTAGCACTAACTCTCTAAGGTTATAAACCGTCGAGTGAAAGCAAAAATTGAAGAAAAACACCAATAATTTTTGACAGAAAGTAAAAAAAGGTGGGAGCTGTTAAACCAGGGTACTGACAGAAGGAGCCGGAAAGAACAACTGACCTAACTGTCACCCCTGAGGCATGATGGGAACCCAGGCGTCATGGCTGCCTTAAAGGCACGGTGCCACTTTTTGTTGAATATGCTTTCATTTTCTATGCTATTGCTTTTCAATGCAGCCTGTGGCTAACAATGTCTATTTATTAGCATTTTTCGGGAGTTATGAGTGTTTTTGCTCATTAAAACACAAAGTTCAAGGGCTATTTGATCTAATGTGTTTTTTATTTCCTTGCTAATTTCAGTGCATGTAAGAGTAATTGCATTGTTCAGCCTCAATTTTTGGGCTGCATTGGTGTGAGAAAAAAATGATATATGTGCATACACATATGTGGGGCTGTTTATATGTGATTTACATATATATTTTTATATTGTTTCCGGGGTCCCCGCACATGGGCGGGAATATTCAGCGCTTATGACTATTGATGAGGATACCCTGGAAGAAAAGTAGTGGTTCCCCGCCTCTAACTCCTCCCCCGCCCGGCGTGATTGGCTAGAGCCAAGGGGTGTGCTGAGGAGAACGCGAGGGAGCCAGCGCCGCTAGGAAGAAGCGACTGAAAATATTTTTAGTAGTTAATCAATTAAAATACACAATCAATTCAATTTCATTCCCAATTTTTTAAAGTTTTCTAAAAAACATCTTAGCGCAAGCATCAGCAGTCTGCCAGGTAGTGGCACGGTATCTAGAGTGCCCGCTCCAGCGCTGCATGGAACATAAGTAGTGGTTCCCCACATCTAACTCCTCCCCCGCCCGGCGTGATTGGCTAGAGCCGAGGGGTCTGCTGAGGAGAATGCGAGGGAGCCAGCGCCGCTAGGTAGACGCGACCGAAGGTATTTTTAGTCGTTAATCACTTAAAATACACATTCAATTCAATTTCATTCACAATTTAAGCGTTTTCTAAAAAAGATCGTAGCGCAAGCAACAGCAGTCCGCCAGGTAGCGGCAAGGTATCTAGAGTCACATGAGAAACATGTAACAATAAATTATATGAAATAAATATAGTTAATATTGGAGCAATTATCACTGTATCATACAAAAAAGATTTTGGTCTTACAGAGACACAAGCAAAATTCATAAAGCTCAATTCAAGTATAATGTTTATTCATATTTTTGAAATTAACTATTATCAAAATATACTTTGAAGTGGCAGATGAGAAGATAGTAATTTTGGAAAAAATATGACTTCAAAATGTATATAATGCACCAACCTAATTTTTTTACAAAAATATCTTTAACAATCCTTTAAATTGCTTTTTTCTCAACCCCAAACTTTTTTACTTGTAGTGCTACACCTAGCTGCGCTTCTAACGTTACCAGTTATTTTAAAGTGTCCAACACAAGAAGTAGTAGCTATTCCTATTAGAGTGGTTGGTGAGGTAGATGTCTTTGTACTTCTGAACGAAGTACGTTGTTGTTGGACAGTCATGACAGGAGTAAGAATATCTTGTGTCACTGTATAGCTTGAGGATGAGGTTGATGTAGTAATTGTAGATATAATTATTAGTGGAGTAGTTGATATAACTGGATCCAAAGATGTTAGGAGATATACGTATAAAAGTGTTGTCCAATTTACTTGGCCCGGCCATTTTTCCTTCCTCTTCTGCTATGTCTTGAGGTGAACATGAAGTGGTTGTACCTATAAGTAATTACAATAATATTAATTTAATGGAATTAAAATAATTTTATAACACTTCATAAGTCATTCAATCTTCACTTCACTGTATAATTTTGTAATTTAAAAGTAACATTGTATTGTCTCACTGTCTCAGAAGTAAAGTATAGGGTGGCTAATTTACAAAGCAATATTGTGGTTGCAAAGGTCAAATGGGAGCCTTTGCAACAGAAACTTGGCATTTAGAATTTTAGGAAAGCCAAACAGCAATTGGGTAACAATACTGAATTGCAATGTGTGTTTCAGAGTACAGCAAAAATGTTCAATGTATATAAATATATGTAATTAAGGAAACATTAAATAAATATTTAATAGTAAAATGTATTGATACCTTTTGAAGTCATATACGACACAATGGATATAGGCAACTTGGTATCAATTGCTGCAACTCCCAGGGTAAATAGTGCCTGAAATGTGGACTCAATTAGTTCCTCTACTGTTGTTGGTGGAGGTTCTGTGCTTCTTTCTGCAATTGCTGTATCTTGCCATCTCCGTAAAGACAATCTTTCTTCAGTACAATACTGCATATCGCACTAGTGTTTTCTATTTCCTCAAAACTTCTGACAGCAATATAGACTGCGATGACTCTGTTCTGGATTTGGGTCCAAATTCTCATCTTTGTTGCACCTGGGAATGCCAGGGAGGGTTTTCCAAATAATTGCTCATGATCCAGAACACACACCTGAACTACTGTTTCAACTTCCTGGTCAGTAAACGATCTTTTTCTCTTCCTGCTGATGTCTTGTCCAGAAGTTGGAGTCTGACTTGACATTTTCTTTCTCCAAAGATTCAGGCATTCTTTCCACCTATCATTTGTTCACCTTTTATACCCAGTAAAGGTGGAAGCAAAGAAACATCATAACGAATCTTAAATTCAAAATCAGTATTTTGAAAGATCAATATTAAGAAATCATTAAAGAACCCTTCACTGTTACATAATAATTTACGATTCCTTAATAATAAATGGTATCTTTGTACATCTGGCCCTTACTCAGCAAATCAAGAATACTTTAACTTCAATGAAGGTGCTGTGGTGTCATTCTCAGAAGCCTGGGATGCATTTTAGGCAAATGCATTGCACTGATGGCTGAGTAACCTAGGATCAGAGCTCTAGAAAGAAAGAGGATTGAAATGGAATTGAGGTGGAAACAAACACAGTGTTGTGGGCTTCTTGAAAAGACGACACCTCAGAGGCCAGCTAAACATGATTATAACAGAATTTACAATGCTTCTTTTAAAATGTCACTCCTACAAAAGGTTAGCAATAAAGCACGCACACACTTATCTCGCCAACTGAGAGAACGAATTTAAAAGGAATATATAAAAGAAAAAACGTCCTAAAACAGGAGACATTTTACTGGAGGAAGGAGATAAAGTGAACAGAATTAGGGAATAGTATAGCTCTTTATATGCTGTAGGTAATCGCTCTCATAAACAGCCGGAAGCATATGTTTTAAAAACCAACTTAGCTAAGGTAACTAGAGAATATAGAGAAAGCCTGCAAGGCCCTATCATAGAAGACAACCAGAAACTTAGTATCAAAATATTAAAGTCTTCCAAAGGTCCCAATTGATATATGGGTGAATTTTATAAAAACTTTTATGTCTCAATTGACCCCAAAAGAGGATACACTACAATAAGTTTATAGAAAGAGACATATGGTGACACCACCTATGGGAGAAGCTACTGTAATAGTTCTTCGCAAGCCTGGTAGTCTTTCAGTTTCGCACATAGGCTTATTGCCCTCCTCAAGATTAATGCAAATCCTTTCTCAAGAATTCTAGCCAATAGATTTACCTGGATCAGTCTAGCTTCATTAGAGATAGACAGATACATGAGGATATTAGGTGGATAAACCGCCTGGTAGCACATACCAGTAAGTTTAGCATTTAGGAAAGGCTGAAAAATCCTTTACTAAGGTAGACTGCCCTTTCTGCATAATGTTGGAATAAACCCACATTAGATATCAATACTGATAGATAATTATTATCTCCCCCACACTCAGGGCCTTACTACGGAAGCAGGAGTGCCCGACTAATAGCCTTTTGCGGCGAGTGCAGTGAGCTGCAGCACACGCTGCTGTACAAAACATACACATCTGACATATCCATGCACTATATGGCAGGCAAATAGTGCAGGGATATGTAGGAGGCACCATATGGCCCAAATCGGAGGGCCCAGGGGTGAATGGCCCGAGTCACTTTCCGGCAGAAAGTAACACTGTAATCCTACGGTGGTGCCTGAGCAGGCACTGCCACTGTTTTAAGGAGTGCGGTCCCTTTGATGGTCCGACAGGCTCCTTTATTCCATCAGATGAGTGGCAATCAGTCTCTCCGCCCACCCTCCATCCGCCCGTCATCATACTGCGGCGGGAAGTCCTGCAGGATCCGATGGCGGTGTGAACACCACTGCTGGCCTGCCGGTGGTGGTCCAACTGCCATCGTAATGGGGCCCTTAAGGGTAAGTTGAATGGACAGAAATCCTGGCTGTTTGATTTGCATAGCGGTATTTGTCAGGGAGGCCATCATCCCCACTACTTTTCATCTTAAGTACTGAAACATTCGTTTGACATGTTGAAAAATCGACATATAGGAGTGTGTTTAAGTGAGGGGGAGTGGGTATTTTTGACCTTTGTAATGATACGCAAAACACTATGTGATGTGCAACACTGTGCGGTTTCCCCATTTACAATAATGAAAAAATATTTTTTTTAAACAGTGTGAAAAAGGGGCATTAATTGTGGTCCAGAAGGGAATCAAATAGCACTTTTGAAGCAAACATTATCCTAACCCTGAGAAATGAAGGACCTTCCCTTTCGGCAATGGTAGACAATTGAAAGTGGTAGCTGGCTGCAGGGTAAATACGAGGAAACTGGAGATCCTAAATCTGGCGTTGCGAAAGAAAACTACAGAGCATCTACAAGACTTACTAATATTTCAATATCTCCCTCTTCCATAAAATACCTTAGGGTTAAATTTGTACATATGTGCAGAATCTCAACAAAGCCAAAAAACACCTGACTCTCTTAACAGAAACTCAGGGGATCTGCAGAGCTTGAGGTCCCAGTATATTTCTTGATTGTAGTGTGTAGTTGAGCTTATATAGCGCACAGCTACCCACAGTGGGTTTCCCGGCGCTTGCTTAGGCAACCCTTCCTGGTATTCCCCTGTGAGATAGCAGGGTATCCACAAGGTGAAACTCAGGCATCCCGCCGCGAGGGGCCGTTGTGGAGATTAAGCAAGCTATTGCCCAGAGTCGCAGAGTGTGAACCCGTGAGTCGAGGAGGCACCGGGGCGAGAATTATCGAGTCAGTGGAATTTTTAGGCCAAGACCCGCCGAGGCGGGGAATTGAACCCTGGTCCAGGACCGATCTCAGCTTCCGGGTCTGCTGCCTCTAACCCCTGAGCCACACTTCTCCACGCTTCCGGGTCTGCTGCCTCTAACCCCTGAGCCACACTTCTCCACGAGAATTAACACTATAAAAATGAACATTAGAGTTCTATATCTTTTCCAGGGAATGCCAGTAAAACCTAAGAACATCTCGGCCAAATGTGGAGGCCTATCACCACTACATCTGGAATAATTTTCAACCTAGCTTTATTGGTAGCTTATTCAGAGTAATCAATCAAAAGGGGATGAAAGGGGGAAGAAAGGCTATCTAGGGCAGCCCCCACTCAACAAATCTGAAACAAAAAGCCCTATTCAGCCTGCATGGTATAAATCTCAGACTATGTAACTCAAGGGGCCATACCTCATATTGGCTCACCAAGCGGCTAAATTAAACCAGTGCTGTGTTACAGGTCCGGACATGCCTTTAAGATATACAAAAAGGTGTGCACAGGATACATCACATAAAGAAAATATGTGTGAAAGCAAGGAAAGTACCTCACGGACGTAACACCCGAGGGGGTTCCCGGTATGCAAATGACCGGTCTACCCACTTCTCATCATCGGTTACTTTCCTTGCTGGGAGGATGAAAAAGTGCAAAAAGAATGTGCACAAGACAGAATAGAGAGACAGACAGGGAGTGTACAAATACACTACCTGGTAGGACAGAGAGGAGTACTCAAGAAAAAGTTGACAAGTACCTACACCCAACACCGACAAATATAAATTATATTATAAAATGGTGAGGTTTGGCTGGCTGAGTCGATTTTATTCTGGTGCTGCCAAACTTCACCTTCTAAAAAATGGTTAAATTGATACCATTCATTGTTATGACTGGACCGACATGTTTCATTGCCTTGTCATTGGCAATTTCGTCAGGGCAAATGGTTGGGTCTCTATTCTCAATCCTCCATTTTTCATATGGGAACCTGTACACATACACACATTTAAAAACAGAGCACAGCAGTAGTCAGATGGTGAGTCAATAGAGGCTTACGCACACATCACACTAAAGCTAGTGGCAGCGGTTCGCTGTGGTTACCTTATGCTCGCAAATGCTGGATATACCGTTGAGCATCAGAAAGACGGCGTGTCAAAAGATCACGAGTCCGTCTTGGAAACTCCTAGATGTGAGTCACCTGTACGAAAGACACATAGCAATCCAGTTTCATACATAATGATGTCCACGGTTATATTCTTTGGTTATTCCAAAGTACTCGTGAGGTGGGGAAAAACTCCCTATGTTGTTTCTAGAATATGCCACAGAGTTATCCAGCGATGATAACTGCCACAATTAGATTCAAAACAAAACAACAGATGACAGTGTGTTACTAATGTCACCAGGTTGGTAATGTAGAATTAGTAGGGAGATAAGTTTCCTGCATGTTTAAGTGCTGGCACGTTTAACTGCTCCCACAACCAGCAACCTCGCGGGGATTCCGCTCACCTGCCAGGTTTGTGAAGTTGTTAAGAGAAGAAAACGCCCGCCGCTCTAGGTGTACACCCGAGCGGAGGGTTCCTACCGTACTGGTATGGATTCACTGACAGATCCGGCGCGGGTGATAGAGGGAGAGCCGACGGGAGGCTTCCCCCCCATCCCAGTGGACCTACGAGAACGGTGCAATCGGCACCTAGAACGGCTCCGGTGTGCCCTGTTTGAGTGTTTAGGGCAGCGTTCCGACGGGAGGCTGTGGAGCGACGAGAACGGAGCAATGGGTATCTAAAGCGGCTCCGGTGTGCCCTGTCTGTGTGTTTTGAGCAGCGTTCCGGTCTACTCCACTCAGCGGGAGGCGAGCAGAGGCGTGTTTCGCCACCACAGGAGCAGCGGCTGACGGAGCGGAGCCCTGGGGAGGACGGGACTGCCCGGAGGAACGTCGAGCCTTCCCCGCCTGTGACGGGAGCCGGAGGCGATCAGAGGAGGGGCGCCGCCGCCCAAGGAGCGGCGGGAATGGAGCACTGAGGCGGGCGGGACCCGGGGTGGATAACTGACAACGGAAGACTGGAGCCTACAACGTCTACGCTGGGAACTGAGGTGTACGGAGGTTGCACCGCCGACCAGCGGAGATGCCTGAGTTCTGAGACCGAGGCGGACGGGAGTGCACATGGCAACACGGCGCTGTCCAGGAGAACCACAGGAGAGGGAACAGGCAATAGGGCAGCATTAAAACAACGCCTATTGAAGTCGGAAGGGGCTGCACGCACGTAATCCTGCCAGTGGGCGCAGCGCGCTGTAGCTGTGTTCCTTGTGTGCATTACTTTGCAACACTTGCTGGTAACAACATAGAGATCTACAAGAAGGTATTTATCTACCTCGTTCTCCGGTACACATTTCCTTTGTTCAAAATGGCTGGGGCCATAAAACTGTAGAAATAAATCCCCTCCTGCACCACCACCGCCCCGAGTTGACCGTGAGGATGCATTCCAACTAGATCAAGGGTTACCTAAGCTGAGATAAGTCTCGTTCTTCCCCACCAAGCAGCAACTAGGAAGCATATACATAGAAATAGGACTAACTCGCCCTCAGTAGAAAGGGAAACTGATCTCTCTGAATACAGATAACAACAGACAAAGGACTAACACTGCTGCCTTATTCACTATTTTGGCAGCCATCTTGAACAGTTTGCTGAGCAATAGAATTTGTGTGAAATGTGTATGTTGCTAACACATATATTTTGATTTTTCACTAGTGCCTCTTTGGATCCATGTAACATAGTGTTTGCATTTATCCCTTTTTGACCCATGCAGCAGATTATTGGCATTTATTGTACGCCTTTATTGTAGTATTATACTTCTACTTGTATCTTGGTGCTAACACATATATTTTGATTTGTCACTAGTGCCTCTTTTGATCCATGGAACATAGTGTTTGCATTTATCCCTTTTGACCCATGTAACATATTATCGGCATTTAGTGTATGCCTTTACTGCAGTATTATACTTCTACTGTGTCTTGGATATATTTACCTACACCTAATTTACTTTGCACCGATCGCTACCTCTTACACTTCTGGATGCTCATTAGTTCACTTGACGCCTTAACTTGCTGTGGGCATATGTATGTATTTTGCTGCATTAGTTCATCTGTATTATACGCATATCTGATTATTATATAATTGTGTATGCTGCTAACACATATATTTTGCTTTTTCGCTAGTGCCTCTTTTGATCCATGTAACATAGTGTTTGCATTTATCCCTTATGACCCATGTGACATATTATCGGCATTTATTTGTAATTTACTGTCTGCATTTACCTGTGCTCTTGTATATCTACTCTGTTCACTCCCCCACACCCGCCTTGACGCCATCCTAACATGGAGCACTGCGGCAAGCACACGTATAAAATAATCTACCCACCCACACTCACAAAAAAAGCCGCTAAACGCTTTAAACACAACTTCCTGAGGTCCCACCCTGAAACACCCTTTGCCGACACCTACTTCTCTCCGGTAAATGGATCCCTGAACACTGATATCATCTTCCACACCGCACGCAGAGCTCAATGGAAAAAAGCGTTCCTTACCCTACTCAACGTCTCCACCACCAGGAAATCCGCTCATGGACTAACTCTCTCCATCGCACCATCTAAACTCTTCCCAGGCATTACAGCCATTACTATTTACAATAACGGGATTGTTCTAATTCAATCCACAGACAGAAACCTGGAACTACTCGACAACCTGTTCCCCACTTTCAAAGAGCACCTCCCCAATCATCGGCCCTCCACACATACCCCAATCCAACTGAACCAGAACTCCTCACTTCCAACTAACGTCTCAGAACGACCCACCGCCTTTGACCCTCACAACCCGACTCTATGCCATCCCAAATCCCCCCTCAATACCGCCACCCCCGCCACTCCCTACACTCCAGCCGCACCTAGCTCCCCCTCCAACAGTGCCCTCTCTCCCCCCACTCCCTGCTCCCCCCTCCGGGTCCCCACTCCTCCCCCCTCAACATCTCCCCCCCTACTCTCTGCACTCAAACAACTCCTGACATACACCCCTCCCTCAACATCTCCCCTCCCACTCCCTGCACTCCCGCCACTCCTAGCCTTCACTCCTCCCCCAACAGCGCCCCCCCCATTCTCGGCACTCAACCCATTCCAGACCTACACCCAACCCTCAACATCTCCCCCCCCACCCCATGCACCCCCGTCACTCCTAGCCCCCACTCGTCCCTCAACAGTTCACTCCCCACCCTTAGCTCCCCCTCCACTCCTGGTCCCCACTCCCCCCTCAACATATCCCCACCCACTCTCACCCCCCATTACTACACTTGCCCCCCCGCATCGACCAGTCGCCACACGTCTCGCATTTGCCTCTCCCCTCCTGTTACTGATTACCCTTCCAATAACTCTAACCCCATACCCAACGGCACGCTGGACGCAATCATGACCACCCTCCTCCAAGTGAAAGAAGATCTCCACACGCTCAAAGAGTTACTCCTCACGCACACCGAGCAACCCCCCTCTCCACCACTTCTCAACGAATCATCAACTCCCCCCCACATCCTAGGCACCCCATACTTGGGACCTCTATTCCCTCTCGCAATACCTCCAACAGGCCTAAGCGCACCATCAAGACACATCCTAATCGCTCCTTACATTGGACCTCCATCCCCTCTCGCAATACCGCCAACCGCCCCCAGCGCGCAATCAAGACTCTCTCGGACCGCGATATACACACCCTACTCCGCACATATGTCCCGGCAACCCAAAACAGCTTAGCCACCACGCACATATCCATCCCTACGATTGTCTCCAACCCTATTAGGCACCCCACGCATAGCAACAGAGGCTCTGTCCCCGACAACCTCACTAAAGTCCCTCTCACTATGGACCCCTCCACCTCCCCTTGCACCCCCAGACTCAAATGCACACTTCTCAACTGTAGATCGGCCCAAAAACACTCGACGGAGGTCGCTGACCTCATCCTGTCTAGGAACCTTGACTTGGCCATACTAACTGAAACATGGTTAACTGAATCCCCCCCAACTACTGCATCACTAGACTTGACAGGTCCAACAAGACAGGCGGTGGAATCGCCTGCATTTACAAGAGCAACCTCTCTATTAATAAAGTCACCGCCCCATCTCTTACCTCCTGTGAATACTTCTGCCTTGATGTCATCAGTGAGAATAAACCTGTATGCTCACTACACATCATGTACCACCCCCCGGGGGACAACCTCCTCTTCTCCCAACAACTCATGGACACAATGTCAATCAACGCAGGACCGCAAAACACACAAATCTACCTTGGTGACTACAATCTCGACTGGAATGATAGCAGTGACGCAGTAGTTAATAGCCTCAAATATTTCCTTATCGCTTCTGACCTCACTCAAATTTGCAACACCCCAACACATGACAAAGGCTCTATCCTCGACCTGGTCATCTCCAAAGAAGGCACCACTCAACTTGACTCAATACAACCTTGTGACTGGTCAGACCACCATATTATCACATTCCTCATCAAGGAAAAAGTAAATCTCATCCCGGTACAATACGCCATGCCCAAAGTTTGGAAAAGAGACATGAGGAAACTCAATCCAAACACTCTACCCCCTAACAGCTGCAATCTCCTACTCCCCCCTACCGACGTTACTGACGTCCAGGACCTAACAGACCACTATCTCAACTCCATGGCCTCAATAATCAATGAGGCCGCTCCAATGCAACTGAAAAGAGTATCCACCAAGATATCCAACCCCTGGTACAACGGGAGTCTCAATGAAGAGAGACGGGCTATGCGAATGGCAGAGCGCACCTGGAGATCAGTTCCCTCGGCACTGCATCTTAAAACTCTGAGGAAAAAGAGAAATGCATATTTCAGGAAAATAAAACGATCAAAATCAGAGTTCTTCAGACTCCAGCTAGACCAAGCAAAAAACCGTCCAAGTAAACTGTTCAAGCTAATCCGATCTCAATCTAAGGAACTACCCCCAGCTGTCAACATTGTGAGCACTACTCCTTCCTGTGAAGATTTCTCAGCTTTCTTTAACAAAAAAACTGACAATATAAGGAGCGACCTCCTCAATGACGCAAGCCTTTACTCAATACCCAACTGCATAACTCCCAATAAACTAAAAAACAATGTGACTTGGTCATCCTTTGACACCTACTCTGAAGAAGAAATTTACAGAATACTCAGCACCCTAAAACCATCCAATCACCTCACTGACCCTCTTCCTGCTAACGCCGTAAAAGACTTCATCCCTTTGCTACTCCCACTCTGGACTAAAATTATCAATAGCTCACTACAACAAGGAACCATCCCGGACTCCCTCAAAGTTGGACAAGTTACACCTTTACTAAAGAAACCAACAGCCGACCCCACTGATCTAAACAACTACCATCCGATTACCAACATTCCCACTCTCGCCAAACTTTTAGAAAAATGCGTCCAACTACAATTGACAAAGCACATAGAACAGTTTGATCTCCTCAACCCACACCAATCAGGCTTCCGAGCAGGGCACAGCACTGAAACCGCTATGACTCACATAATTGACGACGCCATCCAAATCTTAGATCAAAATAATACCTGCCTCCTCATCCTTCTTGATCTCTCTTCAGCATTCGACACAGTGAAACATGAGAACTTACTCGATCTCCTAAAGACAAGAATGGGCTTCTCTGGGACTCTGCTTCGTTGGTTCACTTCCTTCCTACACAACAGGTCCCAAAAATTCAAGAGCAAAAACTTGATGTCTTCCCCAGTACCGGTATCTTTAGGTGTCCCTCAAGGATCCTGCCTATCCCCTACTTTGTTCAACCTAGTTATGGAGCCTCTCACCACCCTGCTACAAGCCTCCAATGTACACTTTCACATGTACGCTGATGACACTCAAATATATCTCAAGTTACATTCCCCCAAAGACATCCTGAGTCTGAATTCAACGATCAGAAGCACCCAATCCTGGCTGGCCGATAACCACCTCAAACTCAATGCTATGAAGACTGAGTTCCTCCTAATCTCACCTCCCTCGAAAATATCCTCCGCACAAACATGGCTTAAGCACCTAACAGCACTCAATGTCCAACCGACCATCGTGGACTCAGCAAAATCCTTAGGCATAACACTTGACAGCAACCTCAACAAGCAGCAGCATATCAGCAAGGCTACTAAGGGGGCGAACTTCCAAATAAATACCTTGAGGAAACTGAAACCCTTCCTTCCAGCAAAAGACTTCCAAACAGCAGTACAAGCTCTAGTCATCTCTTGCATAGACTACGGCAGCGTGGCCCTCTGCGGCCTCCCCCTAACGACAACTGCACCCCTCAGAGCGTCACTAAATGCGGCAGCGAGACTCATCACTGGATCAAAAAAACACTCGCATATCTCCCCTGACTTCAAATCCTTGAACTGGCTGCCTCTTGAAGCCAGAATACAGCTGAAAATTGCCTGCATGACGCACAAGGCTATTCACCTGAAATCACCCAGCTACCTCACTCATAAGTTGACAATTTCCGGCGGGTCCAGAACTACCAGGAGCACAAACAATCTTCTGCTGAAACCGTGAAGATTCCGGAAGGAAAAAACTTACAAACGCTCCTTCTCTGGAATGGCGCCCAGGATCTGGAACGCACTTCCTCCTGAAACGAGGCTCATCTCCTCCTCCCTTCTTTTTAAGAAAGAAGTCAAAAGTATCCTTATGGCTAAATACACTTGACACAATGCGTTTGACTTACATTGCGAACAGTATTCCAGTATTTTATTATGATATAGCCTATATATTCCTTTGCACATGTGTTTTGACTTATATTAGTCTATATATTTTAGTATATTAGCCTTGCTACCTCATACCTGTACTATACGTAATATTTTTGCTATGTACATGAACTTGATGATCTACCTACATACTATGCCCCCTTGTTTCCCCTATCCTTCCACCAGCCTGTGTAAATAAGCGCTCTGTTATATGCAAAGATCTTGTTCGCGCTATATAAAACTTTCAAAATAAATAAAATAAAATAAATTTGGATCTAGGTCAACCATAGGACAATCTTATCTTGATAAATGGTAACACCGTAGCAATTATTGAGTAGTACAGGGCCCAGAAGTTTAGGAAAGTTATATGGATTAAACATGGCTCGCTAGGGGGGGCGTGGCTAAAACGGCCAAGCTGGCGGAAGCGATTCCGTAGTGCTCCGCTCGGCAGCCCACGAAATTAGCTATTATCGATGCCCTAAGTACTCTAACACCCATTAAAGCCGAGGTCTGAGCGGCGGAGATCCAAAAAACCACCCGACGAAACTCTGAGCATGCTAGGTGGATCGAATTCGGCACAGCGGGCGGCTCCGATGTGTTCCCGACGTCGCAACTAAAATGGCGGCACCCGTCGGAGGCCCGGGAGCCCTGGCTAATGGCACTGGAGGACAGAGACTCGAGATAGTGATCGCCAGCTACTGCGGCATGCGGCGGCAGGGGGCAAGGATCGGCACTCACTGGGCTGTGCGACAAGCCCGCTCGGCCGCATTTTGGACAGCCGCTTCCTGGAAGACCCGACCGCACGGAGCCTAGCATAGAGGTCCCGGGGGCGCGCCGGGCGTAACAGGGTGCTCAGGTGTAACACCCCTCCCCCGCACGGCGCCGGGACTCGAGGCACGCGGGGGAGGGAAGCGGACCCATGCCCAGATCGCCACTACTGGACCACCCTCAAAGAGCATTGCATGGGAGAGACCAGATCCCCTGAAAGGGGCACTGACACAGTGTACCAGCCTCACATGAGCCAAATCGAGCTGGGGAAACTTACTGAACGCCCTCACTGCCGATATTCCTCCCCCCAGCCCCCACCTGAGCGGCACCGGGGCCTGGGATGCGAGGGGGGAGACTGAATTAAGCAGTGCCCATACCTGAAGTCGCATTGGGGGCACGACCGGCAGCAGGCAACAGAGTACACTGCAGCGTGACACGCATCCCGGGGACCGGGCTTAGACTCGCACTCAGGCGTCGCCTGGCGGGTCGTTGGCCTGCCCGTGGGATCCAAGAATGCGAAGTTTGATGGTGAGAGGCCTGGTATTATCCTCAGAGGCCCGCAACCGTACTGAATAGAACCCAGAGAGCGGGGAGGGGTCACAGGGGAGCGTCGCATCAGACATACGGTGGAGTAGGAGTCTCCTATTTACAGACTGGGCAGAACCGATGTATGGACGGTGACCCCCGGGGGGATTTGAGCGGGGGCAGTGCCATACCTCGCCGTCCAACAGAGCCATCACAGGGCGTGCCCAGTACCTCCATCGCCCCCCTATACCGGACAACTACGTCAGGGGGATCGCTGTCACTTCTGACACAGTAGAAGGCAAGAAAAACCCCAGAGCAAGGGTGGGCGACATTTCCAGTGCCACAGCGATCGCACTGCTGACCAGAGGTGACCTACCTAGGTGCTCCATCGCATCCTGTAGAGACGAGAGAGCGTGAACCCAGAGCATCATGGGGCGGCAACGAGCAACTGGTGCGCCGTTGAGACCATTGAGAACAAATTTGGGCAACCTCCTACGCGACGATCACAGAAAACTGGTGGACAAAGTCACGCATGGGGAGAGAACGCTCCAAATCTTGGAGCCACGAGTACAATCGCACCAAGATGCTATCAAGGAACTGCAAACTAGAGTAAAGGTCCTGGAACACAAGACGGATGACCTCGAAGGGCGGTCCCGCCGAAGCAACATTCGCGTTATAAACTTACCGGAGGGAGCAGAAGGGTCCAACTCAATCCGGTTTGCCGAAACATGGATTCAAATATTTACTCAGCTGCAAGACTTGACGCCATACTTTTCAGTAGAGAGGGCGCATCGGGTTCCGACTCGCAAACCACCTCCGGGATCCCCACCTAGACCATTCCTACTAAAACTGCTCCATTACCAAGATAGAGACACTATTCTTCGTGCCGCGCGACAATCTGGGCCGCTCAGAGTGGAGGACAAACAGGTTATGCTATTCCCGGATTACTCCCAAGCGGTCCAACAACGCGCTACATTTCTAGCGGTTAAGCGGGCCTTACGCCAAAAGAACATACAATATGCACTCTTGTTCCCAGCTCGTTTAAAAGTTGTACATGACGGGACTACGACCTTCTTTATAGATCCCACAGAAGCAAGCAACTGGATAGAACAACGTGTGGGGAACCCAGAAGAACGTCGAAGGACACAAAGCCCACGGCCTGCTAACCGACGGCGGCGGCACCAGAAGCCGATCACAATCTCGCAGCTGAGTCAAAGATCGGACCACAACATTAAAAGCTCTCCAGACCTCGACCAAATCATAGCGGACCGCAGAAGAGCTCTCCAAGCGGCGGCAAGGGCCCGATCAACAGGTGAAAGCTCAGACGGAAATAGAGGCCCACATATATACATCTCGGAAAGAAGAAGTCAGAGACGCACACACCTCAAGAGACGGCTCGGTCACACCCCCGATAATGACCCCCCAGACAGCAGACTCTCTATTTGACAACTAAGAACAAAGCCGATCAGCAAAGGTTATCACAACACAATGGGTCCAGCCAGAGTAGTATCCTGAACATTATGCAGCTACCTAACAGACCAGGAGCCAGGAAGTGGCACGAAGTGTAAAGACATACTCAAGCATCATCAATTCTGAGCTACGAAGCGGGCAGCCGTACGTCCGTAAACCTATGAAGTGGCACAGCCAACCCCCCTTGAACAACGAACTAAAGATAACACAAGATGTACAGTTTGGACGTATTGCCCAGTGTGATAGGTCCTTTTCAGTTAGGAACGTTCCCCGAAGTTCAGCCCAAATTCCCCTCTGTTACAACTTACCTATTACCCCTACAGGAGCAAGTAACCAGAATGGTGCGCGATTTGTGGTCGGTGAACACGCGGGGGGAGAGAGACCCGAAGGCGCAGCGGGACCGCACACATAGATGACCCTGGTATAGAGGTAGAGCGTTATGCCCAATACCGTCCCTAGCACAGACAAACAACATATCACATTAAATGTCCGGGGCATGCACAACGCGAGTAAACGATACGCAGTCTATGCCTTCATAAAGAGACAGCAAGCACACATAGCCCTCCTACAGGAGACACACTTGACAGCAACCGAGGTGGGCCGATTGCGCAAAAAATGGAGGGGTATCATCTGTGCCACAACATATTCCGCCTTCGCTCGGGGGGCTCTAATCTGGACCCGACCCGGGACCCCCTTCAAGGAGCGGTCACGTATGGTGGACAAAGAGGGACGTTATGCAATGATAGGAGGGTTATTAGAAGGGAAACCCATACTGATAGGAAGCATATACGCCCCTAATTTAGAACAAGCCTCTTTTTGGAGTCGACTCACTGGGACGCTAACCCATCACACGCTATCGCCGTGGATATTGGGGGGAGATTATAACTGCACCCTAGATATTACCCTCGACAGATCCCAACCCCCACAAGCACAGTCACCTGCGCTTAGGCAAACAGAACACTTCCGCACATGGGTGAAACACTGGGCATTAACAGATGCATGGCGTGCATGGAACCTAACCACCAGACTATATTCATTTCACTCCATTCCACACAACCTGAAAGTGTGTTTGGATAGATTTCTTTGCTCAACCACAATACTTCCTAAAGTACAGCACACAGATTATTTGGGGAGGGTGCTGTCAGACCATGATGCCCACACAGTGACCCTTGGATAGAAGCCTCCAATCCCCCCATACCCACCTGGAAACTGCCGCGTGACTGTCATACCGACCAAGTGTTCAGACACGATCATGGAGAACAGATACAAGGGCACTTCACGACAAACGCGGGCACAGCGACGTCTCGTTTGATTGAATGGGACGCATTCAAAGTCGTAGCATGGGGGCATTGCATAAAACTCATAGAGGGGGAGCGCAGAACACTAGAGAGGGCACTACAACAGGCGGAACGAGCACTGGCGGACATATCGAAAAAAGCAGACACAGATCAGGCCACTCCAGCTCAAGTGGCCGCTGCAAAAACCACTTATGCGGAGACACTGAGAGACCTTCGTGAATATAATTTTAGGATGTACACGTCCAAGGTCCACCAGGAAGGCAATAGGGTTGGGACGCTCCTAGCTTGGCTCGCCAAGCAAGACTCGGAGGTGCTACCAATTACCGAGATAGCAGACAAAGACGGCACCGTCCGACATTCGCAGTTGGATATTCTGCGCATATTTAACGATTATTACTCGAACATTTATTGAGTCCCAGAACATTGTGGCCAGCAACTGATCGCCAGATTCCTACGTCCCCTACGCATGCCTCAAATCCCCCAATCAGACAAAAAAGCATTAGAGGCCAAGATCATATCCACAGACGTATCCCAGGCAATCAGAGCGTTAGCACCCAATAAGGCACCGGGGAAGGACGGTTTCCCACTCGAATATTATAGCACCTTCTTGACCCGACTGATCCCGCACATGGTGACCATGTACAATACCGCACTGGACAAGGGTGAGCTTCCAGGTTCCCTTAGGGAATCGATTATAGTCACATTCCCGAAACCGCACAGGGACCCAACTCTCCCCTCCTCATACAGACCAATCACCCTTCTGAATGCAGACTGTAAGGTGCTGGGCAAACTACTGGCAGGTCGGTATGCCCAAATCCTGCCGTTATTGATCCACCCGGATCACTGCAGATTTATCCCACGACGTAACACCTCACAGAACCTGCGCAGACTATTTCACATCCAAGATAGGTTGAAAACACAGTTCCCTAATGCAGCGTGTCTGATATTAGACCTCAAAAAGGCATTTGACACGTTGACGTGGTCATATATGTTTGCGATTCTTCGCAAAATAGAAACGGGACCTAGACTAACGGCATATACAAAGCTCCTGTACACAGGACTTACCTCACGGGTCAGGCGAGGTAAATATATCTCCCCCTCATTCATAATAGAAAGAGGTACCAGACAGGGGTGCCCTCTATCTCCCCTGCTGTTCGCTCTGGCAGTGGAACCACTGGCAATTCGTCTGCGACAGGGGGGTGGGACCTGGGGCATCCCATTGGCAGATACGGTGCATTGTGTCTCGATATATGCGGATGATCTGCTTATACATGTCCGAGATGCCACCCAAGACTTAACACCAATCTGGGAGACCCTGCAGGAACTTCGCTCGAAGGTCTCCGGCCTTAAAGTTAATAGGGAAAAATCCACTGTGTACCCGCTGAGGGTCCGCTTGGCCCCATTTGCTGTCCGAGTGGGAACCCAAACGCTCACATGGAATACGGAGGCACCCAGATATCTTGGGGTGAGACTGTACCACACTCCGGAGGACCTTTACGAGGGAAATCACCGAAGGACATTGGTGGGGATACGGTCAGCAGTGGGGTTTTGGAAGACGTTGCCCTTAGCCCCCATCGGGCGGGTAGCTTTGGCAAAAATGATTATGGTCCCCAGACTTCTATACCACTTCGCTACCTCCCAGTGATACCGCCATGCTCTTTCTTTAAGGAGTTGGACACTCTGCTTACCAAACTGATATGGGGGGGGAACGACAGGGTGGCACTGACTACACTATATTTACCCACAGACCGGGGGGCTTGGGAGCGCCGTCGTTTGAGTCCTATTTCTTGGCGGTCCAACTGCAGTAGTTGTCACACTGGACAGCAGATCTGCATACCGGAGAGACCGCCACTGAGGAGGGCCGCATACCACTCCCAGCTATTCATAGGATGCTGCTATCCGGCACCAAACCCATGCGCACCCGATTGCTCGCACATGCATGATGAGAATCCAACGCACGTCCAAAGGTAAACCCCGAACTCACCCTTACTCCCCCTGGTGGGCTTCCCCAGAGAGGAGAAATATTATACGGCAGGCACCCTTCAGATCTGAACTGATCTCGCAATCACAGAGATGGAATCTCTGTTCGAGGAGGGACAGTTTCGGACATATGACCAGCTGGCGGACCAATACGGACTCCCACCAGGACAGTTTCTTACGTACAGGCAACTGGTAGACAGTAGCCGGCGCTACTGGGACCCTAATGAAGGGGAACCACCAACACACCCAGTGATACACACTATATTACACATGGGAACGGGCAGACACCTGGTCACGTGGTTATACAAGGCCATTCGAGAGCTGATTCTGCCCTCGATAGAGGCACTGCGTCAGACATGGGAAACAGAAGTGGGAAGAGTTCTTAATGATAAGGAATGGGACACTTCCCTAGAATATCCCAAAAAAGTTTCCAGAAATGCACACTTTAGGAACATCCAATTTAATGTCCTTCACAGAGCATACCTCACACCACACCGACTTCACCGTTTTTATCCAGGCACACACTTTGCATGCCCCCGCTGTCAAACATCTGAGGCAGACTTTAAGCATATGTTTTGGGATTGCCCTAACATCCAAGGTTACTGGGAACGTGTTCACACGACGCTTAGGGCGACGACTAACACTAGGACCGTCACCACATGGGAAGCATGTGCACTCGGGATCTTCCGTAGGCGGAAGACTGAGAAAGTGCAGAACCGCTTCATATCTCTTGCCATTCTTTTAGCAAAAAGAGGAATAGCTATGCACTGGCGCGCACCAACGGGACCGCCGGAAGCGGCGTGGATAGGTGCGGTGCAAAAATGGGGCAAAGCGGAGGAAGAGATACTGAGAGATGAGGAAGTGAAAGGCATTCGAAAACACCCCATTTCCTTAGAATGGGCACAATTGCTATACGCATTTACACACGAAACAACCCCGACAGAAGCACAGGTACTCTCTCAATCCCAGACCCCACCCCAGTACCCTGCAGCGGCAGAAGTAGATATTCTGCGTCAGGATCATTCTGACTAGGCCCACGATCATGTGGACGCCAGGCTGGGAGCTGTCCCGCCTCGCACGGGGGTCCTTTCCACGAGTGCGGTAACTCTCCCCGATGCATGCGCTCCATTGCACCCGCGAACCGCCAAACGGTACACAGACTAAGTCGCCGTCCCTATTAGCGATAACACAGACGCAGGTACAGATAGCTCCTATAAGCTTTCCCTAGTTAGCCACTTCATATCGGCAGTTTAGATGGATGTATGACGGTACAACGCGTGCTTTTACAATGCGTACCGTTACGACGCAGGTTTTACAACGCAAGTCATTACAACGACTTGCGTTGGGGGAGCTGGATAGTGAATAGTTTAATTTACTATTCCAACTCCAGTTCCCTTGGATAGTAGGGAAGGTGTTGGATAGTAAATTAAACTATTATCTATCCTAGAGCGCCCTCCAGCGAAAGTCGTTGTAATGACTTTCGTTGTTAAACCTGCGGCGTAACGGTACTTCGTTGTAAAAGTTCCGTTGCAAAGGACGTTTCCAGTTTAGACACCGATGATAGTTAGATGGGATTACATACAGGTGCAGTCAGGCACTACAGCATAGGGAAGGATACAATGAGAGTGAAATATAGTTACATATACGTCGAAAACAGACTCAGTCAGGGCATAAGGCACCCACACCAATGGGTTCGGAACAACAGATGGGATTCTTGTAGAAATAAGACTCAACACACAGCTGTCATGCATCCTCCTGATTCTTTTTATCGTTTGTAAGACTGGAACGTAGGAAACGCGTGTAAGATGTATTGTATACTCACTCTGTTCCTAATCGTAGTTATGTGTCAATTCAAGGTGATGATTGCACTAAACACTGTAAAAATCCCAATAAACAAATTTAAACAAAAAAAATAAATAAACATGGCTCGCTACCGCTCAACTATCACCTCTTTGAAGTTGCTACTGACTTCAAGCAATACCTGTAATAGATACAACCTCAGGTACGACTCACTTTATACCTCAGATTCAGGATAGGAACACCACTCATTTGAGTATACAGAGTGAAATGGGATAGAACAATATGCAATGATGGCCTGCATGATTGAGGTCTAGGTGGTACAGATTCGGTCCTAAATTTCATATTTTGTTCAAAGATATCAACTGCTCGCAAAAGTGACCTCGTTACAGTACTCGCCAACTTGTTAACTACTTTACCATAGCATCAAAACATATGGTATGCTGAGATAATAACAAGTTTGATCTGCATAACCAGGTAGAATTGTAAAGCAACAACTTTAAAGTGTCATGAGTTTAAGTAGCCGCTTTTATTTATCTTTGGGTCTAAATCTGTTGACGGGTATATTTTTACATAGTTTTTAGTTATTATGGAAAAAGCGGAGAACAAAAATCCATGCAAATCAGAACTTACCCCAGTACGACATGTTGTACCATTTGACAAATGGTGAGCAGGGGGCGGTAGATTGGTGTTTAATATTTTCTTAAGGGGCTAAATTAAATCGTTCACACAATATAAAAAAGAGTTCCAATAGGACATGAGGAAGCATCTACATTATGCGCAGAAAACATATTGGGTAATGCAGCCCATCCCGAGAAAGGCAGCTCTTATACACACAACTGCTTTTGAGAAGTTATTATCCCCAGTAAGGGTTTCCGAGGGAGTCATTTCTAAACTATATGTAATACTAACAGATTATGGGCCCAATCACTGATGGCCGCATATGACCAAATAGGGCAAATAGTTTTTTGTTAACTTTTTTTATTTCTCAGTGCTCAGTCAACAGTACTGGAGGACACATCACACAGTATATCATCAATCAGTAAGTCATGAGTACAGTGGTCAAATTAACTAGCTCCTGACGGAATCATCATAACAAAGTTATATCAATTTTCCCTCCTGTAACTAAATGTCCCTTTTTACAGACCCCAATAAGCCTGTCAATCTCCCCATACTTTTCCCCTTTTTACGTGGGCACCCTCTACTTATATACTGTATGTCCAGCTCGCCAGCACCAATCTAAATCTATTTCAGAGTCAACCACTCTCGGTGAGGGGGGGCAAATACTTAAAGATGAAGATCATTATCACCCGATCTCAAGACTCCCTCTACCTGCTAAAATGGTCGAGAAGGCCATGAATACAGTAATATCTGACTACAATGAGAAACATGCTTTCCTGGATGTCACCCAGTTTGGCTTCAGGAAGCACTATAGCACGGAATTGGCACTGATCTCGGCATCTGAACACATCGGGCAGACGGTTGATGCGGGAGGCAATGCAGCATTTGTGCTGCTTGAACTCTCCGCTGCATTTCATACTGTTAATCACAAAAAACTACTGAAATGCGTTGACGAGCATAAACGAAAAGCTCTAATCTTACCCGGATCATTTTTGTCTGGCCGAGAACAGTTTGTAGCTCTTTCCGGATTCAAATCACCCTATTTCACACTGCCTCGTGGGATACCCCAGGGTTCATCATTGAGCCCCACCCTTTTAAATATCTATGTTGCCCCCCTGGCGCAGTTGATTTGATCTCTGGGCTTCTCAGCAATTTGTTTATGCTGACGATACCCAAATTAGGGTGTCAGTGACAAGTACTTCTTCAGATACAGCCTCACAGTTCTATAGTCTTTCCTGGAGTCTTCGGTGAGTGGCTGGCCACCAGCTGTCTAAAGTTAAATTCCAACAAAACTGAGGTTCGACTTTTTGGCAGAAACACCACATTTTGGTCTCCAGCTTTCTGGCCATCAGAACTGGGTTCTTTGCCCATTCCAACACATAAAGTGAAAAGCTTAAGAGTCACTTTTGATTCCAAGCTCACATTTGAAGGCCATGTGAACAATGTCACCTCTGTGTCCTTCTACATATTAAAATTACTTAGCAAAATCTTTCCGTTCATACCTGCCAATCTACGCAAGCTTGTAATCTCTGCTCTGGTCCTGTCCAAAGCCGACTACTGCAATGGTCTTTTTGTCAACGTCAGGACAAAATGCGTAACTAAACTACAGATTGTACAAAATGCTGCAGTGAGCATTTTGCTGGATATTCCTAGACACAAATCTGCCACGGTTGCATTAAGAGATTTACACTGGCTACCAATGAAAAGACGCATTGAGTTAAAAGCTCTCTCCACAGCATTTAAAGAAGTCCATGACAAAGGACCAGCCTTTTTCAAACAGAATTTCCAACGATATGTTCCTACTCGCCATCTATGCTCTGCCCATTCTCATAATCTGGTTATTCCCAGGTTCAAGAAAAGCTCCTGGGGTGGCAGAAGGCTTTTGGTTGGCACTACCATACTTTGGAACTCTCTTCCCCCGATATTAAAAGATGAAACTGAATTGTTGGCCTTCAGCAAATCTTTCGGCATAGTTAGTCGCCGAGCTAGCGCCCTGACACCTCTGGGCAATTGTTTGCGCTATATAAATGTATTTTTCATTACACCTAAGGAGTGGAACATTCTCATGACATAAATTGATTAAAGGTCAATAGGTATCAAACTACAAAGAGGAACTCTACAAATTATTATTTAATTGGTTTCTCGAACATAGAAAGGAATGGCGACATACCTGTAGTCCTAGTTCTGAATCATAGGAATCTTCATTAAAGTCATAAACGTTTGAATATTCCCTGCTGCATTGCGCAGATGCCAGGACAAATTTTTGCATACTTTTCTTCTACGGAAACTGCACTAACTCATGCCTCTCTCCATGAATGTAATGATGTAAATAAGTATTAGAAGCCTATCAGAGGCATCATTTCTTATTGAATGTGCATATGAAGATGCCTCCCTTTTTAAAAACCTGGGAGGCACTTCTTCAGCAATGCATTGCCCTGGCAATTCCCTCCTTGAACCAGTTCTTTTTAAGTGAAGAAAGTAAAATGATGTAGGTTGTGGTACTGCCCAAAACTTTAAACAGCCAGGAAGGCAGGTGGATTGTTTATGACTTCAATAAAGATTCCTAACATGAGGAACCAGGACTAAATGTATGTAACCATTTCTTATGCACTGTAGGATTTTCACTGATCATCATAAAAGCTAGACTAAAGTAGCAAACAAGTAAATCATATATATTTTGTGGCTGCTGGGCAGAAAATGATTATATATGTTTGTGCAAAAGCAGAAGCCCTGATCACTGAGAAAATCATTTGGAAAGATTCATGAGCATTTACTAGCCTACCATGGCTTCTGCCCGAGTATCTGACTCTAGACAATAGTGTTATGTGAATGTACGGACTAATCTCTATGTAGCAGCTTTACAGATATCAGAGATAAGTTAATTTCTAATCCAAGCCACGGTAGGTTATTTTCCTCTAGTGGAATGGGGCCTGGGTTTGCCAGGTAATGGCCTGTTTTCTAGCTGATAACATAACAAGATAATGCTACTATCCATTTCGCAATGGTATTTTTGGGAATAGGTTGTCTAATATGTCCATAGTTAAATCACTGTTTAATTTTTCTAATGCTCTTAGTTTTTACTAAGTAGAGACTCAACACTCTTCTAACATCTAACGAGTGCAGTATTCTCTCTGTCCAAGTAGATGGGTTAGGAAAAAAGGTTGAGAGAACAATGGTTTTATTGAAGTATAGATCAGATACTACGTTCAGTGAGAATGGGAGAGTTCTTAGTACAACCCTATTGGAGTGAAAAAGAGTAAAGGGGTTTTGTGCTGACAATGCCAGTATTTCATTGATGCTAATTCCAGATGTGATTGCAATCAGGAAAGTCTTCCATTAAATATGCGGCAGTGTAGTCCTATGTATGGTTTCAAATGTTGGGCCCTTTAATCGAGATAGTAACAAGTTGAGTTCACCAAGTGAAGATGGTTTCTTTATTGATGGATAGACTTTCTTGCATCCTTCTGCAAAACCTCTTACTATTTGGATCTTGAAGACAATATTTTGTTGAGGAGAGCTTGTTGAGTTGCCTGTAAGCTGTTATAACAACCAGATGGAACTTTGTAGAAGAGATCTGCAAATCAGATTTCTCTAGGAGGAGCAAATAGGATAGAATCACTTCTTTCTGTCATATAATAGGATTATGGCCTTTGTTAAAACACCAAATACAGAATCTCTTTCATCATAAAGCATAACAAGACTTTGTAGAGAAGCATTTAGCTTCTTTTGACATGTTCATACATTCTGGAGGGAGGTTCATCTGTCAATACTGTCTCACTTCAAAGCCATGAAATCAAGCTCAAGGGTTGGAAGCTCGGATATTGGATTTGGCCCTGAAGTCTAGTCAGGAGATCAGGTCTGTAAACCAATTTCTTGTGTTGTGTGTGATAATTCCAGAAGGTCTGGGTACCACCATTGTCTTGGCCAATGCAGAGCTATAAACATTTTCTTTATCATCGACCTACATAATTTGACAGTTACGGATGATATCCGGATCATAAGAGAAGTGTATACAAATGGTTTTACCCATTTCATCAAAAGGGCTTTGCCTACTGAATTCAGTACTGGAGCCCTCAACGCAAAGTCTCTGCATTTTTTGCCATAGCGGAAATGTCCAGTGACAGTGTTCCCATTTCCAGAAGATGGCTACTACAACTTTATCATTCAGGACCCATTCGTGGCATTCCTGTTGAGGTCTGCTGACGAAATCTGCTTCCTGCATCAGAGTCCTTGGAAGCTGTATTGCAGTCAGTGTGATCCTCCTGACAAGAGCTAAATGTCACAAAGTTTGGGATTGCAGGAAAACGTGTCTAGACCTTATTTCCACTTGCTTATTATTATAGTGAATGGTAGTGGTGCTGTCAGTTTGAACAATTATGTACTTTGATGTTAATGATGGAATGAACGCTTTCAAAGCCAGATATACCATTTTCCACTCTAGAACACTGATTAGGGACGACTTCTGTCTGTGTGTGCCAAGGCCCTGAATTGTCAGACTGTTTAGATGGGGTCCACATCCTGACAATTATGCATCTATCACTATAGTCTTTCCTGGAGTCTTCCTTTGAAAATGGACAACTTTCAAGAGATTTCCTCTGTTGCACCACCAGATTAGTGATTCTGAGGCCGATGTGGTTAGTTGGAGTGTTCTTACCATTGTACCTTTTCTCGGAACATTGATTTTTGCATCACAGTTGCAAAGGTCTCATAAATAGAAGGGCAGCCTTGTATATATACAAGGTGCCAGCGATCACAAGAGTAAGGCAATCTGGCAAGTCAATGGTTTGGGAGTGTTTCTTAGTTGATTACCTTTCTCTAGGTTAGATGACATTTTCTCCTTCAAAGGACACACACTTATTTTTTTGGTCTATTTTGTCTCCTAAGTACGTGATACACTGGACTGGTTTTCATATTGACTCGCCCATATTGATTGCAAGCCATGGTTTTCTTAGCAGATCTGCAGTAGTTTGGAGGTCCTGCAGCACTTTTATTTGAGTACTTGCCTTTATAAGCCAGTCATCAATATATGGGTAAGCATATATTCTTTTTTCTCCTAGCTTCAACAACTGCCATACCTTTCGAGAAGGTTGGGGGAGCTAACCTCAACCTAAATGATAAGACAGTGTACTGGTAGTGATCTTCTCCCACTATGAATCACCTGTGATAGAACACAGGCAATCATTCTTCTTTAACATTTTTACTAGAGTTTTATATAGCGCGAACTTGACCCGAGAAATCGGGTATCAGGGCACTGTACATGAGCACCAGTTTCGTTAAAGAAGAACACAAAATTAATTCTTATTCATTTATGGGAAGATTTGGCCTTTAAGGGCTATGGGATGGGTAGTTTCAAGTGTCCTAATCTCAAAAATGTATATGCATACACTTCTTTAATGTCATAATTATTAAATAAGTAATTCATTTGAAAAAAACAATTGAATAAAACCAGTGAATACCCTCACTTTAGTATTGTAAACAGCTGTGAGAGTAGATTTGTTAGATCCATTTTATTCTGATGAGCACTCCACACCTTGCACAAGTGAAGATGACCTTGAAGAGGATGTAACAAGTAACCAAGAGAACAATTTTAGGCTGAAAGGTTTGTAATGGTGGGAGATGAGGATCAAATTAAAACGGCTTTCCTCAAACTCAGGTGATAAAGAGGGGCCCTAAAATGAGTAAGGTCACATGATAATTAAGAAGGGACTCCAATAAACAAAAAACAGGTATGACTGACAAAAAATGTCTACTTGTGCAAAGCAGTGTGGCATCCTTCACCCCAACTACTATCACAAAAGGAGAGACTAGGGAGTGAGCCTTCTCTGACTCCCCTGATAAGTATACTGTAACCCACAAAAAGAAAAAGAATGTAAAACATACCAGCGAAACTCTACTCTGTATCTCTGTCTAAAGGAAACCGCAACAGGGAAGGATGTATACGGCAATAATAAAAATACATTCCAGAAACACTGCCTTCTTGTGTACTACTTACCTCAATTGTATACTACCTCAATGTTGCAAGCTGTATCCGTTTGAATACTGCTAAGAAAAACATATTAAAAACAATAATAATAAGAGGTATTACAAGCCTTCAATATATGGAAGCTTGTTGGCAGACAAAATCAATCTACCAAAATCATCGAAAGAAAAATGTATTAGCTGCTAATAAGTTCATGAAATAGTGACATTCCCTGTAGTCACACAGAATTTCCAAAGATGTTTATAAACATTTCCTCAAAACTGCAGCCTATAATCCAACACTAATTTCTGTTTAGCCAGTTGGGTCATTAAGGAAAGGCTTAAACGTACAAAGGGCTTTCCCCCAGACAAGGGAAAAAAATAGCTTGATTAACCTGTGTTGCAACACCTATGCCAGTGTGACAAATTGATTTGTGTGGGTGATATAGTGACTCCTTCCACCAAACAGGCTTTTGAAGCAAAGCTTGCAATTTGACAGCACCAACTCCTATATCTACTGATGTGTCAGGCCCTTTTTCCACAATATGCTTTTGACTGTGTATTAATGAACAAGTTACTTACCTTCGGTAACGATATATCTGTAAGAAACAGTAGTTAGTATTAGATTCCTTACCTTAGAATATCCCCAGGCGTCAGTCTGGATCCGGAAACTTTTGCGTAGCAGTACCCCTGCGCGTCGGTAGGCGTCGTCTGCAGGCGTCCCCTGCGGCTCCGCGTCGTCGGCGTCGTGCGCCGTGATGACGTCGCTGGAGTATATAGACGCCGCCTCCGCGCGCTGACGTCAGTTCTTTGCACACAGCTTTTCCGCGCCAGAACACGCAGAGCCGTGTGAGAACTAACACTGGTGCCATTTGAAACTAGGGCCCTGAAAGGGATGTCCTTAACCCTAGGTATCAGTTCGCAGAACGGGGAGGACGGGTGGGGCGGTAAGGAATCTAATACTAACTACTGTTTCTTACAGATATATCGTTACCGAAGGTAAGTAACTTGTTCATCTGAAAGAAACAGGTTAGTATTAGATTCCTTACCTTAGAATAGATACCCCAGCAATACCAACCCCGGAGGTGGGTCTGCGAACCAATACAACCTACACCAGAAAGTCCTGGAGGACCGAACGGCCAAAGAAGCCGTCCCTCCGGACTTGACTGTCCAGGCAGTAGTGCCTCGCAAAGGTGTGCAGCGAGGCCCACGTAGCCGCCTGGCAAATGTCCTGCAAGGGGACTCCCCGGCCCAGGGCAGTAGAAGCCGCCGTAGCCCGAGTGGAATGGGCCCTCAGCCCAACAGGAGGCTCCTTCCGAGCCAAAGAGTAGCATGCTTTGATGCACAGGACGACCCACCGAGAGATAGTCCGCTTCTGTACCGCCCTTCCCTTCTTCTCACCCACGTAGCCAACAAACAGTTGGTCATCCACCCGGAACTGGCGTGTGCGATCCATGTAAAATGAAAGCGCACGTTTTGGGTCCAGACGATGGAGCCGCTCTTCATCCTTTGAAGGATGCGGAGGCGGGAAGAAGGAGGGCAAGGTGATGGACTGCCCAATGTGAAAAGCAGAGACTACCTTGGGCAGGAAAGAAGGTCTAGTCCGAAGAACCACCTTGTCAGGATGAACAGACAAGAAAGGAGGTTTAACAGAAAGAGCCTGGAGCTCACTCACTCTCCTGGCAGAGGTGATGGCCACCAGGAAGGCCGTCTTTAAAGTGAGAAGACGGAGAGGACAGGAATGAAGGGGCTCAAAGGGAGCGCACATCAGGAAAGTCAGAACCAAGTTCAAGTCCCACTGAGGCATCACGAACGGAGTTGGAGGATACATGTGCGTGATGCCCTTCAAGAATCTCAACACAATAGGGGACTTGAATAAAGATGGCTGATCAGGTAGCCTCAAGAAGGCGGAAAGGGCAGAAAGATAGCCCTTGATAGTGCCCAGAGCAGAGCCCTGCTGGGCAAGGGAAAGAAGGAAGAGGAGAACCTCAGACAGAGGGGCAGAAAGGGGATCCACAGCCTTTGCTGTGCACCATGCCACAAATCTGTTCCACCGGCAGGCGTATACCGACTTTGTGGAGGGACGCCTGGCTGCCAGAATTACATCACAGACTTCAGGAGGCAAGTCAAATGGCCTCAACTGTCGCCGCTCAATCTCCAAGCATGGAGGTGGAGACTGGACAGGTTCGGGTGGAGGACCGTCCCCTGCTGCTGCGACAGAAGGTCCTCCTGAAGGGGCAGGCGGATCGAGGGACCGACTGTCATGCTGAGTAGCTCGGGATACCAGTATCTTCGAGCCCAGTCCGGAGCCACAAGGATAACTTGGGCCCGGTCGCGCCTGATCTTCTTCAGCACTCTGGGCAGAAGTGGTATAGGCGGAAAGGCGTACAACAGACCGCAACTCCACTCGCGCCGAAAGGCGTCGCCGAGCGAGTGCCGTCTTGGAAACTCCAACGCGCAGAACTGATGACATTGCGCGTTCCCTTCTGTGGCGAATAGATCTAACCAAGGCTCTCCCCATTGCTGAAAGAGGCCTCTCGCCACGTCCGAGTTCAGACGCCATTCGTGATCCACCGAGCACCGACGGCTGAGTTCGTCCGCCCTGGCGTTCAGAGAACCTGCCAGGTGTTGAACCGTCAGAGTCACGCCCTGACGTTCCAGCCATTGCCAGAGACGCAGAGCCTCCTGGCAAAGGGTCCACGACCCCACACCGCCCTGTTTGTTGCAGTACCACATGGCGGTGGTGTTGTCCATGAACACCTGCACTACACTCCCGTTGACAAAGGGGAGGAATGCCTTCAGTGCTAGGCGAATCGCCCGCAGCTCCAACAGGTTGATATGGAGCCGGGATTCCGCCGGAGACCAGATGCCTCTGATCTCCGCCTCTCCCAAGTGGCCACCCCAGCCCTGGAGGGACGCGTCCGTCACAACCACGTGCTCCGGTTGGGGAAGGGAGAGGGATCTGCCTCTGACCCAATCGCGGTCCGTAAGCCACCACTGCAACTGTCTCGCAGTGCCCTCCGAGATCAGGACATGGTCGGATAGGTTGCCCTGATGCTGGGCCCACTGAAACTTCAGGTCCCACTGCAGAGCCCGCATCCGCCACCTGGCGTGATGCACCAGTAGGATGCAGGAGGCCATCAGCCCCAGAAGCCGCAGCGTCAACCTGACCGAAACCCGGGACAACGCTGAAAGATGGGAATCAGAGCCTGAATATCCCGGACCCGCCGTTCCGGAGGATAAACCCGAAACTGCGCCGAGTCGAGAACCGCTCCGATGAAAAGGAGCTTTTGAGAGGGACACAGGTGTGATTTCGGCACATTGATGGAAAACCCCAGCTCGTGCAGGAGGTCTGCCGTCATCTGAAGGTGGCGGACGACTGTTTGGGGCGAGCCCGCCTTCAACAACCAGTCGTCTAGGTAGGGGAAGACTGAAACCCCTAACCGGCGCAGATGAGCTGCGACCACCGCCATCACTTTCGTGAACACCCGTGGGGCGCTGGTAAGGCCGAATGGGAGCACGATAAACTGAAAGTGCTCCTGGCCTACCGTGAACCGCAGGTAACGCCGGTGGGCCGGCAGGACGGGGATGTGAAAATACGCATCCTGCAAGTCCAACGCTACCATCCAGTCTTGTGGGTCTAGAGCAGCCAAGACCTGAGCCAAAGTCAACATCTTGAACTTCTCCTTCCGGAGGAAGCCGTTGACGTTCCGTAGGTCCAAGATAGGACGCAGGCCTCCTTTGTCCTTCTTGGGCACCAGAAAGTAGTGGGAGTAGCAACCACACCCTACTTCTGGCCCAGGAACGCGCTCGATGGCCCCCTTAGCCAAGAGGGCCGTAACTTCCTCCTGCAGAAGTGTCAAGTGGTCCCCCGACACACGGTGGTTCTGCGGTGGCATGGCTGGAGGAGTGGACTCGAAGGGGAGGGAGTAGCCCCTTCGGATGAGCTGCAGCACCCACCTGTCCGATGTAAGCGCGCACCAGCGGGAGTGGTGATGGCGAACCCTGCCACCCACTGGCGTCACGTGAGCCCGAAAGCTCGGACTAGGAAGGCTTGGATGCAGCAGCGGGGGGAGGTGTGGACTGACCTCGCCGCTGCCCTCTACCGCCACCACGGCGGAAACCACGGCCGCCACCGCGCTGGGGAGCGTTCTGCGGCGCGTGGCTGGCAGCACGTGTGGGACCGCCCCTTCCTTGGCCACGAAAGGGGCGAAACGAACCCGTCTGCTGGCGCTGGGTCGAAAGACCCAAGGACTTGGCCGTGACCCTGGAGTCCTTGAAGCGCTCCAGCGCGTGGTCCGCCTTGTCACCAAACAGGCGACTGCCATCAAATGGCATGTCCATGAGGGCATTCTGTACGTCCGGTGAGAAGTTGGCAGATCTCAGCCAAGCATGGCGCCGAATCGCCACAGTCGTGGACATAGCCCGTCCCAGCGACTCGGTCGTGTCAAGACCACACCGGATCGAGTACCTCGCCGCATCCCGGCCCTCAACCAAAGCCTGGTTGAGCTTGTCCCGCACATCCTGCGGGCACTGCGGCAAACACTCCGCGACCGTATCCCACAGGGAGTGGGTGTAGCGGCCCAAGAGGCATGCGGTGTTACAAGACCGCAGTCCAGCGCTCAAAGAGGAAAAGACCTTTTTCCCAAATTGGTCATACCGCTTTGATTCCCGATCGGGCGGGGCCGATGGAAATGCGGACTGCGAAGTGGAGGCCTGGATCACCAGACTCTCCGGGGAGGGATGGGTGGAGAGGAAGGCAGGGTCGTCCGAGCACGGACGGTGACGCCTGGCAACGTTCCGGTCAACCGGTGCACCGGAAGCGGGCCTAGACCAGGTGCCCAAAAGGACATCCGTCAGAGCCTCATTAAACGGCAGCAGAGGCTCCTGAGGGCATGACTGCGGTTTAAACACTTCCGTCAGAATGTTTGGCTTGACCTTAGCGACGGGGAGCTCAAGGCCCAAGGTCTTGGCAGCCCTCAGCAGGACCACCGAATAGGCAGCTCCCGCCTCAGACGCCACAGGGGTCGGGGAGACAAACCCAGGGTTGGGCGACTCGTCCAGACCACTGGCATCACCCAGGTCACCTACCCAGTCCACATCATACTGGCAGGCACGGGATAAAGGGTCCTCAGACCCCTCCCAACCCTCTCCATACTCGTCCTCATCGCCGTATTCGGGGTCGACGATATAGACGTCGGGGTCAATGGGCCCCATCGGCGCCGGATCCGGCGTCGGACGACGCCGGTCCGACTCCGTGTCAGGAGTCAGAGGGGGGATGGGGGTGGCGCCTCGCGGCGCCGGCGCCGGGGACCCGACGCCGGCCGGAACCGACGGCGGAGTCACGGCGCAGCGCGGAGGCGGTACCACGGGTTGGCCCAAAGGAACCGACGCCGGAGAGGCCGGTAGACCAGCCGGCGACGAACCTGAGGGGCCCAGCGGCGCCAGGGCCGGAGCCACCGGCGGCGTCGAGGCAGGAGCACCCGAACCGCTCGGGCCCCCAGACGGGACCGACGGGCCCGCAGGCGCCGTAGGCCCCGCCGGAGGAGACCTCGCCCTCATAGCCATGAGGAATGCCTCAATCTCCTCGCGCGACGCGCCTTCCCCAGGGACCGACGGGTATGGGGCAGACGGCGTCGGCGACCCACGCGGGGCCGCGGGGGTGGGGCCACCCGAACCCCCGGCCGCATCACGCGGGCGACGGGGGGAGTCGGGGGTGCGATGACGACGCCCCGACTTCTTACGCTTACCTGACGAACCGGAGGAATGGTGGCGACTCCCGGAGCGCTCATGGCGGCTCCGCGATCGTTCCCTCGACCGCTCCCTCGACCTCCGACCCGACCGGGACCGCTCTCGACGCGGGGCCGACACTCGGAGCTCGAGAAGCTTGCGGGACCGCTCCCGCCTAGCTTTACCAGTCAAGGCCCGACAGTCGACGCAGGACTCCACGTCGTGGTCCGCGCCCAGACACCGGAGGCAGAGTCGATGGTGGTCGGTGACCGACATCATGCGGTCGCAATTGTCGCAACTCTTGAAACCGGGCATCCTACCGGCACCGTAGAAGATTTATTCACAAAAAACTTTGGTCAAAAGACCGGAGTACTGCTCTTCAGATCTGCGCTAACTGGCGCGGAAAAAAGAAGAACTGACGTCAGCGCGCGGAGGCGGCGTCTATATACTCCAGCGACGTCATCACGGCGCACGACGCCGACGACGCGGAGCCGCAGGGGACGCCTGCAGACGACGCCTACCGACGCGCAGGGGTACTGCTACGCAAAAGTTTCCGGATCCAGACTGACGCCTGGGGATATTCTAAGGTAAGGAATCTAATACTAACCTGTTTCTTTCAGATATTGTCCATCTTGTGGTTCAGCGCAGATATCGAATAAGTAGACAAGTAAACAACAAGCATAGGGAAAAGACAAGGTATATACACACACACCAGTGGACAGCATTCCTTATGAAAGTGATTCATTTGTACACAGTTGTGTTTCTAAGCACCAAAGCAATTGTGGCTTCCAATGGACTTATCACACTAACAACCTCAGTAAACTATTTGTATGAACCCTGCATGACACCATAGCACTTACTGGGGCGTGGCTTAGATGCCAAAGCGAGAGGAAGCGTGAGCGCTGAGCTCCGCTGAATAACCCCGCTCTTTTCCTGAATACTTGACCCCCCGAGCACCCCATGCGCCATCGGGGACGGGCGAAGTGAAGGGGAGCCAGCCCGGGGTGGTTTTGCCCCAAAAAACAGTGGCACCTGGCTATAGTCTAGGAGAAGGGCGCTACGCCGGGGACTGCCGGAGAGCCCAAAATGGTGGTTCTGAGGGCTGTGCCAGCTCCGGAGCGACCTCGCGGGTGAGAAGCTCAGCTGATCCGGACTCGGTGAATTGGTGGCGGGGGCCCCGCTGAGGAGACGGTGGGAACGCGCCGGCGCCCTAGGACGGTCGGCTGGGGGCTGCTGCTCGATCGGCGCTGTGCAGCGAAGCGGACACGGGCGAGAGGCGGAGCTGAGGGAGAGGTGCACATTGTGGCTGGAGAGGGAGAGGCAGCCTGCATTGGCGGGGGGTCGTGACCCGGACAGACCTGCTGTTCTATTACGGGAAGCCAGGACTGCTGACGCACGGGCCTTTATTACACCACTTATTCAGCATACGCACGAGGGGTGTTGATATGGATTAGGGCTGAGGTCCCCTTTCAGGTGACTGATCAACTGGTGGACTCCGAGGGCCGTTACGTGGTGGTTAGGGGACGCCTTTATGGGCGGGAGGTGACCCTCTGTAGTGTCTATGCCCCTAATGTGGAACAGGCGCCCTTCTTGGAGGCTCTATCTGTCCGTCTCGCGGAGTACTTTACGAGTCCGGTACTGATGGGGGGAGACTTCAATTCAGTTTTAGATGTGACCATGGATAGGTCCCACCCTCCTCTGTCCACGGCTCCGGTTCATACAATGGCGAAAGCTAGGGCCCAGTGGCAGGATAACTGGGGGTTTATTGATGTTTGGCGAGCGCAGCACCCGGATGATAGGGATTAGTCTTACTTTTCGGCCTTACATGATTTGCATGTGCGGCTGGCCGCGATTTTGTGTAGTCCTGGCCTGGCATCCTTGGCAGTTGGCAGCGAATATCTATCGTGCACCATATCGGACCATAATCCGTTATTGCTGAGTTTCTGTTGGGCTGCTGAACGCCCTATTATACCGACCTGGACATTGCGGACGTGCGGAACTCGGTAGTGGGGTGGAACAGTACTTTGCGGAGAACGCAGGCACGGCCGCGACACTAGCCCTGGAGTGGGATGCGTTTAAAGTGGTGGCTCGCGGGATATGTATTGCTAAGTGGGTGGGGGTGAGGAAGCTACTATTACAAGAAATTGAGGCTGGGGAACGGGCCCTTAGGGAGGCTGAAAGAGCCCACTCTGATGGTTCTGAGACGCGGGGTACGGTCCAATCCCGGAAGGAAGCAGTAGCGGTGGTTGTTGAGCGCTTACGGTGCTTCAATCACAGAGCTTACTCGGCCCGCGCACATGCGGGAAGGGATAAGGTGGGCACGTTGCTGGCTTGGCTAGCTGCTGACCCCGTTCCTAGATGCGTACCTATACTGGCATTGACCTCGTCCTCGGGACGCTTGGAATATACGCAACATCAAATAAGTGACCGATTCCGGTCCTTTTATGCACATCTATACACGAGCCAATTGCAGACTGGGGGGGTGGATGTCCAAATGTTTTTGGAGGGTCTGGAGTTGCCTATGGTTGAGGAGGAGGTGGAGTCCCTTGGTCAGGACAATACACTAGCTGAAATTCGCTGCGCCATTAAGCAGTTGGCGCGTAACAAAACTCCAGGTAGCGATGGACTCCCTATCGAATTCTATTCCGCATATATTGACCTCCTGGCTCCCAGATTACTGGCAATGTATAAAGAGGCTAGACAGCAGGGGGGTGCTACCGGCCTCCACTAGGGAGGCTATCATTGTTCCCCTCCTTAAAGCAGGGAAACCCCTGACGGATCCAATTGCGTATAGGCCTCTATCTATGCTCACCACTGATTAAAAGATATTGAGTCGCATGCTGGCCACTAGGCTCCTCCCCTTCATGACACGGTTGGTTCACTCTGATCAGGCCGGTTTTATCCCGACTCGCAATACTGCTAGCAGTATACGCAGGCTGATAAGAATATTGGATGGAGACTATGGGGCAGAAAGGCAGGCGATGATCCTTTCGGTCGATATTGCTAAAGCGTTTGACAGCTTGGAATGGCCCTATTTGTTCTCAGTCATGAAAGCATTCTGGCTGGGAGATGGTTATGTCCGCTGGACTGAAATATTTTACTCGTCGGCGACCGCTAGGGTTCGAGTTGGTAGAGTCGTTTCTTCCTCTTGCCCTGTGGGGCGGGGCACAAGACAGGGCTGCCCGCTCTCCCCGCTGCTGTTCACCCTTGCGATGGAGCCTTTAGCGGTGCGCGCTAGGATGGGGGTGCGTTCCAAGGTTTGCGACTTAACAGCCAGACGCACGATATCTCACTGTATGCGGATGACCTCCTAATGTTTCTGAAAGACGCGGGGGAGGCCCTGGAGGGAGCGCGCTCCCTTCTCAGCTGGTTTGGGGACATCTCGGGGCTACGGGTTAACTGGGCGAAGACTTGCATATTCCCGGTGGCCAGAACATGCAACCCATCCACACTACCGCCTGATCTAGCGTGGGAGCCTAGATGTCTCCCCTATTTGGAGACGTACGTGTACCATACTCAGGAGGATCTCCTGGAGGGCAATATCAGCAGAGCATTAAGGGGCCTGAAGGGTAGTATGAAGTTCTGGGAGATTCTGCCCTTGTCGGTGGCAGGTCACGTAGCGCTGCTGAAGATGGTGGCGCTTCCTCGGCTCTTGTATTTCTTACGGACCCTGCCGATACGGATCCCAGGTGCACTTTTTCGGCAACTCCGTTCTGCGGTTGGGGGCTTCATCTGGAGCACGGGGCGGCGCAGAGTAGCATTAGACACTCTGATGCGGCCGAGAGCTGAAGGGGGCCTTGCAGTCCCAGATTTTGAATTGTATTATCTAGCTGCACAATTCCAACACCTTACTCAGGCAGTAGCATTGGAGTTTCGAGGGCCGGAGAGGGTATCCAAGCCGGATGTGCCGCGGCATGTTCTATCCTTCGTGGTATTACAACAGAGACTGCAGACTACTGGTCTGTCGATAGTGGAAGGCGCCCTAAGGCATTGCTGGAAACGGTTCCACAATAGAATTGGGGTGCAGCGACCATACGCTCCCGAAATACCGCTGGACATGTGCACGGCATTGCCGCACGGAGGGAATTGGTCCGCCCTCGCGGAGTGGAAGGAGCTGGGCCTACAGATAGTGGGCGATCTGTAGGCAGATGGTGAGCTGTTGCCCTATGGTACATTGCAAGAGACTTTCGGTCTCCCGCGCGGTCATTTCCTTCTACATGCGGCACTGGTTGCCGCTATCCAGAAGCGTTGGGGCACCGGCCTCTCAGAGCCGCAGACGAGCGAGGCGTGCCAATATGTGGTGATGGCAGCGGGCACGTATAAAGCGGTTACGTGCTTGTATAAACGCATGTTGGGAGAGGGGCTGAACCCACTGCAGAAGGTACGAGAGCAATGGGCGACGGACTTAGATAAAGAAATACCCGACACGGCCTGGGCGCAAATCATTAAAAGAGCATGGAACAGCACCAGGAATGCTAGGTTCCAATTGATCCAATTTTTTATACTTCACAGAGCGTACCTTACGGCGGCTAAAATTAACCAGTATTTCCAGGTAGACACAGCACTATGCCCCCATTGCAGACTACAAGACGTGGATTTGCGGCACATGCTGTGGGATTGCCCGCAGTTGGGCGCATATTGGGCAGAGGTAACTGGTCTGCTCTGTAGAGTGACCGGACGACAGATTACGCCGGACAAGGGGACTTGCCTCTTGCACTGGTTTACACACACTAGCAAAAATAAGTTGTCCAGCAAATTTAAAGATCTAGGCTTCTTACTGGCCAAGAGGGAAATCACATCTAACTGGAAGGCAGCAGCAGGCCCTAGCTACACTAGATGGAAGGCGGCATTGCTTATGTGGGCAGGCAGCGAGAGCTCAGTTAGGTTGCAGCAGGCGCATAGATCCCATAACGACAAAGCGCTAGAGGCGGCGCGAGCTTGGGAGGCCCTGGTGATGGAGCTACGGATGTTAGATCTAGACACGGACTCAGAGTCCAGCGCACCGACGGAGGACGAAAACCAGTAGAGTTTCCTCTGGGCATTGGGGGGGATAGACTACACGGTGCTTCCCGACTTCCGTGGTAATCACAATGGTTAATGACATTGTTGATGCGATGACATCTGTACGATTCGTATTGTGGGGCAATATTTTGTTTGTAATTTTGTTTTCTTCTTTGGTCGCGCCGGCGGCAGGGGTGGGGAGGAAGGGGTGGTTAGACGGGAAGGGTGGACCTATACACGGAGTTAAACGGTGGCTTAACGCCCAGTACTTTAACCATGGTGGCATGTTGTGGGAGGGGGACTTGCCACCACGGCGATGGGTCTGGTGCAAGGACTTTGCACCATGGATCGGTCCTGTAGAATTGCTCTGCTTGATTGTTGGAATTATGTCAATGTTCCCTTTATTCCTCGATGCCGGGCTTTATGTAAATGTGATGGTCCATCCTTCTGTTTGTTTGTGTTTAAAACAATAAAGAGATTAAAAAAAAAATTTACACCATAGCACTTACGGAGGATAATATGAATATTATAGAGGTATTGAAAAATGTTGTCCAAAAATGGTCTCACTTACACTGGGCTAGGAGGTACATGGGAAAGCAATAACACTACTCTTGCACCACAGATTTTCTTTATTCCAACTAAGTCTGCCACAATTACTCCAACATCAATTTTAAAGGAATTTAGACAAAATCATTCTTACATTTTTTTAGAGAGGGGAAGTGCTTGCAGAGTAACTATCCAAACTGAAAAATTTTAGAGAGCACGAGGAAGTTCATGTCCATCAAAACTATTAATAGTCTTTAACTAACAAAAACTTATTTTTCAAGTGAGGTTTATTTTGAACAAACTATTATGGGTTCAACCCGTTGTCTGAATATAGAGTATTTCAGGACTAGAAGGAATATTCTGAGTTTGAAAGTCATTGAGAAAGCAATGTGTGCAAAAGATAGTGTGCTAATAACCACCACTGGATGCTCAGTCTTTATGACACTAAAGTTAAACTCAAGATCGCAAATTATCCTGTTACTCTAGGCAGCTAGTACAATAGAGGTATTCATAAAATCCATGATCTATTGAAGGCAGAAGGTGAGTTAGATATTCCACTGTTACTTGCAATTGTGAAAGGTGATTTCCACTTTGGCATTAGAGAAGCAGTGAGCTATGAACTCAATTATCACGTAAACAGCCATCTGCGAGACAACTGATTTATAATGCTTTCAAGATTGGAGAATAGGAGTGAAGGAATACTGGAGCCTGAGAAGGAAACTGCAAAATTAAATAAAGTGTATGTAACTGGCAAAGACAAAACATCGATTTTCCAAATGCAAACAAATTCTCTTCCTATAGACTACTTACTTGTGATCTGATTAATTTCACTAATTGCTGGTAAAGCGCTTTAGAATGCGGAGCAAACTTTAGTGGATGCTTCCTACTTTAGCCCATTTGGTGTGACGAACAGCAATAGGTTACGGAGATCTGGACTAATGAATGTCAATTACCTCAAAATACATTAATATACATTCTAGCAGCAAAGGAAATTGATAACTTTCAGACAAAGTTGTGAATTGGCTAACCCGTATGGCAGGGAACAAAATAAAACTACAAATAGTTGTTACATCAGAACTTAGTACATATATGGTGGCCTGGATTGTCTTTACTACATGTGAAACCTGGATATTAGGTAATAACTGCGCAAGGGCTAACAGAAAGATACAAAGAAACAAAGAGGTGTATAGTCAGGTTAAGAATTTTCGACGTAAGTTGTAGGAAGAATAAATCATACGGAATGAAAGCAACTCTGGTTCCTATTTAAATAACAGACACTGATAAATCAAACACCTCTTGACTCCCTGCAGCAGCAGAAAAATGCCATTTCTTTTTGCATCTACGATTGTTACACTTATTTCAACCTTAATACAAAAAATTAATAATAAAGATATTCTAGCAGGCTGAACCATTCGAGAAGAACTTCAGGAGCAGGTGTGCTGTAACATTCATATAAAGGAAAAGAATGTTCGTTTTAATGCTAAAATGTTATAATGCTTGGTGTCAGTGTATCTGTAATTCCAAAATCTGTAATATTCCCACAGTGCAATATCACAAGTCTGATACCAGTCCTGGAAGTTCTTTTGAAAAAATCGTAAAATGAAGATAGTTTAGTAAAGACATTTCCAAGAGCGAGTGTGCTTACGACAGAACTCAGAGTGAGACAGTGCTCATGACAGATGAGAGTGTGCTTGTTTGGGTATTGGTAATGAGTATGCTTGTAGGAGTACTATAAAAGAAGGGTGCAATACATGCTTTGAAAGACTTGAAGAATAAGACATGATAGCACACTAACCTTTGGAGACACCACTTTTATTAACTCGTTCAAAAAGCGAAACTTTCCAACTTCGCTGTGAAACCTCCGTCCACAGTTCTTCATGCAGGCTTCAAGCACCTGCAACAAAACAGAAGAGTTAGTGTCAGCACCTAGTCATGCTTGACCCTTCATATTGATACCACACACTTCTATCAGAAGGGAAGTGCTCATAGACCTGATCAGAGAAGTAATACAATACAACATTATCATTCACACAGCCACTGCAATGAGTGGGAGCCAGTAGGCTCACCTTGGACATTTCAGAGCATGCCCTGAAACCTCCAGCCACTGAGACAATGTGGCAGAACAAGATGCAGAGGATCCACTTGCTCGCTCAATATTTACCCTTCCATTTCCTGTCACACAGGCCGACACAGAGTAGAACATTACTGAAACACTGGTGGTTGCAGAGGTTTGTCCAAGACAGTTACGTTTTAGTGCGTTTCATGTGCTTTCACTTTTACATTTAGAAGGGGGAGGGTAAGAATACATTTTATATTAATCAGACATAAAAAGGCGTGAAAGTAAGGAAGCAATAAAATATAGTATTTCCTCATCACTCCTTCCACATTCCAGTCCTTCCATTATGAGGAGATCCACTTCACCAAAAGCAGCTTTCTATATAAAGAAGAATCATCAAAAATGACTTGCGCCTCTCCACCAAGCCCTTCAACCCTTGTAGATAAATGCCATATGATAAAGTCCCTCAACCCACCATCGCCAATCCGATAGAACTAGCCACAGATGACATAGATCCTTATGAAGCCAGGTTTCCTTCCATCTTTAGTTATAAGGAACCATGGTATGTTTTGTGACAAGCAGTGAGTGTAGCAGAAGCAAGCCCTTTCTTTGAATCTACATATATGTATACAGCTGTGACGGAGATGCTAGTGCTGGCTTCTGTAGCTTATCCCTCAGCAATACAACTCTAAAGCCTCAGGCAAGTACTTCTAGTAGTCGGAAAGCTGCAATGGCATGGATCCAGGTGAGCAGACAGGGGTGCCTTTTCTGACAACATGTTGGTGGATTCAAATCTGGCAGGCCAAGAGACTACAGGAGATATTTTGTCAGCTAAGAATGGGATGAGTGATTTGCATCACAATACAAATACAGAGTGTTGAACTATAACCATACTTTCTTTTTCTCTTTCCAGTAAATATTATTATTGCATATTAGCCATATGTTTCTTTGAACAGAAGACAGTTAATCAGAACTGCCTTGGGGTCTTAGACAAACCACACATCAGGTGAATTTGGGTTGTGGTAGGTTTAATTCCTGGGGTACGAAGGGTTACTGTGTGTTTATTATAGCTAACAGCAAACGTTCAGAGAAGCAGCACCAGGGGGGGGCCTCCAACAATATGAGAGAATAGGAGACACAGGGCCTCCTTTAATGATCACCCTCCTTCAATAAAGAACAGATACAGACTTTAAATCTCCCTGGCAGTGACAACCCTCCAATGTCTTGAGAGAACGTGTTAAGTTTTGGTTCCCCAAATACCCTTTGTGGCTTGTTTTGATGTCTACTCCCCCAGTCCCCTCCTCACCTTGGTGGCCTTCCCCAGAGAATGAGAAAGCCAAGGACCCGGGCTATTATACTAAACCAGGAGTGAGTGAATGAATAAATGAATGAAAGTTTATGTGTATAGTCCTAACAATGACATCAAAAGGGTTTCCCGGTTCGAAGTTTTAATGCCGGGACAACAATGTAATACATCAGAATGTTGAAGGGTGTATATCAAACTTTTACAACATTTCATAACCAGGAAATCGTTAGACATAAATGTAACCATGCCAAGAGTATGTTCCAGGATTTCAGTGATAGACAGAACAATTTTCTTCCAATTTCAATATTTTAAATAGAAAATACAACCAGGAAGATGGCAGACGAACTAAGTTAGAGTGTCAGAACAAAACACAAAAATATTTCTGTAACAGCACCAGACAGTGTTCTTTGCTGCTTTGTCCCCTAAAGAGATCGCTCGCCGAGATTTGATACTCTTCTATGTTTATATTTTATGTCGTAAATGTACTTTATTACTGTCTTTAACTGACGTATCCACTCCCCTCCCTTGTGAAGCTCTTCGATATCCTTACGGATCTTGTTCGCACAATGAAAAACTTTATAAATAAATAAGACACTGGCTACATTATAAGAATGGCAAATTTAAGATGGGGGAGATACCGAAGCCAGAAATCAATGTTTTGGGCAGGTGCAGGTACATGCACTTCAAAATTTAGCCATTATGAGTATTTGTCCCCACAGTGGGAAATAACCACATTGACCTTGAACTGGCCTGTCCTTCTCCAATGTCTGTTCTTGATTTCAGGGTCAAATTCACTAACAAATAATGATAATAAAAACAAATTTTATAATCAGAAATTTGAAATAAAATTATTACCTCGTATGAAGACGAGTGCCTCTAAGCAAAGATTCATCAATTCACTAAATACAAATATTGAAGTGTTTTCTGTATACTTGGCTAGCGAAAGTGAGGAGTCAACCATTACAACACCCATATTAACTCTTCGTGATGACTAAAGACACAAGCCAAAAACAACCTTAGTAGCAACTGAAAATGCACTATTACCGCAATGATACTTCATTCTAAGCATTATTTCCACCCTACATTTGTCTCGGTTGTTTTTACATAGCAGGAGATAACTCCGATTTCTTTCTCACTGCCCTCTGAACAGTGGGAAGCATTAGACTTGTCCGATGTTATTAGTGCAGTTACTACTCATCCATCGAAGTCTGTGATGTTAAGAATGCGACATTCTTTTAGTCAATCTTTTAACCTTTTAACAATTTTAAAGACAGTTCTTTATGGTTCTGGGTAGGGACCGCGCACTAGAGATTGGGCTACCTCTTGGGCAGAAGCAGAAGAAACTTCCCTTGTAGCTATCTGGGTTCCTACTTCTACATTTATTTCTGACTACAGGTTGGAAATGGGCAACAAAGAGGCCTTGGTTTTCTAATCCAGAGTTTTGTCTTCTCTGATCCCAGACTAATTTACTCTAGTGAGTGTTTCTATCTTCACCAAATTATAACTATGCATTACATTTGGAGTTGGAATGTTTACTGCTAAGTCTTTATATATGTATATATGTAAGATATTTGTCCTGCTTAAACCTTGGGTTCACAAGTCGAGGAACTGGTATCTCCCAACAAATATAACTCTCATACACGTGTATTTCAGATGGTCTCTCTTCAGCGGTATATACTGGGTACCCGCTTTTTTTTTACACGTGCGTGCGTAATCATCGAGTCATTTTTTGTATTGTGCACCCTCCACCAGGAGGTTTTGCCTTTGTTTTAAGGCAGTAGTGATCGTGGATAGTGGGGGAGGGGTTGTGGTGGTGGTATAGTTATTAAAAATCCGGACAGCCAGACAGAGACAATTTTAATGAGTCTGGATTCGGACTGTAAGTAAAAAGTTAGGTGCACTTTTTGAATTTGTTAGGGGTTCAAGTGCATATTATATCTAGAATTTAAAAAGAGGTCAACATGTTTCAGCCTTTGGTAGTCAGAGGATCTTAGGCTTTCGTCAGGACCAATGGGGGTGAATAAATAGTGAGAAAGAAACGTCGTGAGAAGAAAAAAGGTAAATTGACCTGATTCTTCGTGATTCAAGGTTTCATTGCACCTGAAAAATAAAGAAACACACACACAAACAACAACAAATAGGGAGACGGGGTGCGGGAAAACACATATTATGTACAATAGTACCTTTTCGTTATTAAGGAACTAGAAAATGGCAATACTTTTCTTCATACTCATTTCAGGCGTCAACTCTTCCTTAGTCATACTTCTGTAGGCAGGAAAGGCTAGTACTGTATTGAGGTGCCCATAGTTTTATCATTGTACTCTCTTAGTGCGTGTTCTATAGTGAGAACCTTTGTAATAGTGGCCGCTTCGTGGTCGCATTCACACTGCAGTCATACCATGCTTACTTTCACATATCATTCGGGTTGTTTAATTTTACACGCTAATAAAAGAATTATAAACATGCTCTTTTTTGTTCAGAAATTGTCCGTGGATCATTATTTGCGGAGTGCGTTGTGCGTGACTCGGATAGTGCCCAATGCGCTATGTGCGCTCTTGTTCCTCGTGCATACCTTGTTATGTATGAAGAAATACTTCATCTGGGATTTAAGGCTGATCGAGAGAGGTATTGCTAGAGGGGTATTAAAGACAAGTAGTTACAGGGCGCAATTTGTACTTGCGGTTTTGTTCTCGTGCTCCGTGCGATGTGCTCTCCGCGTTACCTGAGTGCCTTCTTGCTCGGTCTTAGCCGCATGTGCTGGCTCTGCCTGTCATCACCCGGAACTACAGGGCGGTGTGGTTCCGGGTGCGTTTTAACATTGTGGTACTAGAGATGGAAGAGTTACTTTCCGCACTTCATTATTTTTAATTATAACGTGCCCATTTTTCACGATAGGCTATGATAAATAAAGTAAATTAAATAAAATTAAGCCAATTGAATTATTGGGTTGTTCAGAACGATTGTGGAAAAGATTATTGGATACGTCTATTTTAGCAGAAGTATTTCATGTTAGATCTACATCGATGGTTAGTACTATCTTTACAATTAGTCATTCATTTGTCATGTGACTTTTGGAGGGATAGCTACAATTGCCATTACTTTCTCTTAGAAATATTGGTACATTTGTCATCTTGACTCTGGGGACGTTGAATGAAAGTAAATCCAACTTCTAGTAAGTTTTTGTTAAAGAAGGGTTGTTGCTAAATGCAGCCGCATTTCGCAGAGTTAGTGACTCAGGATGTATATCAAGGGAATTTCATAAGTTGGCATGAGAGTTTCCAGGTCGTATGTGAAGGCACTTAGGTAGATGCTTTTATGGAAAACTGCTAAGAATTACGACTATGTGGTGCGAAAGGATTGGTAGGTCACATGTGTTCTCTACTTGAGGTACTGTGATCAAGAGGGGCTTGGATTGTTTTTCATCTATTGAGGGACAACCAAGGAACAGAATCGTTAAGGCCCTGGGTATCTGTTTTGAGCCTATGGACCCAGCGTTGTTCCTTTTCGAATAGTATTTTTGTAGCATTTCTATCTACTGTGTCTAGGCTTTCTAGGATTACCCAGTGCAGGTCATTGGCTGTATGTTGTTTCTCTTTGTAATGTGATGACATCTTTGTCGTGCCTTTCTTGCAGTTCACATTACTCCTGTGTTCACAGAGTCTCAGTTTGGCTTTTCGGCAGGTCATCCCAATGTATCGCATGTCACAAGGGCATGTGATCATATACACAACGTGGCTGGTATTGCAATTAGTGTGTTTTTTTAGTTTCCATAAGAAGTCTGGAAGTAACTGCAGTTCTTTCGTTGGTTCTGTGGTTGCACACACTACACAGGTCCCACAGGGGTAGTGTCCAGTGATTGGGGGATTGTTCCATAGGCCTGGTTGTTGCTTTTTCTTTTTCGGAGGTGGTCTTGTGTGGACCAGGAGATCTTTTATGTTGCTGCTCCTCTTGTTTGCAAATCTGGGTTTGGACCAGGTCAGGGTGTTAGATGTTATGATCCTCCAATTCCGGTTGATAATCTTTTTCACCTGGTTTGTTATTGGGCTATAGGTTGTGACACAGGTAGTCCTGTCATCGGTCTGTTTTGGGTGACTTTCAAGTAGAGATTCTCTTGGTTGATTTTTTGCTCGTTTGGCACAGGAATTGATAATTCTTTTGGGGTAATCTCTAGCTGTTAGTTTTTCACAGAGATCACTCGCTTGCAGTTTGTAGTCTTTTATGGAACTGCAATTTCTCCTCAGTCGTAAGAACTGACTGTATGGAAGGTTTTCTCTCAAAGGGCGTGGGTGAAAGCTATTGAAGGATAGCAGACTATTCTTGGCAGTAGGCTTAAAGAATGTTCTTGTTTGTAGGGTGTTTCCTTCGGCAAATATGGTTATGTCCAGGAAATCAAGGCTCTGCGCATGGGATGTATAGGTGAAGTTGAGGCATTCATCTTGATTGTTCAACCACCTATGGAAATCTGTCAATGATTCGTTGTCTCCTTCCCAAATTAAAAAGATATCGTCAATATATCTCTTCCAGAAGAGTATATGACGAGAGAAGGGGTTGTTTACATTGTGGACGTAAGTTTGTTCGAAAGTGCTTACGTAGAGACCTGCCACGCTGGGAGCAAAGGTACTCCCCATAGATGTACCATGTTGCTGGAGATAGAGGGTGTCTTTGTATTGGAAAAAGTTTTCCATGAGGGCCAGTCTGCAGCATTCCAGTACAAAGTGTCTGGGAGTTCGATGGTGCCATTCAATGTTGAACAATATTGATTCTAGAGTCTCTAAAGTCTTCTGTTGTGGGAGGCTAGTATAGAGGCTCTCGACGTCTAAACCTACTAAGAGCATGCTGTTCACTGAGTACTCAAAGTTCTCCAACTTATTGATCAGGTCTCGTGTGTCTTTTAAGTAGGTAGGCGTGGTTTGGACCAGAGGTCTTAGGTACTGGTCCGCAAATTGTGACAATGGTTCTAGAATGGAATGTATCCCCGAGACAATTGGTCTTCCTGGTGGGGGCATCTTGTTTTTATGTGTCTTAGGTAGAGAGTAGAAATATGGCGTGACTGGTTCTTTTGTTACCAGATAGTCCGCCTCTTTTTTAGATAACCAGTTGTTACACTCTGCTTCCTCAATCATCAAGGCTATTGTCCTTTGTAAACGTGGTGTTGGGTCAGTTGTGATTACTTGGTAGAATTTGGTGTCCGCTAGTAGAATCATACATTGATTATCATATCCTTCTGCTGATAGTAGGACTATACCACCGCCTTTGTCCGCAGGCTTGATGACTATGTCATGATTATCCTTCAATTCAGTCAGAGCGATATTCTCGGCTTTTGTTAGATTCTGGAAAGGTCTTGGAGGATGTTGATTTAATTCTTCAACCTCCTTCATGATGGCCTGTTCAAAAGTACTGATCTCAATGGGTACTTGCGAGTTAAGTGGGCAGAAGGTCGACTTGTTTCTTAAAGAGGTGTCTCCTTCTTGAGGTTGTTGTTCTTATAATCAGAAGGGGGAAAGGATCACTTGATCAAGTGATCCTTTCCCCCTTCTGATTATAAGAGTTAACTTTGGAGACTGAAAGGATCTTCCCTCTACCTCCCCATCCCCATGATTATACATATCAAGCAGCGAACAGCTGTGGGAGAAAAATTTCATAGGCACCTATAAGAGCCTGTGACATCATACTGCCTAACAAAACATTGTCATCATGGCAGGAAGCTTTGGTCTCAGTTACACAACTGAGGACATCGATGAAATCTTGGCAAGACCGCCTCTACTCATGGAAGGTGACCTCAACCAGACTCTATCTTCGACACCAGAATGGGACGAGTTAACAGAAGTTAAGAAAGAACAGGTACGAACAGCAGTACATGGCATAATCATGACCGAGTATCTCCGAGTCAACGCTGCACCCAAAGGCCTTTGGGTGACGAATGCACCACGCATTTTCTTGAAAGACCTTGCGTTTAGAAAAGATTGGTCCTCCATATCATGGAAGTGCACCAGAGACTATCTAGTGCTAATAATAAAAACCGCAACAAGACTCACGGATGAACTCGCAATCAAGATTGAAATTTTGGAAACAAAAATGAACAACACAATCAACATAACCATCTACAAAACCCGTCTTGACGAGATAAACAAAGAAATGAAAGATAACCAAGAATATCTAACACAGACAAAACTGCAGAAACTTGCAAAAGAATTGAAGAGGTTCTCCTTAGAACGCATTCACCCTTACAGTAGCAAAGACTACAAACTGAATGATAACTCAGACACAAACAGCATGTCATCAGACAACAGCTCAAATCAGAGCGGAGATGATACCACACCACGAGGCCGTGGAAACTTCAGGAACAAAAGAGGACAACAAAGGGGCCGTGGTAACCACTGGCGCCCCCCGTATTTTCAAAATAATGGACAAGGAATACCATTCCATCCATTCAACCCCCAGTTTCAAGGGTGGCCAAACCCATACTTTCCGATACCCATGAACCACCAAATGCCCCCACAAGGTGTCCAAAATTACCAGCAAGGCCGTCCTTTTTTAGGGAATGGCCAGAACAACCGAAGGTCCAGGCAGAAAGGAATAACCTGGTCCGATCAGACACGACAGGTTCAAACCAGAAGCGTCACCAAAGCCAACACGGGCCAAGGCCCGACAGTCTAATAGTCAACCTAACAGGACTAGAATTGACAGAGAACCAAACAAGTGTACTGAACAAAGGATTAGGCTACGTGCCAACCCCAAAAACAGACATTTTCAGAACGAAGTGCGAACTTGCAAACTTCTGCCGCACGCTGAAACTGAAAGCGTTTTTCAAAGGAGAACAACAACCTCAAGAAGGAGACACCTCTTTAAGAAACAAGTCGACCTTCTGCCCACTTAACTCGCAAGTACCCATTGAGATCAGTACTTTTGAACAGGCCATCATGAAGGAGGTTGAAGAATTAAATCAACATCCTCCAAGACCTTTCCAGAATCTAACAAAAGCCGAGAATATCGCTCTGACTGAATTGAAGGATAATCATGACATAGTCATCAAGCCTGCGGACAAAGGCGGTGGTATAGTCCTACTATCAGCAGAAGGATATGATAATCAATGTATGATTCTACTAGCGGACACCAAATTCTACCAAGTAATCACAACTGACCCAACACCACGTTTACAAAGGACAATAGCCTTGATGATTGAGGAAGCAGAGTGTAACAACTGGTTATCTAAAAAAGAGGCGGACTATCTGGTAACAAAAGAACCAGTCACGCCATATTTCTACTCTCTACCTAAGACACATAAAAACAAGATGCCCCCACCAGGAAGACCAATTGTCTCGGGGATAAATTCCATTCTAGAACCATTGTCACAATTTGCGGACCAGTACCTAAGACCTCTGGTCCAAACCACGCCTACCTACTTAAAAGACACACGAGACCTGATCAATAAGTTGGAGAACTTTGAGTACTCAGTGAACAGCATGCTCTTAGTAGGTTTAGACGTCGAGAGCCTCTATACTAGCCTCCCACAACAGAAGACTTTAGAGACTCTAGAATCAATATTGTTCAACATTGAATGGCACCATCGAACTCCCAGACACTTTGTACTGGAATGCTGCAGACTGGCCCTCATGGAAAACTTTTTCCAATACAAAGACACCCTCTATCTCCAGCAACATGGTACATCTATGGGGAGTACCTTTGCTCCCAGCGTGGCAGGTCTCTACGTAAGCACTTTCGAACAAACTTACGTCCACAATGTAAACAACCCCTTCTCTCGTCATATACTCTTCTGGAAGAGATATATTGACGATATCTTTTTAATTTGGGAAGGAGACAACGAATCATTGACAGATTTCCATAGGTGGTTGAACAATCAAGATGAATGCCTCAACTTCACCTATACATCCCATGCGCAGAGCCTTGATTTCCTGGACATAACCATATTTGCCGAAGGAAACACCCTACAAACAAGAACATTCTTTAAGCCTACTGCCAAGAATAGTCTGCTATCCTTCAATAGCTTTCACCCACGCCCTTTGAGAGAAAACCTTCCATACAGTCAGTTCTTACGACTGAGGAGAAATTGCAGTTCCATAAAAGACTACAAACTGCAAGCGAGTGATCTCTGTGAAAAACTAACAGCTAGAGATTACCCCAAAAGAATTATCAATTCCTGTGCCAAACGAGCAAAAAATCAACCAAGAGAATCTCTACTTGAAAGTCACCCAAAACAGACCGATGACAGGACTACCTGTGTCACAACCTATAGCCCAATAACAAACCAGGTGAAAAAGATTATCAACCGGAATTGGAGGATCATAACATCTAACACCCTGACCTGGTCCAAACCCAGATTTGCAAACAAGAGGAGCAGCAACATAAAAGATCTCCTGGTCCACACAAGACCACCTCCGAAAAAGAAAAAGCAACAACCAGGCCTATGGAACAATCCCCCAATCACTGGACACTACCCCTGTGGGACCTGTGTAGTGTGTGCAAGCACAGAACCAACGAAAGAACTGCAGTTACTTCCAGACTTCTTATGGAAACTAAAGAAACACACTAATTGCAATACCAGCCACGTTGTGTATATGATCACATGCCCTTGTGACATGCGATACATTGGGATGACCTGCCGAAAAGCCAAACTGAGACTCTGTGAACACAGGAGTAATGTGAACTGCAAGAAAAGCACGACAAAGATGTCATCACATTACAAAGAGAAACAACATACAGCCAATGACCTGCACTGGGTAATCCTAGAAAGCCTAGACACAGTAGATAGAAATGCTACAAAAATACTATTCGAAAAGGAACAACGCTGGGTCCATAGGCTCAAAACAGATACCCAGGGCCTTAACGATTCTGTTCCTTGGTTGTCCCTCAATAGATGAAAAACAATCCAAGCCCCTCTTGATCACAGTACCTCAAGTAGAGAACACATGTGACCTACCAATCCTTTCGCACCACATAGTCGTAATTCTTGGCAGTTTTCCATAAAAGCATCTACCTAAGTGCCTTCACATACGACCTGGAAACTCTCATGCCAACTTATGAAATTCCCTTGATATACATCCTGAGTCACTAACTCTGCGAAATGCGGCTGCATTTAGCAACAACCCTTCTTTAACAAAAACTTACTAGAAGTTGGATTTACTTTCATTCAACGTCCCCAGAGTCAAGATGACAAATGTACCAATATTTCTAAGAGAAAGTAATGGCAATTGTAGCTATCCCTCCAAAAGTCACATGACAAATGAATGACTAATTGTAAAGATAGTACTAACCATCGATGTAGATCTAACATGAAATACTTCTGCTAAAATAGACGTATCCAATAATCTTTTCCACAATCGTTCTGAACAACCCAATAATTCAATTGGCTTAATTTTATTTAATTTACTTTATTTATCATAGCCTATCGTGAAAAATGGGCACGTTATAATTAAAAATAATGAAGTGCGGAAAGTAACTCTTCCATCTCTAGTACCACAATGTTAAAACGCACCCGGAACCACACCGCCCTGTAGTTCCGGGTGATGACAGGCAGAGCCAGCACATGCGGCTAAGACCGAGCAAGAAGGCACTCAGGTAACGCGGAGAGCACATCGCACGGAGCACGAGAACAAAACCGCAAGTACAAATTGCGCCCTGTAACTACTTGTCTTTAATACCCCTCTAGCAATACCTCTCTCGATCAGCCTTAAATCCCCGATGAAGTATTTCTTCATACATAACAAGGTATGCACGAGGAACAAGAGCGCACATAGCGCATTGGGCACTATCCGAGTCACGCACAACGCACTCCGCAAATAATGATCCACGGACAATTTCTGAACAAAAAAGAGCATGTTTATAATTCTTTTATTAGCGTGTAAAATTAAACAACCCGAATGATATGTGAAAGTAAGCATGGTATGACTGCAGTGTGAATGCGACCACGAAGCGGCCACTATTACAAAGGTTCTCACTATAGAACACGCACTAAGAGAGTACAATGATAAAACTATGGGCACCTCAATACAGTACTAGCCTTTCCTGCCTACCGAAGTATGACTAAGGAAGAGTTGACGCCTGAAATGAGTATGAAGAAAAGTATTGCCATTTTTTAGTTCCTTAATAACGAAAAGGTACTATTGTACATAATATGTGTTTTCCCGCACCCCGTCTCCCTATTTGTTGTTGTTTGTGTGTGTGTTTCTTTATTTTTCAGGTGCAATGAAACCTTGAATCACGAAGAATCAGGTCAATTTACCTTTTTTCTTCTCACAACGTTTCTTTCTCACTATTTATTCACCCCCATTGGTCCTGACGAAAGCCTAAGATCCTCTGACTACCAAAGGCTGAAACATGTTGACCTCTTTTTAAATTCTAGATATAATATGCACTTGAACCCCTAACAAATTCAAAAAGTGCACCTAACTTTTTACTTACAGTCCGAATCCAGACTCATTAAAATTGTCTCTGTCTGGCTGTCCGGATTTTTAATAACTATACCACCACCACAACCCCTCCCCCACTATCCACGATCACTACTGCCTTAAAACAAAGGCAAAACCTCCTGGTGGAGGGTGCACAATACAAAAAAATGACTCGATGATTACGCACGCACGTGTAAAAAAAAGCGGGTACCCAGTATATACCGCTGAAGAGAGACCATCTGAAATACACGTGTATGAGAGTTATATTTGTTGGGAGATACCAGTTCCTCGACTTGTGAACCCAAGGTTTAAGCAGGACAAGTGATCCTTTCCCCCTTCTGATTATAAGAGTTAACTTTGGAGACTGAAAGGATCTTCCCTCTACCTCCCCATCCCCATGATTATACATATATGTAAGATATGACACAAGTAAGGTGTGAGGAGGTAATGCTAAGATTTATTTTAAAAAATCCTCATAACTCTAAATCGACATTTCTTATTCCAGTACTAACATCCCCCTGCTCGATTGCCTCCATCAAGATAAGTGGTTTGATTGCTGAACAGGAAAAGTGTGGTGTGGACACTCCTTTTTGGTGTCACCCTTGTAATTTTTAAAGGTCAGTTGGAGAGGGAAGAGTAGAACTATTGCCTTAAAAAAATGGTTGTCTAGGAGACAACCATTGTTCCAATGAGATAAGATGTAACACCCCATAATTTAAATACAGGGCCGATGAGGGGAAATTTAAAGTACTGAATATTATTATGTGATTTTAGCATTGAACATTTAAGGAAAAGATACATGAAAAATGAGTTTTGGTGTCTGGCCAGGGGCACCTCAATACTTGTTAGGGATGATAAATCAATACCCATCTTTTCTTTCTCACAAGCTTTCTCTCTCTGCAGACCTATCTTTTACTCTCTGTCTCCGTCTAAAAAATATGCGCTGGTAGGATGTAAAATACTCGTGCAGAACAGAAGTATATCCAAGAACTTTAGACAGTAAGAACGCTTTATGTCCACAAATACCATAATCCAAGAATTTGAAGCTCTTTATAAGTCATAATAGGTAATTATATTGGACTCTGAAGACTACAGGTAGCAAGAGCACATTGTGGAGGTAAACTGACAATCAGCTGCATTCTGCGCACAAGCATTCTTGCAAATAGATTATGTGAAGTGAGTTAATCTCCAAATAATTTGAGGCCTCGCTCATAGAAGCAGAAACAAACTTCTGAACACTCTTAGATAATACATGGCATTCTTGCGCACACATTGGTTGACCACATCAACTGGATCTGCATCTTACTGCACTGGGTCCAAACCGAAGCTTGAAATATTTTCATATGCCTTGAAAAGCTGCACACAAAGCCTTTCACCTAAGCTCTGCAAACTACTTTATATTTTTATATTAGATATTTATTTTGGCACAGTTTGATTAAAAACAACTTCTTTCCAAGCAGGGAAATTTTTAGCTGCAAGACAGATGTCCAGAACAGGAGCCATACGTGCCCACGCAGTGATAACAGTTTTCAGGGACAGGTGGTGGTAGGCTGACTGGCTCGAGATAGGCTCAGGAAGGGTGCTGTGGCCCTGCTCTGTTTGAACTACCAAAGAGCGAAATCTGCCTTATCCCCAAAAGGTGAGTTCCGTCAAAGGGCATGTCCATAAGGGACAAATGAATATCGCCTGAAAAACCTGTTAACCACAGCCAATCGTGGCAAGAAATGTCAACACTGGTGCCAATGACTTGCCCAATCGAATTGTGAATGTGGCCACCACACAACTGTCCTGTGTGGCTTGGGTCAGAACACGTCAAAGGTCTTTCAGGACACCTCGGAGGACTTGAGCCAACGAATCCCAAAGAGCGTAGAAATAGCAGTCTAGCAGGCAACAGACACTGACAAACCTTAAGGCCAAAGTGGTGGAAGCAAATACACTTTTCCCAAAATGATCAACTCTTTTGTGCTCCCTATCAAGGCCAGTAGTCAGAAAGGTATTTGGGTGTATCCGACTGGTAGATGCCGGCACCACTGAGCTCTCAGGAGAGGGGTGTTAAGACACAAATGCAGGGTCACTCGGGCCAGATTAGTGGTGTCTTGCAATTTGGTGATCTACTGGGGGCTCGAGTAAGTGTTTGCCCTGGCCCCAAGGAGAGTATCAACTAGTGCCTCATTAAAAGGTAGTAGAGGCTCAGCAGTGGTTTGCCCTGGCTGCAAAATTTCGGTCAAGGCATTGAGTTTGACTACTAAGGTGGGGAACTAGAGTTCGGGACCTTCAGCTGCCCTACACATGACCATTGCAAAGCAATCACTCTCTTCAGTGGCAGGACCTGGTGTGAAGTCCAGTATCAGGGGAGGTGTCAAGGACAATTGCCTGTCGGATGTCCTCATACTGATTCTCTTCATGGTAGGGTTGGTCCATTTCATCACCTGCATTTTTGTTGTTGTCAGAATATGTTCCAAGAAAAGGAATGCAAGGTCTTCCTTGTGGATGTAGGATTTCAAGCGCAAGTTATGGTGCGATGAGAATGGAGAGTGGCTTTGGCCGAGGTCTTAGTGGCACTGACTCAGCACTAGCAAGAGCAATGGGAACCTCGTTCTCTGGTGGCGATGGAATCTTCATCAACGTTGATGCTCAGGGAACCTGAATAGACAATGAAGTCGAAAGTGGAGTGGGTACGGGAGCAGGAGGAGACTGTGGGTGTTTGAGAGGGTCCAACTGTGACCGACAGCGAACATGCTGGAGGTATCTGAGACAGAGTGCCTGTCAGCTACTTGGGGCTCGCAGGCGCACCAAAGGGAGTTGAAAAGAGATCAGAGATCTAGAGCATGGCTTTGGAACTCATGGGTCTGCCTCAGTGTCGCAGACAGCCCCGGAGATTCTGGTTGTGCCGGGACACGTTGCGGAGTTCGTTCCGAATTCTAACAGGTTTGGGAGCGAGATCGGGAGCAATGGTGACATACTCCTGCTGCCTAAGGAGTACAAGAGTGATGGGAAGGGGCAGAGTCATGCTTATATATATTTTTTCACTTATCTGAAGATTTGGAGGAAAACGATGAACAAACTCTGGATTGACTGCTGCAAATTTTGAACCAGGAATGGGACTAAGACATGTGGACTTGGACCGATCTCGAAGTAGTCTTCCAGTGCTTGATGATAAGAGTTTCACCTTACAGTCCTGTATGGCCTTCAGGTTCATCAATGAGCAGTCACTGCGGGTGTTAGACTTGAAATATTTTGGCGTGTTTCCCCTGAGTTTTTGTTTCTGACCTCCCAATTTTGACTCTGTTTTTGCTGACGTAGTGTTTCTGCACACTTTTCTCACTGCTAATCAGTGGTAAAGTGCAAGTGCTCCTGTGGTAAATTGTGTTATGGATTGGTGTTTCCATGATTGGGTATTTGATTTACTTGTTAGACCCTAGTAAAGTTCACTGAGTGTGCCAGGGCCTGTGAATCAAATGCTACTAGTGGGCCTGTAGCACTGATTGTGCCACCCACATGAGTAGCCCTGAACAGGTAACACAGACCCGCCATTGCGGAGTCTGCGCGCAGTTTGTAACTGCCATGTCGACTTGGCCAGTGCACACACTTGCCAGTCCCTCACCTTCCTTGTCTTACATGTCGCCACCCCTAAGGTAGGCCCAAGGTACCCATGTGGGCCGGGTGCAGTGTATGTGAAAGCTAGGACATGCCCTGATGTCCTGATAGCAAATTACGGCCAATTTTGTTTTTCGCTACTGCAAGGCTCCCTTTTCCCCATAGGACAGAATGGGGAGTTTGTTTATAACATCTTATAAACATAACTGGCCCGGGGAATTAGGTAGGAAAACAAAGTTTAGTATGCCTGAACTCAGAATCTAAAGATGCATCTTTTAGTGACGGTGCTTTTTACATTCTGTGTTTGAAAATACCACTTTTAGAAAGTAGGTATTTTCTTGCTCAGTCATCCCGTGTGACTCTGCTGGAATGTGGATGACAGAAGGCTGGGGAGCAGGAGTGGCTTCAGATAGACTAGGTGGGTTAGGAAAGGGCTGAATAGACCTGGGCTGCAATTGGGGAAAGGGGAGGAGATTTCCTTGCACCTCAAAGGGCCTGGTCAGCCTCTGACAATGCCGTCTCCACCTCCTGCCAGGAAGTCACATCCAGAAGGCAGAACTGGTTCTGGCTGGGCACAGACACTTTGTGCCTAAGAGATCAAAGGATTTTGGGATATAAATATTGGGGACCAGACCTCTGAACTTTAGAACTCTTTTGGACCAAGAAGACTGCCAAGAAGAAGAGCTGGAGATGCTGTGAGGAGGAACTACCACTTTGCTGTGTGCTTTGCTGTGTTGGCCTGCAGTGGCTGCTTCGGTCTTGGGCAGTGAAAGGACTGGACTGAACTTTCTGCAATCTACTTTAGTGAGTTTCTCCAAGGGCTCGAGGTAGAGCTTGCCCCCGGTTCAAGAAGTCTCTGGAACAGCAAAGACTTCTGTCCTCAGCACTGGGGGCTGTGTGTTTTGTGCTGCAATAGAAGAAAAAGCAACCCGATGCTGTCTACGATGCTGCCGTCTTCGTGTCCTGAAGGCACCGCTGAGGGCGCAGCCGCAACGAGAACCTGGTCTCACCGCCGACACCTGCTGATGCCGCCACTGAGCCGCTGCTCGCAACGCGACCTGTGGGCACTGCACTGCCTCGCTTCACGACGAAGCCTTGGTATCTCAGACTACGACGCTCCACGCGGGAAAATACGCTGGTGCTTGCAACGTGGTTAGAGGGCACCGCTCGTAAAGTTACACGACGCACCGCCCTCATCCCGCACCACAGCCTTGGCCTGCCGGCTCCATCGACTCCAGGCAACAGCGCTTCAGCAACGACAATGCTGCTGCTTGCACCGCAACCTGCCAGCACCGCGACGAGCACCGCATTAACTTCGAACCGCGACCCTGGTCTCACCGACGACGCCATCTGACTCCGCCACCCAGCCACTGCTCGCACCGCGACCTGAGGTAACCGCACGCCACACCACTGTACTTTGCACCGCAGCACTTGACGCCTGCCGACGCCAGCGCTCTGCACTTCAACAGAGAGGAGTTCGATCTGCAACGTGTGTGACCTCGAGGGCCCGACGACTCCTGCATCGACCTCCGGATCCGAAGCCTGCGGACGCCGTGCTTTCGGAAGCTCAACGAGAGGTCGCCGACGCCCTGCACTCCTAAAAGGTACTGTTTGCAGGTCTTCCCGACACCGTAGCTGGCCCACGACGCTTTGGTCAGCCAGAACTGTTTGGATTTGTTTGCTCACAACGCAGTGATAGCCTCGGGCGGAGCTATCGACATCAAGGAACTGTTTTTCAAACATATTTTGATAACTGAAGATTTTTAAGTACTGTATTGTGGATTTTTATCATTTTTGGTCTAGTCTTAAGTATATAAAAATATTGGATATTTTTCTAAATTGTTGTGGTGTCCTTTTGTAGTGCTTACACTGTATTACTGTTGGTTATGTGCAAATGCTTTACAAACTGCCTCTAAGATAAGCCTGACTGCTCGTGCCAAGCTACCAAGGGGGAGAGTAGGGGTTATTTTAACAGTGTAACTCCCTTATCGTGACTTGAGTGGTGGGTTTCTGTCTGGCTTTGGCACATGCCCTAGCCTACTAAAAATCCCATTTCTAACAGCAGGCCTTCGAGACTTGATTCAACTACAGGCAAATCTGATGAGGCTCTGTCACAGATATTTGCTAGCTTGCCATATCATTGATGTAAACCATCCATGTTGATTTTTTAATAGCTTACCTAGAGTTAAAATAGGGTCAGCATCATCAAAAATCAAGCTGTACATGCATGAGCTCTTCCCATATGCAATGGTATACTTCATGAAACATTGGTGGTAGATACCTTAGTTTCATTTCTCCCTGGCTTTAAAATAATGCAGTTGAAAGGGCAATACCATGCAGGTACGTACTAAAGAGTTATTATACAAGTATTATGTGCTTAGTCTGATGTCGCCATCTAATCGCCTTCTAATTCCCAAAGGCTTGTGCGCTAATTCAAGATATTTTCAAGTGGGACTTGACAAATTGACCTCATTGCCCTACTCTATATCTCCTCTGCTCTCCAATGACAGCTGGATGGATTACCTTTGAGGCAATCAGTATTGTGCCTTCTTATCATATCAGACTTATGTTCCCTCAAAGGAAACTATGCTACTACCGTCCATGATTTGATTTGAGTGGATTTTGGATTATAAATGGCAAAGTTATCAAGAGGTGTCCTGGCGCTAATCTGAGAATTCAGACACTTGACCAGAACTAATAAATAATGTTATAACTGTGGGAGGCACAGGATTAAAGCAGAAAGGTTATTAGGGTGTTACAAAATCTTAAAAGATTGGGTTGAATACAAATCTCAGGAGAGAGGTTACTCCAAGCTTGCACCATGATAAATAAAATGATAAATAAAAAGGCATATCCACTAAGTCTGGCCTTAAGAAATTTGGGCAGGACTACCCAGTTGGAAGAAGTAGTGCAACAGTGTAGTAGGTCCATATCTTGTGAACACCTTAGCGGTGTAGTTAAGCTGATGAGTGGGATAAAATGACCTTGCAACAAAAACAGAGAGCCTTAAAGATATTTCTTTTCTGAACAGAGAGTCAACATAGAGTTTTGGGGTGAACTGAAATACTGTCATATGTGGCTACTATTAGTCAAGCTGCAGCGTTCTGAATGAACTGCAGTTTGCACATTAAGTAGACAGGGAGGCCTAAAAATAGTGCATTATAGTAGTCTGGCCTACTGATAATCAATGATTGAACAAGCATTTGCCTGGAGGTCTGTGGTACAACATTACACATTTTCTTTAGTACCTGCATGGTAAAAAACAAGTAGCCATGCGACATAAACAAGATCCAGAAAGTTTGTCCTTCAAGAACTTTCCCAAACCCTGCCTCAAAGGTTACTTATTCTCTGAAAGACACTGGAAGGCCTTGGAACTGTGACAGAAAAAATCCACAATATCATAACCACACTGCATTTTAAAGGGCCTAGCCATTTCTTACCTTCAAAACGAGATTATATAGCCCACCTATTCATCGTAAATCCACATGACCTCATACTGCTTTCAAACCATCCTCTCATCCATAGGCAATCCAACAATCATGAATATTTTAAAATTGCCACAGCCAGTACCTTTCCTTTTAAAAATGTCTTGCCTCAGGCTGGAGGGCCCAATCCTCTAGCAAACCCTTTGTACACTAGGCACCTTTCTCCTCCTTCAAAACAAGGACCTGGTTACACTCCTTTCCAGCAGGGCAGTAGACCATACGCACACCTGTTTGCCAACTAGCAAACCTGGGTCAGTGACCTCACTCCATTGGTACATACTGCTAAGCATTAAAACTCTCTGCTGGTAAGAATCCACGATATCATAACCACCTAGCATTCAAAATTTCAGAACTCCCGATTCTTCCTCAGACTACATACTCTAGCAAATTCATAACGTTTTGGTGTTTCTAACCCGAACTCTGACCCAGGGACAAAATAGATGTAGAAAAGGTACATATTAAAGGTGCAGGCATCACCAATCCTACCCAATAACCGATGTAAGGGCCGGTCTCTTTCCGTTTATAACCAACATGCGTTTATCCAGGTTTGGGAACCAGAAAAACATATGGTTCATGCAGGGTAGGTATTATTGCCTGGCCCTGTGTGACTGTGGTAAGAAAACGTGTGAGCAGCCCCAATATTAGGCCCTGAAAGGATTTCTGAAATAGTGCAAAAAGCCTACCTGGCCTGGAGTTTTACTTGGTTTCAGAGCACGTATTGCTGCCATACCATTCTCTGCACATATCTGTTTGTCAAGCTCAGCTATCTACATGATAGGGAGGTTAGACATTTGGATGAGTGAGATGTATACCTTTACTTCCTGTAATATTCAGCAGAGCGGCTGGAGTGGCCTGCTTCTTCATGTGGCACTGGGACCTAAGCTCTGTAATCGGACTGTGAAGCCTAACCACACCGAATGCTTGAAAGTGCAGTCTTCTTCACTGCCGCTTCAGTGCCCCTGGGCTTTGCTTTCACGACACTCCTCCATGACCCTGTGTTGGTGGGGGTTACCTGTAGAGCAGTTAGTGGTTCAGGGAGGCACCTTGTGGCATGCCACTGGCCCCTGGTTCTGACTGCAAGTAGCAGTCGAGGCCTTCCCTCACCGGTGAGCAGACTCTCACCGGTCTTCTATTCATTTAAAATTGCTAGTGTGGGCATGAGCTGCTGGGGTACAGACCCACACGAAGTCCCTGTTTCAGTTCGGGGGCTGAGCAGCCAAAGTGAACTCTATTATGTTGCCTCCCTATGCGCTCTCTGGTCCACTTGTCTAACCACTACTAAGGCTCTCACATAGCCAGCCTGTACCATGTTGGCAGTAATACCGTAGCCCCTTGGAGACATTCTAGAGTGCAGGGGTATCACCATACATTACTTCACTGCATCGTGGACATGAGCTGTTGCAGACCACTGTAAGAGCTGGATGGTTGTACTGAGGGCAGGCTCTGAGACCCTCTCTGTTTCCCCCTGTCGCTGCGTTCTGGTGGCGGGGTGCTTTGGTGACTAGCTGCAAGCTTTTTAGTCACCGCTTCTGTTGGTATTGGCATGCCTCTCTGTCCGCAGGGCCTCCATGACTGCCAGTTACTACATTAAACTCTACCCATGCAGGGGAGGAGGAGCTACGCCAGCAACCAAGATGGCCGCATAAGCTCCCGGCTCCGCCGACCTCCGCCAGCAGCTCGTATATCCTGCTCTTAATCCTGACTTCGCACCAGACTCCCGGGTTCATGAAGTATTTCTGCTTCTAAAGGTGTAATCCCGAGGTTTTTATCTCATCGGACTCCGAAGATACGCCGTGTTCCCATTCTCGGCCTAACATCGTGTGGAAGCCGGGGCCTCGATTTCCAGACTATCCGGGTTGGAGTTGATCAACAACGGCCGCTGGACCTGGACTGAGCCCGGTCCCCCCAAGTGTCTCGTAACCTGTTGGTTTTCTGATGGTGGCATCGTGACCGGTCTACACCGTGAACACAACAGCGGATCGCGCCGGCTGCCGTGTCTGTGGGTCCGACGCCCGGAGACCCTGCTGACCCCCCGGGGTTGACGGGCCGGGGCCCTCATTATCGGCGACGGTGTCGATCTTACAAGACGGGGAGCGCCCACTGTGATCACTGGCTTTGCGTGGCCTGTTGCCCCGGAGAAGCCGGCCTCTGGGGTACGAATCCAGTTCTGCCTCTTCGCGAGAGGAGATGGGGCGGACGGAAGGTACGCCATCGCTGCAGGCCGTCATGGCCGCCATTGAGGCGCTCCATTCACAGTTCACCGTCGTATTCCGGACACTGAGCGTGCAAGGGGTCGGTATCCTGGGACCGGTCTCTGATTCTCCATTAAGTTCTCATCCACCTGCGATACCAGCGATGCAATGTACATCTGAGTTCGAGGTCCCCGGACATAACCTGGATTTACTGCGCTTTTCCGATTCTCATTTCACAGTCAGCGAACCCGTGTTTGTCGCTAGCGTTCCCTGCTCGATCCTGCTGTCGCCTCATTCAGCTATGGACAGTCTTCTGTGCTGTTACAAATTCCTCAGTGACTGTGGGACAGACGTGACATCTCTGGACACTTTCCTTCGCTCGTTTTGTGGAACTCGTGACTTTCTCTCCGTTGGCCGATCCTTCAACACCGAAGTGAACTTTGACGATCGTCCTGCATTTTCGATTAAGATGGTGGTTCGACTGGAAAAGACTTTTATGAAGTACCGTACTGGCCAGGGTTGATCTTGAGGGCTTGGGTTCGATAAAATAGCTTGACTTACTGCCGGGATTGTACCTATAACGTGAAGGGAGTTGGGTGGTGCCTTGCTATACCCCCCGATTGGTTTGTAAATTTGCTTTATGTCGGTTTGGTTGTATCTCGGGGTGATGGCTTCTGGCAGGGGATGCGGGAGACCGGGGGTATATTTGCTTTTTACGATTCTTCTCCTCCTCCATCTTTTCCCTTCCCTGGGGTTAGTTTAGAGGGCGACAGGCACGCTGCTAGTGGGGTTAGGTCGTAGCCATCCGCAGGGGTGCAGGGTGGGGGGTTGAGTTTTTTTTTCTTTTTTTCTTTATTTTGTTCTATGACCTTTCTGTTTCCCTTTTCCCTTCTTCACAAGAAATGTGGCATGTTCTCCTGATCATTTAATCCTCATATCTGGGTGTCTAGGGTTGGAGTCTCATATTCTGTATTTTGGACGGACGGGATCCGATTATGTTTGCCCAAGGCTATCTGTACCGTATTGCTTTATCTCAGTTCTAATTTGTATCGATGTTTTTCAGATGCCTATAACTGTTGTGTATCCTCAGTTTGATCTTCCCGTTCACTATTATGATATGTTCCACCAAATGATGCCCGATATCTGTATTTCTATTCTTGTGTTATAATTGATAAAACTATATAATAAACTCTACCCATGCACATGGTGTGCTAATGAGACATTTACACGAGCAATAGGGACTTAGTGGCTCGCTTCCCGTGTTGGCCAGAGATGCATCACCCTCTAACTGTCCACCCTTTGGCAAGCTGGACATGATTCTACAAGGCATAACAGACACTGGAGCTGATGCTGTCACAGTTGACCGGGGGTTCTCCATGAGAATCTACAGAAGCTGTTGAAAAAGGTCAAGAATATTGAAGCATTGGAAACTGGATTACTGGTTGAGGGTGGTGAAACAGTACCCAAGCAGCAACCACAATTTCTGTCAAGGTGAAATCAAAAGCAACCCCAATTAAACTGTGCCTAACCTTCTGGTATTTATGCAGCACTTCATAGTACAGTGAAAATGTAATAGATCTGAGACCAAAGCAACAAAAATCCAATCAGTTGAACTGGAGCTATGCAAAATTAAAGATTTAAGCAAAAATAGTGCCTCAAAAGAGGCCGCTAGCGAAGGACCACAGGCTGCCTACAGGGACCAATGAACAAAGTACCATAAATCCTGGTTTGCAGAGCATTACATGATAGTGTGCAAGGATGCAACGCGCAGCAGCGGTTCTAAGGAGCTGTAGGGCTGCGATGCGGAGTACTGCAGCATTGTCAAGGATGCAGTTAACAAGGGCCTGTGATGGGAAGTCTGGCATTGAGGATGTGTCGCACAGCAACAGGGATGAAGAAGATGCAGGCTGCGATGCAAAGTCCTGCATCATCGTCAAGGCTGCAGTCGAGAAAACAGAAGTCCTCATCCTCGGCTCCAACCTCTCCGCATGGGACAACACCTGGTTACCCCGGACCTTGGAAACCCACTCACCCCAACAGACCACACACACAACCACAGCATCATACTCGACTCTTCACTCACCATGAACCGCCAGATCAATGACGTGTCCTCCACTTGCTTCAACACCCTCCACATACTTCGCAAAACCTTCAAGTGGATTCCCCCCCCCCCCCATGCCCGGAAGACCGTCACCGACACACTCATCACCATCAGACTGGACTACAGAAACGCCCTCAATGTCAGAATCAACAAAAAACTTCTGTCCAAACTCCAGACCATCCAGAATGCTGCAGCGAGACTTATCCTCGACATCCCATGACATGACCACATCACCCAACACCTCTGCCACCTCCACTGGCTCCGCGCCGAAAGAAGAATAACCTTCAAACTGCTCACACGCGCCTACACAGCCCTCCATAACACCGGACCCCAATACCTCAATGAATGAATCTCTGTCCACGACCCCAAGAGATACCTCCGCTCTGCCGACCTCGGCCTAGCCACAGTCCCCCCCGTCAACAGGGCCAGAGCAGGTGGCAGATCCTTCTCCTACCTGGCGGCCAAGACAAGGAACGCACTTTCCCTCCGCATCCGACGAAGCCCAACACTGCACCAATTCAGAAAGGACCTCAAGACCTGGCTCTTCTAATGATCTATGGAGCTGCTTGCAGCTCCCCCTCCCCCAAGATCCTCACGGGTGAGTAGTGCACTTTAAAACCCCTGATTGATTGAGTTGACGAGGGCTTGCAATGCGAAGGCCTGCATCAAGAATTAGTCGTGCAGCAGAGGTTCTGAGGAAGCTGCAGGCTGTGATGCCAAGGTCCAACAATCTCTACTTTCACATGTTGACTTTTTGCTTGTCTTTCACCCTGTACAGCGCTATGCAGCCTTTTGGCTATGTTCACGCTATACTAATACCATATACATACACACATTAATAAATTATCCCAGGTACCCCGCCTAGACTGGTGGCGATCAAAATGCTGAACTACAGTGGCAAAGACGCTATCCAGCGTACGGACAGATGCAGGGGCACTTTATGAGTGAAGGAGACAAGACAATGAATTTCCTGAAATACACCCTTGCTGTACAGCATAGCTGTGTGTTATTCATAGGGGTGAAAGGTAAATTTGCAAAACTGGGGCTGCGGTACTCCCAGCTTCTTCTAGAAAAACTGAAAATCATCGCAAATCAGCATACTGGAGACTGGCGAGAACAATACTCCTCTATGCCAAAAGTCCTCTGCTAATCTGCTCAAAGGTCATCAAATTCCGGACACTCGTAAAAGATGCTGCAGAATCATACCATGCTAAGTAATGCCCCCTGAACAGATGAAGCCCAAAAGAAAGAAAAGCACGGCTGACTGTAGCTTCAGAGCTGCGTGACTCTAACCGTGGCAGTGCCCCAGAGTATTTTGCTATAACAGATTCCGAAAATGAGTCTTTCAATTTACTCAAGAGCATGGGCTCTGGAGGGCTCTCCTCTGTTACACCTCAAACAGTAGATTACCTTGCATGAAAATTTGCTTTATACCTCAATTGTCATTTACCTTTTTGAAATCCTGCAGTGTAAATGTTAAGTCACCCTTGAAAAGTATCTGATTTTCTTACTGCATCATGTCACTGCTACAAAATGGTTGTTCTTTTTCTTTGCAGTACTGGTAAGGTCCTCATCCTACTTTTGGTTGCTGAGTTAGACCAGGGCCAGTTTCAAGTATAATATTGTATCTCAAACCTTCAGTTTTGTCAGGCACCAACAGTGGGCACTAAAGGCTCTTGTGGTTGTTCACCAGGCCCTGCCATCTATATATTACAACATGCGGGCAGACTGTCAAGTTCTAGACTCACTGGTGTGGATGTGTCACACCCTTCATCTACACTGGATCTTCGCCAGATCTGAAGAAAGCATCAATATTTTAGTTGTAATTTACAGTTTGGGCGGGTGGTTGCTATCTCTCAACCCAATACCTGAGGATTTGAAATGGTTAAAAACACAGGTTTCTTAATAATTTCCAAATAGTACTAGTGGCATTGACTTGGATTTGGAAGAGATCACGTATATTTGGCCAGCACATTGTTTTTTCACACTACCATTAGTTTCTCCTATCTTTAATGACTGGAAAGTTCTATGAAGATGACACACAATATCGGGATAAAAAGATTGCATTTATTCAGGCATCTCACCAAACAGGTAAGTCCAAGGGGTCGCTCACTACTTATCCTACCAGCGTGTAGCCCCAAAGAGTTGTGGTCCTTGAAGTCAGCATCAGCGAGTGCGCCTCTGCCTGGGTCTTGAGGAAAAAATCAGTCGCGTTGGCCATCCCTGGACACGTGTTTCGAGGTTGTTGCCTCTCGTCAGCAGGGAGTAGGAATGTATATAGGGGTGCTGCGTAGGCTGCCAAAAATATCTTCAGGTCTGGTACCGCTCGTGGCACGTAGGAGCGTAACCCGGGCTCGTCAGCCCCACCGGCTCAAGGGAGCCTGAATGTAAAAGTAAGACGAGAGGCAACAACCTCGAAACACGTGTCCAGGGATGGCCAACGCGACTGATTTTTTCCTCAAGACCCAGGCAGAGGCGCACTCGCTGATGCTGACTTCAAGGACCACAACGCTTTGGGGCTACACGCTGGTAGGATAAGTAGTGAGCGACCCCTTGGACTTACTTTTACATTCAGGCTCCCTTGAGCCGGTGGGGCTGACGAGCCCGGGTTACGCTCCTACGTGCCACGAGCGGTACCAGACCTGAAGATATTTTTGGCAGCCTACGCAGCACCCCTATATACATTCCTACTCCCTGCTGACGAGAGGCAACAACCTCAAAACACGTGTCCAGGGATGGCCAACGCGACTGATTTTTTCCTCAAGACCCAGGCAGAGGCGCACTCGCTGATGCTGACTTCAAGGACCACAACGCTTTGGGGCTACACGCTGGTAGGATAAGTAGTGAGCGACCCCTTGGACTTACTTTTACATTCAGGCTCCCTTGAGCCGGTGGGGCTGACGAGCCCGGGATACGCTCCTACTTGCCACGAGCGGTACCAGACCTGAAGATATTTTTGGCAGCCTACGCAGCACCCCTATATACATTCCTACTCCCTGCTGACGAGAGGCAACAACCTCGAAACACGTGTCCAGGGATGGCCAACGCGACTGATTTTTTCCTCAAGACCCAGGCAGAGGCGCACTCGCTGATGCTGACTTCAAGGACCACAACGCTTTGGGGCTACACGCTGGTAGGATAAGTAGTGAGCGACCCCTTGGACTTACTTTTACATTCAGGCTCCCTTGAGCCGGTGGGGCTGACGAGCCCGGGTTACGCTCCTACGTGCCACGAGCGGTACCAGACCTGAAGATATTTTTGGCAGCCTACGCAGCACCCCTATATACATTCCTACTCCCTGCTGACGAGAGGCAACAACCTCGAAACACGTGTCCAGGGATGGCCAACGCGACTGATTTTTTCCTCAAGACCCAGGCAGAGGCGCACTCGCTGATGCTGACTTCAAGGACCACAACGCTTTGGGGCTACACGCTGGTAGGATAAGTAGTGAGCGACCCCTTGGACTTAATCTCACCAAACAGGTGTTATAGGTACCAAACTGCAGGAAAGATGGAAAGGACAGTGCTTATACGCTGGGTATACAGCATCTGCAAATGGATGGGGACTTGAGTCAGGCTATGCATTCCCTCCATGCCTTTAGGCACTACTCTAGATAGAAAGGGTGGTATGCACTAGCTGCAGGTTGGCTCAAGACACAACAGTCCAGTCCTTTTGGGAAATATTTACTTATCCAACACAGATCAGCCATTATTCTTGTCAAAGCGGTCTATAGTCTTGGTGAAATGAGCATACATCACATGGATACTAGGGGTGACTTTAACAGCATTCTCGATGCAACTTTAGACTATTTTACCCTTGAATGCCACATACTATTCAGAATGCTGAATTAGTGCATAGTGGCTCTTGCACTGGTCATAGGCATATTTCTCGAGGATAAGGAACTCAGAGAGTAAGGAATACTCTTTTCAATCCCACATGATCTCCAAATCGGATTGAACACATCCTTTCTACTCTTGCCACAGCTGCTAGTGTCACATTCTACGTATACAGGGAAGACAGTTTCCGACCAAGACCCACTATTCTTTAAATTACATTGGGGCAATCCATCTTCTCAGTTCTGACCTGGAACATCCAACACACTACCATTGAAGATTCAGGGCCACACTGGAGGTTTCTAAGAGGCATTTTGTGTTGATAAGCAAACAAGTGGGACCAAACAAGGGTTCCCACCTCCTCAATTTGCCTCTCCCATAACACTCCAGTGTATTCTCCAGATGAAATTGAAACCGTGTTTGTCAAACATTACTTAAGCTCCATGGTCCCTTCCATTGGTGTCACTGACGACGCACATATGCGATTGTCTTTTATCTACGGATATCCAGGGAAACACTAATGATGCTTTCAGCGGTGACACGGTCTGGACAGTGAATATGTTCACTTAAATGTTTTATCGCAGAAAGATAAATTAAAACAGCACTTAAAGAATCTTTAATAGTAAAGCCCCTTTAAGAGAAAGAGCTCAAGGTGTATGTTCTTCCAAGCTAGTCACATCCAGTGATAAACTATACCCACCTTACACCCATCAGCTTATGTAGGTGCAACCACTGATAAATAAAAACAGATCAAATTGTATGTTCTGCAACTGATGATATATCCCATGTCAGTATGAAGAGAGAGTGATTAGTGTCTGTATGACGCTCCCTCATGACCCTGTGACTGGGTTCAATTATGTGGTCTTCAACCCCTGTACCTTTTGATGCAGTGAAGGTGAACAATGGGTGTGCTCTGTTGGGCTTCGCCGCCCCCAAGAGATAGTATTGTAATCAGGGCGGGTTTTCTGCATGGCTGACTAGTTTTCTACAATGAACATAGTCAACATGTTGGTGGCTTTTGTTTTCCTTCTTTAGTAAACAGATACTGGGTTCACTGCTTGTGCCATTAGTCATGTACCCCAATCTAGGAGAGAGTAGCAGGGGTCTTAGTCTGTATTCGGCCATGCTTGGGTCAGGAGCAGATTATAACTATCATCAGCATTTGTGTTCTACAAGCATGGTCCTCTTCCTGGCCAATAACTGGCTCAATGAATGCATATAGCCAAGCATGCTCTGGGGAACCTCTAGGCCTTGCTGGTAGGGGTTAGAGTCAATCCTTGCATTCTGTAAAAGTGTTCTCTCTTATAGATGACAAAAGCTGACATTAATGTGTATATAATGCTTGGCTTGAATCACCCGTCGGCCTTCCTGGGTAATTTTAAGTGCAGTGGGTCACATGGTTTATACAACAGGACAAATAGCTGTATGTCCAAAACAGTCAATTATTCTGTATGTATCATCTCAGGGATGCAAACTTACCACCAGTGCCTGCACTGCCTCCCATTCCTGTGGGGACTGAATTTTGTGAGCAAGAAGGCGAACAGCTATCTGTGGACTGAGAAGAGCAGCATGTTAAATTGAGCAAGTTCAAACAGATATTCTATGTCAGCTATATACCATGAGAGGAGCGGTGAAGAGATTAGGAGCCATATAAAGGAACAGAGAAAGGGAGAAAAAGAAATCTAAAGAGAAAGAGATAAATAAATAGAAGAAACTTAATCCCAAGGGAATATTAAACCCAGAGACAGTGCTAAAACTCAAGTCACAGCTAACCTAGACAACAGTGGATCTAAATATACAATTCAGGAGCATATTTTGAGTGTAGGTGCAACTTACTCCTGAATTTCCATGGGAGCAAATGACACCAACTCCTAGAAAAAGGGAGCCATAGCTCTCATTCAGTAGCAAGAGGCAAACAACCAGATAGCACAATAACCAGAGACTTCTATATCACTAGATGCCAAGAAACTATTATAGCAAATATATTGCTAGTTTTGAAGGGACTACTAAAACCCGGAGGGATCCCAAGCCACAACCCCAAATTCTTTACTGAATGCTGAGAGGAGTTGTCAATTCAGTGACATCTCAGGATGCCAAAGCACTGCTAATTCATAGAAACCACCAAATGTGAGATCACTGAGACACTGAAAGAGTCCTGCTCACCCAAGACACTTCGAAAAGAGATACATCACTGCATATCATTAGACTTCCAAATCAGAGACAGCGATGAATCCAAAAACACAACTAACTCAGAATCACTCGTTGGCAGAACTAATGGGAAGAGCTATCTCCAATATTCTAAGAGAAATAATCATTTGGATACTGCTGAACTGAGACACCCACTGGTTTCTGATAAATCGATACACCCAATCACCTCACTGACTACTAAAAGCACACAAAAAAGCACGGTGATCTTTAACTGCTGCCAATAGTTTGCACATGTCAAAATTATTGTAAATGAAGGTATGAAAATTAAACTTTCTCATACATATGCCCCTAGTGCAAACCGTGAATGAGCTTTTTTTTACATACCCTTCCAGCTCTGCGTTCATCTGGTCACAGAAGCCCATGATATACTCCCAGTCTTCCTGTCTGTTGCAAGGGTTTGTAGCCTTATCTTTTGAGAGGATGACAAAAAAGTATAAATCCAAAGATCAGTTATCTCAGAATGATATACCAGGGAAGCTAGTCAACTCTATGAGCAAGGACCAAAGATCAGAATGACATGGCAAGGAAGCTTTGCAGGGCTCAGTTTAGTATATAGTTAAAGTTACACTCTCTCATACCCTTTGTTTTACAAACAGCCTGCACACCGAAGAACAAAATTATTAACAAACTTCAATGTAGGTTTTAGCAAAGTGAAACTTTCTCACCACTACAGAGAAGGAGAATTTCATTGCAATGATACTAACAAGAAATTGACCAAAGGGCAGATAGGGTATGATCATGTATTCCTTCCATACTAAAGGGTGTTTTTATGGTTTTTACATGCATGGCACATTATTGGTGTAAGAATTGCGTTCTAATTTTTATATATTCATACTTGCCATCATGGAATCGGACCTACTCTGTTCTCAAACACAAGAGGTCAACCACTTGTCCCATGTCATGACTATCAAGTGCAGCTAGAACCTACAAACGAGAGGCTATGTCTCAAAGCCAGGGAGGTGTAATTTGTAACCCAAAGTGCCATTGCTAATAATTGAGATAATACATACAGAAGGATTCATGTGCACTGCAACAATTATATCTAATATGTGAAAAGTTTCTCAAAATTAGCAAAAAACATGAGTTCAAAGTCTGAGATCAAGTTTCATTGGTCCCCGGTCCAACATTATTAATAGTTATGGGTTGGCAAATCAACTTTTTTCAGTGACTTTAAAATATTGCAGCTTGAAGTCTTAAGTTATTACAATTATGAAAACACATATCTGTGCAGAAAGCTACATCTTATGGGGCGAGTAGGCGCTGTCAGATCAATAAATCCATGTAAAAAAGAATGTGATTGCATTACGGGATAGGTACACAATGCTTATTTACAACATTGTTCCCCGGTGCTGCTGCCACTGCTTGTTAGAGTTATTAAACCGTAGCTAACGGTGGGTAAGGGCCATGAATTTGGTAGCAATCAAATAAATTAGTTGTTTTACCACGCTTATCCAAAGCCTATGCAGAATATGTAAAAGTTTTAGAGAAAAGGGCACTATTGCAAGCTAGTATGTGGACTTGATTTGTGGGCAGTGGTGAAAAAAACAACTGTCATCGTGTATTATAAATGTACACAGATTATCACTTCTGCTGAAATTAATCGAAGAATCTTATTTTATGCACAAAAAGACCAAGACGAACGTAAAGCTAAAAAAAAAAAAAAAAAAAAAAATAAGAAGGGTGGTGTGGAACAAGCAGCCATAAATGACAAGCAATTATTGAAAAAAATTGACATTCAAAACTGTACAGGTATATAACTATATCTTCTAGGAAGTGAGTGGTCCAAATATGTACAGAGAGCTCAAATAACCAGTAGGACCCAGTAGTACTGTTGTATTCCTCCCAATTAACGGCGGGCACACAAGGGTTTGATGTCCGAAGCCCCAAGGGGACAATGCTTGTCAAACCTCCTTCAAAGAGGAGAACTGACCGGTGTCTATCAGCACATACATCTTATGTATCAGAATGATGGTATTATGATAATCCCAGTCGTCATTATGTAAAACAAATATTAGAAAAATCCAAAGCATTTACATCACACATCCGTGCTTTCCCCTAATAGATTAGTCTAATGGGGCCAACCAGTGTGATTCCTTTAGGCCATTATCGATGATAAATGTAGACAATAAAATATTTGCTTAAATCATTGTTAACCGCCTCCTTGCTCTTCTGTCCGACATAGTACACCCAGACTACTCCACATTTGTGCCAGGGCGATTCACATCACATAATCTTCGCAAGCAGTTCACTATCATACCCAACATAGAACCCAGTCTTGCTGAGGTCATTGCTCTCCTAGACACTACAAAGGTGCTTGATTTATTGGAGTGGCCTTCCCAATTCTTTCTGCTTTCTCGCTTGGGACTTAGTCAATGTTTTTTACACCTTAACAAGCTACTGTACACCTTCCCGACAGCCACAGTATGCATAAATGGGATTATATCGGTCCCTTTCCTGATTACACGCGGTACTTGTCAGGGTTGCCCCCTCTCTCCAGTTCTTTTCACTATTGCAATTGAGCTGCTCACGTCCAGAAAGACAACATCACTCTCAATGGGGGTTTAACTGTACGGAGCGCTGGATCTTAATCTCCATGTAAACTGATGATATCGAGCTTATGTCAGGAACCCTCAAGATTCTCGAACCAATTATAGGGAAGTCATTAGATTTGGGAACCACTATGGTATCCAGATAAATTGAGTCTAAATCCATTTTGTTTTCACTCACTAACTGCATGCAGCCATTTGAATCCAAGTTCACCCTGCCTTGGGCCACGGACACAGTGTGTTATCTTGGCATCTGGCTAAGCCGCAATATGGACGAGATGTGGTGTGCCAACTATAGTATAGCCATGTCCAGGCTGGATGAAAGAATCCCAACATGGAATCGACTTCTTCTGTTCTTGACAGGGAGGTGAGCAATAGACAAAATGGTTGTGTTACCCAAATTCCTATAATTTTCCTTAATATCCACTTGCTGCTTTCTTCACAATTCCCTTAGGCGCTTGCACTGAAATCTGATGTCGCTCACGGGGCTGGAGAGCAGCTGAGAATAGCTTTGGAAATACTCACGCTACCTTAGAGACATGGGGGGGCCTTAATTTGCCAGACATGATGCTATACGTGCTATGCACCCAGGCCTAATATCTAAATAGACTAGTCTAATCCCTACCAAATATCTGTAATTGGTGTCCCTCGTGTGACATCAACAGTGGGCATGGCTTGCATGTATGTATGTATTACCAGGAAAATTGTGACACACGCCCCAGCACCTTGTGCATGTTTGAAGATACTTATTAAATGATTGCAATAACAACATTTCAGAAGATTTTTATGCGTGACTGTTTGGATGGTCACATGTCTACACTAATGGGACAATCCATGAAAGAACATTATAATCAACCAACTTGTTTTATCCAGGTAGGATAAAGCACACATAACATATACTTTTGAAGGAAATCTGATATTTTATATAAACACAGAACGATTATAATTCCACCAGATTTACATATGCCATCTGGTGAGGCAAATGGAGTGGCATATTGTCAGATGTGTGGAGACAGTTTGTCCCTCTTTTTGAGATAAGGCAGGGGGCTGATGTAATGTATTGCAGTGATGGAAGCGGCTGTCAATTAATCAGCATTTGTAGAGGGCAGAACTGTCACCCCTGCGGGTATCTGGTGTGCGTGGTCTCCGTCGAAGAGCTAGGTCTTGCGCCAGGTGGAGTCGCAGATCGTTCCAGGTCTTGGCAGTAATCTAGGAGAAGGAGCAGCGACCCGCAGCGGCTGCAACAGATTGGGGGGGGCAGGGGGAAGTGCAAAGGCTAGTGAGGAACAAAGGTGTCTTGCAGGAAGATGGAAGTTACGTTGTTGGCAGATGTAGGCCGTTCCTGGATTGTGTAGGGCTTGGTAGGCATGCATGAGGATCTTGAACTGGTGTCTCTTCTAAATAGGGAGCTAATGGAGGTTTCTGAAGTGGGGGGTGCTGTGGGTCCATTTCGGGAGGTCCAGGATGAGTCTGGCTACAGCAATCTGTATGGTCTGGAGTCTCTTGAGGAGCTGAGTGGAGATGCCGGTGTAGAATGCATTGTCATAGTCCGTGTGGCTGGTTACGAGGGCCTGAGATACAGTCTTCCTGGTGTTGACAGGAATCCATCTTAAGAGTCTGCAGAGCATGCGGAGTGTGTGGAAACAGGGAGGAGGCGACTGCGTTGACTTGCCGTTTCATGGTCAGTTCGCTGTCGAGGATGATGCCTAGGCTGTGTGCATAGTCTGTATGTGCGGGTCCGAATTCTGCTTGCCACCATCTGGGGTCCCATATGGATGTGTGTCCCCCAAAAATCAGTACTTCTGTCTTGTTGAAGTTGAGTTTGGGGCAGTCAGATGCTCTGAGTGCATCCTGTCAGGAAAGAGGCGATCCATTTGAGGGTGTTTTGCCTTATGCCAATGTTGTGGAGAGTGAAGTGGGAGATTGTGTAGAAGGAAGCCAAGAGAATGAAGTAAATCAGGGATATGTCTCTCCGCGGACGAGGAGAGTTCTGGTGTCATCTGTGAAGCAATCTGCGGAGTCTCGGTGCTGTGGTTGTCTCAGAATTCCAATCGGGAGGTGTTAAGCAGGCGGTTCTGTTCCAGGTATTCGGTGCGCTGTTGGTGGATGGCCTTCTCAAGCACTTTGGCAGGGTAAGGAAGCAAGGAGATCAGTCGATAATTTTTTTTGTTCGCTGGGGTTACAGGAGGGTTTCTTTAGGAGGGGTCTGACATCTGCGGGCTTCTATTGCTCCTGGAAGGTTGCTGGATGTGTTGATGATGCTGTTGAGTTCTGTGCTAATTTGGTTCGTTCAGAGGTTGAAAAGCCAGTGGGGGTAGGTAGGAGCCCCGGCGTGGATGGACGGCATGATGGCTGTGGTGGTCTGTGTGGTGAGGGGAGACCAAGTGGTGATCATTCGGCTGCAGTACGCTGGTTGGCCAAGGCTGTTGAGGTTGAGAGCAGTGGGTTGGGAGTTAAAGTTGTTGTGGATGGTAGCAATCTTGCTGTGGAAGTAGTCCGAGAGGGTGTCGCAGAGTTCTTGGAAGGGGTGGATGGTGTTCTCTGTGGCTGCCGGGTAGGAGAGTTCCTTGACTATTCTGAATAGTTCTTTCGTGTGATTGGCTGCTGTATCCATTCAAAGCAAAAACAAGGAGATAATGGAGTGCCAAAACTTTTCAGATACTTACCTCCAGTTAGAGATCTGGGTTGAATCCATCATCGTTCTTTAGCTCACTTCGTCACCCCATTTTGGACCCAGCTATATGCAAATCAGTCTTGACCCTGTGCCTCATGGGAACGTTCGAGCCCGAACTGCCAAGCCAGGTCCTCCCTGGACCGGAAACAAGCATCCTGGGACCGTGTCCTGGGTAACACACCTCATCAGCCAAGCTAGCTTAAATCCAATGGCAAAGTGAGCAAGGGACCCACGTCTGGGCATACCCTGCCAACTTAGGGCAAACAAAGCAAAGACAAGGAGATGATGGACGGAGTGCTGAAACTTTTCAGGCACTCACCCCCAGACACAGATCTGGGTTGAATCAATCATCGTTCTTTAGCTCACTTCACCACCCATTCAGGCTGTGATGGTTGCTTTCTTGCCTTCCTGCTTTGTTCTAGGTGGAGCGCAATTGCTTCTCAAGTGTATAGCAGTTGCGCTTGTTGGTTGTGACCTTTTGGTTGTACCAGCTGGCTTGTTTTGTGGTTTTGTTGCTTTTTGCTGGTTTTGTCAGCTCAACATTGTCAGTGCATTCGGTGAACCATGCGGGGAAGTTCTGGGCAGCCTGTTCTAGCTCTGATGAGGCATCGAATGGGTGGTAAGGGGGTGGCTTGCAGGCTGATGGTTGCGGATGCGTGAGCTCGGAGCTCCGTGCCGGCCCCTTGATTTATCCGTGACTAATGCCATTCTGACCCCAGGAGAGCATCACAGAGTCTTCATGCTGCAGTGAGGGGCCCTGGGGAGTCGATTGTAGCCCCTGCCTGATCGAGTTGGGGAGTGAGACTGCTGTGACGGCCTCGAGAAGTCTCCGACAGAGGCAGGCAAGATAGCTCCGCGGTGAGCGCCAAATGGGCACAGATCGCTCCGCGGATGGAAGCGCCTGCTTGGAACGCACTGTCAACCAGCCGCAAGCGGCTGAGTGGACACGTATGGCACCGTATAGAGCGGGACACGTCTTAGAACGCTCAGAGGCCCTGCACCATTGCCTACCGAAGTGGACCCTTCGCGAGATCGGCCAGGAAGCGCAGTCGCGCTCGGGCCGTGTGACACAGCTTGCTGCCACCGGATGGAGGAACCTCTTGCCTCAGATTGTGGCGGCCCGATCGCCGTGCGGGAGGCCCCTGCATGAGGCCCTGAACTATCACGGGCGCCTCTGGGTGAGTGCTATCTTGTGCGCACTGCAGAGAACCGGACAATAGTGCTGGAGGGGCCTCCCTCATTACATCTCCAGCGGGCTGCCCATTGTTGCTGGCTGACTAGGGGATTTCACGGGTCCTGTGCAGCTGTGATTGGCCTTCAGAGAATCAGGCCTGAACTGACCGGATATAGTGCGGAGTGTCCCGTGGCCCCCGGGACCTTTAAGTTAAGATCAGGGTGGCTGCCTGCTCTCCTGTCCGGGGCAGCCTGTGTACTGGGGCCGCTGCTGGTGTTCTCAAGGAGAATGTGCTCTGGGCTCAGGTAAAGTGAGCCCCATGACCTCCTGCTGGAGATTTGCTGGGCATTGGCTTGGTGCAGAGGGGATGGCGCTGAGCGCGGAGTGTGACCTGGTCTAGAGGGATTGTTCTGTTCCCCAGCTGTATAATGGGGAAGCCAAGAGAGAAGCAGTGGACAGCCCCGCCGGATCAAGAAGACCTGGGGCAGGAGGAGAGACGGCCAGATTCACCTGAAGCACCAATTGAGGCAGGGGTTCAACAACAGTTGGCTCGAATACTTCAGGCTATCACAGACACGGGAGAGGCCCTGCACCAAGACATTGCTACTGTGTCGGTGGGGCTGGGACTGTTGCAGGCCAAGCTGGCGGATAGAGTGGAGCAGGCCGAAACATCCTTGGTGACCCTGGAGCCGGCACAGAGATCCCTCGCTGACCAGGTAGAAGACGTCTCCCGTAGGCTTTCAGTGCTGGAGAAAAGAGCAGAGGACGCTGAGGGAAGAAACCGGAGGAACAACATCCGCGATTTGGGCCTGCTGGAGGGGGTGGAAGGGTCCAATATGGACCAGTATTTGGAGGACTGGCTTCGCGACAAGGTGGCACCGGAGGAGCTGACACAGTTCTTCACCCTGGAAAGGGCTCATCGAGTCCCAGCCAGCCCGCTGGCTCCGGGCTGGCCTCCGCGCTCGGTGGTGGCCAGACTACTCCACTATAAGGACAGAGATCTCCTCCTACAGACAGCGCGCACCTCTGGGCCTAATGCAGTGGGCAACAGCAAGGTTTCTATTTTCCCGGACTATATACTGGAGGTCAAACGTTGCTGTGCGTCTTTCCTGGCCGACAAGAAAGGAATGAGGGTCTTCAATATTCCTTGATGTTTCCGGCCCGACTTCGGATTATTCTTGATGGCACAAAACACTTTTGTGAGGTCCCATCTGAAGCATGGGACTGTCTAGAAACCTACAAAACAGGCAAGAGACCGGCTGGGGAGTCTGGGGTGCGCGCACCTTCGGAGCGGCTGCAACAGCACTGCCAAAGATCGTGGCAGCGCCCTGCTACCCTGAAGACACCCAGCTCTTCCCAGACGGAGAGGGAGAGAACGGAGGCTCTGCGGGAGATGCCGGAACTGCCCTGGGACCACGAGAAGGTGTCGGGGTTGACACAGCGACGTATAAAACTCCTGAGGGCACGGACACCGATGAGTCCCAGTCTAGTAGCGTACAATTGCCACATATCACACCAGGCGCTGCTGACGAAATTGTTTGATGCTATTAAGCCACGTCTCATTGACTCACTTCCTTTGCAGGCCTGGTGGGCCATTATGTTTTCTCGTGCTGTACGATTTATATTATTATTCTGATATTGGTTGCGGGTCGCAGTGGGGGGAAAGTTTATTTACTCCTGCTGGTGGGATGCCTCCCAGGTGTGGGGGCAGATTGCACTAAATGGGGCATGGGCGTGGTCGATTCTATATAATGTTGGTGCTGGTAATTGACAGACTGCAGCCACTCTTCCCCACTGTTCCTCTGTAGTTACGAGAGGGAAGTCAGTTTCCGTGTAGTTTGGATGGGGGCTAGTTTCTTAGTACCTTTCCTGGGGTGGGGTTGTTGGGATTTTTATTATTGTTGTAAGGGAATATTTCAGGGTTATTGGCGTAACTTTTTAAAACGAGCCGTGCACTCCCAGTGTGGTGCAATGCAATGAGTTCGATATCTGACTTGAAATGTATATCTTGGAACGTCAGGGGTATGCATACCATGTTACGGTGGCATAAAATACATGTGCACTTAGTCCATAGGGGAGTCCAACTGGCTTTCCTTCAGGAAACTCACGTAGCGCCAAAAGAGGACGTGGCATTGCAGCGTAGATAGAGAGGACATATTTTTGCACAACTTATGCTGCCTTTGCGCTGGGTGTCTTGATATGGGTCCGGGCGGGCATCCCTTTTCAGCCAACTCGACAACTGAAAGATCCTGAGGGCCAGTATATACTAGTGGTGGGCCGGCTGAATGGCAGGGATGTGGTGTTGGGCAGTATATATGCTCCAAATACGGAACAATCTGCCCTTTTCACACAGTTGTCTGACAATTCGCTCCATTTTTGTCCGGCTCAGTACTGATGGGTGGGGATTTCAATTCTGTCACGGATGTATTAATGGATAGATCTCACTCCCCTCTCCCTGAAGCACCTACCCATAACTTCTCACGGGTTAGGTGGGAATGCTAACATAGGTGGGGACTGGTAGACACTTGGAGGGCGCACCACCCGACCTCTCTGGATTATTTGTTTTTCTCTGCTATGCACGACCTCCATGTTCAGCTTGATGTGATGCGTTGCTCTCCTGACATGCACGCTGATGTACAGCACAGCGAATATCTCACTAGATCATTATCAGACCATAACCCCTTACTGTTACGCGAGAACTTGTTGTCCGGTCGCCCTAAAATTCCGACCTGGCGCTTAAACCCAGAACTATTGGAGGATCAGGCATTTCGGCAAGTGGTGGGGACTGGCATTACTGATTATTTTCGAGAAAACACTGGCACTGGCTCGTCCTTGGCGGTGGAGTGGGAAAATAGTAAGAGTGTGATACGAGGGGATTGCATCGCACGTAAGCTTGGAGTATTACTGAACGGCTTAGAGAGGGCGGATCAGAATTTGCGGGATGCTGAAAGAGAGAGGCCTGCACAACCAGATCGCCAACATGATTTAATAGCAGCGAGGGAAAAGTTGCTGTGCAGGTTGAGCGGCTGCGCTGCTTGGTTTATAAAAAATATGTTACGAGTGCGCATGCAGAGCGCGATAAGTCTGGGGCGTTATTGGCATGACTAGCTAACCCAGCGCGAAGGGGGGCGGTTATCCTGGAACTTCACGCTCCGGGTGGGAAGGCCCATTACACGCAGCGGGGGATAAATGATCTGTTCTTTCCTTATTATAATGATCTGTATCAGAGCAAGGTGGCCCCTGGCGGGGAGGCCATTCAGGATTTCCTGGAGGCGGTAGATATTCCAGCGTTAGATAGGGAGAGTGCGGAGTTGTTGGGTCAGGACATCACCTTGGGAGAGGTCCGTGGCGCAATTAAACATATGGCCCGGAAAAAAAACCCGGAGTGGACGGACTGCCGGTGGAATTTTGTAGTACGTTTGTCGATCTTTTGGCCCCTAGACTGACATTGTATAATACTGCAAGAAAGGAGCGCCTTTTGCCTGCTCCCACTCACGAGGCGCTAATTATACCATTGCTAAAACCGGGGAAACCCCCCCATGACATGACGGCCTATCGCCCATTGTAAATGCTGACCACGGATTATAACATTTTAAGTCGGATTCTGGTGACCCGGCTGCTCCCATTTATGGTCCAACTAATACATACGGTTCAAGCAGGGTTTATACCAACCCGGAATACAGCCCAGAATGTGCGGCGCCTTATTGACATATTAGAAGATGATACCTATCACACAGCCTCTGCTGCTATCTTGCCAATAGATATTGAGAAGGCCTTTGACAGCTTGGAGTGGCCTTATTTGTTTCAAGTCATGCGACAATTCGGACTAGGAGATGGCTTTGTAGATTGGACGTCTCTTTTGTATCGTCAGTCCACAGCAAAGGGAGGGATGGTATCGGATGCTTGCACCGCGGGTCGGGGTACGAGGTAGGGCTGCCCCCTTTCCCCACTACTGTTCGCCATGGAGCCTGCATTATTCGGGATTACGAGTGCCCGAGCAAATTCATCATATCGCATTATATGCTGATGATCTCCTTATGTTTTTGGCCTATGCGGAGGGTGCCCTTCGTGGTGCCAAGACTTTATTGGAGGATCTTGGCAAGATTTCCGGACTCAAGGTAAACTGGGCAAAGACCTGTCTGTTCCCTACCGCGCTGCAGACCAAAGGCGCCTTATCTACACAGGATGTACAGTGGGAGTGTCAATGCATGACGTACCTTGGCTCTTGCATTTATCACACCCAAACTGACCTATTGGAGGGTAATGTGGGCAGGGCCATTAGAGCGATTAAGGGCTGTACAGAGTTTTGGGGCACGCTTCCACATTCGGTGGCTGGACGGGTGGCCATCCTTAAGATGATAGCACTCGTCAGACTGCTGTACTATTTTAGGACACTAGCTATCTGGATTCCACCCACGTTTTTTAAGCAACTTCAGTCGATGGTGGTTGGGTTCCTCTGGGCTCGGGACGACAGAGAGTGGCTCTTAACACATTGATAAGACCAAGATGGAGGGTGGCTTAGCGGTCCCTGACTTCGAAACATATTATTTAGCAGCACAGTTACAGTGGCTTGCTCAGGCGGTAGCACAGACGTTCCAGAGTTCTGCCGATGCAGAGGGAAATCAGGTTGCTATACAAAAGCTATACAGAATATTATGCCAATTGCTGCTCTCGGCCTCCTCTTTCATTCGAGAGATGGGAACATTTCAACTCTGCTGGAATAGAAGTCAGCGGCGGGCACAAATAGTGCAACCGTATGCCCCTGAGATACCGTTGACTGTGTGTACAGCTTTACCGCACAGTGGTAATTGGGTGGCATTGATTGCTTGGGCGGAGAGGGGGTTGGCCACCGTGGAAGACCTCCTTGAAGATGCGCTGTTATTCCTTATGAGGATTCACAGGACAGATATGGGCTGGCTCGCGGGGACTATTGATTGCACTTGCCACTTATAATGGCCATCCTGGCGCACTGGAAGATGGGGCTCAGAGAGCCACCAACCTCAATGGCTTCCCAATATGTAGTCCTGGCAACTGGTACCATCAAGGCGGTTACATGTTTATATCACCGAATAACACACGAGATACTGACCCCATTGGTGATGCTCCGACGGAGGTGGGAAGACGACTTAGGCGATGTAATTCCTGAGATGGCATGGGCGGGACTGGTGGAGCAAGCATGGAAAAGCACCAGAAACACGTGCTTTCAATTGGTGCATTTTTTCATTCTCCATCGGGCTTACCTTACGCCAGTAAAAATTAATAAATATTTTAATGTGAATTCAGTAATGTGCCCGCGTTGTAACATGGTGGGAGTGGATTTTTGTCTCATGATGTGGAGTTGCCCTCAACTTGGAACATGTTGGGAGGAGGTGGTAACACTTTTGCATGATGTCACAGATGGGGACATAGAACACACTATAGGCCTTTGTTTACTGCACTGGTTCCCCCACACCTCTAGGAATAAGGTAACAAGTTAGTTTTTGGATTTGGGGCTTCTGTTGGCAAAGAGGGAGATTACAGCTCACTGGAAGGCCAAGAACGGCCCTAGTTTTCAGAGACGGCACACTGAGTTTATTAAAATGGCGGAATGCGTGGTGTCCACGAGATTACAGTTGACGGCCCGCGTGAACAGTGACAGGGCTTTAGAGATGGCAAGGGCTTGGGAGGCACTAGGGCAATTATTGAAAATCCCGGATACCGACACCGATGAGGAATCGGGTGCGTCAGAATTAGAGGCGCCACCCTGAGTGAATACACCTCCCTAGGGGGACGACCACACCAATTTCTCACATCGGAACTACCTCTGACAGCAGAGACTCGCATCCTTGTTTGCTGTTTTTTATTCATTTACCATCGACACAGCTATGACTTGTTACCACCATTGATCACATATAGTTGTTACACCAATGGGGAGGGGGGAGGGATAAGAGGGAAGGACTGGGGATTGCATTTTGTGCTGTTAGATTCATGGCGAGAGGGTGGATATTGGTATATGACACTGGCAGGCCTGTTTATTGCAAAGGAACTCTGTTTGTTAAAACAGCGGTTCACACTTGACAAACTCCTATGGAGTGTTCTTTCCTGAGCTGCACATGCTTGTCAGATATGGGAGATATTCCTCAGTTATAATTTAATTTCATAACCTCTACTGTGAATGTAACTGTACCTTGATATCAAATGTAATTGTTTTGTGTATTATAAAACAATAAAAAAGAAAATCGGAATGGGTGGTGCTGAGTGCTGGAGATGCTTGGTGAAGGTGTGCGAAGTGCCAGAGATTGTGAAGTGAACGATGGAGTAGTCGGACCAAGTGAGTTATGTGACGTGACATGGCTGAATTTAACTCTGTCAGTGGAGGTGAAGATGGGGTCAAGTATGTGTCCAGCTTTGTGCATGGGTTCAGTGCCCAGTTGGGTGAGGCTGATGTTGTTCACGTTCAAGGAGGGTGGTGAAGTTAGCATCATTGAGGTCGTCGATGTGGAAATTGAGGTCGCTGAATGTAGTGGTAGGAGTCAAGGTTTAGGTGGACAATGAGGTTGGAGATGGCGCTGCAGAAAGCCAGCCTAGGTCCTGGGAATCTGTATACAAGGGTGCCTCTTATCATTGTCTTGTTGTCGGTCTGTAGTTGGAAGTTGAGGTGTTCCATGAGAGGGGTGTGGTCGTCGCTGGTGGTGATGCCTCCGCCGTTTTTGTTAGTGCAGTCTCAGTGTATCATCTTGAAGCAGTCAGGTGTTGCAGTGGCGATGTAAGGGTTTGAGGAGGGACTGAGCCATGTTTGGGTGATGGAGGGCACGTTGGGAGAGAGGAGGATGATGGTGTCCCAGATTGCTGTGGTGTGTTTGCAAAGTGATCGGGCACGGAGCAAGATGCACTGGAGCAGTTTTGAGTTGTGCATGGCCTTCCGGGCGGCTGTGTATGAATTCTATTGTGAACAGGTTTTATCTACAAGAATATCTCCTCAGTGTTGACTTGATTTGATCTAGGTATTTGTATATCACAAAACTATCACCTAATTGGGTATCCTGGTGCTGTAGGATTCTCTGAAGACACACCAAAGTAAAAGGATGCAATAAAAGGGGGGGGAAATAGTAGAATGATGAATTTGTTGTATTTAGTCCTGTAGAGCATGTTGGAAGATTAAAAAGGCATTTGGTTCTTTTCTGAAGGACACATGAATATCAATAGAACGAAGAAAGCAGGATAGAGAGTGACACTTTTTAGCTGCTCGCCTGGAGAAGGAAAAGCCTCCTGTTTTAGCTTTCCTAACCAATGAAAATGTAAGCAAATTACAACCTTAAGATCTTGGTGGCCAAATAGGAATGTAATGCTTAATCTTTTTGGAGAAATTCAGGCCCCAAATTATAAAAGGCTCAATGTACCACAGACTTGGGCATAAAATAATTAGCTCTGTCACAGATACCAATGTAATACCATCCTGTAATGATGGATGTGTGCCTGCTTTAGGGGACCGTGATTTAATCTAATGGCTGCATGTTGTATTCAAGTTATCCTCCTTAGGAAAAGTTTGAGGAAGACCAAAATAAATAATATTGCAGTAATCCACCTTGATACTATTACCACTTGCATTATGTACTGGCAAGACTTTAGGTCTATGCAAGGAGTGATCTTTCTTAGTACTCAAAGATGACAGAAACACAAGGCTGAGATGTTGTTAATGTGATGTCCTAGAGTAAATTGGCCACCCTACTGGTACCAGAGATTACAAAATGTATTTTACTGGCTTCATCACGAAAGTATGATTTACTAAGCACCACAATCTCTGTCTTTTCTGCGATGACTTTTAGAAAATTAGTTGACACTGATTTACCCACGGTCAGACAGGACCTAAAGCTTTTTGAGTTCGAGGACATGTCTAAATTTACAATAATCTGAGTGTCATCTGCCTACATTCTGAAACTGAATGTTCTCATCACTTTTGCCAAAGGAATCATGTAAATGTTGAATAACATATGGCTCAATGAAGGGGCTTGTGGTATCCAGATGTAATGTCCTGAAATGTTGATTAAAACAGAGAACAGCTTGGGATCTAGCTTTTAAATATTTTGTGATCAAGTTCATGCAACTCCTCTCACCCCTAATTCATGTACGCAAACTGCTGACACAGGAAATCATATCAAAAGCCACTGACAGATTAAGTAGGACCAGTGCCCAGTCTGCCAGCAGTCACAAATTATCTGAACTGACACCAATACCAATTCAGTACTATGCTTGGCTCTGAAACCTGATGACAGAAGTCCAGAAGATTATCCTGCTGCAGACATTAAATAAGTTGATAAGTTTACTTATTTTTCAAGAATTTTTAATAAAAATGACAGTAGTGGTGGGTTCTGAAATTTCTGGGCTGCATTTGGTTCTTTCAATAAGTGTGTCACCAACGTCTTCCTACATTTTGGAACATACCTGGATTGTTCTGCTCTAATAAACTAAAAATATCAGCACAGTATCGAGGGAGTAGAGAGCCTGATTTGATGGACTGCATTAAGTGGCAAATCTTACCTTTTGAAAGAGGGCTACCTTTTGTAATAAGTACCTTTGTTGAGAGTTTGGAAAGCACTAATGAGTCATTTCCTGAATTGTTAGGTTGGAAAATGGATTTGTGTAACTTAGTAAATGTTTCATACAAAATAAAGAGAAATCGTATCACACAACATGCGTGAGGTAGGAATAACATTCTGACAAAACTCTGGGTGGGATAGCTAGTGTTTTGATAACTTTGAACATCTCCTTGGTAGAGTTGTTGGCATTATTTTATCAGTGTAATAGGAAGCACATGCTTTATGAACAAACAATTTCTAAGATTATAATGTTGACTGATATGGTATGTGCCTGCAGGGGAATAGAAAGATCTCAGCTTTTTTACATTTCAAACTAAAACTTCTCAAATCTTGAGAAATGTAAGGAGCTGATTTGTGATGCTGAGTGTTAGAACCATTAGAAAGCAATAGTAACATGTTTTAAGTTGGTTAATAGCCAATTATTGAATAGTTGAAATACCTCTTGAAGATTTTCACTTAACCTAGGTTTAAAGCCAGTAAGTGACTAATTTTAGTTAGGGATGATCAACTCCAAATGTATTTGGAATTTTCAAGTTGTTGCAGGCCCTGGTGGCATATAAACAAGTATAAATGAAGTAAAACTCCACGAAGAAGGTAAGTGGAACTTCTTTACTTAAGATAAATGGAACCTGCACCCTCAGCTTGCTGGTGCCGTTCACTCCTAGTCAGTGTTGCCAGATTTTTTAACCATTCTCTAGCCCAAAGCCAACCAAAAAGTAGCCAAAGTAGCCCAATATTGCTACTTTAAGGAAGGAGTGGCAGGGACAGCTTCAAGCAGGCAGTGAATGCATTTGAATTGATGGTGTAACATGCTGCCAAGTAAATATTAGCCTAATAAAGCGCTTTAACACACTACTTTGCTGGAGCGCTGTATATAAATTTATAATCTGGCAACTAGTACAAACCAAACTTTTACTGCATAACCGGAAAAATATAGCCCAATTGTGTGTGACCTAGCCTAATCTGGCAAGACTGCCCGCATCAGTTGATTCGTCATAGAGCTCACAGCGGTGCCACGCCCATAGTTCCGGGGTCATTCTTCACAGCCTCACGCAGGACTGGCGTATGCCAGGCTGGCCCACTCCCCTTACACTTACACTTACAGGGAAGGACAACAATGCTACATGGCCCAGATTTTCATTGTAGTCATCTGCTGGCCGTCTTGTCAGAATTTTAAAGCATTCTCTAGCCCAAAGCCCACCAAAAAGTAGCCCAAAGTAGCTCAATATTGCTACTTTAATGGAGGAGGGGGAGGGACCGCGTCAAGCAGGCAGTGAATGCATTGGAATTGATGTTGCAGCAGGCTGGCAAGTAAATATTTGTCTAATAAAGCACTTTAACATACTTCTTTGCTGGATCGCTGTATATATATTTATAATCTGCCAACTAGCACAAACCAAAAATTTACCCCACAACCAGGAAAAATGTAGCCCAATTGTGCGTGATCTAGCCCAATCTGGCAAAACTGCTCCTAGTCAAGCGCAGCCTCATGAACATTCTAAGGCTGCTTTCTATCGGAACGTTCTAAGTAAGACCAAATGTGAGCGGGAGGAGGGGTGGGAGGGGAAGTACCAAGGGGACAAGATATAACAATAATTTTAACGGAAAACAGAGTAGAGTTACACTGTTATACCGAACGATTTTGCTTCAGCAAATGGTATACATGTTGATACTAAATTAAGAACCGTGTTATCTTGCTTATAAAACACTGCTTAGCCTCCGCCTCGTCTGAAAGTTGTTTTGTAGACTTGCGGAGCGGCCAGTGCAATATTTGGGGCAGATGCTTCTCGAGTCCAGTATTCTTTAGTGAAAGATTAAACTGAACATCAAGTAACAGCTCACATTAGTTTTCTGTTTATGAAGTGAACACATATTGATTAATGGCCCCTATGAAGTCTTTACATTTTAGAGCCTGTTGCCCTAGTATCTTGAACTGAGATTAAGTCAACATTTTTTAATTAATCTCTTTTCCTTTATCCGAGACAGCATCAACATACTCAAAATGATAGAGACTATACTTTGGCAAGAGAATTAAGTTAGTCAGCATCTAGCTATCACATAAGACAAATTTGGATCAGCAGACTTCATTGTGGCCAGTGATAATGGAAATTGAGTCTAACAATGGATAATGGACACGTCTTCAGAACAAATGTTTCTTCAGTGGTAACAGCTATCACCAACTTGCAGACAAAGGGAAACCAAAATAGAGTGGCAGCACACTGCCTCATATCCCACTGACTCAGTTCACCCCCTGTGCATCATGGTAAATGCAGTGCATGATAACACTTACTTCAGTGACAGTCTTTAGTTTTGCACCCTCGTTGGTGCAGCCAGTGCTGTGTACCTCTAGACATAAGTTTCAGGATAGTTATCCTTCTTTGGTAGAGAGCAACACATTCTTCTGGGGGTGCTGAAAATGCTCCCACCCTCTCTTTGTTTGAAGGCAGAGTGATGCGTTCATGGTTCACACCATCATACACCTATCTCTTCTTGGTTGGTACAAGCAACTTTACGAACACGCCCACAGGCTCATGATAAGACCACCGCTCATTCATATGACTGCAACCGCATCTACATCTCTTACTTATGTTCAGAGCCTACATAAGTAGGTTTCATTTCTGACACTAGTTGATAACTTGCGCAATCAGCCTCCACGCCACATGCACGATTTTTGTTTTTACCTCTACCACGACTATAAATACCGCAGACTTCGTCTTTTAGTATAATGGCATTCTCTTATGCATGGGTATCATTACATCAAATGGCTTCTTGATGTAAACTATACAGTCTACTCACAATATAAGATATAGCTATCTTTAACACATTCAGGATCATTTCCCTGAATATCACATCCTGCACATTTTTTAATAATTACGCACTGCTGCAAGTCAACTGATACACGTCAACAAATTAACTATATAAGGTGTAGATCTTGGCCTTTCTTTTATGTACTGGGCTACATATAGAGGTTATTCAGACAAATAGAATGAACACAACCAGAAAATGTGATAGGAATGATAATGACAATTGAACCACAAAGAAAAGAAACCTAGCTAAAAGGCTTTGATCTTAAAGAAAGCCCTTCCCATTACAGCAGTAATTCTCTTTTCTAGGTAGGAGGTGGGGATTTAAGACACACCAGTAATAGAAAGATAATTTGTATTCTCTGATAATAAAATCCCCTAAATAAACAATTAGACATTGCACATCACAAGTTGATCTTTGGCCTTTTCAAATGATTACAAAGATCAGCCCCACTTGCTGCCCCTGCCCTTTCCTGCTGCCCTCTACCACCTGTAGCAGAATATATCATTATTTGTGCCATTTTCCTGCAAGGTACCTCTGTCTACTACATGCCTGTCCATACCTCCAATGAATGACATGAACCAAGGGCAATTGACAGCAATGCAGTGTATGAAAGAACTATGCATAGTGGGCTTTCAATGCTTTTGGTGTGATGGTGTGCTACTAGGCGGTACGTTGTGTGCAACTAGGCAGTACTTTCATTTAAATCTTGGTAAGCTCTACCTATCACCCCAGCCTTTCCCAAACATCCAGAGGATACTGAATGGTGGGGAAAATACTCTCCTTTTGCAACAGTTTCAATAAGGAAGGGAGCCAATCAGACAATATTTTCACTGCATACTGTACTAGGTACCAAATTAAACATTCGTCCCATTTTGCAACACTTCTAAATACACATTTTACATTAAGCAGTGTTGCAGACTATTTACCATTTTCAGTAAAACTAAAATATACTATAATGCTGGGTACAGTGACAATGAAAAGTGCAAGTACAATAGTCTGCCTCCTACACCACCATAAACCACAACTAACACATCACTGTGCTGTAATATCACGTCCCAGGCATCTGCATTTAGGCAAGAGAAAAAATATAAACAACACAACGAACCGGGGGTCTGAATGCCTAATGTCTGGCAAGGACACAACACTTCTCCCTATGGTAGAGAATTGCAAGTATGCTACTAAACACCTAAGTATAAGGAACCAAACGCAAGGAACACAAGACTCTCCGTGAAAATGTGGTAGGGATCAGCCTTTAACAGAATCTGGATAACCATCAACTCGTCGAGGTGATCAATTTTATTATTTGGTCAACCAGCTCAAGGAATGGTGAATCTCTTGATCATAGAGAACACCACGTCGTTATGTGCAAGACTGGATCCCGCCCAAATTCACTAAGGAAGAGTCCAGTAAGCAGTACTTTTAAATGCCCACTGAGAAAAAGGAAGAAAGCAGCGCAAGAAAAAGGAAGCTATTTTTTATAGTATGTTTGCCTTCTGTAAGATTGAGATGGGTCTGTTGGAAAAGAGCTGCTACGTTTACAAGCTAATCCGAACAGCCAGAAATCATATTACCTGGGTAGAGAAACATGACAAAATCATATGCGTTAGTGACCTATGCAAAGATGTGATCGATAAGCGGAATTATTTTAGAAAGCCAATGAATTAGTCAGAGAGAAATATATTCCAAGTTAAAATTTTGTATCCTACTTTTACATCAGTGATCAAGACGGACACCTGAAGTATTACTGATCCTAAAATAGCTGAAGATTATGTCACAATAATGAACAACAACCAATGGACCATATAGCTAAACGCAAACTATATGGATAATTTATTATTTACTCATCTAGTTTCTTGGCGTTAATGATTGTGTTAATTTTAGTATTTTACGACATTTGACATAAGACAGTTCTCATTCATATGTCTCATTTTCAAAAATATAACACTATATTGTTTTTGGGTTTCATCTAGCATACTTGCTATTTAAACACCTTGCACATATTCATTCCACTGTGCACTGAATGAGGTTTTGCTACATTCTTATGGTCAAATGTATGCATGACTCTGGGCTGGATATGAAAGTTAATGATAACAGAATAGTTATTCTCAAAACGGTCAAAAAGAGCACATTTAAAGTGCTGGTTGTCTGTACAGAAAATATTTATTAAGTGTGCCATCCTTGTCAGAGTTTAGAGGTAAATATGGAGAGTAGTGATTTTAGTTTCTTATTGGTTTGCTCCATAGACCAATCATTGCCATAAGTACATCATGATGAATTGAAGAACTGTCAGGGTTAGGATAAGGAAAAACTTGAACTGTCAGTTTGCAGGTTTTTAGGGCTGGGCGAAAGTAGGAGAGAAGAAGGAATAGAACCCATTGGAGGGAGTTTAAGAGTGTGGTTAACAAACTGTTGGAAGCTTGAGCAAAAGACATGGTCATTAACCTGTAAGTGTACTTACTTCCAGGTCAAATCTACAACTTCCAGGGCTGTGTAGGCAGAAGAATTCATAACCCTTTGCTGAGAAAGGAGTACCTGCCTGACAATATTTCAGATAGTTGTATGGTTTCTCGTTCTGAGAATTGGTCATCATGCTCAATCCCTCCACCTTTAAAAAAAATTATTTTAATTAAGCATATCTGTGGGTACAGTGTAGCAAACAGACGTACATATTGTGTGTTCCCAGGAACATGGGAGTTGGTGGACAAGATCACATTGAAACGGTCATGCATGCATGCATCATGCAGTCGGTACTTTCTAGTCTCAGTCCAAGATAGAAGCATAGCACTAGCAGATGTTAGGGGGTAAGTCTGCAAGGTACACCACAGAGACGCTGCATATGACATTGAATAACAAGGGGGGGCGGGTGGAAACAGAAGGGGGGATGGGGTTTGCCGGCCTCCTCTCATCATGCCAGATGTACATGCATGTCTATTTGGATTATTGTCTAGTCGATATATCCAGTACTATACCTCAGCACCTGGGGGCGGGGTGGTGGGGTCCTGTGTACTCCACGCAAAGCCACAAGTATGCCTGAAGTGGTTCCCAAATCAATCCATCCGACTTTATTGTGTTTTCCCCTGTATGATCCCCTTGGGTAGTGGGGCTACACCGAATAGTTTCATTGTTTATTTCTTACCCATTTTAGTATTTCAAAATAGTGCGTCTTCCTAGGGTTGACATATTTATCCTAGTCAGTGTTAAGCTCATCAAAGCACCATCAACCAAGGGTTATGTAAGACACTTCTGTGCTGGGTACTGATTCTATTACCCTTGTGTCCCATGGTTCTGTGATACTCAGGTTTATTTGCTCTGATTTAGTTCCTACTACACAACTTTCCTGTGCTGGTCCTTTCCCGAAGGATCCTAAGATAATCCATTCCCCCTTTTCACCTCAGACTCTGTATACTGTAATTACTGCTGTTTCACTTGTCAGAGGAGGAGGAAGAAGAGCAGGATTCGCATTGGAACCACAGCCCATTCGGGACTGACAGACCACAAGAAGACTACTCATGATTTCCATATCTGTCATGTGTAAGGCTTCTTACCTAGGAGTAACAGTAATGCTTCCTAAGGCCCACAGCAGTTAATTGCTCTATTAAACTCCAGGGCCGATGTATGCTTCATGGATGAACACTTTCAATACCAGTTGGTAGCTCCTGAACAAAACAAAAGGAAAGTAACCATGACCCTATCAAAAGCAATGATGGTACCCCACTATCTTTAGGGGCTGTAGAATTCAAATCAAATTATTACCACAGAGATTGCTAATTAGAAGATTAAATTTGACTTTTCTATTATTCTTGGAATGATGTGGCTAAGATGACCCAATCTTATGAATGGTTGGGCCTTTTCATTTAGCTCTACCTACACCTACTGTTTAGAGAAATGTTAGCTGAGGAAACCAGAGAAAGACTCAATTGTCGAGATGCTGGACGATACCCCCGGCCGTGGCTCCTCCTGTGGAAGAAACAACTAGCAAGTCTTCAGACCTTCCTGATGCTACTAAAGACTTCACTGATGAATTTTATGAAAAGAAAAGGAGCAGAGTCGTTGACATCTCATAGAACATATGATTGTACAATAGATCTGGTTCCTATAACCTCAATTCCTCGTAGCTGAATTTAACCTTTAACCATCTCTGGGATGGTCGTTTACCGACCTCCGGGTAGCGATGTAGCGTTTAGAGAAGCTCTCCCAGACGCCGTTAGCGGTGGGCTGTGCCAATTTTTCCATCTTGGGAGATTTGAATCTTCCCTTCGACAACCAGAACAGCCCGGCCGTTAACAGCATTCTAGCTGATCTAGAGGCCCTTCAGCTATTTCAACAAGTATCCCAGCCTACCCATGTAGGGGGTCACATTTTGGACCCTTTTTTTTACAAATCTAGCTGAAGCTAACGTTGCGACCATCTCCCCATTAAGGTGGACGGATCATTTTCTTGTGTCCATCCAGTACCCCCTGCCTGAGTTCCCTTCTATTCCACCTGCCAGACTGGTTCCCAGGCGGCACTGGAATAAACTCAGGCTGGAGGACCTGCATCGTATTCTGATGGAAGAGCCGTTAGGCCCTCCAGATAATGTGGAAACGGGCTACGACCATTTCTGCCGGTGGATCTCCAGGGCGCTTGACTCTCTGATCCCCATTACTCTGAGCAAATTGAGCTCTAGAGAGTCGAGTCCCTGGTATGATAGTGCCTTACGCGCTCTAAAAGGTACTTGTAGACGGGCGGAAAGAGAATGGCGGAAGTCTTATGAGATCGATAAAGAAACCGCGTATCTTGCTTCCGTCAAGCTCTACCATCGTGCCATCTGCAGAGCTCGCGCGGCGTTCTATTCCTCGGAATTCCGCAACAGTTCAAACCCGTCCAAAACCATCTTTAAAGTCCTCAAAGATCTCTTGGCGAAGAGGACTTCTTCTCCGGCACCCTGTACCATCTCCCATTGCGAGGCCTTGGCATCCTTTTTTCTGGAGAAAGTCCAGGTTATTTATCAGGCCTTTCCAGGTATCGGACTAGTTCCGGGAGCCCTAAATTGCACTCAAGGCCATACCATCATGCACTCTCTTCCCCCGTTACTACCTGAGGGGTTCAATAAATTGGCCCAGCAAATTAAGTCCGGCTCTCCTTCGGATCCGCTAAGACCTGCCCTTTATAGAGACCAGTCTTTTCTGGGACGCTCTACGGTGTGCTCCCTGATCAACCTCTCGCTGGCCTCGGGCTTGGTTCCAACCAAATGGAAGCAGGCGGTGGTTTCTCCAATCCTGAAGAAGCCTTCGTTGGACCCATTAAAACCCGAGAACTACCACCCTATTTCATTGCTTCCCTGGCCGGCGAAGGTTGCTGAGGCCCACGTTAATTTGGCCCTCTCAGACCATCTTACTCGGGCCAATGTCCTGGACCCCACGCAGAACGGCTTCCGTGCTGGTCACAGCACGGAGACAGCCCTTCTCGCCATGGTGGAGCATTTGCGTGCGGTGTTGGATGCAGGTCAGACGGCGGCGCTTGTATTATTAGACCTCAGCGCCGCCTTTGACACCGTCTCTCACCGCATTCTGCTGCACCGCTTGGAGGAGATTGGCATTGGTGGGCTTGCTCTGCAGTGGTTCCGCTCCTTTCTCGACAATCGCTCTTTTTGCGTGGCCATCCCACCTCATCAGTCCAAATTTCATCCTCTGGCCATGGGGGTTCCGCAGGGATCCTCGCTGAGTCCCACGTTATTCAACCTATACGTGAGACCGCTAGCTGGGGTCGTCAAGCAGTGGGGCATGACTATGGTCTCATATGCCGACGATACTCAGCTAGCGGTTACTATCAGTGGGGATGCGGAGCGGGATGCCCCTAGGTTTCAGAGTGGACTGAGGGCAGTGGCCAGTTGGATGACTGCCAACTGTCTCCAACTTAACGCAAAGAAGACTGAAATCATGATTGTCGGTAAGAGAGTGGAACTCTGGGGGGATAGGTGGTGGCCTTCACATTGGCCTTCTGAACTGGGGCCATCTCCGATTCCGGTGTCGGAATTAAGAAACCTGGGAGTCTGGTTGGACCCTTCCCTCAACTTTGCTGGCCACACAAAAAGAACTGCGGCCTGCTGCTTTGGTGTTCTTCGGGGCTTAAGACCCGTCCTCAAATTCTTTGATGCCTCGACCAGGCAGCTGGTGATTCAGGCGACGGTGATGTCCCGGCTTGATTATGCCAGCTCTCTCCTGGTGGGGGCCAACCAGGCAGAAATCACCCGCCTGCAGCGCGTACAAAATGCTGCAGCCAGAGCGATAGTTGGCCTGCCCAGGTTTTGTCCCGTCTCGACCACCTTACGATCCTTGCACTGGCTGCCGGTTAAGATGAGAATCCATTTCAAGGTCTTGTGTCTGGCCTTCAAAATCCTGAAGGGTTCTGCCCCCCAGATCCTTACCAACCTTTTGTCTTTTTATGTTCCGACACGCTCTCTCAGATCTTTGGGCCAGGCTCTCGCTGTGGTCCCCCGGTTCAAGCTTTGCCGAGCGGGGGGCCGATCTTTTCGAGTGAGAGCTGCGGCCATCTTGAATTCCCTTCCGGTAGAGATCCGTCTGTTGGAGGACCTCCTGTTGTTTCGCAAGGCCATTAAAACTTTCCTATTTTAATTTCTGCCCTGCTGCTGTTCCTCTTTTTCTGTCTTTGCTTTTAGCGGTGTTGTGTTCTACCTTGTCTTGCGCCAGGACGCTCCTTTGCTGGAGCAGCTGTGCGCATTATAAGTGCCCTAACATAACATAACAAATGTATTAGAAGATGAGGTTCTATGACAATAACTACAAGATCTTGAAAAGGATTTAGAAGTCATTATACACCACCTTAAGTAGCCTTAATCTTTTATATTACTATGCTATCTGGTAAATGTAGCTCATGTATTGAAAATAGACAATTGAATAAGATCACCATAAAACAAATTACCATTTCTCTCTCATTTTATTGCTCTTGAACCAGATTAAAACAGCCAGAGTCAACTCTAAACACAGTCTTCAAGGGAATTTATAATGTGGTCTGGGTCCATGAGGGAGGATTAGGGGTGGAGAGTGTTACAAAATATCACTCAATACAAGAGACGGAAATTATGAATATTTGTTCATGCCATTTAGCTTTTCTAAAGCTCTTGCAGAATTCCAGCATTTCATCAATTATATCTTTCAAGATTTATTGGACACCTTCATAGTTGCGTATTTGGACTGTATTCTGATTTTCTCTGAAGCACTAGAACACTGTAAACATGTGAAAGAGGTTTTGGAAAGTTGAGGAAACACCACCTGTACGAGAAGAGAAAATGTGTTTTCGCAGTATCAGAAATTATTTACTGGGTTTTCAGATATCTAGCGAACGCAAAAGCATCAACACTAGCAAGTTAAAGCGTGACTTGAATGGCCTCAATCTTCCAATACCAAAGACAACAAGCGATTTATTGGAAAAACCAAGCTTTATAGACATTTCTTAAACGCCTTTTTGTCTCTAGTGGCCCCGAGCATGAAACTGACAAACTTTTCATTGGGGTAAGAAAGAGTTTGCTTTCAACACTCTAAAAGCATTGTGTACTTAAGCCCCTATTTCTCTACATGCAGTCGCAATTTATTGTACCAACTGATGCATCCTTCTACGCCAACAGCTTAAATTCCAGGACTTTGACAAATACAAAGAATAACTACACAATCTAGAACCATGGACTCCTTGCTATTAAAAAGAGTTTCTCGCATCAGCCTCATTATTTAGAGGGAACAATCAGAGATCATAGTGTGGAACGATCACAGGAACTGCTTTATCTCACAAACTTAGTGCACCAATGTGAGATGTTGTCTTTAATTTTTCTTGTTTCCAATATAAGATCACGTACCCTTCATAAAACAATCATGGCAAAGTATGCGCCTTATTTCTGCCAGTGGACAATAAGGTAACAACTGAAGACCCTCAGGGTACTTTAGCAGTTTCCAATGGAGAAGTGCAGGACAACCTTGGCAAAGGTTGTCAAGGTCCTGGAATTGACGCCATTGGCATAGAACAGAGCTTTCCAAACTGTGTGTCGCGACACATTGGTGTGTCGGCTGCAGTGTGTAGGAGAGCCATGCGAACGCATGCACACTGCGGTCTAGGGATCATACAGGACGATACTGCACATCGGGTTTAAACAGCAGATGCGGGCGTCATGACGTGATTACATATCAGAATCCCTGTTGTTTTGTTGCAGACACATTATCCGTTTCTGCAGAAGAGGAGTCTTGTGTAGCGAGCTGTGGGTGTCATGAGGGCGTCAGAATCTGAGGTGCTGAATCCAGCATCGGCATCCCGGCTGCTCCTTGACAATTCGGCTACCATAGTCAACTGACCTCCTACCCCCAACACTTTTACTCCAGTTCCCCCCAATTATGTTATCTTTAAATACTTTTAAATATTCTTAAATATTTACAATAGCCTCCATACTGTGGTGTGCTCACACCAATTTCAGCGGAACCTACATCAGGGTCCCCCAGGGGGTCCTTGACACTTGCAGAGGCCCTGGAGAGAATCCAACCCAGGGGGAAAGATAATGCACAAAAAAACAATAGTGCTCTTGTGCTGCCCCCTCCCCTCTTGATAAGAGTGGTGCTCCGAACCAATGTTGACCGTGATCTGTGAACAGAAAAAGTGATCTTCGTAATTGTAAGCAGCACATCAACTGTAAAACCTCTCTAAATTAAGAGGCATAAGGTGGCTCTGAATCAAAGTACAAACCTTATTATCCATATAATTTTCCTGTTTAGTTACTTAAATTGCAGTTGAATGATCCCTAGAATGGATATGTTTCTAACTAAGAAAAGAAAAGCTGGTGAAGATGACATTTGCAATTAACAAAATGTATCAGCTATAGAGGAAACTACGCAATAATCAACTGTCTCAGTACGTAAGAAGTGTAAAGGAAAAAATTCCAATCCTCATTTATACAATAAATTTTGTGAACCTGGGGTTCACATTTTCTAGTAATGACAACAATCTTTGCCCCCAGTGTTTAGTTTGTGGGAATATACTTGCAAATGAAAGTATGATACCAAACAAATTAAAACATAATTTCACCTCAAAACACAGTAATCTGCCAGAAAACCGAGTATGATACTTTATTGAGCTTACAAAATTTATCAAGCAGCAGTCTGCATCATTCACAAAGAGAATTAAGACATCAGAGAAAGCTCAAAAGGCAAGTTACATGGTTGCTCAAATAATTGCCAAAAACAAGGAACCACATGCTATTGCTGAACCCACCAAAAAGGAATCTTGCGGTGCTATTGTTTGAACAGTGTTTGGGCCAGAACTTGAGATAGGAGTTAATAAAATCCCTTTGACAGATAACACGATTGGAAGAAACATTGAAGACATGTTTGATAACATTAAGCTGCAAATTAAGTATATTTTTCAAGACGATAAAATGATCTTTACAATTATTGTTTGTATACGTTTCATTCATACTGACAGACTTATTGAGCAATTCTTGTGTTGCCTAGAACTTCCAATGAGAACTAGAGGTGAAGATATATTTAAAACTTTAGAATGCTTTATGAAGGAAAAGATTTTGCAATGGTTAAGTTGTGTGGAAATATGCACCGATTGCGCACCCTCAATGGTTGATTCAACAAAAGGTGTTATAACTTTAGCAAAGAAAGAGGATGAAATTATTATAATTACAGATTGCTTTTTACATTGCGAGGCACCAGTCGCGCAAACCATTGGAAATTAATTTATGGACAAAGTGGTTTAAATGGTCAATTACATTAAAAGACCTCTTAAATCAAGATTATTTGGGGGCAAGGTTTAAAAAGCTTCTACTACATACAGACATTTATTGGCTCTCAAGAGGTAGAGTTCTTTGTTGTGTATATAAATTGAGGGAAATGATGCTTAAACATTTTGAGGAAAATCAGCAACATGAAATCCGCAATCTAATTCAAAATAAACGTTGGTGCACAAAATTGGCATTTCTTGCTGCCATATTTGAACAGGAAAACGAGAAAATTTCTTAACAGCAGTAGATACAATTTGTTGCAATGAGACACAAAATAGCAATTTGGAAAAGGTAAGTGAAAGAAGGAAATTTTGAAATGTTTTCCAAAACTGCTTAGTGTGGGCTAAAATGTGACATCAGCTCACTAATTGTTGACCATATAACATTGCTCTGAGAGAAAGTTCAACATTATTGTTATTAAGTGTTGAAATCCAAGACTATGAATCGATCAGAAATCCATTTCTTGCAACTGGGAACTTTTCACTTATTGAAGAAGAATTAGCTGAAATACAAACTGATCGAAGTCCGTTAATCATGTATGAAGAGGGTGACTTAGCTTTTGAATTTGTGTTTCAAAAAAGCATCCAAACATAGGTAAATGAGCGTTAAACATTCTTCTGCAGTTTTCTACTACATACATTTGTGAAGTATCCTTTTCAACGATGACAAACTTAAAGACACTGAAATATGGAAGCTTGAAAATGCTAAATGATGAAATACAAGTCTTTGTCTAATATTCCACCAAATATTGAAAAGCTGAGTTCATCTTTTCATACTCCTGCATCTCATTAAAATGGTAAGTAGTTGTTGCTTTTATTAAAAAAAAATTAATTCTTGCACATATTTAAATATTGTTACTCATAAATGACAACAGTCTTGGAAATGTTATCTTACAACTCATATATTTTTTTAAATATACATGAAAGGTTTTCGTGAGATATCTCGTGTCCCCAACCATTTCGTCATTACAATTTATGTATTTGTCCATATCTCTTATATGTGGTTAATTTAACCTCCAGTTTGCTAGTAAAAGTGAATTACTGTGTCGGGAATTGATGCATGTTTAGAAAGTGTCGCCAACATGAAATGTTCAGAAAGCGGATGCATCTGTTTTTTCATCAGTTCCTTCTACACCACTTACCTGTGCTGTTCCCGTCTCCTAAATCCTAAGCCAGAAACATCTGTCTCTCTCTTTTCCACGCTCTCTTCCCCCATTGACTTTCTGCCTCATCTAAATGCCACTGTTTTAAACACTAGAGCAAAAACAAACTTGTATAGCGTGACACACATTCATCATTTGCTCGATATAGTGAATCAAATAACCCTCCAAGTATGATAATAGCTTTGCTTCACCTATGCTTGGGAAACACCTAGGAATAAATCGTTTTCAATGTACTCCAAGTATACAAATGTGGATCTGACCTCATTCCTCTAGGGTGCATATACACCTTATCAATTCTAATAATTTGAGTCTGCTCCCCCGAAGGAAAAGTTTGTAGAAGGGATGTCAGATGAATTACAGTTACAGGTTAATGATGTTTCCCCTGAGGCATTCTTTTAAAGATGTTCCAAAGTCGAATTATTTGTACGGAGATTTCAGAAATGACAGATATTTTGCTTCTATACTACGTTACCTTTCTAATAAACATGAGACAGGTTTTTTTGATTTATGGTGTGCAAATGGAGTTTGCAGCACTGATTACAAAACTGAATGTGCTAACTATGAGCCTTCCATGATTTTGTTTATGTGAATTTTGATATTTTTCCCGCTCAGACAGTCACAGCTTGGTTGAAAGTAGTAATCAGTCACGTGGTATTAAGGCACTGATAATATTAGAGCTGATGGATCTGATTTACAAGTATAGAGATGAAAATGTTTCTATTGGAATATATGTTGAAAAAGCATTTGCATAAATTAGCTGGTCATATTTTAAAAAGGTCTAATTTTCTGCAGGATTTGTGCAGATTCAAGACCCTTTACACTAATGCAGGATCAGCAGTATTAGTAAAAGAGTTCAAACTAATCTGAAGTTTAACTTGTTGTACTAGACCGCAATCTGTGAAATGGAGATCAAGATAGGCAATGGGTGAACTGAAGTATTTGGGGTCAAAGTACACAGAAATATGCCACAGCAAATGTATTCCAGCCATGCCCCAACAGTAGTGCTGGTTGAACAAGACTAACTGAAAGGCATTGTTGACCACATTTATGGGCTAAAGTTAACATTTTGAAAATGACAGTATTGAATGAATATTTGTAATCATTTGCCGCTTTTGGCTAAACAGATTAAGTACATTCAGAAAGTGTTAAAGAAGTGACTGTGTGTAAGAATCACCAACAACAAGGGTCACCCTATTTGCTTTTCAGAAAAATATCACACATAAGAAATAATATGATGCCAACAGCCACAAACGTACTATATGGACCAAAATGCAACAGAGACCAATCTTGCCATTAATTATGATGAGAAACACAATAGTAAAGAGGACTCCTCTTCCGGTATGGCTCAAAGTATGACTGCTAATGTGAAAAGGATGAGAAATACTTATTTCAATCAGAAACCTTAATTTTGAGGAATTTTGCTCCTAAACTGTAGACAAACTGCTGTTTGGGAAGAGAGAGATTAAAGCAGTATTTTGACGGTAGGTAAAATTTTGATCATGTCGAATTTGATTGAGTTTAATAGTTAAAGCCCAAGCACAAAGCCACTTAAATGGGCATACCAAGATACAGCCATCAGTGGGATACTTGGTGTTCCACAACTATATGAAACGATTAGGAGTAATTTGCAGCCGGCTGCAGTAATTTATAAATGAATTCCAACATTTTGGTTTTAAATGTATTGGAATATGCACGTAAACATGCAACTGAATGAAGTTATTTGGTATTGGCTTGTTAATGGGCTAGTATTGTTGAAAATGAACTCAAAATAGATGGTGTCATCTATGCTATACTGTATATAATCAGAAAATGCTGTTCCCCATCAGCAATTCATCTTTTAATTCTAGATAGAGTATAATACGGAGTTCTCTTACAGTTGTCCAGCTTTCAACAGATAATGGTGCAGCCGTAGTTTGATTTTAAAAAGATTTAACTACGTTAAAGCAAATTATGTCAGTGAATCACTAGTAGTGCTCTTGTGGTGTTCCTTTCACCAATTAATCTTAACCACACAAGTTATCTGGTGAGAAACCAAGTTCACACAGGAGTGTATAGAGTATAAAAATAGGCAAAAAGAACAATTGATGGACAGATTGCAGAACAATGTCATACATTCACCCCAGTACAGCGATCTGGGCCTAAATACATAGTTTTTTTGCTCCAGTTTGAACCCAGCCATATGCAAATCAGTCTTGACCCTGCGCCCATTGGGAAGTCCAGCCCGAACTGCCAGGCCCTACCTGGACTGGAAACAAGCATCCTAGGACCGGTTTCGAGGTTTCACCCCTCATCAGCCAGGATAGATTCACTCCAGTGGCATGGAGAGCACGAACCCACGTGTGGGTATACCGGTCCCACTCGGGGTGACAAATGCAAAAACAACAATTGATGGACAGAATTTCATACATTCACCCCAGTACTGAGATATGGGCCTAAATCCATTGTGTTTTTGCTCCCCATGCCATTACAGTTTGAACCCATCCGTATGCAAATCAGTCTTGACCCTGCACCCAATGGGAACAGTCAAGACTGATTCTGCATATAGCTGGATCTGAACTCTGGTGTTGAAGTGAGCTAAAGAACGATGATGGATTGAACCCAGTTCTGTGACTGGGGGTGAGTGTCTGAAAAGTTTCAGTGCCCCATCCATCATCTCCTTGTGTTAGCTTTGTTCACTCTAAGATGGCAGGGTATGCCCAGACGTGAGTCCATTGCTCACTTTGCCACTGGATTCAAGCTAGCCTAGCTGATGTGGGATGTTACCCTGAAACGGGTCCCAGGATGCTTGTTTCCAGTCCAGGGAAGACCTGGCTTGGCAGTTAGGACTGGACTGTTTCTATGAGGCACTGGGTCAAGACTGATTTGCATATATCTGGGTCTGAACTGAGGTGGTGAAGTGAGCTAAAGATCGATGATGGATTCAACCCAGGTATGTGACTGGGGAGAGAGTCTGAAAAGTTTTCGCGCTCCGTCCATCATCTCTGTATAAATAAGCATGTACATCAATTGCGGACATGAAACATTTGCAGATAGCCTGCTTCCTGCAACTTTATTATAATATGCAAAAAATTCTGATTGTCTGATAATGTGGGTTCTGTGGCTCCAAAGCGAAGCAGGGTGGAGGAAGGGACTGTAATATTTGTATTATCTTTATGGATCACTTAAGTAATTTCTCACTGCTCTGTAGTTTCTTTCAGGGAATGAAGTTCGTCCTTGGGCAATCAACAAACTGCTTGAACCTGCTGTGCGAATGAAAATTCACATGGTCTCTCTCATAACTGTTGCCTCCTGATTCATGACAGATCCAAATGCTATGCGTACTGGGGTGCACAATAAGTCACTAGGTTGAGGGTATAAATTAGGGATTGCAAGCTTTACTTTCCCTTGCATTACTTCACATTTAGGGCTGGTGCTACACTCACAACCCATTTCTTAAATATTCTTTACATTAGTCTTTATCCATCTGCGTGCAAGTCCTCTTGTTTATCTTTCAGACTTTATTGTAAATGCAGATCTGTGATTGCTAGGCGGCAACCAACTGAACAAGAAAAGTGTGGAGAGGAAATTTTTTCTAAGCAGGGCAAACCCAATCTCAGCTATATTAATGCTTGGGTAAACTCCTCATGCCCAGTAAGTAATTTCTTTACTTTTAAATAAGTTTGTTAGGTTTATAAAAATGTAAATTAAAGTTGCATATAAAAACAGCTTATAAAATGTAACAGAAACAGGACCTTCAATTTGACATCCGTAATAAAGCTCATTCTACACCAATCAGAATAAATAGGATTTTTCAAGGCACAGCCTCGGGCTGCCCTCTTCGTTTTTCATCCGAAGCGGACCTCATCCATATACTTTGGGCCTGTCCCACCTTACAGTATTATTGGTCAGGATCTTGCATATACTAAAGCGTATGGGATCCCAAGGGGGCAAGGCTTGCAGCCGCGGAAGATGGCGGCTTGCTGAGAGAGCTGCGCTAGCGGTCAGCAAGTAAACCCACAATCCGGCATCATCCATGTGCAACTGGGGCGCCTGTCAGAGCAAGACCATATCGGAGTGCAGTGGAGTGTCGATCGGATTGGTGGCAGCCTCCTAGCAGCGCCACAACTCAAGAAAACCGCGACCAGAGCCGCTCGCCCTGACGAAGCCAAGATGGCGCCTGCCTGAGATTGTAGCGGAGACTGCTAGCTCCTCTCAATTGCAGCTGCAGAAGGTGGTGCTGCGGTGTGCCCTTCCTTAAGCAGGCGGTGAGTGCAGGACTGAGGCAGCACGGCCGTAGGCAAGACTATGCTAGGCAAATGGAGTGTGGGCGGTGCGGCCCGAAGTAGACAGAGGACACCGCGAGGCGGCGCCCGGATCAAGCGGCGTGCCTTTCCTCCTGCAGGCGGTGAGTGTGGGACTACGGCAGCACAGCCGGAGGCAAGACGCCGCAAGGCGTATGGAGTTTGGGTCATGCGGCCCAAAGAAAAGAGAGGACCCCAAGAGGCAGCGGCCCAGATCAGCAATGGGGCCGAGTGTCCCAACAGTGTGAGTACAGTGCCCGACACAGCAGGGAGCGGCCGTCCGAGATGGGAGTGCGGGCCCCCCCTTGAAGGGAAGTGGGCACCTAGATAGGCAGAGTGGAGTGCCTCGACCAGCGGAGGAGTGGGAGCTGCCCACAGGGACAGATCGGCCCGAGGGCCTACGCATTGGACATACCTACCTGACTGAAACTCAAGCGTGGTCTTGAGGCGAAGAGAAGGCCTGCCTCGTTGGGACATCGCAAATCCAGCTAACGCCTCCACTCTGCCCCCAGAGCCCTACCGCATGCCGATAATTCCCACAGGGCCCGGCCTCCCCCGGGAGAATACCAGAAAACACAGGGGCTTACCTCTCACTTCACCCAGGCTGGCCTCTACGGTGGGTGGCACATCCTGCGCCATAGGCAGACACAGACCGACAGGCCCGGGTCAGTACAACCAGATAGACAAGTACACGGTGGCCATGGGGAGAGAGGAAGGAGCTCCGGGTGGTAGCCAGCAAGAGAACCCTGCAGATAGTGGCCCAGATCCCTTCTTGAGAGACATCATGACCGCTCTTCTGGAGCTCCGCGGAACCTCAGAGCCCAAACTGGACTCGGTGACAGAAGAGGTCAACCTATTGCGAGCGGATTTCAGGAAGATGTCGGAGAAGGTGGCAGTGGCTGAAACAGGCATCGGAAGTCTCCAGTCCAAAACAAAAAGACTCAAACAGGTTGCTGCCCTAATCAAAAATCAAACAGACAACTACATCCGGCTCGAGGATCAGGAGGGCCGAGCCAGACGCAACAACATCCGCGTGGTGGGGGTCCCGGAGGGAATGGAGGGGCCATCCACGGACTGGTTCATAGAAGATCTGGTACTGAACCACCTGAAACCTAAGCGCCTGTCAAACATCTTTTCAGTCGAGCGGGCCCACTGAGCGCTGGGGGGTAAGCCTAAGCCCGGGGCCCCACCCGCGCACTATTATCGCCCATATCCTGAACTTTAGAGACCGTGATGCCATTCTGCATGTCGCGTGTCTGGCGATCTCCAGCTTGAAAATGCCACAATCCGCTTTTTTCCAGACTTTACTCTTCATGTCCAGCGCCAGCGACGGTCCTTTGATGGTGTGAAGAGAGCCCTCAGGGAACAAGGGATGAAATACATGATGCTTTCCTTGCCCGCCTCAAGATCATGGACGGCAGCAAGGCGTACTTCTTTGAGACACCAGAAGGTGCCAGCGACTGGTTGGCAGACAGTGGGCAGGAAAGGCCCGCACAGATCGGAACAGCGCCATAATGGGCAGGACACTGTGAGCGAAGAGAGATCTTTGACTGGCAGCCAGAGACATGAACAGAGAGTAATTAAGTGATCGGGGTGGGTTCGTAATAGAGTTTCTTTCCTTCCTTACAATCTAGGGGGCTGCCTGGGTACTGATATATATCGGTGGGGGACAATGTCTCGAGGAGTTCCTTACAGTATGGAACTCGAACTCCCTCGCAACAAGCTGCTATAATGTAATGTTCACAATGGTGGTTTGAATCAGCCGGGAGTGTATTGGGGTAGCGAGCCAGGGGGATTGGCATCAGGTTGCTCTACTACAGTTATCAGCGTGGGTGGGACATTCGTTAGTTACGTATAACTTTTCTGGCTGACTGCAAGTTCATGTTTCCTCGCCAATTTTGATAGTTGGGATGCTGGGGCGACAGGCACTCTGCAAGTTTGGACGGTGGGAGGTTGAAGACCCACCGAGCAGGGAGGGTGGAGTTGGGAGGGGGGGTTCCTGTTTCAGGGGTTGTGATGTTTTGCTCTAGACCAGCTTAGTCATCTAACATTTTGGAATTTGCCAAGCGACACAGTGAGGACGTGTGATTATCCGAGGAAAGTGAGCCTCTCCAACACACATGGGCGATCCAGCTATTACAACAATATGGACGTGGAACATGTATGGGCTTGGTAACAAGATCAAACGTACATTGGTGCTACAGCACCTTAAAAGGCATTCACCCGACGTGGTTCTAATTCAGGAGTCACATCTGCGTGGGAATAGGTGCAGAGCCCTTGATAGTTTTGGTTACAAAATGGTGGCCCATTCGGGGTTCACGTCTGGATCATGGGGGGTGGGTATTATAGTCCGCAACACCTAGCCCATTGTAATTTCGAGCAGATGGACTGATGATGCCCCTTGTTTGGCTGCGACAGCAAGTAAATGGGAGGGGCACACCTTAGTGTTCTGCTCCTGCTATGTTCTGCCAGGCCTACACTCCTCAACTCTACCGCGTCTGGGCTCCTTCCTGGCGGATCTTCCCCCAGGGGTTCTCCTGATAGGGGTGACACTAATGCACTTACGGATGCAGACCTAGACTGTTCTAGTACTGGGTTGGGCTGCAGGTGGGAGTGGGGCCTGGACGGCTTTGTCACAGCAATGGGAATTAGCAACCTGTGTCGCACTCACAAATCTACATATAGGCAATACACGTTTTGCTCAGCTAGACAGCGGTCCTTTTCAAGACTTGACCACTTCTTCACCCGCACTGACCGGGTGGGAGACTTTGCTGAACCCCAGATTATGGCTGTGGGATCTCAGATCACTCCCCAGTCAGTCATTCTTAGAGGCCTGGTGATTAACATGGCGTCTTTACCTAGAATAGATCTGTGGCGTCTCTGAGACCAGATCATAGGGGATAAACTCCGGGAGGGCTCTTAGCTTTACTTTGATGAAAACCGGGGCTTGGTGGAGTCCCACATAACATTATGGGAAGCGTGCAAAACGGTGCTGAGAGGGCAGGACCAGGCATTGATAGGTGCCCAGAAGAAAGAGAAATCCCTACAGATCAGACAACTAGAAAGCGAAATTGAGCAACTGGAATGCAATGTTAACATTGCCTCTTCTGTTGACCTTCGTCATAGATTGACACTAAAACAGAGGGAACTTCGAGCCCTGGCCGTTGGGAAGGTACGAGCATACGCTCTCGCCACACAACACTGGATTTATGACATAAGTGACAAGGCCCTGAAGTTGCTAGCGTGGCTCAAGCGGCACGACAGGGAGCGTTCCTTGGTAGCTGAAGTACGAGATGCATCGGGGTCCCTTGTATCCACGGGCATAGCGGAAGCTTTTGTGACCCACTTCGAAAGGGTGCACCCCCTGGTCTGCACCAGGACCAAAAACGACTGCTCAGAGTACCTACAGGATTTTGCGTTGCCCACGTTGTCCTCTGACCAAAGAGACCGCCTTGATGTAGATTTTACGGGGGAGGAAATCCGGAATGCCCTTAACTCCTTCCAGTCCAGGAAAGCGCCTGCTTCCAGTAGAGATATATAAAAGACTGGCAAACGTCATTATTAACCCCCTTCTTCAAATGTATTCGGAAGCACGTGAGCTAGGTAGGCTCCCCACTGATCAACGAGATGCCACGATCGTGGTCATTCATAAAGCAGGGAAGCCGGCAGACCACTGTTCCTTGTACCGCCCCATTTCACTCATCAAAATAGAGGCCAAGGTCCTGGCCAAGGCTCTAGCAGACAGATTGGTGTCTGTTATTCCTGATTTGGTACACGTTGACCAATCAGGGTTTATGCCCCGTAGGAGCACCCGCCACACACAACCTGCGGCGTCTGTATGGGGTACTTTACATGACCAAGGATGTTGGGAACACCCAGACAGCATTGATGGGGTTAGATGTCCGATGGCGTTTGACAGTATTGAATGGCCTAACTGTTCATGGTGCTCCAGAAATTAGGCTTTGGCCTGATCTTCTGTAGTTAGGTGCGCCTTCTGTATGAGCAACCTACGGCTCGAGTGAGGGTCAAAGGCGCCGTATCCAGGGTTTTTCCCCTTAGAAGGGGCACCAGGCAGGGCTGCCCCCTGTCCCCCCTCCTCTTTGCGCTGGCTCATTGGATTAGGAGGGACTGGTCAATCTGGGGTTTGGCGCTGACCGACGAGTGGGAAAAGCGTATTTCCTTATACGCTGATGATATTGTGCTATATATGGCACGACCGTACCACTCGATAGCACAGGTGTTACACCTCTGAGTTATTCGGCAGCTATTCTGGCTACACAATTGATTGTACAAAGTCAGTGATCTTCCCCCTGTCGGGCCCTCTTCCTCGGATCCCCACTAGGTGTCCCATCTCCGTGGCGACTGGCGGGTTCAAATACTTGGGGATATATGTCACAAGAGACAAGGAGGAATTCATTGCGAGAAACCTCAAGCCCCAACTGGCTTGCCTGGGGGCTTACGTGAGTCACCGGCGATTACTGCCTCTCTCCCTCATGGGCCAGGCGGCATTATTTAAGATGCTTGAGCTGCAGAGGCTCTTGTATATCCTGCAGAATACACCGTAGCCTGTCCCTCCGGTTATATTTAAACGAATATCGCATGCGGTACGGACGTTGCTGTGGGATGGTGGGATCCTGAGAATAGCGCTACACAAGCTTACCAGAGGGGTATACGATGGTGGCCTGGCGCTTCCAGACGGCTAACTGTATGGGCCTAGCAGGTTCAGGTGGTCAACAACTGGGTATTTACGGACAGTTCTGGACCTGCTTCTAGAGGAGATAGGATGATCATGCCAGAGGGGAAAACTGCGAGCCCCTTCTCTATGCCCGGAGACCGTGGGTGGAGCCCCTCTATGGCTCGGAGACCAGTTAAGAGAGGTGACAAAGTTGACCGGTTTCAGGGGTTGGAAGTTAATTGGCATTGAAAATTTGGGAGTCGTTTGGAAAGAGACCGCCCAGATCCTTTACTTATCTCAAGAAGGAATAGGACCTCCATGACTCGCAAAGCTGCCACTACTTACGTCTCATACACGCATACGCTCATACATATGCAGTGGCACATCAATCCCGGAATACTCCCCCATGGAGGATAGACTGCTCCTAGACCCCATACTAGCAAAAGCCCACATCCACCATCTACCGCAAGCTCATAAACAATATACCGGACCCTTTGACGTTGCTTAAGGAAGCATGGGCTCGGGATATTGGTAGCCTGGATGACAACGACTGGCAGGACGCCATTCAGCGTCCGCGTAAAATAGCAATCCGCTCAAGGTTTAGGTTGGTGCAGTTAAAGATCCTCCATCGTATAGACTATCCTGGCACACACCTATACGCTTGGGGCAGGAGTCAGTCGTTCCTCTGCATGAGGGGCTGTCAAAGGGAGGGCACCTTCTACCATATATTATGAGAGTGCCCTGAGATTGTTCCCTTCTGGACCACAGTCACGGACACCATGGCTGCTGTGGTGGGCGATACGGTTCCAATGGAGCCAAAGTGGCTGTTGCCAATGATTAAAGGGTACAAAGACTGGTCCAGGTATGAAGAGATCTGGCTAGCATTGGCAGCGGGGTGGCGAAAAAAAACTTTGCCGGGGATCCCCATATTAGGATGAATGGTGTAAGGTCTTATTTAATGTCCGCCTGGAAAGGAGGGACCAAAAAAGAGAAGACTCCAACACCCATGGGGAATAAACAAAATTCCTAAGGTGTGGGGGCCCCAATTCGTTTTTCTGAAACAAACTTCCACTTTGGTAGTTTAATTCTAAAATACAAATACTTTGAAAGTGTTTGGTAAACACCAGTCAAAACAGACAGAGGACCTCCACCAACGTTTTGTACGCTGAAAGGAATCACTGTAATTGCAGCTACTTTTAAAGTACAAAGATGACCACAGGCCTAGGGGTCACCTCTAAATCTAACAAACGGTAGGCATTACCATCTGTCAAACCAGAATCAAACTATAATTAAAGCATGGAAAGAGTGTTTTCCAACCATGGGTTAAATCTCATTAGTCCAACCGTGACTAATTTTGCTCTAGCCTTTTTAGTATTTAACAATGAATGCCATCCCACAGAGTTGTCAATTATAAACCCTGGGTAATTGAATTACACTTTCTCTAACTGGGTCTCTCAACTTTCCACTCGTATGTTATTAGACCTACCAAACCTTATAATATTACTCTTGCAAGAGTTGATAGAGTTCTGGTCTGCATTACAATGCTGCTCCACACAGTTAAGTGATCGCTGGAGACAATAGGATCGTACCCAAGCAGCAGGATATAATCTGCATGAGAAATGCCATGGACATGAATGCCACCAATTTAAGGAGGAAACCCACTGAGTGGAAGGAGTTTCACATGAGGATTTGCACTATAGAGTTAAAATAATAACAGTGTTCTCATACACTGCATTTTGCCCCAAAGCAAGTAAAACTTTGCCTTAGCAGCAATACAAGACTGTATGTACAGTAATAGTACTCCTCTCAACAAGTCTTCAAAAATTATCAACCACAATTTAACACCAATGCTGATTTACTCGGTTGAATGCAAATTTTAGGTAAAAGAAAGCACAGTATAGAGGAGGATTAGGTTTCACAATCGTAGTGCGTATGCAATTGGTGAGGAATATTAAATTATGGTTTAATATTTTTATTAACAAATGTCAATAACCCATCATAAAACAAAAACACTTTCAATTACAACGTGTAGATCAGGGCGAGTGCACACTGCATTGTGTAGCAGTAACATCTACATTTAGCGTTACCATCCACTAACCCATAAACCCAACATTATGACCCTTCCAGGAAACAAATGGGTAAGAGAATCAGGTAAATATACAAGGAAACATGGCTTTCAAACTTCAGCCAAAAAACAGAGCTTAAAGCATGGCTAGGGAAGCGAAGAGGAGAGTTGAGAAGTTAATCAGAAGACCTTTAACATGCAGAAGAAATAACATCCCCTCCAAGTTCCAGAAAACATTCCCCTCCACATTGCAAGTGCTGTGATAAATTTATTTGAGTGGTACTGCAATATTACTGAGAAATAAGTGGTCATCCAAACAGGAATCAGCAACGGATATTGTCCAACTCCATCCTCTCTGGAAGGATCTACTGGGCCTATATTGAAAAAGATATAGGACTTCTCTTATTAGGATACCCTCAGTTTCGCTGGCAGCTTTATCGTCGCCAAGATCCCCAGACTGAACCATTTACACTTCATTAGCAGCAGTTGCCTTCTTATTTCAGTTGTGGCACTGCTGTCAGGAAAGACCCAGATCTATTTTCATATTAAACATTCTGCTTTTGAAGTCGGCTGCTTTAATATGGGGTCATGCCTTTCTGCTTCATGCAGAACTGTAATGACTGTACCACTCAACATGCCATCCGAAAGGTTAGAGGGTTAAGAGGGAAAACAGAATTCTCTCTTATATATCAGTGGAAGAGAGTAACTGGGTCAAGTAACCTGAAAAAAAGACGTGTGTCTCCGCTATCACCTCCATTCCAGAGGCGAGAGTCAGAAAATAGAGTATACAAATACTGTACTCCTCAGTCTACCACACAAAGTAAGCATGGTATTAGTGGCACCATGACGAAACTCCAAGGGGGCACTGGTACAAACTGGTCCAAAGGACTGGAGACGTGGTTGATCACTTAAAGTTGAAGCATTTCAGGAACCCAGAGAATGACCACTAACAGCTCTTTCTAAGTTGCTAGCAACATTGGTGAGAGGGTAAAGCACTGTATACCTTGTGGTAAATAACCTTATGCTATAAGTTCACAATGTTACATAATGCTGTGGTCTTAAGAAAAATTATCAATAATCAGCTCCTTTGCACACCTGAAACCTTGGAAACAATAGCAGACTTGCTTAACAAAGAGAGATACATCACACTGCCAAAGTCTGATAAGATGTGCAAACGGACCTCAGTATTGGGATCCTTCTCTGTCCAGGCAAGGTGTCATTCCATTCTGCATACAGAACTGACTCATTCCTGTGAAAATGACAAGTTGGTAACAGAACAACAATAAGTCTGAGTTCATAGGTCCAAATAAGCTTTATTGAAAGTGGTATAAAGAGTGGATCCATACGGACTTTCGGAACAGCAGCAGAGGTCATAGAAAGGCTTATAAACCTAAACTAGAACCATCAAGCTCCTGTCTGGGGCACTTGTGAAGAGCCCTAAACACCCACAAGGAACAAAGGGGATTTAACAGATGGCTAATAAAGTTCCTCTTTAGAGGAAACATAACTCTTAAAAGAATGTTATACTGGCCCCAGCTATTAGAAGCAACTAGACTGATGAAGCTCCGAGTCGCAATGAGTGGCTAGACAGCCTTTAACTTACTTTTTCAGTTAAGGAACTTTTCAAATATCTTAAGACTTATTTAGGACTTCCTGAATTTTAGCCACCCAAACATTTTGTCAAAAATATAGCTTCTTCATAAAGACAATCAAGGAGTTTTTCAGCTGATGGCATTTCACAAAAATCATATTACTGGTGGTGACACCTAACATTTTACATTTGTAAAATCCGCTTTAAAAAAGCCAGCATTTCCAGTCCAAAACCATCCAGCTAAAAGAAGGTAAATGTATCGAACAAGTGGAGTTAAAGATGCTATTAAAATTGATCTACTTAACCATTACAATAATAAGCAATATACTGGACTAAAACGACAAAAATGGTATTATTAAATACCGAGAAAACCACTTTGGAAGATTTGAGCTCTGAATCTTGTACACAGAAACCAGATCCTGTGGGTGTGCGAAATAAGCAGTGTTTTGCCAACATTTGGATTAAAACATTTAGTTTATTTATGGAGTGCTAAAAACACACACACATACATATATATATTTTTAACCGCATCGGTGCGGCGCATTTTCCTGCTGTGCGCTGAAGTTTTAAAAAACCCGCGGTTCATGACGAGCTCAGCTCGTAATGAGCGTACGAGAGGTGTACCTCATGACGAGCTGAGCTTGTCATCAGCATCGATGTGCCTGTGGGTATCTCTGCATGAAAGGAAAGAGAATAATTCTTGGATTAGAAACCTTGGATCAAGCGATGTCATATTGGATTATGCCATTAAATTGTATTGAAGGTTCTTAAGAGACCAGACACTCTGTAGGAGTTTGTGGATGAAGCACTTCACAAGAATATTTGAAAAACTTGGCTGGTCCCTTGTCTAAAAAGCTCATTCTGAGATCTGTGCAAAATACCAGGCTTCGTTGAAATGAATGTTTTCAGCCAATTTTAGACTCTCGGGGCTCTATTATGAGTTTGACTACCCTGCCGCCAAACCCATGTGGAAACAGCCTGCCGTATTTTGACTTTTTAAGTCATTGGTGGGCTTTTCCTTTGGCGTTCTCATGGCAGTGCCTATAAAATAGGCACTCCATTGGGAACATCAAATGAAGCTCCTGCACGGCATGGACAGAAATGGTGGAACTTCTGTGCATGCACACATGTTGAGCCCTCCTGTGTGCATCCACAGAGCGTGGGGCACAAGGGGGCCCTGTAGGGCCCCCTTTCTTTCCTCACCACCAGTTTTCATGGAGTAAAGACCTCCATAAAAACAGTGGCGGTGAGGAAAGTCTTAATATGCTTGGCAGGACCACGGCGGTCCAGACAAGCATATAGCTGCCTCTGGTTCGCCACACCACTGGAAGAGTCATCAGTCTCAAGGCGGCACGATCACTAGGGTCGTAATGGGGCAGTCGCAAGACCGCTATGTTACAACGAGTCGTAATAGGCCCCTTAGTTAAGGGACATTTTTGATTTGTCCCAGCATATTTTCCCTTGCAAGAACTGCTTTAGAAATTTATGAACAGAAAACAATTAAAGAGGAGTAAACCAGTGATTTAGATGTGTGCCGTAACTGGAAACCATAAGTTATTCTGCATCCCATCCTTGGAAACTTGTAAAGTGTATGTATATACACAAGTTAATCCACAAGAACACAGTTTCAGATTGGGTGGTCAAAGTATAACTGAAAGAACATGATGCTCATACACCAGCAGGCAGAAACTCCCAAAGCATGACAAAAATCACATATTTACAGAAATAAGAAATTAATTGGTAGTCAGGGTAAGCCAATATAATTTGGGGATAGAAGGCAAGGTATGATAATACAGGGTCAGTTATTAAGGCGCTCAAAGGGGATATTTAATTTCTTTTGATATTTATGAGTGGCAAAGTTGGCTTTTTACCTCACATTCAAGAGCCCATTACCATCCTTCTGCACCTTCATGCCAGTACTGGCATCTTCATGGTCTGGTTATTGAAGGAGTGGGGGTAACTGTTCGATGGTTTGCTTTGCTGTCATCTGTGACGACTCCAGCTTATATTTCTAAAGAAAGGTATTAAATCTACGGGTCATTTGGCAGGGGTTCCCAGTGCTAGTGCTGTCCTCTCCCAGGTTTTGCATGTTGAAATCATCCAGTAGGATTACTTCTGATGTGTGGTTGCAGATTTATTTTTGCAAATGGGCAAGAAGTTTTTCCGTTTTTCCCCACAGATCTTCTACCATGGGAATTAAAGTAAACCTTCGATATTAAAATTGACTGTGTGCCTCCATTTATTTTTGTATTTGGCACTCCGATACTGAAGTTTCTTATCTCTTACTCTGTACTTCATGTCTGACCACTTAGTCTTCGGAAAGCTCTCAACACTGGCTTTTCTCACTGGACATCTAAGCCTGTTTGCTCTCCTGTCTCAGTCGGGCTGCAGAAACTTAGCTGTTCCCTACAGAGTCAACAAAATGGCCAGGTAGCATCTCTGGCACCTTTGTCAACCAAATAGAAGAAATATCAAGGAAAGGCTACACTGTTGATCCACTGAGCGACTGTAGTATGCTGCAAGGCTGCTGCTGAACAGGCTGCAGTCCTGATAAAATCAGCCCATAGCTTATCAGCTGCAGCAGAAGACTTTAACTAGTATGCTTCAACATACGTAATCATGTCGGACTAGAGGTGTCTATGGCATTCTTTGCTATCAAGTCAAATTTGCTTTATTCGAGATAAAAGCATAGTACATAGTTAAAAAAGAACACATTTGTTTGAGGTTAAAATATATTTACAAACTCCAATACTTATCATTTTGTTAATACAATTTAAAAAGAACATTTTTTTACTAAAAATAGTTAGAAAAAAGCATTTTGACAGTAATCGTGGATTAGTGTGGCAAAATGGGCTTTTGACAACCAAAAATACTTTGACCTTTAGTTTTCTTTATTTCCTTTATTAAATTGGCGGGGTCCCAACATATCACCCAATATTTTTCTTAAAAAAAAAAAACATAGCAAAACAAGTACTATCAAAGCCAAACACATAAGACCTTTTCTCAGTTCAGGGTAGGAGTGGTACCTATAGGCCCCACAAACAAAGTTCTGTTTGAATACAACACCCACGCCATGCACTAACATTCATATGGGCATGCTGTGTGATTGGTAAGAGGATAAAATTGTTTTTGAGTGAATGGAAGCACAGACTAGTGGGATCTGTTTTGGATACCCCAGGTAAAACAGCCCATAATGAAGGTTGCGGTACCGTCTCCACAGACAGTGGAGCTACATGGATTGCATTCCTGAGGTAGAGAACATTCCCTTACACAAAGTTGTGAAGTATGATGGAGGTATGGCTGTCTTTATTAGTAACTTGTTATATGTTAGCAAGAATCTGGTGATTACATCTCCTGAGCACTATGCAAGTTGAAAATTGGAAGGGGAGGTAGGAAGGGCCTTGCCCTTTTGGCTCTAGCTGAGCGCTACTCCAGAAGGCTGATGACATTCAGGCGCAGTCTTCACGCTTCAGCATGCTCCTGTTTTGGATTAGTCCTTCTTTGAGCCAAACCTAGCACTAACTTCTATGAGAACAATCAGAGTGGCCACCAAAAAAGAGTTTTGATAGCATGCAAGCAATACACTCATATTGTGAAGAACAGAAAAGTGAGCGTTATTCTATTGAAGTCTGTTTAGATTTCACTTACAGTCCCCATGGACATTTTACATCTGTTCATAATAAAGATGTGTATGAGACAACGGTCAGTTTTAACACGCAGGAGTAAAGCAAAACGCCTCCATCTAAAACTCAACATGCAGACTCATATTCTAGTTTAGCAGATTAACAAAGATCCAGTATGGCCTATATTAATTATCAAAGGCTGGTTAATGCGGGTCAAATGGATTTATGATAATACTGAGTTCACTCTTCACCATCTTGAGGTGGGACCAAACAACAACAAAAAAAAAAAAAAAAAAAAAAAAAAAGAAGGGGGGAGACTGAACACGGCGACTCGCGGATGCAGCACGACGCGCTCTCTCTCAATATCGCACCATACCAAGCCAGAGGCACAAGAGGCTAGCGACCTGCTGGGAGGGGGGACACGAAGTGACGCAGTGGATCTAACAAGAACAACACACGGTAAGAGGAGCAAATGCAGCTGCAGCCATTTTGAGGGGGGACCAAACAGGCAAAAGAGAAGATTGAACACGGTCTGCAACGGGTGTGCGACTAGCATAGTCAGCGCGACGTGCTCTCACGAGCGCAGCCCATCACTGGTTCTTGGTAACACAGCGGCCATTTGGATCAGGTTGACACACCGATCATCGAAGGCCATCTTGGTGAGGGCAAACATAGCGCTGCTGCGGCCATTTTGAAGGGAGATCAAACAAGGAGACAGAAGATAGGACACGGTGTCTCGCGGAGGCTCTCAAGACCGAGGCCAATTAACGAGGGAGTAAGGGCAGCGAGTACAATTAAAACAGACACAAAGAGCGGCCACCCTGAGACGAGGCCATAGGCACACCCCTCCCAAGGGACAAGCATGTGAACAAGGCCACAGCAGTGGAACAAGGCGTAGTAAACGCAGCTAGACATACCCCCAGGCCAGGAAGACCAGACAAAAGAGCTGGCGGGGGCAAAAACCAGAACCAGGACGATCAAGTGGCCGTGTCGATTCAGAGAAGAAGTTTCCGCACCGCAGGGGAATACCACCACTAAGGCCGCCAAAGCAACCAAAGCGCCTAAAGAAGACCCAACTAAACAGCAGCAAAGAGAGCGCAGGCTCCTAACTCACCAAATCAGAAGGGGCTTTGACACCATGGCAGGGAAGGACGAGAAAAGAATCTCAAACCAACCAAAAAAAAGCAAGAACGAATTGAGGAAGACATAATGGATGCGGAAATCGACGTAGCAATCACCCAACTCAAACACAACAAAGCTCCCGGACCGGATGGGTACACGGCAGACTTCTACAAGACATTCATCGGCCAACTGAGACCCATCATGGCCGCAACCTTCACGCAATGCATTCACAGGGGCAGAGTGACAGACTCCATGGCCGAAGCCAACATCATTGTGATACCCAAAGAAGGGAAAGATCCGCAACTTCCACAAAACTACAGACCCATTTCCTTAATCAATGTAGATTGTAAAATATACGCGAAAATCCTGGCAAACAGACTGAACAGGGTCCTACCACTACTCATCCACAACTCGCAAGTGGGCTACATCAAGAACAGACTTTCCCAGGATAACACGCAACTACTATGCCATCTCATCAACCACACAACACACAGCGAGGACCAGGCAGTAATGATAGCTCTAGATGCTGAGAAAGCCTTCGACAGAGTATCATGGCCCTTCCTCAACGCATGCATGGAGAAATTCGGACTAGGTACAAAATACAGAACAATGGTAATGGCCCTCTACAACAAACCAAGGGCCAAGGTGGTGGTAAACGGGTGCACATCGGAGACACTAACGCTGGAAAGAGGCACAAGGCAGGGCTGCCCCCTATCACCCGGTCTCTTCCTCCTGGCACTAGAACCACTACTAGCCACAATAAGAAACAACAACGACATAACCGGTGTCAAAATCAAAAAAGACGGTGAAACTCGCAGCCTACGCAGACGATATCCTCATCACCACCACGGAGCCCACCTCATCAATCACAGCCCTAATGGAGACCATAGGGGAATACGCAGCAGCCTCGGGATACAAGCTCAATAAGGACAAGTCGGAGTGTAAGCCAATGAACGTGCACACCACTAAAGATGTACTGGGCCAGTCGGGCTTAGCCTGGCAAAACAAACCGCTCAAATACCTAGGCCTACTCTTCGGCAGGGACCTAAAGACAACACTGGAACACAACGAAGAGGCCATCCTGAAAAAGATAAAGGAGAGATTGGACACCTGGTCGCCCAAATACATAAGCTGGTGGGGCGGGATTGAAACGATCAAGATGATGGTTACACCAGCTATCAACTACACGCTCAGCATGCTGCCCCTGGCTACGACAGACAACTTACACAAGAAACTTGATAAACTAATCAATGGCTTCATCTGGAGAGACAAAAGACCGAGAATAAGTCTACAAAAGCTGAGGCTAACAAAAAATTTGGGAGGCCTCAACCTAATGAACTTCAAAAATGTCCAGATGGCTTGCCTAGCGAAACAGGGCACCTTTTGGCTGACCAGCTTGCAGGAATACGAACCAGAGTGGCTGAAGGTGGAAAAAAACATCTAGGGGGGCTCAACCCCATAGCGCTACTCACAGCGAACAAACAACCTCACCGATTCAACCCAATCCTCAGACACACCAAAGAGACACTAATGAAAATAGACAAACGAATGGAACAGAAACTGAAGGGTTCAACCTGGGAGTCGATCTGGCTAAACACAAAAATAACGTACCAGGGTAAGACACTAAGCAGTGAAACGTGGATGGAAAAAGGCATAACCACACCCAACCAACTGGAAACAAAAAAACTCGCCAATCACATTCCAAAACCTGCAACAACTACATGACCTCCCGGCAAAGGAACTATACACATTCCTGAAAATGAAAACGGCCATTACAAAGGCAAACCTAAGCCAAATTCCGCCAACCATCATCAAATACATGGAAGCCCTCAACGCGACTGGCCACCACACAGCAAAAATATACAAGCTTCTCAACCTTCAAACATCCTCGCTAAACAAGAAAGTAATGAACACATGGGAATCACTCCTTGGAAGGCAGCTAAACGAGGAAGAAAAGGGCAAACTGTGGCGGTCGGCAACAACAAACAAGGTCACGCCACAACTGGCACAAACTAAGTTCTGGCTCCTCCACAGAGCATACTGGACCCCGGCAAGACTCCACAAAGTAGGCATAAGAGACACGAGTATCTGCTGGAACTGTGATAAAGAGGAAGGGACCCTGGAACACCTAACCTTCGAATGCCACAAAGTCAAGAAGTTCTGGGCGAAAGTAAACAACTTTATCAATGACATCACCAACAAGAATATAAAGCTAACCTTCGTGAGCCTCGCCACAGGCTTCATGACGGACTACCTGAACAGCAAAGAGGAGAGAGACCTGGTAGACATCCTACTAACGGCAGCACTAAAAATCATCCTAACAAACTGGAAGAACACAGCCAAAGCAAACTTCAAAACATGGATAAACTGGGTCACTTTCCTCAGAGGCGCTGACAACATCACCAGCAAGTTCACAAAGGAGCACAATGCCAAAGATGGAATGTGGGAGCTCCTCGAAACATACCTGGAGTCACGAAGGACTTAACGACAAACCCCCCCCGCCCCCCCTTTCTTTCTCTCTTCTTTCTGCATTATAATGTACTGTATGTAACTTCGGATATGAAACTTATATTTTAATAAAAACATTTGAAATATAGAAAACCTTATTATCCGGGAGGGTATCTATCTGAGTGCACCCTGATAAACTAATCTGCAACTACATAAGTACTAGACAGTGTACAAGGGCAGTTTAATAAAATTCACTGGACTGAACATATTTCATAAAAGAAATACAGTAACCATCGTGTAGGCTGTAGATGTAACAGTTTCTGAGAAGTCAGTAACTCCAAGTAAACTGGAGGCATTCCATACAAAACAAAAATGTGTTCGTGCCCATTGACTTTAAATCGTTTGGAGAGCAACAATGCAAGAAAAAGAGTAATATGACATTCGGGACATAAATGCATTATTAAACTTGTACCAATCTCTCAAAATGCAACAAAAGAGCTAAATAAATTTTACATACAAGCCCACTGCAAAAACAGTTGTCAGCCAGGCGTAGAAAAAACTTGTCAGCCCTACCACTCAAGCGCAGTCTTGTGTCTCACTGCATTAACCAGAGTCTCACAGGCGCTCAGACCCACGCATATAATAACCCGCTGACTTCGTGCTTCAACCACTCATGAAGTCACTGACACCATAAACAAACCATTCAGGTACCCACTGACACCCGGCTGCACGAGCATGGCTACACCCTATCCTACCCAAAGACGGTGACCCCCACTGACACCCTACCCGATACAGTCAAAAACTTGCCAATAACCAATCTCCAAGACGAAAACTGGATGCGTCCTTTATATAAACAATGAAGAAAAAAGATCGTCCTACTCGCACCACACCTATGCAATAGCCCCTGGACACTGCACCCAGAGGTAAAATTACGGGAGGGTCTAGGTGACCGCATCCGTCTCGTTAACGGCGCAGCACTCAAGAGCCCCATTTCCGCCCGTTGCAAAATGATGGAATAATTCTGGAAGCTTGCTGCACTCAGCCCCGTGCAGCACAGTAGTTCCCCTTTAAAATCGCCACCCAGTGACTTAGAGAAGACGGCAAGTCCGATCCCGCCCATACAGCGATCGACTGAGACTGTACCACGGTTCTAAAACATAGAGGGATGCCCTAGGTGTCTCCCACATCCTAGCCTCTCGGTGACATTTATCCCTTCATCCAGATTCACTCACTCAGCCAGGACTCCAGACTCTCCCCTTCCGCCTCCGCCATCTTTACCGGTCGTACTCTCGTACAACGTCTCGCGAGAGGTAACGAACCACCAACAGCAGCAATAGTCTGGACTTGAAAAGGAAAAGCGGGAAAGGATAGTTTTCGACAAGACTGATTTTAACATACTTTCAACAATAAACAGATAGCACCTCTTTATAGCTCCACAAAACCTGATTGTAAATAACCCCAGACCTGTAGTAAAAGAAATAAAGATAGCGTTCATTAAACATCTCCAGTCTGAAATAATAGTTTTAAATAATCCTAAATCAGAAAAAATGTAGTTTATTACCTAATTCCCACCCCCTACTTAAAATGTATTTTAAACATCCCTCAGAGCAGATTGAAATAACAGACTTACTTTAAGGAAGAAAGTTGGCTGAACTTGAATCACGTCAATTAAGGGAAATAACAGCGAGATTGGAAAAAATGGGAGAATTAAGCTACTCTGTCACCGACTAATGTATACAGGATGTTACTTTGATAAGGATTTGAGGATAGACAGCTTAAGATATCAGAGAATTCTAAATTGAGGGAAATGTGTGAGTCACTGGAAAGGTTGCAGAAACTAATTGCTGTATCACCGACTAATGTATACAGGATGTTACTTTGATAAGGATTTGAGGATAGACAGCTTAAGATATCAGAGAATTCTAAATTGAGGGAAATGTGTGAGTCACTGGAAAGGTTGCAGAAACTAATTGCTGTATGGTTTGAAATGGAAGTCAGTAGGAGGAGAACCAACGTATTAAAAAAAATACCTAAAAGGAATTAACCACTTTCTGTCCTTCCCCCAGATGTGGATAAAACTATCCAGTAGATAATTAGAATTTTATCTGTCACAATAACACTAATTGAGTGGCGAAAGCCAGATTGTCAAAATTTCATATGAGGGAGTGCTAGGGGCTCAGATGTAAATAGATGTATAATAGCGACACCGTTAACCCCAGTGATGGCATCCTTGGTGTTTGATCAAACAAGGTATGTGTAAAATTCCTGTCCAACATCTGCTCTGGTTTATTTATTTTGAAAGTTTTATAGAGCGCGAACAAGACGCTTGAGGATATCAGAGCGCTTTACAATCAGTGAGGGATAGTTATGCAACAAAATAGCAACAGGTAAAATGCGTATACATAGCACAATGTAAACAGTAAATCAAAACAATAACAGGTATAACGAGTATATAGAAGAGATATCGGTAGAGGTACTTGTGAACTCGTAGTTTCCTTAGATAGTGTTCATGTGAATTTATCCATGAGAATCGCTTTTACTTCCTTTTTGAAAAGTGCCGAAGATGTGATAAGTCTGATTTCTGGGGGTATTGCGTTCCAGATCCTAGTTTGATTCAGGAACAGTTACTGAGCTCCAGCAAAACAACAATGGCTTATTTGAGTAAGGCGGTATGTTCAAACCAAAAACCAACCTATCGTTTGCGCATGACCCTTGTGACTGGAAATCCTGATTTTAAGCCAGTACTCACAGATACAAATTATTAGACTTAGACAGATAGAAAGGGAATCCTGCTTGGTTCATTATTTGCCTGCTGATACTTTCCATCACAAACTACAAACATACACCCACTCCTACCTCTAGACTACACATATGATACACACCATGAAAAACTCCAATGCCAATCTTTCTCTCTTCCCCCTAAACTAACACATATACAGCAACACAGCAACTCCCTTTTAACCACCTCTCATCCATTGGATAATTAAGAACCTTACTACATGACCCACATGGTGCAAAACCACCCCTAACTCATACACCTTCCTCCCTAAACTAACGCAAAAAAAGCAACATGCTTCTCACAACTCTGCTTCTCTATGTCTACTGCACAACAAGGTTACACTACAAAAACAACACAGCTCACCAACTTACTCTAACCCTCCATCTCCACCATCTACACATGCAGACCCATCAAACAGCCTCCTTAGCCTGCTAGACAAGGAAAACGATACAGAACAGCTAGACAATTGCTATCCTCATAAAGCTAATACCAACACTAAGGGCACACCTGCTACAAGTCCACAAAATACTGCTCACTCTTCTACAAAACAAGTCACGCTGTCACCAAAGCACATTCTCTAAACTGTCTACTTATAAATGCTTGATCACTCTAAAAAAAACAAATACATCTACAACCTTCTCACTGACACAAAACCTGACATACTCTTCATAACCGAATCATGGATGTGAGATGATATGACTCCAGTCCTGCATGAAGCCGTTCCTCTAGGCTATCAAACTATCAAGCAAAATCATATAGGCAAAAGAGGAGGTGGCCTAGCTGTTGTGTTCAGGCACACATTATAGATCACTAAAGCTGACAATGTCTCCATACAAGGTTGTGAGGTCCTTTTCACCAGATGCACTCCTACACCGTCTTCGTCCTGTAACTTCCTCATGCTCCTTTACAGACCACCACCTAGCAATACAACATTTCCAGACACACTTCTAGAGATGGTTTCTAACCTGAGAACACTGCACTCTAACCTATGCATTTAGGGTACCTCAACATTTGGTTTGACAATACAAATATGCCCAATTCGAAAACAATCTCATTGTTGGCCTAGCCACACTGAGCCTACATCAGACCATCCACACATTTCTGGACACATCCTAGATGTGATATTTGCAAATACAGAACTATTTACCTACATACTAGTTACCTTTCAAACAATAGCTCCACTCACATGTTCATAACACCATTTGCTTGCTTTCCAACATAAAACCACACAAAGCAGCGCACCTAAAACCACCTTACGTGCATCCACCTATCGACTGTTGAACAAATTCAATTTGGAAAACATAAAAACACAGCTAACATCCAGTATAGAACTAGACACAATAAATTCTGTTCAAAAGCTATATGAGTGCCTACAGGATGCTTTTGATATCCTAATACCACAAAAAACTACACAACAGACCAAAATAAAACAGGCACCGTGGAGAAATACAGAGATAAAAGAGATAAAACAACAAATCAGAAAGCTGCAACGTGCCTGGCTCAAGGCAAACACAAATCAAGACAAACTTTGCCCACAGAAACTTCACAGATTATATAAGTCAGCTAGCAAAAAAGCTAAGAAAAGGTACTAATCAGAAATAATTCAAAATGCTAAATGTGCAAATAAAGAATTCTATCAAATTCTCATTGAAATTCTTAAACCAAATTGCCTAGAAGTAGCGCATCCCGTTACTCAGGATTTCGCAGACAAACAGGCAAATAATTGCACGCCCAAAGCAGACATATTGGACTCATATTTAAAAAAAAGAAAAAGCACCAGCACCTACCTTTTTCCAAAACAACAATCCAAGAGTACTCTAACCCAGCCTCTCCCTACCTTTCGACAAATTTCACACAATGTGTCCACTTTCCTTGGGCCTGGTCAAAGCAAATAGGCCTGCCGGCAGCCATTCTGACCCGTGCCAACCGAAACCTTCAAGACAATTCTTCTAACAACCTCTGCTGCCATACCATTAAGAAGAATCATCAACAGTTCCCTAAATACAGGAATATTTCCAGAAGAACAAAAAAAGTCATACATACTCCCATTACTGAAGAAAATTAACCTCGACCCCCTGAACCCCAACAACTTCAGACCGATTAAAAATGGACCCTTCCTGGCCATACTGATTGAAAGAGCAGCATTCACCCATTTGTCACAATTCATTGAGGATAATACCATACTTTCAGACTTCCAAACGAGATTCCGTCCAGGAAGAGGGGCATAATCTGCCCTCTTTGTCATCTGGGATGACCTTAAGAACACAGTTGACTGGAACAGGTTGCTATGCTACTTCTCTTGGATCTCTTGGCTTCCTTTGACACAGTTGAGCTTGATACTCTGATACAAAGACTCTACGAAGCCGGCATAGAGGGGACTGCTCTAGATTGGATCCACATCCTACCTTTACATCAGAACTAATGTCATCCATACCTCCCTTTCTCTTCCAAACTGTACTTCACAAAAGCAGGGGCCCCCTAAGTCTCTATCATGTCACCGATGCTTTTCAACATCTACATGAAGTCAATACTGGCACTGATCAATCAACTTCACCTCACGTGCTATAACTATACAGATGACACATAAATTCTCCTTCAACTGGAATGCCTGAAAGACATTGACAACTCACCAATTTTCTGTTGTCTCAGAGCCGTGGATCAATGGATGACATGGAGCCATCTCAAACTGAATGCTTCCAAAACAGAAATACTTACATGTGGCGATTGGAAAAATTATGACCTACTCGTCGCATGGCCTGATGATCTCGGAACACCGCCTAAAGTATCAAAGGAAGTAAAAAACCTCATAATGACCATGGACTCCAAGCTATCAAGGATGCCCAAGTGGACAAACTGGTAAGATCAAGCTTTGTTACTATAAACATTCTGTGACGTATATTCCTCTACTTGGGATTCCCACACACGGTCCAGGCTACCATCTCTCTTGTTCTATCCAAACTCAATTATGCCAATAGTCTACCACTGATCACCTTTAACAACTATGAAAAGACTAGAATGGATTCAAAACTCTGCTGCCAGACTACTCTTACATGTAAAGCCACAAGCCCACATCTCCCCTGCCTTAAAAAGCCCTACATGGGTTACCGGTTGACAGAAGATCCATGTACAAGCTGCTTTATATCACCCACAAAGTGATACATGGCGCTGGAACGCTCTTCATCAGGAATAAAATTACAAAATACTTTCAACAACTGAACCTCCGCTCTAGAGTGGCCCCTCGCCTCAAAACCCCACTGTACAAGAAAGAAAAACATGGGTGGCACATCCTTCTCTGTCCAGCCAGCCAAACTATGGAACTCTTTACCCCAGAACATAAGATCCACGGATAACCTCCTTATCTTCAAAAGACTATTAAAAAATTGGCTCTTATACTCAAACATAAATATACAGTATATTCCTCTGTATATCAGCATTTATTTGAACTATAGATGTGTACCTACATATGTGTATTGCTTTGTATAAACATGTATAATAATTATGTTTTTAAAGATATAGATATTCATTAATTTTGCTTTAACAATTTACATATTACTTATAGTTACATTAGTCCCTGTTTAACATGTATATAAGTGACTGCATAAATAAGTACATCTTTTATCATAACTATTTACCACAATTGCTTCACAATTGAATTACACAAATAAAAACAAACAAATTAATTGAAAGTACAGCAACACTTGAAAGTCTTAGTTTATTAAATGCAACTTTAAGCTACATATCTTACCTTTCTTATGCATATGTATATCTTCCATGTATACATGTATCTTTATATTTATTATGCACTAAAATATATTTCTCGCAATATAGCCTCTACCTCCACTCTGATTCATCTCAAACCTCATTCTACTACTCTATCCAATGCATTACCCTATTTCTCACCCTATACTGCTCTCAATATATCTTCTACTTCAACTCTCTGGCTTATCTCAAACCTAATTCTACTACACTTTTCAAGTCACCACCCAATTTCTCACCCTATACCTCCATCTATATATCCTCTAGCTCCACTCTCTCATTCATCACAAACCCGATACCACTACTATGATCCCCGAAATAACTCTTTTTAGTCTCTGCCCTCCCTGCATCATCTCATTCAGATCTCCCAAGCAAGCCTTTCCCTGTGACTATTACCCCTCCACCTCCCCTTTACTCATCCCAACCCCCTCTCCTACGGCGAACTCCCACAAAAAACACAAAAAACTTTCTAGACCCTTCCCTCTCCTATCCCTCCACCATTCCTTTTCAATCCAAATAACAGACTAACATGTCCACCACTCAAATTAATTTCATATTTCCCAATACTTATTCCCCACTAACCCTCTTTGGGTTGCGGGGTAGTGTGCTACCTGCCAAAAAGTACTTCAACACCTCATCAGGAGTAGCAAGCATCATATAAATGCAAACCCTTCCCTCTCCCATCCCTTCACTATCTTTTTCAATCCAAATAACAGACTAACATGTCCACCACTCAAATTAATTTCATATTTCCCTATACTAATACCCCACTAATCTTGTTTTGGTTCCAAAGTAGCATGCTACCTGCCAAAAAAAGCATTTCAACACCTCATCAGGTGTATGAAGCACTATATAAATGTAAACCCTTCCTTCTTCCATCCCTCTACTAACCTTTCCAATCCAAATGACCGACTAACTTGTCCACCACTCAAATTAATTTCATATTTTTCTATACTAATTCCCCACTAATCTTGTTTTGGGTTCCAGTGTACTGTGTCACCTGCTAAAAAGCTCTTCAACACCTCATCAGGGGTAGCAAGCGCTATATAAATGCAAACACTTTTCTCTTTCATCCCTCCAAAAACGTTTTCAACCCAAATAACAGACTAACATGTCCACCCCTCAAATTAATTCCATATTCCCCCAGACTAATTCACCACTAATTCTTTTTTTATTTTTTGGTTCCAGAGAAGCGTGCAGCTCGCCTAGAATTGCTTCAACGCCTCATCGGGGTGGCAAGAACTATATAAATGCAAACATTTTCCCTCTTCTATCCCTCCACTAGCCTTCTCAATCTAAATACCAGACTAACATATCCACCGCTCAAATGAATTTCATATTTCACTATACTAATTTTACCACTAATCCTTTATGGGTTCCAGAGTAGCGTGCTACTCGCTGAAAAATTGTTTTATAAGCACTATATAAATGCAATTACAATACAAACAATACAATGGTAGAGTAGGGAAAAGATAACAGAGTATGGAATGAAGGAGAGAGTACAGTAGAGTCTATAACACCTTTTGGACTAGAAACAAGTAGAGGAGGCCTAAGGAGAAATAAATTGGGGTGGGAGAAAATGTTGGAGGTACTAAAGAAGAACTATTTGAAGGCAATGTGGAGTTTAGTAGTAGCTGGTATGGGAGGTAGTGTAGCTGCAGTATGAGTTGTTATTTCCACATTAAAATATCATAGGCAGAGGGGTGTGGCTTGGTGAGCCATCATGGCGGACGCAGCCTAACCGGGCTCTGCACGTCCACGCCATAATCCTGCTGTAATCCTGTACAAATCCTGCCCAGAGGTGCTTCATCGATACCGCTGGTGCCCCCGACTGCGCAGGGTGCTGCATTTCTCTGCTGCCTGAGGTGACCGAGCTGTGGTGGGAGTTCTCCTGGTGGGCGTACTCTGGCGAGGCACCGGCCGGGTCTCCCTTTTGGCGCACCAGCCGCATTCTAAGATACCGCTGCAGAGCCCGAGGTTGAGCCCCAATTCAGAGGTGAGAGCTGCAGAGGGGAGGAGGGCAGCCGGACACCCGGCACTCCTATGGGCGAACTGCCATGGCGAGCCTGGACTTGACGGTAGATGCGGCCTGCCCCTCCCCCCACCCGAGGCTCCGCCATCTTTTGCTGATGCTTGCCGGACGGTGTGGCTGGGGCCCCCCTATGCAGTGGAATTGTTGGGGTGCCCGGAGCTCCTACCTGCCATTGGGCCGCTGCGGCCACCACGGCCCTGCTGGTGTCTGGGCCCCGGATCCTGAGACTGGCCGTGTGCGGTTGTGCGGCCTTGCTGAGCTCCGCCGAGACTGGCCTTTGAAGGGTGACGCATCAGGAGGTGACGGGGCTGGGCCGCAGCCCCCAGAGGTGAGCGCTTGGTGGTGGTGATAGCCTGCATAGTCATCAGCCGTCCTTCCACCCATACCAGCCTGCGATGCATTCTCCTCCCCCCTACCTAGTAGTGGCATTGCATAGCCGGATGGGCCCAGACCAGAGCCTCCCACAGATTCTCGCGCCCGGATCTCTTGGCACTGCCTGCTGAGTCTCACGTGAAACTTCGGGCTGCCCGGGATCCCTCGGGCACTGCGCCCGGCGGGTGGTGCCTGGAGGGATTTCTACAAGACTGGCATTTTCTACAGTGCGAAGCCCTCCGTGGGACGCCCTCACGCCGTAGCATACAACCCAGCATGGCTCGTGGTCTTTCTATATGGTGGGGTCGCCGGGTGCGCCCATCGCAGTCCTTACTGAGGAGGTGGCCTGATTCTTCGTGGGCCGGCACCTATTGCTAGAGGAGAAGCATCAGTCTAGCGGTCTGGGTCGAGACATATCCCGATCTAACATATTTTCTCCAACACTGTGGCAACACTTCCCGGAGTACGCGTACGCCCCTGCGTTACCGGTCCACATCCCTTGAGTGGCAAAAACAAATTTGGACTTCCCCCGCCCAACACAGCCGGCCCCACGCAGGGCACCCCGGACCCGTATTCTACGCCCAATGGGGGCCCCACGGGTAGTGAGGAGACAAGTTCAGCACATGACAATGCAGCCCTCCTAGCAGCAATAAACAGTACTAGGGATTTGCTGGACGCCAAGATCGGAGCAGTAGGATCAGAGGTCTCATTCCTACATCAAGATTTCCGTAAGGCTGTTGATCGCATTACAGAAGCGAAGACGAGGGTGTCGACAGGGGACGATATGGTTTCCACCCTCCAGAAAAAGGTAAACAAACTCACTGTGGTGTCGCAGGAGCTGGCCTCCAGGGTGGAGGATCAGGAGGGCCGGGCGAGACGCAACACCTTACACTTTGTGGGCCAGCCGGAGGGCTGTGAGGGTGCTTCCATGACCAGCTTCATCACTCGGTGGCTCACAGACCTCATGCCAGCGCTCCCTTCCCCACCACTAAAACCTGGTCACTCTTCCAGCCTATTCAAGAAGAAGAGATAGTCAAACTTATCTCCACCTCTAAACCTTCTTCTCACGCCCTAGACCCTCTTCCTGCTCAACTCACCAAAAAATGAAACTCTCCCTAGACCCACTCTGGTGCAGGATTATAAACAGCTCCCTAGAAACTGGTACCGTTCCAGATTGTCTAAAAGTGGGACAAGTCACCCCACTGCTGAAAAAACCAGGCCTGGACATAAATGACTTAAACAACTTCAGACCCATCTCTAACCTTCCTCTTCTTTCCAAAACCCTAGAAAGATGTGTTCTCCAACAATTAACCCAACATTTGGACAATACCAACCTCCTCAATTCCCATCAGTCAGGATTCAGGAAAGGGTACCGCACAGAAACCGCAATCCTCAACATAATTGATGATATCCACAAATCACTTGACTCAGATCAATGCTGCCTCCTCATTCTCTTAGACCTTTTGGCAGCATTCGACACAGTAGATCACAAACTTCTCCTCAAGGCTCTCGAAGAAAGGGCCGGGCTAGACGAGGTGGTCCTCAAATGGTTCTCCTCATTCCTGCACAACCGCTCCCAGAGAATCAAAATCAAAAGCTTTGAATCCGACCTTCACCCAATCAAGTGAGGAGTCGTCCCCTAAGGTTCAGTGCTATCCCCTTGTCAGGAACAGTCGCCAGAATCCACAGGAGCGAAGATAAATACCCCCAACTTCCAAAAAGCAGCCCTCAAAGAGGAATAGTGAAACTCACTCTGAGACACTGCTCTCAAAAAGTATTGGGGAATAAAACCAAGGAGTGTCCACCACTCTCCCCATAAGATGAGGATTGAGGTTGTGTAGAAGAGCAGCCAGGGAACGCAGATGCAGAGTTCGTCTGGAAGACTCCTTGAAGAGGAGGATCACCAAATATCCAGGTACCTCTTTGTGTATGGCTGGACCAAGGATAGGTTATCTGTACCCTAACAGGAGGTCTCGGGCTAAGATAACTATAACACACATTCATTCACCATTCATCCAAGGAGAACTGTGGTGGATGGGCACAAGGGGATAGCGGGTAAACAAAGTAGCTCGGAGAGATAAGGCCTAGGACAAGGAAAGTAGCCAAACTAAAGGGACAATGGTTTGAGGTGTTCCGACCGGCCCAGTTGGCACCAGCGGGGCGGAGCAGATACACACTCAACGAGGTGTGCCGTCCGGCTCCACGGGGAATAATGGAATGGAACAGCTACTCCCTCGCGGAAAGGATGGGGTCCGAGGTGTTCCGACCGGCCCTGTTTGCCAAAGCAGGGCGGAGCAGACACACACTCGATGAGGTGTGACGTCCGGCTCCACGGAGGAATATGGAGCGGAACGACTACTCCCTCAAGGAAGGGTGAGGATAATTTATGCAAGCAGTGTGCCAAACAGAGACAGTGAAAACTCCCGTTCTCACAGTACAGGTTAAATGGCACACGAGTCAAACAAATGAGGCGCGTAACAAATAGGCTGAGAAGGAAATGCAGCCAAGGGAGATGCTGCGAAAAAGGAAATACCGCTACACCTCCAGGAGGAATCCGACTCTGAGGGAAGCTGAGTCGAGGACCCGGGCAGCGGTACACCAAACCACGAAGACGCCCAAGAATCAGCGCCGAGCAGGGAACAATGCGGAAGTAGGAAGGGGCGTGGTCACGGAACGAGTCAGTAAGCCAAGCGTCAGGCTACGTGCAAGGCGTTCCTTTAGAGGGCTAAGGGAGTGTGTGAAAAGTGCACCTCACAGGTCCGTGGTCTGACAGTGAACACAGCTCAAGGTCTCCTTCTTCTCCCTCGAACCCTAACACCCCTCAGCTCTTCAACATCTACATGGAACCCCTCACCACCCTACTCAGAAAAGCTAACATCCCCTTCCACCTATATGATGATGATACTCAAATTTACCTGGAAATCTCCTCTGCTAAAGACATCCAAAGACTCAATGAAACACTAAGGGAAGTGCAACTTTGGCTGTGAAGCAACCACTTAAAACTGAATCCGGATAAAATTGAACTACTCCTCATCTCAAACAAAGAAGAGAACCCACAAATGGTCGAGGAGTTAAAAGCTATTGATGCGCTTAATGGGAACCTCTCCTTGGCCAACTCTGTTAAATCGCTAGGCATCACGCTAGACTCTAAACTGGACATGACCAAACATATTAAGATCTCGGCGAAGAGCGCCTTCCACAACCTGAAGCTACTAAACAAAATAAAACCTTTCATTCCACCCAAAGATCTCAAACAAGCCACCCAAGCACTGGTGCTGTCAAGACTGGACTATGGAAACGCAGTCCTCTCGGGAATTGCTAAAACTCATCTTGCTCGTCTGAAAACCACTCTCAACGCGGCTGCCAGAATGGTCACTGGAATAAAGAAATTTGATCACCTCTCTCCTGCACTCAAAGAACTCAATTGGCTACCAATAGAAATGCGGGCGAACTTCAGAACAGCTTGCCTCACCCACAAAGCCCTGCACACAGGCAAACCCGAATACCTGGCGGCCAAACTCAAAAAAGCAGGTCAGAACAGGAACCTCAGAAGTTCCAACACCTTACTTCTTATCCCTCTTAAATCATGAAAACAAAAAACTGCAACCAGTTCCTTCGCCGTAAATGCGCCCAAAATATGGAACTCTATCCCCCCACATCAGAACTATTCCCTCCTTCGCTAAATTCAAAAGTCAGCTTAAAATCCTTTTTCTAGATCGATCTGTAACGATCAGAGAGAAGCAGGTGGAGTGCTGAAAGTGACACTGCGCCTCTCTCGGATGAGGATTAACAAGGCCCTGAAAAGGAACTCTGCATCATTGCCTTTACTATTGCTCCTATCCGGAATGTATCGCTTTATTGTACTATGTTCTGCTCACTTTTGCTCTGCTCTGTAACTGTTGTGAAGCGCTCCGATACCCTCCGGTCAGGCTAGCGCTATATAGAACTTCTTTTTTTTTTTTTTTTGTCCTCATTTGCCTGTACCTCTTGCCCGCAGACTCTGTGGCCAACCACCTGTTCGTGCGACTCAGAGTGAAACGCACTCACTATCGCCACATCTTTGGGGACCGACCTGGCGGGAGACCAAATCTGGGTTTACTGAGGGTTTGGTGACGAGTGACGACCAGCCAACCCCGACACAGACTCCATCGAGGTAGGGACTACCACGAAGTCCTTTTCTTGTCTAACGGAACCGCCACAGTGGACTCTGAAGTTTGGAGGCATAATCATAGGACCGGGGGAAAAAAAAATAAAAAAATAAAAACCCCGGCACGCTAACACCAAGAAGATAGTAGATTCCAAAAAGAGAGGTTTTTACTGCTACAAGATCTAGCCAGATCTACCTTTGATGTTTCAATTAGAGATGATAGCCAGCTGGCATGTGTTGGCGCCTTGGAATCAACCCAAAGTTTACATATCTGACGCCTGGCGAGTAAAATTGCATAAAACAGTAGCGGCCTTGCTGTACCAGTCACGTTATCAACCATTCCAGAGATTATCAGTGTTAATGAACAGGTTAAGGGTACTTTAAGTACCAAGCCCAGTGTATCTAGGACTTCCGCCCAGAAAATCTTGATTAGAGGGCAGTCCATAAACATATGAACGTCTGATGCGCCCTGAAGACTGCACTTATTACAACATTTGCCAGCTTGGAACTTTGACAGCCTTTGTGGTGACCAGTAGGCTCTGTGAAGTGTGAAAAGATGGTTTCGCCTCAACCATGCCGGTTTGACAGTTTTATATAAAAGAGTGAATGATCTTATCCACCAGTCTTCTCCTTGAGGGAGTGTATTCTCCGCCCATATTTCATCAGGAAGGTCAAAGTCTCCGTCCACCTCTTCCGATATTGCCCAATACCAATGTGCCACTTCTTTGCTTCCCTGAGATTTCTCCACCAGCTGTTGTTCTAACATGCTACACCTCCCCACCATGGCATTCTTTTTAAGGAGCTCTCTAGACCAGCTTACTAGTTGTATATATTTGAATCTTGATAGCCCTGGGCCTACCTTTTCGAACAGATTGTCCCATGATATTAATGCCCCACCAGCTAACAGGTCTCCCCATCTCGTTATCCCCCCTTCTCTTAGTGGCATCGAAAGATTGTCACCCAGACACGGCGGGAGCCCCGGGGAATTCCAAATTGGGGCCAGATTTGAATAGTAGGCCAGCCTTGTTGACCTCTTAATCCTTATCCAGGCTCTGGCTAGCGACTGCAAGACCTTCAACCTCACCTTCTTGAAAAATTTCTGTTCTCCGAATTTATAGTTATAGTTCTATATAGAACTTCTTAAATAAATAAAAATAAAAATAAATCTCCTATCCTAGTCCTAGTCCTTTGTGGTGGAATGTGCCCACAGGGCCTTAACTCAAATACCTCCTCCTGGAGCAAATCCCAGGCCGGTGATCGCCAAAATCCTGAACTACGCAGACCAAGATGCAATCTTGCGCTATGCCAGGAAACATAAGGACAGAATCCAACATGAGTCTCGGTCCATCATGGTGTTTCCGCATTATAGGTGCTTTGTCCAGCAGCAACGCCAGTCTTTCACCTCTGCGAAGCGCAGGCTGTGAGACTTGAACATACAATACATGCTGCTATATCCAGCCAGGATTCGAGTGATCTATAACCCCAAGTCGTTCTTCTTCGACACTCCAGAGGCCATCTTTGCTTGGACAGACGAGCGCCTCCAGCTCCGGTCAGGTTCACCCCCATTAGTAGGTTCAGACTCTTCACGCAGTTCACACAGTCATCGGCCACAGAGAACCAAATCCAAGAAATGACGGGGTTCCGGATCGGACAGGATGTCCCCGAGCCCGGAGCAGCCACCCTGAACTTTTCGGAGCATCGCAGGCAGCCAACAGCAAGTTATCATTGATTGTTGTTTATTAAGACTTTCTGTATGAATCTTCCTCTGGGGGGCGTGGTTGCTAGACCATGGGACTGCTGAGCCACAGACTTATTGTGCCCCTCTTGTTCTCATGTTTCTTGGGTCGGTAGGGTCCTTTTGGTGTGAGGGCGCGGGGTTCCCTTGTTGGGAGCCTGGTGTGCCTCACATCGTGACAGATAATCCTAGTTTCTGGCAGGGTTGGGTGGGGGGTGGTGGGGTATTAGGGGAACGTAGATTTAGGATAGGTAGATACTCCATGCTGCAAAGATGTTATCCAGCCACTCGATGACCTTGTCATGGGTTGTTGATGATAACTCCTCTACTGAAGGGAAGCATGAATACTCATCAATGAGATGATGTCTGCTTCTGAGGGGTGCAAAAAAAGAAAGTACAAATCTTTCCCAAGCTTGTGCAGAAAGGCCAGTCATTGTCAGTGAATGTTGTCTCAATTTGTGGGAAAGGCAGTTGCAAAGATTGCACTCTTAGTTCCCTCTCAACTTGCTCATCTAAGTGCCAGAACAACACTCGCTCTCTTAGGAATCGTTTGGTAGCTACAATGCCATGATGTCCTTCATGGGCTAGTTCAATGACCTGTTGTCTTAGGCTCTCAGGTATGACAATTCTTGAGCCTCTCAATACAACAACTTCCTTGGTCACAGACAGCACATCCTGTACATTTTTAATTTTTTTTAATTCAGCATAGTCAGAAAACGGTCGAACACTTTTCTTCCACGATTGATTAGAAATGATGTCTTTGAGGATAAGCATGTTTTTATCAGCAGTAGTAGCAGCAATAATCTGTTCAATGGATACGGTCACTGGAATATTGGACTTCAAAATTACGTTAATTTACTCCTCAGCTGCTTTGGATGTCGAACTGTGACAATATAGTGTTACTCTTGAAAAATGATCAACAGGGTTCTGTCCTTTACCTTACTTGTGTACAATTGTATAGTTGTACTCTTATAGTCACAACCCCACCTCTTAATGATACGGGGCATTTTGGCTTTTGGATTTATAAAAATGGTCAGCAGTGCTTGGTGGGCTATTAAGATAGTGAAAGTTTTCCGTATAGAAACACATTAAAATGTTTACAGGGCCACACTACAGCCAGACTCTCCTTCTCCATCTGAGAAAGGCTCATTCTGTGTCACATACTTCGAATTGCATATGCCACAATGTGTCTCTGAGCATTCGGATGACTATTATGTTGGGCAAGGATTGCCCCAGCCCTACCAGGCTTGCATCTAATGTGATCCCAATCTATAACTTGGAGTCAAAATAGGCCATTTCGGTTGCATTATTTTGCGTATTTTATTCTTTTGAAGGTTTAATCACATTCAGCAGACCACTGATACTTGACATTTCGTTTTGTCAAGTCTCTCATTGGGACACTCACAGTAGCAAAGCCATAAATGTACCTTGAACTATAACTTCCCATGCCTAAGAAGGATCACAGCATTGTGACATCTTGTAGGGGGCAAGTAGCTTTCACTTTATAAGGGTCAGGATTCATTCCCCCATCAGAAAATATGTATCCAAAGGATTCAAGTTTGGTTCTGTGAAACCTAAACTTTTCTGTGCTTGGAATGAGACCTGCATCAGCATGTAACTAGCACACCGGTGTAGGAGCCTTGTTATGCTCCTTTTGTGTTGCTCCAAATACAAGTATGTCATTGCTGTAATGAAAACCATGTGTGACAGGTTGAATAATTCACCGTATAACATCCTGAAATATTCCTGCAGCTGACAACACTCCAAAACTCAACCTTTAGTATCTGAACAAACCACCATGATTCCAAAAAATTGTGATGTACTTGCAGTTCTTTCCAACTTGAGTTGATAGTATCAGAGCAAGACTGGAGAAGAATTTGGCACAGTTTAGTTGCATGATCATGTCAGCTATGTGTGGACCAGGATATATTTCTCTCTCGAGTGCTTTGTTGACCTGGCGCACATCAACACAGATGCGCACTGCACCTCCAGTGTCCTTTTTTGGCCCTGCCACTATGGGCAAAACCCAGAGTGTAGGACAGGTGGATGATGATGTCATGCTTCAAAAGCTTTTCTAGTTCTTTCTTAACAGCTTCTTGCAAGTGGAAAGCGACTCAGAGGTGGCGCTGGGTAACAGGACAAATGTTATCATTAATGTATAGTCACACTTTCATTGTCTTGAGCCTGTCTAGGCCATGAAATAATGATGGAAACTAACTTACAACTTCAGACTGAGTGTGGAGGTTGTAATTGAGAGATACCTGTCCAATAACAAAAGCGGTGGCAAAACAGAGTAGTCATGTACTGGACAAAGCTCCTTGAAGAACGTGAATTGGTGCGTGTACTGATACTGCTTTATGTCTTAATGTCGCTGTAAATGACCATTGACTCTGCAACAATTTAGAAGTAGGCCACATGGATACATTCGTGTTTGACTGAGAAGTGGCACAGGAGCTAGGCTGTTAAACTTTTTGACTGGCATGATGTTAATCAACACACCACTGTTGATGATAATGGTTATGGGGCAACTGTTGACCTTTATTGTACTTTTGGGGCAATGTCCAAATGAATTCTGTTGTTTTGTTTGGTGGCTCACCTTTGTCTTTTGTTTTTCCTTGCAAGTAGCCAAACCTACAGGTGCCTGTCATTACTTGGTGAATGTTATCATCGCACATCAATCTTTTTCACTGGCGCTCGATAATGATGTGGATGAGCTTTTGTAGGATGAACGTTGGCGACAATTGACTTTGCCCGGTTTCTACTTGCAATACCTGATGTTGCTTTTTGGCTTTGTGGGCATGGCTTACATGCTTATGGAACCTTCTGGTGTCCATTTTCTTCTCTCGCTTCGACTTAGTTTCTCTTTCTTTTTTTTTCCTTTAATAACTTTATCCGGAAGCTTAAAAACATCCATAAAAGCATCGCACAAAACAGACATCAATATGCAATTCATACCGTAAGGCAAAAATGTATACATAAAAAAAGGTACAGCATAAAAAATAGGCAATCGTTGTTAGATCATATAGCTGCCAAATTTCAAAGAACATAGTCTTACATCCATGTCCTACCCAGCTGTTTAAAAAAAAAACACCATATAAAAAGCTTTCCTTGTCAATTAGTTACTGAGAAAAAATAGCTAAAACCAATCTACATCAATCAGTGTTTAAAACATGTAAACTCTATTACAATTGAAAAAGTGCAAAAAGGTGATGTATTACACATTCAATACCAATTTCTCTTGGTCCCATAGGATTGCACTGTCTAAATCCATAGAGAATTTGATCCCTAGCCCCCATTCTATACAAGGGTTAATAAAATATTCTTCCTGGCATAAAAAAACTGCTCATAGAACAGGTGACAGTCCACAACCTCAACAGATCTCTAGGGTAGGCAGTGATAGCAAAAATAAATATGCAGTATGGCATTGTGTAAAACGTAGTGGTCAAATTATCGGTAGGATGTAACGTTTCCTAAATTGAATATAGAATTTACAGAAAAGAACTACATGCATAATGTTCTGGGGCATTGGGACGTCACAGGGGCAATTGGTAAGGTTTGTAGACCAGTTGTTCATTTTTGAAAAGCTAACTAATCGATTAAATATGTCCAATCTTAGGCGGGTCAAAACAAACCTATGCCTTGTATTTAATACAGTTTTAAGATAGGGTTGCATGTTAAAAGTTGTTAAAATCAATAGATTTCTTAAAACACTAGGTTTAGGAACTTCAGTTATCAACCTAAGATTTTCCAGGTGTGTTGTTCCTTCCTTTTTCAAGATATTTCTACTAATGATATCTAATGTTTCAGATTCTCGAAATATTTGGGATGGCCCATATCACAGGAAAAAGCCTTGGACATAGGCCAGCCACGAAATACATTTATATGAACTTGATTTGAGACAGTCCCCGATTAGGGCTCAGTTAAGACCTGTATGTTTTGAAGTCCAGATTTTATACCAAAGTAAAATTGGCTGCAACTTTATTAAATCTGTAAGGAATGGGGCACCCAGTTTGGCATGGCATACATATACTGATGCACCCTTAGGGGTTGCAGGAACATATTGTTGATAAATGTTGGTTCCAAGATAAGGCAAACACCGAGGCTCCCACCAAACACCCCCCCTTGGGTAGGGCCAGCTCCTGATCATGTCACCGGAAACAAACATGTATTCGCCCAATTCACTCCAAGCCCTGACACCCTGACAAATCTGCGAAGCAGCGCCGCTGCCCCCTCCAACGCCTCCCCTGTGTTAGCCAAGAACATGAGCACATCGTCAGCATAAAGTGAGATGTATTGCACAACCCAGCGCAGGCTCAGTCCCTGGTAGGTCTGTTCCATTCTTGCATGTGCTGCAAGTGGCTCAACAGCCAAAGAGAACAGTAAAGGCGAAAGCGGGCACCCCTGTTGCATTCCCGGCCCTACAGAGCAGGAGGGGGAAACCAATATCCCCGTACGGACCCGAGCCGTCGCCAACCTATAAAGAATTTCAGTCCAGCCCACGAAAGCCTCCCCGAGGCCAAACGTCCGCATAACCTGGAACAGAGAAGGCCATTCAAGACTATCGAATGCCTTCTCTATATCTACCGATAGGACGGCCGCTGGCGCAGCCTCGTGACGGTCCTCTCCCAATATACGGAGTAAACGACGCACATTAGTGGCCGTGTTCCAGGTAGTTATAAATCCCGCTTGATCTCGGTGGATCAATGTAAAAAATGTATATTATCTTATTGATAACTCACTGTCCCTACAAGAACAAGTCACCAGAGTTAAAGGGCCCAGTTTCGGCCAACTACGCATTCTCCGAAAACTATTCCAATGGATCCTAGTAGCTTGGAGGAGAAATATGACCCAAGCTTTAATTCTGAGTAGGATTGACTATGGCAATACATTATATGTCGGCATGGCAGATCAGTTGTTCTCAAGGCTCCAAGCTGTGCAAAACAATGCGCAAAACTAATTTGTAATGAAGGCAAACGCTGTCCAGAATCAGTTTGTCTTGACCAACTTCGTTGATTACCAGTTCACAAATGAGCCATTTTTAAGCTATTATGCTAAACACACACAGCACTTAAAGGGTATGGCCCCATGCTGTTACTAAACAAAGTCAACTTCTATAAACCCAACCGGAATCTTGCACCAGCCACTAACCCTTGATATCTTATAAAAGAATCAAAGAATCCCAGATGGCTGGACACTCCTTAAAATTGAAGACATGGCTGTATTCGGGTCTCTTTAACAACCAGTAATTGTCTAGCGCCGGCATAGCCCTTTGAGGATGAGTTATGCGCTCTATAAATTCCAATATACAAATAAAGTAAGTGATTCCTCTGTTGAGTCTGCTCAGGACAGCAAGGGCCCTAGCGCACGTGGTCTCACAACACTACACTTTGTAATAATTTAATTTAAGTAACCAACTTAACCTGGCCCGGATGGAGAGTGTCATAGCAAACCATTTCACCTGGGCCTGGATCATTTATTTATTTTATTTTGAAAGTTTTATATAGCGCGAACAAGATCTTTGCAGATATCAGAGCGCTTTACAAAGGCAAGGGGTAAGAACAGGAGAGTGCCTAACAGGCATTAGGGCATAACGTAATTGTAGGTAATAAGTGAGTGGTAGGGTAGGTACACGAGGGAGCATAGTTAGGCAGGTAAGTCAGTAATACAAATAGTACAAATAAGAGGGAGCATGGACAATCAGGTAAGTCGATAATACAAGTAATACAAATGGGCAAAGAGATCAAACAAGTAGTACAGATCGACGCAGAGTCTTAAAAGGTCCAAAGTAATAGTTCAAGTGTATTTAGCCATGAGGATAGCTTTTACTTCTTTCTTAAAAAGAGGAGTGGAGGAGATGAGCCTGGTTTCAGGAGGGAGTGAGTTCCAGATCCTAGGCGCCATTCCTGAGAAGGAGCGTCTGTAAGTTTTTTCCTTCCGGAATCTTCGAGGCTTCAGCAGAAGATTGTTTGTGCTTCTGGTGGTTCTGGAGCCGCCAGAAATTGTCAGCTTCTGAGTGAGAAAGCCGGGTGAGTTCAGGTGTACAGCCTTGTGCGTCATGCAGGCAATTTTCAGATGTATCCTGGCTTCAAAAGGCAGCCAATTCAGGGATTTAAAGTCAGGGGAAATATGTGAGTGTTTTTTAGATCCAGTGATGAGTCTCGCTGCCGCGTTTAGCGAAGCTCTTAGGGGTGCAGTTGTAGTTAGGGGGAGACCGCAGAGGGCGATGCTGCCGTAGTCTATGCGAGGGATGACTAGTGCTTGTACTGCAGTTTGGAAGTCTTTGGCTGGGAGGAAGGGTTTACGTTTCCTCAAGGTATTTATTTGGAAGTTCGCTCCCTTAGTTGCCTTGCTGATATGCTGCTGCATGTTGAGATTGGCATCAAGTGTTATGCCTAAAGATTTTGCTGAATCCACGATGGCCGGTTGGACATTGAGTGCAGTTAGGTGCTTAAGCCAAGTTTGAGTGGTAGAGATTTTCGCGGGAGGTGAGATCAGAAGGAACTCAGTTTTCAAAGCATTGAGTTTGAGGTGGTTATCGGCAATCCAGGATTGGGTGCTTCTGATCGTTGAGTTCAGAAGCATAATGTCTTTGGGGGATTGTAGTTTGAGATATAGTTGGGTGTCATCGGCGTACATGTGAAAGTGTACATTGGATGCTTGTAGCAAGGTGGTGAGAGGTTCCATAACTGGTTGAACAAAGTTGGGGATAGGGAGGATCCTTGGGGGACACCTAACGATACAGGTACTGGAGAGGACATCAAGTTGTTGCTCTTGAATTTCTCAGACTGGTTGTGTAGAAAGGAAGTGAACCACTGGAGAACAGTCCCAGAAAGACCCATTCTTGTGTTTAAGAGTTCGAGTAAGTTCTCATGTTTAACAGTGTCGAATGCTGAAGAGAGATCAAGAAGGATGAGGAGGCAGGTATCGTTTTGATCTAAAATTTGGAGGGTGTCGTCAATTATGTGAGTCATAGCAGTTTCGGTACTGTGCCCTGCTCGGAAGCCTGATTGATGAGGGTTGAGGAGATCAAACTGTTCTATGTGCTTTGTCAATTGTAGTTGAACGCATTTTCCAACAGTTTGGCGAGAGTGGGAATGTTGGTAATAGGACGGTAATTGTTTAGATCAGTGGGGTCGGCTGTTGGTTTCTTTAGTAAAGGTGTGACTTGTCCAACTTTGAGGGAGTCAGGGATGGTTCCTTGTTGAAGTGAGCTGTTGATAATTTTAGTCCAGAGTGGGAGGAGCAAAGGGGTGAAGTCTTTTACAGCGCTAGCAGGAAGACGGTCAGTGAGGTGATTGGATGGTTTTAAGGTGCTGAGTATTCTGTCAATTTCTTCTTCAGAGTAAGTGCCAAAGGATGACCATGTTGCATTGTTTTTTGGTTCAGTGGGTGTTATGCAGTGGGGTTTGGAGTAAAGGCTTGCGTCAATGAGGAGATCGCTCCTTATGTTGTCAGTTTTTTGGTTAAAGAAAGCAGAGAAGTCTGCACAGGAAGGTGCATCGCCCATAGTGCCGACTGATTGGGGTTGTTCCTTGGATTGTGTTCTGATTAGCTCGAACAGTTTTCTTGGACGTTTTTTTGCTTGGTCGAGCTGGAGTCTGAAGAAGTCTGATTTTGAGCGTTTTATTTTCCTGAAGTAGGCGTTTCTCTTTTTCTTCAGAATTTTTAGGTGCAGTGCGGAGGGAGCAGATCTCCAGGTGCGCTCTGCCATTCGCATGGCCCGTCTATCTTCATTGAGACTCCCGTCATACCATGGGTTGGAGATCTTAGTGGAGACTCTTTTCAGTTGCATCGGTGCAGCCTCCTTGATTATTGAGGTCATAGCGTTGAGATAGTGGTCAGTTAAGTATTGAACGTCAGTAACGCCGGTAGGGGGAAGTAGGAGATTGCAGCTGTTAGGGGGTAAAGAGTTTGGGTTGAGTTTCTTCAGGTCTCTTTTCCAAATTTTTGGCTTGGAGGATTGGACCGGGTTAAGTTTAACTTTTTCATTGATGAAGAATGTGACAATATGGTGATCTGACCAGTCACAGGGTTGGATTGAATCAAGTTGAATAGTGCCTTCTTTGGAGATGATAAGGTCGAGGATAGAGCCTTTGTCATGGGTCGGACTGTTGCATATTTGGGTGAGGTCAAAAGCGTTAAGGAAGTTTTTGAGGCTATTTACCACTGCGTCACTGCAATCATTCCAGTGAAGATTGTAATCGCCAAGGAAAATTTGAGTGTTTTGCCGTCCTGAATTGGTTGAGATTGTGTCCATGAGTTGTTGGGAGAAGGTGAGGTTGTCCCCAGGTGGGTGGTAGATGATGTGTAGTGAACATACAGGTTTGTTTTCGCTGATGACATCAAGACAGATGTATTCACAGGAGGTAAGAGAGGGGGCGGTGACTTTATTAACTGAAAGGTTGCTCCTGTAAATGCATGCGATTCCACCGCCTGTCTTGCTGGACCTGTCAAGTCTAATGATGCAGTAGTTGGGGGGGACTAGGATATCCATGATAGGAGTAGAAGATTCAGTTAACCATGTTTCAGTTAGGATGGCTAGGTCAAGGTTCAAAGTAATGATGAGATCAGCGACCTCCGAGGAGTGTCTTTGGGCCGATCTACAGTTGAGAAGTGTGCATTTAAGTCTGGGGGTGCAGAGGGAGGGGGAGGGATCTAGAGTGAGGGGGACTTTTGTGAGGTTGTTGGGGACGGAGCCTCTGTTGTTTTGCGTGGGGTGCCTGAGGGGGTTGGAGAGAATCGTAGGAATGGACAGGTGTGTGGTGGCTAAGAGATCATGCATTCGCTACTGAACAGGACACTCTGCTGGTGCACCTCGTAGCACATGGGGGGGACCCAGGGAGAGCCGTGCGCGAGCCGGTCTCTCCCTGGGTAGGTTCGCGCGAGGGCTGGCCACAGGGACAGGTGGCAATTAGGCAGGCAATAAGAGGGGCGGAGGGCATAAATAGGAGCGGCAACGGCGGGAAAGGAACGGCGAAGGCGGGAGGCGGGTAGAGGAGTTTGTTTTGGACAGGCTTGCTGCTGCGTCACTCACCGGGTTTGGCTTTTGATGGTGTAGTGTAGTTCCTATTATCCCAATAGGCTCTGCGCATTGGAATAATATCTTCAATAGTATAGACGTAGGACAGAGGTTAACTAGGTCTTCTACTGACGATATTAGACTTAAGTTTTGTGTGCCAGTTAGCTCAGAGTTCACTAGAAACTTTCTCGAATAGGCGAGGAGGAGTTTAACCTCCCTGGATAGACAAGAAGGGATTTAGTTTCTGACAACCATAGAACATGACAACTTTGCTCTCCCTGATCTAGAGTATATCTCTAGAGTCGTGTGAAAACAAAAGACAGCTATTTTACTCAGTCAATACGTGCATACTTAGTTTCACCAGATTGTAGAGAAAAGAAGAGACGGGCGTTTTCAATAAAAGGTGTTATTTATTGATCAGTCTCTTTTCTCATACAAGAGAAATGAATCGCTACAATTGTAATACTTATGGTTAAGTAAAATGCATACAGTAAAAGCAGGATTATAAAATAATACTGTAAAAGCATTGATATGGTTTCTTAGCCATATGTTACTTTAAAATGGATAAAAGATATACATACATATATACATTGACTAATCGTACTCAACTGGTGCTTCTAACTACGCCTACCCCGGTGTACCTGACCTAAGCCTAATACATGGGAGGGAGTAAGTAAGTAGCAGTTTAAGTTAAGTTTGTTTTGCCAAGAGTCTGACTCAAGAATTCTCTGTAAGGGGTTAGTCAGTTCAGTACCTGGGATTTAGAAGGCAGGAGGGCTGGTATCTCTTTCTCAGGACTCGGTATCCCAGTTACCCGCGAGGGCAAGCTGGAAACGCTGGAGGCTAGATTCCTCGGCAAGAGGAAAGGCAGTGTTTTTCCTCAGCGCGTCAAAAAGGGAGGGGCAGCGTCCGTGGGCTCTCGCATCAGCTGGGCTCTCCGGCAAGTAGTCGCTGCTCCAAGCTCATCACCACCGTGTCTTTACTTAGGGCAGTGTCGGTATATTTATACCTGAGAGGTGCCGGGTTTGACGTAAGGATGGACATAAGACGTCAATAAGGATGTCATTAAGAACTGGTCGTTCTTACATTCTTTACAGGAGTTCTCGAACGAAATCAAAACAATAGCAGCGGGGATTTCCCAGGTTTGCTGGAGGCTTGGTTTGTTTAGAGAACTCGGTGTGCTTTCTAGGGGGCTGGAGGAATAGTGCTTGCTTAATGTGACAGCATGCGCTATGACTAATTTATGAAACGGGTTTCTGTGCCGTTGTATGGATATTAGTGATTTATAACCGGACAAGGGTCAGAAATTGGAGTATCGATACAGGTCCCTAGATAAACACACTACACCCACTCCACGAATTCATGTCCATATTTACTAACCTAATCAATAGTAAACATAACTAATAGTGCATGTGTATACCGAACCACCCCAAAATAAATTTTTTGCATTTGAAAATAGGCATATTCGAAATACACGAAAATGAGTATAGGTACTGTATGCATTCAAGCAGTGTAATCATTCAAAAAGGGATGCACAATTTATCTCAGCATGAATGATTTGCGAAAATAACACATGAAATGGCTCTTAATACAGAAGAAAAAAGTGCGAGACCACTCCATCACATATAAACACAATTACTTGTAAATACGCTAGAGGCTGAGGTAATGTATTGTCTCTAGAGTTCCTAAAAATAGAAGCTCTGTTCTCTAAGAATAGTTCTACTTTAAGCAGAAGATAAGTGCCAAAAAGTAAATATTTTGGATTTGGGAAAAAAGTTTTTGTTTTCAGGGGAAGAAGGAAAAAATTGTCAGTAGCTTTGTTTTTAAAGCCGAAGGCCAAATTCAGAGTTCAGGGAACGCTGTGTGCACGTTTGCTTATAGTCACTCTCTCTGTTCTGGTGAAAACATAATTTCAGACAGACTTTCAAAAAAACAGTTTACTGCCTCAGGTGAAAGTTCGACCAAGTTGGAAAATGTTGCTACCATGCAGTCGTGCGCATGTTCGCTTTCAGTGATGTTTTGATCAGCATTGCTTACAGAAATTTTCAAAGTGGTCCAGGACTTTATCTCTCCTGCTGTCTGCACCCCTAACCATACTCATACGGACGCGTGGATACAACAACTTGCCACCTTCTTTGTCAGTAAGATTACAGCCATCCAGGCTTCTCTCTCTAGTGCGCAACCGGTTGTGAGCCACCCACCGCCATCTCGTTCGGTGGAAGACCATGGCCCTTTCCTTTTTGCATTTCCCCCTATGGATCTTAGTACATCTTTGGAGTTGCTGTCCGGCCTGAAATCCGGCTCTCCTTTAGATCCATGTCCGGCTAAATGCTTGGGAAAAGTGGCTCCCGCCATTAACATCTTGGTGAACCCCCTGTTGAATACATCTCTGTCGACAGGGGAGGTGCCTCTGGCCTGGAAGCGAGCCATGATTTTACCACTGCTCAAAAAACCCACCTTGGATCCCTTGATACATGCCAACTACAGGCCAATCTCCCTTCTCCCTGCTCTGGCAAAAGTGGCCGAGCGGTATGTGCATAGGACAATTTCCAGTTTCATCGAAGGAAACGACCTATTGCACTCCTCGCAGTCCGGCTTCCGAGCTAATTTTAGCACGGAGCTGGCTCTGCTGGAGGTCACTGATGCTATCAGGGAAGTACTCGACTCGGGGGGAAAGGCCGTGTTAGTCATGCTTGACTTGTCGGCGGCTTTCGACACCGTTCCTCATGATGCCCTCCTTGTAAGACTCTGGGAGTGTGGCCTTCGAGGAACGGTGTGGAACTGGCTAAAATCATTTCTGGCCGACCGCCGGCAAACGATCTGGGCGCCCCCTTTTTCCGCTGATATGGCTCCGCTAGAGGTGGGAGTCCCGCAGGGCTCCATTCTCAGCCCTATGCTGTTTAACATCTTTATGGCCCCTCTGGCGGAAGTCGCGGAATCTTTTGGCGCCCGGATCGTGTCTTACGCTGATGACACCCAACTCCTGTTCACATGTGACAGGGAGGGGTCATTTGATGGCATAAAGATCAGGGATTGCCTTGGTGCGGTGTTTGAGTGGTTCAGAGGTCATGGCTTAAAATGCAACTCTGACAAGTCAGAGTTGCTTTTTTTCGGTTGCGCACCGGAACATGACTGGAAATCCTGGTGGCCTCAGGATATGTTTCCTCCTGACAAGGTTGCTGCGAAGGCGAAGAACTTGGGAGTGATAGTGGACTGTGAGTTATCCTTTGGACCCCACATCTTGTCCATTGTTGGGAAGTGCTTCGGCATCTTACGGATGTTGAGGAAATTTTTCCCTCTACTGTCACTCAATCACAGGAAAACAGTCGTACAGGCATTAATCGGGTCGCGTCTGGACTACGCAAACGCTCTCTTTCTGGGTCTACCAAAATATCTTATGACCCGTTTGCAAGTAGTCCAGAATTCGGCAGCCCGTGCTATTTTTGGACTCCCAAGGAGAGCTGGCGCCACTGCCTTATTGAACACTCTTCATTGGCTACCCATCTCCAAGCGGGTCCTTTTTAAATGCCTGACTGTGGCCTTCAAGGCCCTTAATGGTATTGGCCCCAAATATATTGGGAAACGCGTTTTCCGGTATGTGCCAAGCAGGAATCTCAGGTCATCGGGTCTGTCTTTGCTTAAAGTTCCTGTAATTCGTCGTGCACGATTGGGAGGTCGTTCTTTCCGCTATCTGACACCCAAGGCATGGAACGAATTACCAGTGTCCCTGAGATCGGCTCCCTGTCTTCTGACCTTTAGAAAGGATCTGAAGACATGGCTTTTTAAGAAATAGTTTTTCTTTCTGTTTTTTGTTGTGTGGTTGCTTTCTATGCTGTCTTTCTTTGCCAAAGCGCCGGGATGCTCCTCGGAGTTGCCGTGCGCTATAAAAGAAATAAAGTAACATAACATAACATAACAGAAGGCCGTACCTGGTTGATGCTGCTTTCATCCTGTACTTCACTACCCTTCAATCGTAGTGGTGAAGTCTCCACGAATGCCGTCATCAGGATAGGTAGCCGCTGGGGACAGCACAATGCATGAGCCTTTACTGGACCCAACAAAGTATCTGCATCCAATGGTACTTTTGATTGTAGTGTAAGACATGTGTCCAACACGCATTCCTCGCCGCATAGCATGCATCTCAATACATGTAAGACACAATTCTGCCATATGGGTCTGAACGAAAGAAACAAGGTCATATTCAGATCTCTTAGCCGGGCTAATCCAAGGACTTTAGTTATGCGGTCCCGATAGCGTATAGCTAGGATCGTTTCTTCCATTGTTGCTGGAGTCTTGTCTGTGACATGGCTTGCCATAACGAAGCAGGAGTAGCAAAAATAAGATGCCTGCTACGAGTCCCAACAGGAGTGGAAGTCCGCCAAAGACAGAATGGACGAAATCGGGAAATATTCCCAGGACTGCTTTGAATGGAGTTAACAGTCCCGAAAAAACGGTCTTAAATACACTCGCGATACCATTTGTATCAGAAATATTTAAGATTTCGCTTAGCATTTCTGCGAAGTGTAGGGGGCAATTTGTTGATAACAATGCATGTATCTCTCCTGTTGTCCTTGCAACTTGGAGATCATACGTTTCTTTTGATGACGTCAAGTGAACTGGCGTCTGTAGGAGCACAGTCTTCATTCTGCTTAAAGTATCAATTCGAATAGAAGAGATTTTCAAACTGGGCCAAATTTTTCCCTCCCTGTCTGGAGTGTCATTCGGAAACAATACTCGCTCACAGCAAGTGACCATGGAGCTCACGCTTACTAGATAAGGTTTTCCTGGCAGTAAGCCACAACATCTGTGATCTACAATTAGAATGTAACTCCCGTTAGAAAGTCTTCTAAAGAATGGTTCTATTTTCGTTGCAGGTGTGCCGAGCTGGTGACATGAAAGGTTATTTGAAGTTCCTTCACAGGCCCCATGTAAACTTATACCCTGACATAGAAGTATACCACTTAGTGATTTTTCACAATTATTACCACTAAGAAATACACTCTGTCCTGTATTACTATAACATGTGTATAAAGTTCCATGTTGACTTAATGTATCCTTTACCCAACCTTTCATACTGGCCTGCCTGTATATATTTCTGGCAGTATCGAAATTGGAAAGTCGTTATCGGAATAGTTATGATTCCATGTATTATCCATTCAATGACAGGTCGTTCTGACATTGTCAATGGTAATCTCTCAAGTTTTTCAATGCTCAGAATTGTATACTCTGCACCCTTTTGTACCAAGCTGATTTGTGTATCAGTAAGGTTAAAGATACCGAATAATGACGTTGTGTTGATTAAACGCCAAGACACATAGCCTGAACGCAGATTTTGTAACGTCCAGCCAAGCTGTACAATAGAACGCAATTGGGACTGACCGTGTTGTAACATCAGTAAGTCTTGCTCTATTATATCGATTGCAGATGATACAATACTGTCCAGTGAATATATTCTGGAAGACAGAGTCATTAACCCATTGTCCACAACAGAAAGTGATTTTTCCAAATTAACACGGTCAATTTCCCGTATTTTCTCTGCTGTTTCAATTTGAGTTACTTTCCAAGCTTCGTTGTAAGCTGCATAAATAGAGGCCGCTATGAAACGTTTTTGACGCTGTTTGCTTGGTCCCATAATGAAATCACGCAAGTCAGCACCTTCTTTAAGAAAAGTCAAGTGTTGCTTAATTTCTGCCAGTGTGGATGTTCGTAGCCATTCGAGGCAGAGTTTTCCTACACTGTATGTAGTTACAATCCCTGGATGTTTTCGCTGGGAGTATCTAGGGTCTGGCCTGGTTAATGTGAACCCCTGTATTTTGTTCAGGAAACTATCTTGACAGTTATTTGTGTCTGTGGGCCAGATCCACCATTTTTTCCAATCAGGATGTGTTCTGTTTTGGTTTAAAATATGGGATACGTCTATCTCATCATCTGTAGTGTTATTACTGTCAGGTGTTGGTTTTGGAATAGATGGTTTGTTTAAGTCTTTAATTTTGGCTAGGCCAAAACAGGTTGTCTGTTGAATTGTGTCATTCAAGAATATAATTTGTTCTGGGATCATGCAGGCTCTAAACAATGATTCTATACCTTTGACCTGCCAATCTCTTGTACCCCAGATTGTTTTCGTTTCAATGTTGTTGTTCCAGAAATCAAAACCGAATGTATTCATTTTGTCAAAAAATGTCTCTGAATAGATTAATTTTGTATTTGTAAGCATGGTTTTCATTCCTGTCTTATTTAACAGTTTGAAATAAAACGTTTCTGCATTACTTGTGTTAAACCCTGAGAAATATGGAAATTTTTCATAAAATGTTTTCGAACTGCCTTTTGGTGGAGTTGCACAATGTTCCCATTGGTTATAATTAAAAACATTTCTAGGTTGAGCAGATTTATGCAGATAATGGTTACCATAGTGGTTGTAACAGTACATCTGGTCATAATTAGATGAACCCTGTAAATAATCATGTTCTGTAAATTTAGCTGACATAACTAGATCAGACATCATATCATTAATACTTTCAAAGTCCCAATCATCAGCGAATGTGCTTGATTTTACAAAGTCATTTAATGAAATCTTGAATTGATGATGATACTTCAGGAGCTCGACAGGGCCATAGATTTCGTAATCAGTTTTGTCCCATGCTACCCCACCGGGTATAGGATTGGCTGTGAAGTTTACTGAAGAAAGTTCTCTTTTCTCGATGTGTGAAGACTTGTGTGGTTTTAGGACCAAGTTGATATTCTGACTTGCTGTGTCCATTGTAACATATTTTCCCTCAATGAAATGTCCCAAGTATAGTACCAGGATGAGCCAAAGTATGAGGACAAATACACCTTGTGCTACCCAAAATTCAATCCATGGAGAAATCAGATAGGTTTCTTGTAGTTGATGAAAGAGTTCTTTTGCTTTGTCTTTAAAAGTCTTTGATGTTGTCGGCTGTTCCTCAGGTTCGCTCGGATCGTCAGAAAAGTCATCGAAGTTGATTAAATAGCCTGATGCAGTTCTGTCAATTGTTTCAATTGCTTCTGGATTCCTTTTTGTTTTTTGGAATTTGCTTTGTTTCATTAGCATAGTCTGTGGTTACATCATTGTAAACTGGTGTTTCTTGATGTAAGATTTGGATTTGGGTTTCAAGAGGTTTAAGTTCCATGGCTTTGTTGCATAGTCCTTGTTGATTCACTGTAGGTTTATCAAATGTGATTAGTCTCTCAGTTTGAACCTCTGTGTTTGTAGCAAACTTTGGTGTTCTGCTATTTTTTGGTAATCCACTTGGCCTACTACTTATTATCGGCCACATGATTGTGGTTTAACCAGGTCGATGGATACAACTCGGTTCTCCTTTTTACCAGCAAGGGGCGGTAGTACAACTGATCTTGTTCCGTTGATAGCTAAGACAGGTACTGCCTTTCTGTAAGAAGGCCCAAATTCCTTCTTCACCGTTATTTTCTCTCTGACCAGATCCCCGATTTTTGGAATCCAGACAGGCCTTGCTGGGACAGGTGGTTTCTCTTCAGTGGTTGTTGGCTGTTGTTTAAACTTTATGTTGCTCAGGTCTTTTCTTGTTTCATTTAAGTCCTGTAAAATAGCCAAACGATCTTTGATATCAAAGCATTTTTCTTTAACCACTGAAGTGTGACTATCGAGGTCCTGGATTAACATTCTAGTCCCAAACAATAGTTCGTACGGACTGAGACCTCTCAGAGAATTTCTTGGCAGATTATTAAGACTACGTTGGACACTTATTAAATGTTTGACCCACCCAGCTCCCGAACCTAATACCTTTGCCGTTATAGATTGCTCTATGCCTCGGTTTTTTCTTTCCACCATCCCGTTTCCCTCAGGAAGGAAGTGATAAGAGTCCCGCAATGCAATGCCCATGCTGGCCATTGCCTCACCCCAAGCTCGAGCTTAGAAGCAGGACACTGTTCAGAATGTAGCATGCCCATTGCGTATAAGCCGTTTTAGACTCGCGAATCTTTTTATAACAGATCTGGCGTCAGCAGAGAGCTGGGGTCTACATTTTAAGTGAAGCTAGTCTCTATATGTTAATATGACGCATTTATTTATACTGGGTATTTTATATTTTATTGCTTAATTCCAATTTTGATCGAAACGCCATGGTAATACACTGTCTCGGTCGCCACTGCGATCTCTGTTGCAGTCTGGGCAGTTTTTTGCAAAACTGTGATGTTGCAGGCTCATTCCTGGCCACCAGTATATTGATTGTAATTCTTCTAGAGAATCTTTAAGCTTGAGGTGTCTAAGACCCTCACTCATATGTGCGTCTGCTATTAACAAGACTCTCCTGTTCGTGTTTGGAATTACTCTATCCCCCACTCCAGGGATTTGAGCAAAAGGAACGGAGTTTGCATTGATTATGTATGTATAATTGAGTGGATAGGTGATGGGTAGCGCTGAGCAGTCGCCTTTTGATGACGTTTTCACCGCCAGCATGGTTTCCCCGTCAATGTATTTTTCTGAACGCTTTTTTGTAGCTACGGGAGCCGATTTAGTTGCTTCCGCTTTGGCTGTCTCAGCCAATGAATTCACTGCAGCGTGAACGCCATCACGCTGATGACTCAGTGAGTGTATCACGTGAGTCTATGGTAGTTCTTTCTGTAAAAGAACTACTTGTTCCCAAAGTGATTTTTGCTTGATTGTGGCACCTGTGTCATCTTTGTAACCGTTTTGAATCCATTTCCGTAAATCGTTATTGTATGATTTTACGCAGTAATACGAATCGCACACTATTAGTGTCAGGAATTCGCGATCGGCATTATCTAGCGCCATTTTTAACGCTATTATTTCAGTTTGTTGTTCTCAATTATTTTCTACCGAGTGTGATTTTGTTACCAGAGGTTTTTTACAATCTCGCATGTGGCGTTATAGGCTAGTTTTCCCCAAACTGAGGGTTGAGCATGTCCATCTGTATATATTACACAGGCGTATTGTCGTATGGGCAGAATGTCGATTGGCAGAGGGTATTCTCTTTCGTATTATAGATTTTTTAATTTTTTCATTTCCGGGTCAAAATAGTATTTCACTTTGTCTGTAGCAAGAGAATTTTCCCATTGTATCCATTTTGGATTTAGTGCCACAGTAGGTAAATTACATGGGCTTGTTAATGCCTCAAAAGCTGATTCTGCTGTTCTGACTGTAATCCGTCTGCCGTCAGCTTGGTATTTTTCTCTTGCTACAGCTGTTTGAACCGCATGAACAATGTTTTCCTTAATGCTGAACGTTTTTTCAGCTTCTGTGTACAAATGTGATTTGTATGCTATTGGTACCGTTTCTCCCTCATTAGAGGTCAGGTATGTGAATCCGCATCTTCCTGGGATGACCCGGATTACAAGGTTGCGTGTGTTGTCGCGTGTTTGCAATTTTGTTTTAGCTAACATGTCTGTTTGCAATGATCTCAAAATCTCTGTGTGTTTTTGAGTCCAATTGATTCCTTTAAAATCTGGTTTTATTAGGTCATAGAGAGGTTTAACTCTCTCTGCATAATTTAGAATGTAAGTTCTTCCGAAATTCAGGAAACCTAGAATTGATTGTAAGTTTTTCAGCGTTCTTGGTGCTTGGATTACAGCGCATTTCTCTAAGAAATTGTCAGCCAGGCTTTTGCCTTCACTTGATAATTCATATCCTAAAAACAGGACAGTCAGATGGGCAATTCTTGACTTCTTGAAGTTGAATTTGTAACCCTCTGCTGCGAACCCAAGTATTATAGTGTTCACTCTTTTCAAGTGAGTATCCAAGTCATCATCTGTTAGATAGATGTCATCGACATAAGATAATGCCTCATCATCATACATTTGTAGTAACTCTGTTACTCTCGCTGAGAATAATCCTGGGCTGTTCTTGAACCCCTGTGGCAAACGACAGAAATTTTTCTGCGAGACATTTATTGAGAAAGCGGTCAAATATCTGCTTTCAGGTGCTATATTTTGACAAAAAGAATCCATTAGAGATGTCTAATGTTGTTTTGTATTTTTTGCACACTATGCTATTCATTAGTGCTGCACTGTGTGAGTTTTGTACTGCAAAAGTTTTGCAACATGAGTTTAGGTGTCTGTAGTCCAAAACTAGACGATATGAATCATCTGGTTTGGAGACAGGAAACAAAGGATTGTTCATTTGTGAGGTGCAAGTTTCAATCACCCCCTGGTATTCAAGTTGATCTAAGATCTCCCTGACCTGTTTTTTAGCTTCTTGCTTAATTGGGTACTGCCTCTGTGCAGTTGGTTGTGATTTTAACTGGATTTTGTGAGGAAAAGAGTCCTCATCCCATTCCACATGGTTTTTATATAATGCAGGAGCTTGGGCTACTGCCCACTTTCTTGCAAGTGTATATTTTTTATGAATTGGAATGTGATTTGAGAAGGCAGGCAATCATTTCTTCGCCATGAGGGCACTCCTTGACAAACTCCGGTGGCCAGTCTTTTTCAGCTAAAAGGATGTCATAGCCTTTGGAGAGATTATCCCAAAATAGACCCCTTATTTTCCTAGTCTTATCTCCCTCTATACGTAATGTTATTTCATATATTTTATGAGGTTTGCTAACTCTGGTGTCTGCAGTTTCCACCTGAATGTATTCATTCGTGTCCACTGTCTCCAGATGATTCATCAGGATCTTGCGAGCTATGCTCACTTCTGCTGCGCTGTCTAGCATTGTCTGAGCCCACTCTCCGTTTTTTAGCTGTGTCCTCAGGATCCTCGGCATGTTTGATTACTTTAATACTGGCTACCTTCTTCTTTGGAAATTGTAACTTTTTACTTTGATGAGCAGGTTCCTTGTCTTTTGACTTGAAGTGCTCTTCCCTTTGTTCTGACCGTCCTCTTCTTTCCGATTTCTGCGAGGAAGTCTGAAAAGATCGAGAGGGACGTGTATCAATATCTTGATATCTATCAGGTTTCTTCAAATTATCCCTATTTCTAAGGTTGTATTTTTTCTCAGAGGGCTCCCTCTGGGGAGACTTGTGTCCTTGGTCCGGAGATCTCTCTCTCCGCCGAGGAGACCTTCCTCTGGACTGGAATCTTTTTTCTTTGGGAGTGGATTGTTTATTTCCATCCCAGTTCTTTTTTGGAGCTGTTAGATTATTTTTAATACATACCTTTTCAGGATTTTCAGTTAGTTGGGGTTTCACTGGTTTCCCACCCAAACTATCTCTTCCTAGTTCTTCATAGGATTTTTCTATGATTCTGGCAAGTTCAAACGGTTGTTCTGCTATATCTGTTTCTTTCAACTTCTGGCGGATCGCCACAGATGCTGCTTCCCCTTTTATGTTGGCTAGTAATATAGCCGAGACCTGCTTGAAGTCTTTCAGTAATTTCATACCCAGAGTTAAAGCAGGTTCTGGACCGTATTCATTTTGAATCTGTGTTAGTACATCTGGTATTACCGCCATGGATGGAACACCATGTGTTTTTGTGTAAATGGAAGCAAAGACTGTGCCCCAAGTGTCACAGTCCTCCACATGTGGTGCGATCCCCATTGGAAGAAATATAGTCAGAATCCTGTGTTTCTCAGTAGGGGTAGTATCCGGAAATACCGCCTCTATTTGAGTGATTTTTTGTGCTAACCAGAATGGAATTTGTTCCCGTTTAATGGGTACTTTGCCTAGACAGGACTGTATGTTCTGTGGTGTGATTTTATTTGTGTTCCCCTGATGAGGGGTCAGCTGTGGAATTTTAATAGCTGGTTGGACTGTTGAAGTCCGCATTACATATTGGACTAATTGTCTGTGTATTTTAATCAGTTGTTTTAGCTGTGCTAAAAGTTCTGGTATTGACATTTTTTCAATGTCTGGATGTGGTGTGTAGCTGGCTAAAACCGGCCACGTTGCTCCTGGTCTACCTAGTGGACCGAGCCTGGTGATGTGATCATTATGTTTTAGGGCGCCTTTAAACCAGAGCAGGTGCTCTTGGTATTTTAATGGGATTCCCACCTCCTCGAAAGGAGTGTACGCATCCGGAGGTTCCTCTATTTTATAATAGTGGAATTCTTTTGTGACAGCGTTTGCTGCTGGAAAGTTTATCCATGAATAGAATACCTCTGTCTGCCGATATTCGTGTGCCTCAATTACGAATATGACTGTACCACCTCTTGGTGTTAGTCCATTTTCTATAAGTTTAGGTGTTATAGTTTTTCTTATGTTGACCGGGATGAGTATTGCATCCGGGTCTTGTTGTAGGAGACTTGTGTCATCCTCTAGGAGTTGAGCTGCTATTCTAGCCGCCTCCCTTTCTCCTTCGCTGTCTGTTTTTTTTTTTTTTTTTGCAGATCAGGTTTTCAAGGGAACAAAGATTAGGTGCACAATATTTTGGAACACTGTATCCTTCAACGTTGAATAAACCAAAAACCATACATAGGAGTCTCCTCCTACTAAGTTTGGTGGATTTTTAACCTTTGACCCACTCCAGACGTCTTTGGAGTATTTTATGCGAGAAAGGGTCTGTGTGAAAAAGCACGACTGAGTTACTCTAATGCCTTGCGTTAGATTTATCACCTTACCAAATGTTGGGCGCCATGTAGTGTAGTTCCTATTATCCCAATAGGCTCTGCGCATTGGAATAATATATTCAATAGTATAGACGTAGGACAGAGGTTAACTAGGTCTTCTACTGATGATATTAGACTTAAGTTTTGTGTGCCAGCTAGCTCAGAGTTCACTAGAAACTTTCTCGAATAGGCGAGGAGGAGTTTAACCTCCCTGGATAGACAAGAAGGGATTTAGTTTTTGACAACCATAGAACATGACAACTTTGCTCTCCCTGATCAAGAGTATATCTCTAGAGTCGTGTGAAAACAAAAGACAGCTATTTTACTCAGTCAATACGTGCATACTTAGTTTCACCAGATTGTAGAGAAAAGAAGAGACGGGCGTTTTCAATAAAAGGTGTTATTTATTGATCAGTCTCTTTTCTCATACAAGAGAAATGAATCGCTACAATTGTAATACTTATGGTTAAGTAAAATGCATACAGTAAAAGCAGGATTATAAAATAATACTGTAAAAGCATTGATATGGTTTCTTAGCCATATGTTACTTTAAAATGGATAAAAGATATACATACATATATACATTGACTAATCGTACTCAACTGGTGCTTCTAACTACGCCTACCCCGGTGTACCTGACCTAAGCCTAATACATGGGAGGGAGTAAGTAAGTAGCAGTTTAAGTTACATTTTGTGCTCACCAGGGCAGCCGGGATTGCCGTTCCTTAGCCAAGGATTCCTCCTGTGGGGACTGCCACCGCCTGCCTGCAGCAGCGGCGCCTTTTACAACTGAGTGCCGCCGCAGAGCAGAGTGCGGGAACCAGCGGGAACCAGGGGTCACTAAACTACATCCCCCAGCATTCCCTGCGGCCGGAAGCCGCGCACAGCGATTTGGCGCCAGGCGGCGCTTGAAAACCAGCACAACCCCCGCGACGCGGGAGCGCGCGGGGCCGCGCCGGGCTAAGCCCGGGCAAAGGGCGGGCCCTCTACGGCCCTCATCGGACCGAGGAGGACGGGGACGGGCCACCCCCTTTATCTTTATCTGTTGAGAGGTAATTTTTCGACTTGTACCTTCTCTTACTATGCTTAAGCCCAAAATAGGGGATATGTCCGACAAAATCTCGGATGATATATTTTCACACTCTCCATCGAGTTTTCCATGGCTGGATGATTTAAATTGCCTGTGCAAGGTTAAGTACGTTCCAGCAGCACTTTCCCCCACGTAAAAATGCTGCAGCTTATCACCACATCCAAGGGAGCTGAAATCCTTTCCTGATATCCATAAAATACCTCCCAGGGTTACACCTGCCAAAAGGAAGATCGATGGGGACAGAGACAATGGGAGTCTTCCAAAAATACAAAAACCTGCTAAACCTTCTGTAAGTCTTATACCATCTTTACTTAATTCGTCCTTAATTTCGTCACCTGCTGCTAACCTGGACGACTTATCACCATCCTCCCATCAGGTTCTTCTGACTATGATTGAGAATCTGATCAAAACTTTAATACACCCCCTGATGGACAAAATTACTACATTGGGAGAGAAACTGACGGGGTTGGAGTACTCCGTTGAATCTCTCCTGAAATCCTCAACCCACGTTGCAACAACTCAATGCCCCCCGACAACCGCTCTTTCAAATCTACCTAATCTGATCACTCCTGTGCTTCATAAAGTGCCTACTCAACTGCCAACTCCCACCTCTTCGCTGCCTATCAGTCCCAAGGCCCCCCCGAAATTGACAATAGCACACCATATTCCATCTAAACATGTGCGCACCACTCATATACACCTACCTCCAGAAGCAGCGCCTTTTGTAATTGTTCTCTCGGGAGTCCCTGAACTAACAAAGGGTAAAGCTGAGAGACATTATGAACTTATGAACAAGGTTAAGTTCTGGCTATCTAAAAACAGACCTCTGCCTTACCATCTTGATGGCCGAATAATAAGTGTTCGGAGGGTGGGTTGGCTTGGACCCCTTAAAAAAGACATCTCGGGTGATTTGATCTTGATAAGATTTAGGAGCAGATACATTGTGCCATATATACAGACTTGGATATCTCAAAATGGCGATGGACTTATTTCCACCTGGAACCTCCATGATTTTTATCCGAATATGTCTTGCATGCTTTTTTTTTAATTTATTTTTTTATTGTTTTTATGACATAAGAAAAAACATGAACAGTACATTTTCTCAGCAGTCAAATACAGATGTACAATACAGTCTCATAAATGACATCCACCTGGAAGGAAGCAACATGTTCAGGTCTACAATAATACGTGTAGTGCAATACTTCAAGGGTGGTAGCGCATGAGTCCAGAGACCATCAATCATTGTATATTATAGAAATGATAAACAATAGCACGGTAACGTACACATAGCATCATGTCTCGAATGGGTCCAATCCTCAGTATATACCCCCGGGGCAACCTCTCTGTACCCGACATAAGACACAACCATTAAGTAGAAGGGGCCTCCAAGTGTCAGGCCTAATACATGTGGATCTACATAAGTAACCCCCTCTAAACGTTATTAAGCTCAGCAGTTGCTTGTTCTTCTGCACTTTTTTGTAAATAAACCTGTAGTGGGCCCCAAATATCCTTGGGCCTACTACTAACAGGTTGCAGCTCAGCATAGACCGCATTCTGATCTTGACAGTAAATAACGTCTTTCAACCAGTCCTTAAATTTTGGAGCCCTCCCCCTACCCCATCTACATGCAATCTTCCGTTTCGCCAGTAGTAAAACAATATCTAGAAATTTCCTAGTGGGCCGGGGAGTATGCTGTGTGTACCCTAGGAGCATAATGAGGGGGTCCTTATCTAAGTGACCCTCAAGCATAACTTGCAGTGCAGCGTGTACCTGGGTCCAGTATTCATATACCCCTGGACATTCCCAAGCCAAGTGAAAGAAACCTGCCCCCTCTGCGTGGCATCTTTCGCACCTGTCATTATCAGAAAGGCGGAATCGTAGCTTCCTGGCAGGCGTGTAATAAAACCTCTGCAAGAATTTGTAATGAATTATCTTAAGTCCACAACTAGATGAAATGTTGGCAGTAATGCCACAACAGTAGGTCCATTGCTCGTCCGAGATCTCACTACCCAAATCAGTGCTCCATAACTGACATACATTGTTCTCCACACTAGTGCGTTGTAGTCTGATAGCATTGTACAGTCTAGAAACTAGATGACTACCGCCTGTCGGCGTTAACATATTATGAAGTGGCATCACTATTTCCTGCTCATCCGGATAGTGCGGTAAGATCTCTTTCAGTGCTTGCCTTAATCTTATGTTATAAAAAACCTCTAAAGGTGTAGGGTGCATCCCTTGAAACATATGCTCTTGTGTACGAAATTGCCCATTGAAAAACAGGTCTCCCCAGGTGGCAATCTTGAGGCGCCTGCACAGCAAGCGGAAGCCCGTTTCCTGCAATAGAGCTATCCGAGGGTGATAGGCAAGCGGCATGCGTGGCGAATACAACAGATCAACATTTAGTACCCTGGCTACTCTCCTCCAGGCGTCAATGGTGCAAGTCACCGTAGTATACGGTGTCTCAAGTACATCTATAGAGCCATGAATCAGGCCATGGAGCGGAAGAGGCTTTGCTATCCAATCTTCGACCGCTAATTGCGGCATGAAAGGCGTCGGGTGGATCCAGTGATAAGCGTATTGTGCCTGTGCACTCATATAATATACCTCAAAGTCTGGGACATCAAACCCTCCTTTGCTATACGGTTGTGTGATGACGGACCACCTCAACCGCGGTTGTTTGCCACCCCAAAACAATCGGAGGAGTTCTGAACGCAATCTTTTAAAGAAATATGCACCCGGGAAATAAGGAATGTTCTGAAATAGATATAAAAAACGTGGCAGTATGACCATCTTGATGAGAGATGCTCTACCCGCCATAGACAACGGCATCGTCACCCAACGTGTAATATTATCTGCCATTTTGGTAATAGCAGTTCCATAGTTCAATCTGAGAGTCTCCTCCCGCTCCAGAGTCACTATAATTCCTAGGTAGCGCAGATCTGAGTCACACCACTCAATCGGGTAATCCAGCGGAAATCGTGTAACCGCTGGCGTGAGTGGAAAGAACAGCGATTTTTTCCAATTAATATGTATACCTGAAAGGCGTCCGAACACCAAGAATTCCCGCAAGATAGGGTTAAGGTTTGCTTGGGGGTTCACGACGTACAGGGTCACATCATCCGCATATAGTGACACTCCTATTTGTCGTTGAAAACATTTAAAGGCACTATCCTTATGTAATTGCCGAATGCGACACGCCAATGGCTCAATCGCTATCGCAAAAAGCAAGGGGGATAGAGGGCACCCCTGCCTAGTGCCCCTTGTGATGGACATCTGCTTAGACAATTCTCCGTTAATAACCACCCTCGCCACAGGTTCAGTATAAAGCAATTTTATCCATGCTATAAACATCTTAGGGAATCCCATCCTATGCAATATGGCGAAGAGGTAGTTCCATTCGACCGAGTCAAACGCTTTAGTAGCGTCGAGGAATATTGCAGCTACCGGCAACTCTGGAGCTATTGTGTGGATTAAAGAAAAAAGAGTGCGTAAGTTATGGTTGGTGGACCTACCAGGGACAAAACCGGCCTGATCCGGCAAAACAATTTTCTGCATTATAAGGGTTAAGCGCGTCGCGAGGACTTTTGCCAATATCTTAGCATCACAATTAATAAGCGAAAGTGGACGATAGGAATCGCACTCTGTAGGGTCTTTGCCAGGTTTCAAAAGCGAAGTTATCACCACCTCCCGCATTGAGCGAGGCAGCACGCCCATCTCTAATGATTCCTCAAAGACTTCTTTCAATACTGGCGCCATTATGTCAATGTAGCATTTGTAGAACTCGACAGGAAGACCGTCGAGTCCGGTTGCTTTACCATTACTTAAGGACATTATTGCGTCCCTTATCTCATCCACTTCTAGTGGGGCACCGAGGAATGATCTATGGTGATCACTCAGCCAGCACAATGCTATGTCATCTAAGAAATCCCCGTAAGTCTCCTCTCCTATTTGTTGAGTGGTATACAACTGCCCATAGTGCTCCAAAAAAAGATCCTGTATCCCTCTAGTATCCTGACATATCCCACCATCTTCAGTGTGTATTTCCAAAATGTGTGTACTACATCGTGGGTGTCTCGTGAGTGTTGCCAATACCTTACCCGGCCTACCCCCCTCACAATACTGCCTCGCAGTCCAGTTTCTTCCCTTATGCTTTGCTTCCCTGGCAGCCTCCTCTTCATACAGTGACAATTTATCCCTAAACATTTTATGTAAGTCCGCATCTGCGGCTTGTGCCATCTGTAGTTCAAGCCCCTTCAGGTCCATCTCCAGCTTTCTGATAGTATTTTGTATGTCTCACAGTACACCACAACTCTTAGCTATACAGCACCCCCTCACCGTGACCTTAAAAGCCTCCCAAATGACTTCCACACTATCAACGGATCCCTTGTTCCTAGGAAAGAATGCCTCAATTTCCTCACCAAGCTCAGTCTTAAAAACCTGATCCAGTAGTGCCGTAGGTATAAGCCGCCATTGAGGTCGTGTTCTACTATATCCGGGCACAGCAACCTGAAGCAACACCGGACAGTGATCCGAATAAGTCCTAGCCAGATGTGTAACTTTACCCAAATCTACAACCAATCCTCGAGACAGTAGAAAATAATCAAGACGCGCCCAGGTATTGGCATATGTCGTAAAATGTGTGCCTTCTTTGCGCATGGGGTGCGCAAACAGCCAGCCATCTATCAATCCACCCTCATCTATAATTCCAGTCAACACCTCCCTGGCATTCCTGTGATAGTGCGCATTTCCATCCGATCTGTCCATGCCCGGTTTTAATGCCACATTAAAATCTCCCCCGCAGAGGACGTGCATTGATCCAATGCTGACAACCTTTCCCCACAGTGTAGTGAAAAAATCAGGTGTATCCACATTTGGAGCATAGCAATTAAAAATAGTAATCGTGTCGGTGCCAAGTCTGCCCCACAATACCACATAACGACCATCTGGGTCTACCATATCCCCAAGGGCCTGAAAACGAACCGAGTTCCTAATGAGTACCACAGTACCTCTGGCATATGACGAATATGAGGAGAATCTCCTAATCGAGGCCCATCTAGCTGCGAAAGTGGGACTGGAGTGTGGGTGTAAATGCGTCTCCTGTAGCATGGCTATGTGCACACTATGCCTGTCCAAATATGCCAACACATTTCTACATTTTCTGGCGTCATTCAATCCTCGCACATTCCAGGACATCACCGATACCTTCCCCCCATGTTCATCATTCATTATCGTTAATGATCGTATCAAAGCAAAATATTCGCCTAAGTCCTAGCACATAGTCGCTTCCAGTATCAAACTTCTGCATAGAGACATGTATCCGCACTTCCACCCACTCAACTGTGTAACTGCCCACCCCGTCACCCCCTCCTCCCACTGACAACCCCCAACCTTGTCAGAGCACCCCCCCAGTGCCCGCCCCCCCATTCCAAAAGTCCCCGATCCTCTCCCATTCATCAAACAACAGAAACCACAACTCAGTGGAGGCCCACCATACTGTAAACTCCCCTGCCCCCTCCCCCAACCGCCCCACTCAGTCAACCCCAACCTTCCAATAGATTGCATCCGCCCCCAGACCACAACTCCATACAACAGTTCAGCACCTCCCAATCAACTGATCGTAGTAATGGGGATCACCCGATGGGGGACAGAACTAGTTGGCAACACAACCACTTCCCCTCTCCAAGCCCTATGACCCAGTATATTCCCAGGTCTTATGAGAGAGGGGAAGGTGGGGGCCTGGTTTACATTACCACCGGCATATCCGGAGCCTGCAAACTGGAATAGTCTTCCGAATATCTGTCTCTTATCAACAGAGGCATATCCTTGCCCATCAGCTGTGTGCCCCCTTCGCGGGGGTGGGGGGGGGGGGTACCCCCGGTCAGTCAGCAACATCTCAGCATTCATCACCGTCCTCAGGATGCTGCGCTCGACCCTCTGCACCTCGCTCCATCGGCCCACGCTTCGCCTGCTTCAGAGACCGCAAATAATCCTCCACCTGTTGCGGATTATTGAAGAACCTCTGTTTACCTTGATGGGTAATCCGTAGCTTGGCAGGGTATAACAAAGCATAGTCAATTTGCGCAGTCCTCAGCTTCCTCTTCACCTCCAGGAATTTGCGCCGTTCCTCCTGGACCATTTGAGTGAAATCTGGGTATATAGAAAAGGACACTCCATCATAGCTCAGTGTTTGTTTAGAGCGGGCCGCCCGTAACGCCACATCTCGATCTCTATAGTTCAGTAAGCGTGCAATAATCGGCCTAGGCAGCGCGCCAGGCTTCGGCACCGGTCCTATTGAGCGGTGGGCTCGTTCCACTATGAATTGAGTAGAGAATACATCAGCACCAATCGCAGATTTCAGTAGTTTCTCCACATACTCCTCCATACGCCCAGTATTTGTGGACTCCGGCACACCCGTTAGGCGTATATTATTGCGCCTACTGCGAGCCTCCAAATCCTCGTTCTTCGCCGCTATGGCCCGCAGTAGGTTCTCCATCCTCTGTAGCTGTGTCGTGTGTCCTGTAGTGACATTAGTATTTTCAGAAATCCGACGCTCCGTCTCGACAATGCGTTCTTCATGCTGGTCCATTTTATGCACTATAGCGTCCATTCGGGAGGACATTCTGTCCACCTTGTCCACTACCGTGGCAAAGCCTTGCCTGATTTCCTGTAAGAGCTGCTGGTTATTCAGCTCCGCAGTCGAGGACCCATCAGGTGCTTGGTCAACCCTCTGTGATTGTGCATTGTCCTGACTTGACGTCGAACCCTTTTTAGAATTATCAAATGTGAGTTTAGGTTGACGGGAGTCCGGACGTCCCATGTCTGCAACCTGACACTTAATAGGCACACAGTGGGCTCCTCGTGCAATCAGCGCAGAACGTGCAATATAGTCACCTCAGAACCCCTACTGGCTAGCAGGCAGCACGATGCAAATCCCTACTCGCGTTCTGCCAATGTCAGAGCCAGCAAGTTCAACTGTAGGGGAGAAAGAGCGAAGAAAAAAAAACGAGTCTGCTGTAAATCCCGGGGCCACAGTACTGCGCAGTGTGACACAGGTCGAATTTGCCACCTAGGTTGTAAATACGCAAAGGATCAGCGTGCGCCCATGCAGTAATCAGTGTAGTCTTCACCACTGCGCCTTGATCATGACCCACCTCAGGCTGGGAGGATGTGTGCACCAATCCACAGTGACCAAACCCCACTGCACATTCCACTATGGCACTCAGCTTAGTGTAATCAAGCCATTAATATCAGCATCATGCCACCCACTTGGAGGACCAGCCATCCACTTCCTTGTCCTAGTCAGTGGAAAGCAGTGCAGCCCCGCAGCAGTGCAGAAACATGTAGAGGATCGGTGCTCCGGCCAGCGCGCCACATCCACCAGTATACCACCTCTATTGCCAGTCTTACACTGCACAGCCTGTACCTCTCCGCTGCACAAGCTTCCCCGCAATGATCTCCGAGGTGCCTCACAACAGGTGGCCTTATATTGGGATCGACTCCCAGCGCCGTGCACGTCAGCTCACACCCACGCTTCAGGATCAAAAAGGCACCTTCGAGTCCTCCCCAGTATTTCAGCAGGCATCAAGGGCGCCCTCCGCCCAGCGCACACATCGCATCAGCTTCGGATAGGTGTATAGCCGACAGTCTCCGCTTCCCACAAGTTGATTGCAGTGTGGCATGGCCCACCGCCGCGTGTACAGCCACGGTGTTTCCCAGCCGCAATACCCAGCAGCGGTCACTGCCAGCTCACCAGCGCCAGTCCCGGGGAAACTTCAGTGGCACCGAAGTACCAGTTCCCGACGGCCGATTTCCCTGAAACTTCGAACGAGTGCAGATTATTGTATCCTGCACAAACGTGTACAATTTCAGCAGGCTCGGACACCGGACAGCAAGGCTAGTTGCAGGATTATGAACCAGGCTGCAGGAGCCTCACCCTCAGGCGGCCATTCTGCAGTGCGCCCTCTAGCGCCCTCTTGTCTTGCATGCTTTCCCCTGGTCCCCGGGGCATTGTCAACAACCCAGTGGGTAGAGGAACCCATTTAAGTAATGGCAATAGTGTTTCAGTGGCTTTTAACTGTCCCAAGCCGTTGTACAACCGTTTTATGTTTTGTAATTATTAGGAATGCCCTTGATTTAAATATACTCCTCATGATTATTGACCTCCTTTGCATTTTAGATAATGGAAATATGTGATTTTGTAATTGTACTAATATGCACTTTATAAACATTGATTGCATCTAGTGCAACTGTCATTTAAATATGTTGAATTGTATTTTAAACTGTGCTTTTATGGATTTTTTTTGCAAATCCGAATAAAGATTTTTAATCGAATCGACTAATTTATGAAACGGGTTTCTGTGCCGTTGTATGGATATTAGTGATTTATAACCGGACAAGGGTCAGAAATTGGAGTATCGATACAGGTCCCTAGATAAACACACTACAATGGAGGCGTCGGCGGAGGTTCGGAGGGCCATCCAGGTCCTGTGTGCGGCGCGTCGGTAGGACCTTTTACTTCCTGGAGTTCCCGGTGCGGCGTGGGTTGGGCTGGTGCGCCCTATCCGGAAAGCGGCTGGAGGTGTGGCGAGGGCGGTGTCTGCCTGCGTGTCACCTCCTGAGGATGAGGAGGACGGTGCGGCCGCCATGCCATTGGCGCTGCATGACGAGGGTGCACAGTGTGCTCCGACGGACGCTGAACCCCCCGCGATGCCGGGCGCTCAGGAAAAGGTATGTCTTGCTCCTTCGGGAGCAGTGGGCACAAGGGGAGCATCTGGTGGGAGGCAGGGGCAGTCTAGTGGGCGGGCTACGCGGCGGAGGGGCGGAGCTTTTGGCAGGGTTCTCTCCCGGTCTGTTTCTGCTTCCAGGGGAAGGCGGCAGAAAAGTTTAGATGTGGTAAGCCGCCCTCGTTTTCCTGCAGTGGTTTCTGCTGGCGCTCCTGACCCCCTGTTGCCCCCGGTTGGTCATTCACTTGCACAGTCCATTCAAACTGATGGGCACACTTATGTCTTGTCTCCTTTCCCTTCCCCGAGTGTCATTGTTGCACAGGTTGGCGCCGGGGAGGGTGTTGGAGTGGGGCCTGTGGGTGGTTCTTTGCCCAGGGGTGCTGTGCGTCATTCCTTGGGGAGAGCAGAGGGGCGAGTTCCCGCGACCCCGCTGTGCCTTTACAATCTGGTGCCGTGGACCAGAAGGCCCCCACGCAGGTGCTCACTTTGTCCCCTCCTTGCCACCCACCTGGTCCTGCGAGCGTGGTTGTTGGTGGGGCGGGTTTGGGGTCCCAGTTGCTTGCCCCTCAGTTTCGGTTGCTGGGTCGTCCCGAGGAGGGTTGGGAGGGTGCTGGGACACAGGCGGCCCCTGCGTCGGGGACTGGTGAATGGCTTTGGCTGGGCTCGGGTGCGGCTTCGGCGGTTATCTCCAGTAGCACGTCAGGGGATTTTGGTTCAATTGTTTCGGCGCAGTCTGGCTTGTGCGGCCCCAGGGGAAAGGATGCACCTACGGCGAGCCGGTCCTCAGTCGGCAAAAAGAAGTTGCGGGCTGACCCTAAGGAGGTTGGGCTTGGGGTGGGGTGGACGGGAAAGGGATCTGGAGCGGATTTCTTTCCTGCGACGCAAGTAGGAATGCGCAGTGATGGTATTCAATGGCATTTTTACGATGGTGGTGTTGGAGATGGCGAGATGCCTGGAGGCAGTGGGGATTATTTTGGAAA